>NC_065873.1:25000000-25625000 GCF_933775445.1 Argentina anserina | reverse complement strand
CCAGAAAATTTGCTCCAAGTGCCCTGGAACCTCTCTTACATTTAGCACCAAAGTTTTTGGGCTTCTAACCAATACAGAGCCAGAATCATCATCTCCAACCCAGTGTTGAACAAGCTCACACCCAAAAAAAAATCAACCCCCTGCTGTGAGATTTATTAGTTGGGTTTCACTTTCCTACGCATATATATATATATATACCTGTGGATTCCACTGTCCACCCCAAATGACTCAAGCATCACTTTTTTGTATTGAATTTTGGTATAATATACATCATTATTGAGTGTGATCAATTTTACTACCTCTGTTGTTACTTTGACACTGTAATGTTTACCGCGGAGTAATAAAAAAGACTTACAATAGTAATATATAGCGCCACATTAGGGCATTATGGTAACATGGAGTGATGCATGTGCGCCCCTCAAACTCATGTTTTGGTTCGAAGACCCAACAACAGAGGATGCCAAAGCGAATGTTCTGGAACCAACAACGAGAGAGAGAGGAAATATCAGACAAAATTAAACAGCCTGTCCTATTCCCACTCTCCACGTGTCTACCTCCCTTTGGGCCCTAAGCCCATAATCACAAAAAGTCACGCAACCCCGCTGGTTCTGGTGCGCTGTAGCCACCCCTGATTGCCCATTGTAGGCGGGTCTTTTCTTTTAATATTGTTTAATGCAAAAGGATAACCAAGAACCCCGAAAACACCAACCGCGTGGCTTCCACGGCGTGTATCCACGGATTCTGATTCGCGCGTAAAATTAAAGCGCGTCCGGAGCTAAATTCCCGCGGAATAATTTTTTATTCTCAAACAGCAAAACCCCTCTTGTTAAGGCACGTCTCTAAAACGGCATCGTTGAGCAAGCGAGCGTTTGTTACCCCAAAGTCCGGGTGGTCCCCGCCGCAAAACTGGTACAGCTTGTGAGCTGTTAGCGAACCAATAGGCAGCCTGTGGCCCCGGGCAGCTGCCCGTGCTGCCCGAAGAAACCCTGAGCTGGGGCTATAAATAGCATCACTGCGGCCAGATTCACAGTACCTCTCTTATCATTTCCGAATCTCCCTCAGCCTCTGCGAATCAAAAACCCTAGACTCACAGATCTCAAACCTATTCACCTCCGCGAAGACAATGGCCGCCTCAAAAGCTTCAGTGATGGCTCTCATGGCTGTGTTCGCAGTCGTCGTCTCCCTCGGAGTGGCTCAGGCTGCTGAGGCCCCTGCTCCCAGCCCGGACGCCCCCGCCGCATCCATCTCGCCGTCATTTGTGTCCGGACTCGTTGCCGCAGCCGTCGCTCTTGTGTTCGGATCTGCTCTGAGGGTTTGAGTTCTCGGCTCAGCTGATGGGGGTGCTGTAGAGGGGTTTGGATTTTTCTTACTGGTTCATTTTAATTTATTAGCGGTTTGATTATTAGGAGTTTGTGACGGTTTGGATCTATAGGGATTTGAGAGATTATTCTAGTTTCTGTGGTGCATACACTTCTATAATGCACTACTAGTACTACTGGCTTTATGTGGATTTTCACTATTATTATGAGTAAATACTTCATTCATTTTAATCTCTTGTGTTCTTTCTATCTCTAATTTTTGTGTTTAGTATATGGTAACAATTCTTGCTATCCAAATTGTCAAATTCATTCAGATCTGAAATTCCAACCGGTAATTGAACTCGGAAACCAAAGTAACATTTGCAGAATACGAAAGTTGGTTTTAGTTTTGATACGAAGGTGATTATCACCGACCGGAGCATGTGGTTTATGAAATCCCAGCTCATCATTTGAGTGCTGTATGACGAATATGTCCATCACTGCATTATACAATTTGCTACCCTTTTGTGGCTTCTTTTGCTCTTCTCTTCGCGTTTGATAGATTTGCTTAATGAGAGCAACCCCACTTGGTTGGGGAAAATTGTATTACAAGGAATTTTAGGTTAAAATGCACATTCTCGAACCCATTGAAATAAACAGCGACATCAATGCACCTCTTGTAATCGAAATTGTAACTTTGATGCCGACCATTTTCATCACCATTAAGCAACTTCTGAACCTCTTGAAGTCGAAATTTTAACCAAAGAGACGTTTTTTAAGTGTGTTTTTCATTCTCCATCTAATCAGCCTACAACATTCGTATGGCGAACCTTCTTGTAAGCTTGGATTTCGATTAAACCATAGTTAGTAGACCTCAAATTGTCAATGATGAGGGTCTTTTGAAATCGACACATTATGCATTTCAATTCTGTTTTGTCATCCAGCTGCTGGACTCATGCGTTTTCTTCTTTGCAAATTGCAATAGTTTAGTGACTTTAGTCTTAAGTTGATGCGATGCAACGTTCACATTGTAACGGCAATGACGTTGAGGAACAATATATTTATCATGTTACACGCGCATCACATCAAATATCGGCCATTGGGGGAATTAAACTTAAACGTGGCCCTTTTCAATTTGCTTTGGGTGTATAAAAGTTTGATATTTTACTTGTCATATTCTCAATCTCAACAGCCGCAATGAGATAAAAAGAGAAACTAAAACTACCACGACTACGAAGATGAAGAATTTGTCAATGGTGCGTCAGCTAAAGAGGGGTCCTGGTTTGTTTATCGTTAGTAGTCACGGCCTAAACTATAGTCTCATTTAAGGAGTCAATATAGTTACTTGTAGTTTTCAGCTTCCACATCTTAGCCATGGAGTCCCACTAAGTTTTCCCTTCCTGATCGTCCATGACTCATAAGTCATAGAACGATCCATCATAATTTCCAATATGATTCCACCAAAGCTTTGATATGATCCACACCATTTTAGAATGTCGATATTGTCTCTATTCGACTCTCAAAACTTAAACCTATACCTTAAAGAGCTGAGGAGGCAAGTCATCTCACATGGAGCACTATTTTAGGGTCTCATACTTCCGGGTTCGTTTCATTATTGTCAATTAATTGATGGCAAAGAAACACTAATCGAATCCGACAAGGTTCCCTTATTTTGTTATACTAATCTTAAGAAGTGACCTGTATTGGGGAAGATGGATGAACAGTGTTATAATACTTCGTCAACGAATTCGAAATTATTTTGATTCGTGTTTTTCCAACTAAGCAAACATAATAGAAGGACGAAAATGTATATCTAGATGGAAGATTTCAACGTACGTACAATAGTACATACAAGCTTTAGAGAGTTGTACTAGCTATTTATTGTATAATTGTATACAACTTTAGAGAGTTGTACTAGCTATTTATCACATAATTTTATACAAAACTACGCCTACCTTCGTGGAACCTTTCTTCTCTCTGACCTAGATCATGCCAGTTCATGAACCCTAAGTCAGCTGGTAGAAGCGGGCAGCTGCCCTTACCTGTTGTCCAAACTCCATCGAGCTAGCTTGCTATAAATACCTTCACGATGGTCACTTCCCAATATCAGTTGTAAAATTCAGTCTCTCTGCAGCTAGCATCAGTTAGCATTTTCATTATCAACAAAGACAATGGCAGGCACTAAAGCTCCATTGATGGCTCTTGCGGCAGTGCTCATCATGGTCATCTCTCTCGCCGGCGTCGCTCAGGCCCACGAAGGCCATGTTCATGCTCCAGCTAGCTCCCCCGAATCTCAATCGTTTGCAGCCACCATATCTCCGTCGTTCGTTTCTGCGTTCATCGCCGCTGCAGTTGCTCTCGTCTTCGGATCTGCTCTCATGGTTTGAACTGGCATGGGTGCTCCTACGGGTTGTGTGGAGGGTTTGCTTTTCTGTTACGTTTTATAATAACTGTTATGGATGAATCTATATGGGGGTTTATGTGATATATGAGTCTCTGTGGTACGTCGTATCTTGAATTGCTACTTGTTTAACGTGAAATTGATTATTACTATGAGTAAGATCAATAAATAGTTCATTCATTCGATAAATTGATCTGTTCTTTCTTACCGTCTTTCTCGACCTTGTGTTTGCCTTCCGCTTGTGGTCAAAACTTACTACTATCCAAATTGTTCGTTTATATGGTTCCAAGTTCTAACTTCGATTCTTATTTTCGAAATGCTCTGAGCAAAGACTTATAACAAAGTTCAATGATTTAATTTGACGAAGGAAGTTTTAACTATCAACTGGTGCTAAGCCTTCGTTGTTGGTATTGTACATTCTCAGCGCCACTGATCTGGTCTATTTTCACGAGCAATCACAGGTCCAAATGAGATCATTTGTGCAAGCCTAGCTACGCCTGCATCTTTCAAGGAGATTAATTATTGACTCGGCAATAATAAGATATTAAAATGTCATGGGTGTGATGTAAAATGCCATTTCCATGACTCCAGAGTAGTAAACAATCATACGCATGACAACCAATTTGCTTATCCGCCAGTAGAGCATGCACTATTGTCAATTCCATCGATACCAAACACTAAACCTAGCTCAAACTCTATACTGCAAAGCAATTCAGAAAGCACGTCGATCACTCCCAGGGACAACCTATTCAAATTATGTCACTGAACGTACAGAATTAAGTTACATCAACCTGAAGTAGTTCCGTGTATACACAATGGGAGGCGTCGAATTGAGTTCTTAATTAGCAGGGAGTCTCATATGACTGTCAAATGGTTTGAAATGATCTAACGTCAAACAAATTAGTAAGGAAAACTTGTATACAAGACCAAAAACGAATCGGTTCGTTATTGAAAGAATTTACACACTTCTGCGAGTTTTTATGATAAAAAACCCTAAACAAAACTAGATCCATCAGATCAGAAGTTCTTTTGTCCTCATCAAGACAATCCTATAATACACTATAACACTCTACTTACACTAACAGCCGCCTCTATTCCGAGTCCGACTCAACCATGGTACCCATCGCCTTCAATCCTCTCGGTCTCTGCATCACACAAAATTGTCTAAACCCCTCGATAATAAAAATAAAATCAAAGGAAACCCAACAAACATATAAATTGAAGTAGCATTCAGTACCTTCTTGGAGATCTTCTTCTCTCTGACCTCGTACCGTTCTAGAGTCAGATCACACAACCATGCACCCGGGGTTACCAGCTATAATCAACAAGCTTATATCAGTCACATTTTCAACTTCAAATATGTTTTTTTTTAATGCAAATTTGTATAACTTGGAAGTAAAGCAAGATAATAATATAAGGCAAGATGGTTATAGAAAATGGGAAAATAAAGAGCAAATAATCCCAAAGCCATGTGCTTTTGGTTTGTCCTCTTTAGTTGCCAGTGCGGTCCAAGCCAGACACCAGTCACGTCCACGCAGCTACCATCAACGTTATCATAACTTAAATCCCCTATTATACCCCCAAGATAGAAAGATATTACAGAATCGGGTAATCAAAGGCCCAGTAACGGTGGACCTTACATGCTCTTTTATATGGTTAAGCCACAGTAAAAGGCCCACCGAGTTAAAAAAAAACCCGTGGAACCAAAAACGATGTCGTTCGCTCGAGACAGCGAACAAACTTTTAGGCATAAATTATTGGGTAGTTATTTCAAAAAAATATTGGGTAGTTTTGGCGGACACGTGTATGTTCGGCCTGGCTGTCACTGTAACACCCTCTTCTTTGGCTTAAAAGCCAGAATAATACCCGAGTTTATTTCAAACCCCACCAACTACAGCTACTAGAAGTTTAACCCCAGCATCTAATTTCTTCAGTCTAATCCATAAGCCAAGCCACATTTTGTGACAACCACAATTACGTAAATACAAAACAACGTTCAATTCTTTCATGTAATGCAACATATGAGATCCAAAAAGGAATTGGAACTAGACCCTTTCGTGTAGTTCTAGCTCACTGTGACAAGTTGACCTTAGTAATTTAAATTATGAAAGCCAGTAACAAAATGAAGGAAGAGGTTAATTTGATCAGCTTACATTGACAGTGCGTTGGATGAACTTTGCTCTCTTTTTGGGTCTCTGAGGAAGCTTGGATCCCTTAATGGCCATGAAATCCTCTTCCTTCTCTTTGTTGGTCAAGGCAATCACGAACTTGGGCGGCCACACCACCGGCGGTGCAGCCGCGTCGCCGCTCCCCGATGACGAGCCACCCTTCTTGCTATCGGAAGACGCGGCCGACTTGTGGTGATTGTCATTATGGTGATAGTTGTGGTGGTTGTTAGCTGTACCTTTCTTATCACCGGCCCTGTCAGGCGAAGCAATTCCCCTAACAGCTCCTCCGTTGCTCTGATGGGCTCTCATAGCTGCACTTGAAGTCTCCGAGTTTCTGCAGAGCAATAATAACCAACACAGAGATGAGGAACCAACACATAATCATCGAATCAAATCTCAAATGAAAAGCTGTAATTTAATTAAAATTTTTAGAATAAAGTCTCTATTCTGGTGTGGAATTTACGGGTTTGACCTCCGGGCGATCTAGATCAGCGTGTGTAGGAAGAGAGAGAGAGAGAGAGAGAGAGAGAGAGAGAGAGAGGAGATCAGGGATTGTAACAACTAGGGGCTCTGCGTAGAAAATGAGCGTGGATTTTGGCTTCTTTGGGGGACCTTTGTACTCTCTCGGTTTTTTAAGGAGGAGAAGCAAGTCTGTTTATTTCTTGTTCTTTATTGGAAAGATATTAAGCAGAAGGGGATGTTGCGATGTGGATGTGGTACACTGTATAAGGTGACAGCTGTTTCTACGGCTGCTCGGGTACGTGTCCAGATCTAATAGGGACATGTGGGCCCGGTGGCCTAATGCATCAGGTATCAGACGGTAGAAAGTAGGATTTAAGTGGACACGTGGTAGGTCCAGGTCCATGTTTTACAACAGGAGCATGGAATCGGGTCTTTATGGATCAGATGCTAACATCATGCCCAACATGCATTATAGGAGAGCTTCAATCGGGTGTGCTCAAGGGCCTATAAAAGATACACATTCTCCTTCCAAACAAAAAATGGCTCAATGTAATGAAGAAATTGCAACGCTCAATAAGGTAAGAAATATAAGCGCAAAGATGCAAAGGTTCAGCTGAAGAACCCAAGTGACTTTTAGGACGCCTACCGCGATTTTCTATGTCACCGGAGAGCTTCTATTGTTCATCGGTATCATACACACGGCATGGACTTTCACCGTAGATACGGTTTTTCATTTACGATGAAAATACCGTACTGTTTTATACTTGCCTTACAACCTACTTCAATTATACTTGCCTTTGTACCCTATCATTAGCATCCACTTGCCAATTGAGAGGTGTAGATGTTCAAGCCCAAAATCATTACATAACCACCAATTCCCAAAAACACTAGTAAAGTTTTTTTTGATGGAAACACTATACTAAAGTTGATTAAACTTAATAAACAGAGTAAATCAGATAGCAACTAACAAACTTGTTTCCTTTTTCTTTTGTGATACAAATTTATTCATACTCTGAACCTAATATCCGATCAAATGTGGACCATCACAAATTAGTAAGGCACATTATCCCCAAAACAAAACGACAAGAGAACCACGCTCACGCGCCACTAATTTAAACGCAACACCAACCACAACTACCATCGAAAATGAAAAAGAAGAGAAAACGCACCAAACATGACTCCGTTTAAGCGGAGCGTCAATTTCAAACGCGGCTAAAATCGCGTACAGACAAAAGCAAAAGGGCAGGGAAGAGCAAGTGGTCACCTGAGGACACGCTGAAGTGGCGGTTGTTGCGGCGATGACGGTCGTTGACGGAGATTTAAATACCCGTTGGTGGTTGACGAGTCCTTGTCGGATCGGATGACCCGGCGGTCGACCCGAACAGTGGTTCGGGTAACCGGGACACCGCTGGAGTCATCCTTAACCTGAATCTTCATGCACCGGAGCCGCTTACGATTCCCCCACTGCAAAACGAACTCGGACGTCGTCGTTTTATCAGGACTAGATCTCAACAGAAGTGAGCTATCCCCTCCGGTTCTCTCTCTAATATTCTTGGGGTCGTTAATATTGGTGTGCCTCAAACAGTCTTTTTCCATCTCCTTTTGTACACCTGTCCACCAGAAATCACAGCGGGTTGGTTAAACAGAATTTGACATTTTTAACCGAGATTAACTCCCGCAATTAGAGTAAAAAAGTCCGGAAGATGAAGAAGATGAAAAAAAAAGGAGAATCTGGAGATTAAATTGTGGGTCTCTGCAACAGCAAAGTCGCCCGAACAGAATTCAACTAAAAAAGCAAAGGTCTATCCAGATAGAGGAAGAAGATGAGGATTGAAAATTTTGACTTCTGCTTCTGGAAAATTACACAGAGACGAAAGAGCAGAGAAACTCGGTGAGTTCGAATCCATCATTATTCTTGTTCCTCCTTCAGAATTTGGGAAACCAAACACAACACGGTTGGTGGCGGTGTTTTCAAATTCCAGAAGAACTAATAAAAACAATACGAACTTTCGAGCAAATAGCTCCAATCCAAACATATATATAATTCATATAAAAAAAAGGAGATGTTGTCAAGAACATAGACTACTATTTTCAAATGCTGGACCTGAAATAATGCAGAAAAACTAAAAGAGGATAGAGAAGAAAGAAGAAGAAAAGAGAGTTTTCCCCAAAATGAAGGTCCAGTTCACAAATCTGAAACTAACATGAAAGGAACAAAGATTTCAGGCCAACGATGGATCCATATCCTGCGCCGCCTCAGACCCAAGTGAAGGCAATCAGCGCATTGCCTCTGAGAAAAAACTGGCCCCCTTTGAAAATCAAAACCGAACATCAAGACCACAAAACAGTTTGGTCTGCCTTGCCCCAATTTCACCAGAACAAAGAAAAGAAAAAGGGAAATTGAGTCCTTTTGAAACAAAGGGAGTAAAACGATGTCAAGTTTAAAGAATCAGAACAAGAAAATGAAACCAAATCCAGCAGCAAAGGGCAGCTGTTTTTTCCGATCTGTGAGTCGGAATCACGAATCCTCACCTGTATAAACTGAGATTAAACTCGCAGAGCCAACTCCGTCCTGTCACAAAACCTGGTCGGCTGGGCACCAGAACTATACAGAACGCAAATCTGCGGCCGAAAAACAACCAAATGTATCCAATTCAGAGCGGACGCGCCTGACACTCATGAATCAGCAATGGTTGAATCACTACGGATTCTTCAACAAACCGATGAAATCTGTCGATAAGTGCCTGTGGAACCAAGATCAAACCAAACCGATGAATCAGCACAAGACACAAATCGTTCACAAAACGCAGCAAATCCAACTACCCTCACCTCTAAGCTTCAAATTTTTGACCAGCTCTCTTTTAAATTTCAGACAATTGAGATCGGAAACCGCAATTATCAGAGTCAATCGAGCTGATTCCAGTTTGAACACGTTCCGTAACTCCTCGAATGTATCTGCAAAACCGAAGCCCATGTCAAATGAAACATAATTTTTAAGAACGAAAACAACACAAATCAAGCTGGAATCTATGTTAAGAACCTTTCCGAGCTTCGAGTTTTGTCTAAACACGAACAGAGAGAGGAAGTTTGGGATTAGATCCTTGACATTACACACAGTTAAACTCTATGAATCCTTTGCCTTAAATGCCTTTTCAATTCCAAACACAAACAGAGCAGAAGAAAAATCGTAGAGGCCTCAAAGACGAAGGCCAAGACTAGAGAGCGAGAGAGAGAGAAAGCTTTCTCTTTCTCCTTTTCTTCTTATTCTTCCTTCTCTTCTTGATGTTTCTAATGGAAACGAAATGCAGTATCACCTTTCAAACCCAGGCTTTATACCACCCCTCCCTAGTCTCCGTAACTTCTAACCGTAACACCGAGCATTCTCGACCTATGATTTCTAATCAAACGGTCATCAAGCCTTCTGCTCCTTAACTGTCAGCTCCGTTTCTTTGTACCCCAGTTACGACTTACTGCGTTCTAATCCCTTCACGCCGTTCATGAATCTAACAGAATCTTCTACGGCGTTAAGATCCAATTATTTGCATTAACCTGATTAATTTTTTTTTATTTAGCATTTTCTGGTGAACCGGTTCGATGGCGTCAGGTTCATTAGTTCATGTAGTCATTGTGTGAACTAACTATGGTAAGCTTAAACCAGCCTCTTGGGTTTAACGTTATCAAATAAATTTATTAGTGTGTGATTTGTCTGATCAATTATTCACCGGTATGAAAAAGAAGCTTAAATTCTGCGAGCACCGGGCTGACCAGATTGATTGTTCATTGTTGACCACAGTTGCGAGCAATAAATAGTGAAATTTATGTCATTTAAAGTTGGGACGACGAGTTACAACTTAGAGTGATTTTTACTCTAAGGGGGGTGTATTCAATTAGGATTCTATATGATTTTCTTGTATTTGAAGAATTTTTTGAAATCTTGTGGTATTTAATTAAGATTTTAAACAATCCATTGAAATCTCAAGGTATTCAATTAAGATTTCAAAAACTCCTATGAATTATGGTGGTATTCAAAAATCAATTGATTTTGAATGATTTCATTTATTAGTTGATTTTGTTGGATTTTGAAGTATTTTTACACTATATCATGCTTGTTAGAAATCAAGCATCTAGACATGAGATTTTGATGTATTCTCTCTCTCTCTTAATAAGACCGAAAATTTTTATGTTCTTAATCATGTGTTTTATATTTTAATTGCTCAAATCAATACATAGGAATGTTTGTTATTGCTTAACATGTATGCATAAAGAATGTCGTTCCGATGAATTTGCTCATGAAATAGAAAATGATGAAGAACTTGATATGGAAGACGAGAATCTTGAACTACTTTCTCAAAGTCAACTACAACAAAGAGCAGAGGCTAATACTTGGAGACTTAATATTGCTGAAGCTATGTGGGAAGATAGACCACAAAATGGTGATAATGAAAGTCAAAAAGATAACAATGATATTGAAGGCAATGCGAATGAAAGTAATGAGGACAATGCGAATGAAAGTAATGAGGACAATGCGAATGAGAGGGATCATGAAGACTATGATGACAATGAGGTTGGAATGGATGAGTATGCAGACTGTTAAAAAAGAAAACCAACTTATTAATTCTCCATGTTCTATATTTTATTATTTAATAATAATATAAAAATCATACATGCACTTGTTAAATCCAAGCAAATCAAGACAAATCTGGTAAATACAATACAATGAAATCTGGCTGAATCTATGTGGAGTTGAAATAATCTATGGATTTTCAGAATCCATTGATTATAATAAATCAATCATAATCATTTGAAATCAAAGTTGAATACACCCCCTAAGAATGCTATATCGTCACATATGGAGTTTAAGATATTTTATAAAGAGAGACTTATATTCGATCTAAACTAGAGCGTAACGATCAAAGTTCATTGTTTTGATCTAGCCCGATCATTAATATGTTCCAATCAATTAGGGGAGATTTTGATGTAAACGACAACCATCTGTTTTAAAGTGGTTAGTCGTAGTTGCGCAAGACATTTCGACCGGATCCAACCCTAACTACACGTGGCTGTGGGCTTTAGCAACCTCTGCTAAGATCAGTCCGAGCTTAAGTGGCAAAACATCTATGCGCAGTTGCGCACAATCGGGCCATACCGTCCCACAAACTGGCTCCATTCATGTCTCACGAATCTTGTTATCATCCAAGTACGTTGTGTTAGTGACATAAACCAAAGTTAGCACCCAATGTTTGTAATCCAAAGGGAATATAAATCGATAGTAACATCAATCATATCGCACCATATCTGCTTAATCACATTTTTTAGAGCAGCATTTTGTTTTGAAATTATAATCCAATTTGTTTTCATCAAAGTTTTAAAACTAGCATCTTAAATAATCATATGTTGGTGAGATGCGATCAATTATTGGTAACGTGTTGCGTATGAACTATATAATATACATAATATATATCACACGATTGAAAGATAAATTGGACCCACACAATGCAAATTGCTTCCGCTTTGTGTAAGCAACTATTCAAATTAAAAGACAAGAAATGAGGCGGACAAAAGAAATGGAATCAACAAGCCAAACTTTTATAACCAAATACTGGGACATACGGTGATTTTCATACACAAACAGAAGTTCTAATTGTAGGCAAGCTTCATATATACAATGCCTTTAGGAATTAGGACTGGAGCTTGAGTCATATTCACAGAGACTTCACCATGTAATCGCAATCACAATCATTGGAACTGCGTCCCGAGACAGGTTTGTATATAGAACGACCACCAGATACTGGTAATTCGTATTCCAGATTTTGGATGAAATTATGCACTGAATCCCCTGTGCAGAGAGCTCCATCGGCCAGAAGGAACATTGACACAGGCTTGTGCTGAAGCCTCGGTCATCTGCTCCTTTGTCATTCCAGCATTGCAGATGTTTGCCAATGACCGCATGTGTTTCATCCCGTATTGAGATAAAGATCCGCAATATGTCTCAAAATTCCTCACCTGCACAAATGTTCATACATTAGGATTCATGTACCTGGAGAAAACACTTCTCTTCAAGTCCATACCATCCACAAATCAGCGTCAGAAAATTTTCAGTTATTAGCAGAACCAAGGACACATTGAACAGAAGGAGAATTACCATTGTCTTAAGGCAGTCCCAGTCATCAACAAGTGGCTGTCCAGCAGGTCGTACAGCGCTGAGGACCTCTGGACCTTTTTTTATTCCAAACAGAAGTTTTCCAATAAGTTTCATGCTTTCATCTATATGCATTCTGTGAGACATTGCTTCGAGAAATTCTTTTTGGGCTTGAGCTTTCCTTGGTGAGCCTTCAGGAGCCTTGCGATACTGCATATATAAAGGAAAGGAAAAATAAGAAAAGATGCCAAAGAGGCTTGGATCTTCAAAGAATGATATTTTTTTTATTTAGAGTACACCACTAGAATCTCATATAAAGAAAGGCAATTATTAATTATATCAAATAAAGAACCATGTTTCAACTTTCAAGGCATCAGACTATGTATACTCTCTCTACTTAGCAGTCAACTCCTGTAGATCTAACTTTCCCTGATCATGTCAATTATATAAACTTAAACTTGTTACACCTCCCAAATTACCAACCAAATTTTATAGTTTTTATTCAGTACATATTAGCACTCCAAAATTATTATTACCAGGCAGAGGTTTAAACCGCCTCTTTTGGAGCTTAATAAGATAGCACAGATCTAGGATAGTTTCAAACTTCCCTAACCGTTCCAAACCTTTTCAAAGTATGTGATATAGATGATGTGTTTTGCTTCACCATTAGTGATATCCTTCCCCACTTTTTAACCCTTAATCATATAACTTATAGATATAAAAAGACAAACTTCCAACTATATGTCAAGGTTCTAAAAAACGCTAGGCGTTAATCGGGCGGAGAGCTAAAAACCAGCGCCCAGATGATTAATTGGGGATTAATCGGATTAATTGGGGATTAATCGGCCTAAAATCGAGGCGGCCAAGGGTCTCCGGGCGCCTAGGCGCCGCCTAGGTGGTCCGAGGCGGGGATTTTTAGAACATTGCTATATGTATACAACAAGATGATTAACATGAATTTAAGAAAACCCAACAGAAGAGTATTATGGAAGAGAGAAATATAAGATATAAACCTTATGCCAGAAGTGGACAAGATCAGCATCCCTCTGGTTGACAGCTTTTGAAGATGGCCTCAGGAAGTTCTGAGGCATGAAAGTGTAGTTATCATTTGCAGGATTTGTCCCCATATACACAAAGAGGTTGTTCTTGCTAAGCGGTATATCACCATATTGCATGACATGAGATCCATAAGCAGAATTCTCACTTGCAGTCCTTGATTTGACCTGGGCCAGCATCACGAGATCATATAATTGTCATTAGAGACCGAAAGGAAGACATCTAAAGTAGGGTAATCTAAATATATATCGATCAGACCTCAATATACTTTAATGATTGTGCCCCACCTTTCTTAGAGTACAAACACTCTTTATCATTTCCTTAAATTGTACCATAAACAATTATTCTACCTAACTGATCCTTGTTTTTTTTGTTGAGGTTACTTTTCCTATAACAAAGCAGTGCAACAGGTTCTTACCAATTCATACTGCTGGTGTAAAGTCTCTGACCTCAGGTTGTGAATGTCACTGTCACAAGATAAAAATGAAAAATAAGAATCTATCTTCAATGTGAGAGAGAGAGAGACAGAAAGACTGATTACATTTTTTTTCATAAAGATTAAGACAATCCAAGCACACACAAGCAGAACAAGATCAAAAAAAAAAAAAAGGAAAAAAGGCGGGAAATGATAAAGAATTTAACTTGTTTTGGATATGCATCATAATTTGATGTTTCTATTTAATCATATATTCTCCTATTTTAAAAGAAATTAAGATCTGAAAATGTAATCAAGAAATAGTATACTTGAATAGGATAGCTAAACTGTAGGGAAATATTATGCATACCTATCTTCCATCCAAGCAACACTATACAAGTCACCCAAACAGGTTTCATATTCTGGGGGAGGACTAGGATACTCTCCTGGGCAGTAAGTCCCCCAACTGCTCTCTTCTGCATTTGATGCTGTGGTTGCAAAGATATTCAAACCTTCAGGAAGAAGACCCTCAAAGATACTTCCGGATTCACAAGCTTCAAGATAAAATACCTGCACTTCAATAATTAGCCCAACTCCATTGGTGTATGCATGATGCATGCACAGTTCAACTAAAAACTTACCAAGCTTTCATATGTTCCTGCAGCATGCTTCTTCTTCAGGACTTCTATGAGGCTGTCAGCATAAATATAAGGACTGGTAGGCATCCCTGGAGAGAAAAGCAAAAAGTTTGGTTACGAAGAATAAGGCAACAACTTTCCAATACCATAACATACAAACTTGATATATCAACGAAATAACACAGAAAGACTCGAGAACAACAAAGAATTTTACCTATTTCTCAAATTCCATATATTACTACCATCATTCAAAACCACTATTCACAACATATATATCACCATTTGCTCAACTCGAATGGCAATAACCATTCAACCAATTTAACTCTTACACAACAACTAAACAAGAACAAATCGATTCGTGTAAGTTACTACTCAAGAGCTACTCACCAAGAACTCCAGGACCGCCATGATCGGAATAATATATGAAGATATGATCATTCGGACCACTGTCCACGACCTTCCCACTACCCCCTGCAATAGCACTTTTATTTCCAAGAATTGCAGCAAAGAAGTTATTAACAGTAACCTCTTCACCAGTGTAATCCTGCAGCCACAATCAAAATTAAACCGCATAAGAAAGACCTACAAATCCAACCTTTCAAGATTAAGTCAACACCTCAAAGTAAAGGATCACAGACCTTGGGGACTCCTTTATAAACATCATCACCATGAGGACTGTTGATGATGACTCCTTGCCTAGGGTTTTCTTCATTGTAAGCAATATCATCATACATAAACACAATTATATTCTCATCTTTCAGCCCACCTTTCTTCAATAATTGATACGCGTGGCATATATCAGCCTGCAAATTTCAGATTACGAGCAATTACAAGCCTCGATCGCTAATTCGACCTCGTAATTTAATTAAGCCAGGGAGAAATTGATCACCTGATGCCTGTAATTCCAGTATCCATTGGAACCGGCGATCAAAACGGCCCACCGCGTGCCGACGGTGCCTTCGCCCTGCTGATCGTCGCCGGGCCGGAAAAATCTCGAGGTTTCCGACGGCAAACGCAAGACGCCTCCGGTGAGGTCGCGGGTGCTGGTGGCGGAAGAAGAGAGGGAGACGAGGAAGAGGAGGAGGACGGCGGCCAAGCGAGTCATGGCAGTTTCCGGCGAACTGGGAATTGAAATTTGATTGGTAGCTGTGATTGTGAAGAAGGTCGCGAAGTGTTGGTGTATATTTATTGGTGGCGGATCACATGGGTTTCTTTTTCGTTACGACACTCATGATAGATCTGTGGGTCCCGCTACGAAGGAGAGCGTTCAATGTGGGGTGAACACGTAGGATGATGATGGTGGGTACCCGCTTTATTTTTCGCGGGTCAGCAGCGCAGTAAATATTGCTGGAATTACGAGTGTTTCATCTGGATTTTACTACGGATGTGAATTCGGTCTAACGAGAAACCTTCTATTTTGAAGTATACGGTTAAAACATCCCAATCTCAGATTCTTTTCCTTCTAGTTTTGTAGAACAGTTGAGTTCTTCAAATGATTCTATCACGTTAACCAATTATTGTAAATAGGATCTTCGAATTCAAACTCGTAAATCAAAAAAATTATTTCACAATAGGTAATTGCATTTGGAGGTTATGGATTGCATGACAAAATGGCGTGGTTCCGTGCCAGACAAGTGATGCTGTCATGATGAAGGGGCTCCTACATAATTAATATGTTTGATTGTGGGGGGTTTTTTGGAGTGACAATCTTTCTTGCTCTTGCTTGCTCTTGTTTTCAGACTCAAAACTAGCACATCAGTTTACGTTGTTCTAGATTTTGTTCGTACATCTATCATCGATTGTCAACAGATTCAATGAATCTACCGCCAATATGTGCGACTATGAGATTCTATGACATTTTCATTGTATAACCAGAGGGTGTTCATGCTTTAGGCTTCTCATGAATGAATTTGATATGTTATCATGTTGGATTGTCGATGAATTGAACGATTTGTGATTATACGAAGCATAAAACAAATAGTATTTTTAGTACACGACGTGCATTTTCACGTACCATGTGAATAATATAAATTAGAGAAAATCATATACATACATAGTAAGTCACGAATATAAATTATTTTTAATGTCTGCGGCTTTTGAGTTGTAGACTAGACATTGGGCTAATAGGTTTGGACTTCGGAGTGGTTTCTCAAAATATTGTTGGGCCGTCTGTGATCGAGGGAGCCCAAAGGGCACCCTTAAAAGTTAACCAGGCGCCATGGCCCTCGGAGGTAAACCCGAAACGCCACCGTTATCAAAGCTTCGAAATCACAGGAAGCTCATCTCAGAGTCGCCATCGCTCTCTTTGCAGGTTCTCATCTCCCAAAACTAATTCAGTAACTTTACACACCGCAATTCATACGGTTGTATACTCTATATCTACCTTCTTCATCATCTAGGGTTTTGAAATTTTACTCCGACTTACGATAAAAGTTAGGGTTTTATAAGACTTATTGTGGAGTTCTGGTTTTGGTTTCTGTAGGTAGTGGGAAAATTTGTGGTTAGAGAGAGTTTATATGGAAGGAGAAGATAGCATATTGGATTCACTATATGATGATGATGGTGAGGATGTCGAAATGCTCGATGTCGAAGAAGGAGAGCTTGTGGAGCTTGAATCACTAAATGGAACCGTAAAGGGGAGTGGTGTGGATCTTGAATCACAGAATGGCTCGGTACAGGGAAGCGGTGGGAATGATGAGAGTGGAGCAAACCAAGAGCATCAGAGCAAGGGTAGCAAGAATAAGAGGAAGAAGAGGAGAAATAGGAGAAAGAACAGCGCCGCCGGCCCGAGGACTAATGTATTTGACTTAGACAGGTTACATCCTGTCTCGTTTGCAAATTGAAACTAATTACTTGTATTCTGGATTTTCAGGGTTCCATTGCAGTTTCTGACACTATTTTGACTTTCCTTATTGCCAGGTTTGTTTCGCAGACGTGTAGAAATCTGGGAGAGAATAAATCCTACATGGTGTACACTGCTGTTGCTTGTCTGGGAGTTGCTGCATTGTGTGATCTCATCAAAGAGGTAATTTATAGAACTGGTAGATTTTTTTTCATTGTGTAAAAGGGTGTGAGAGTATCTTATACAACTTTGGATTGTTTTCTTCTTATACTGTTTGTATTGTAATGATCTTCCTCCTTGACAGATACCATTAGCAACTGGTCGTAAAATATGGTACATGTTTATCTTCATTAATGTGTGCCTTATTTGAGATGATCCGACCATGCTGCTAGTGTTATGATGCACTTTGCACTCAATACCTTTGAGCTGGAATATCAGTGATTTTCTCAATTGAAGATCATCTATAATGTATGTCAATCAATTCTATTCTATACCTTCTTTGAGAACTCTTGGTTTTTTTTGCTAATGGGAATCCTGTTATCAGGTCAATGAGTTATGTTCATGGATGTGCTTTATGGTTTCTCTTAAGGTTGCCTTTACCTACTGAGACATATGTCTCCTCTTTAGTCCCCTTCACCTCTTAGCTTTAAGATGATCTAACCTTGCTGCTAGTGCAGAAAAACTGCCTTTAGCATTGTCCATAACTCCATATTAATATTAGACCACTCTTATTTCAATCATCTACCTTCTTGAACACTCATTTTATTTGGAAAAAGTTATGGATTATGTACTTGGAAGTGCTTTGCGGTTACAATTAAGGTTTTCTTTATCCATAGCCATCTGTCTCGATTTTAGACCCTTCCATAATATAGCTTTAAGGGAAGTAGGGATATCCTGTTTGGACAGTGAACTTGAAGGATTCAACTTTTTTTTTTTTTACAAATGATTGTGAGATTCTTGGTAAAATAGTCCTTATCAACTAGCTGACATTTCTCATCCGTGAATTTGGCAACGCCACCTTTCATTGTTTCTGATTCTCGGTGTTGTTTCCTACCACTTCAGATTTATCTTGTTGAAGCCATTAAGCTCCTTCCCAAACTGTGCTTTGAGCTTTCATGTATTTGCTGAAAACTTGTTTATGTGATACTCATGTATGTTGATATTTTTTGCCTATGAGATTCAATAGCCGAGTACTTGCATCTTAACACTAGTGAGATTAGTTCAGATTTAATAGGCACAAATAGTGGTAAAAAAAAGTCATCCATGATTCAAATGCAAAAGCCATAAGCCCTGGGCATTTTGGATTACCTGAAGCTCTGTTCCAAGATGTTGAGAGAAAATTCTGTGATAAATATATGGCCTTCCATCAATTATCTCCTTCTTAATGTCTGAATTTATTGTGTTCTTGTTATATGTGTTCCTATATATCTTGTTTATGAGTTTATTCATTCTTGTAATCCAGAGAGGATTTAGGGAATAGTAACTATCGTCTAGAAACATCCATACTGAAACAAGGACCATTTTTCAGGTGAATGCAATCCAGGCATGTGGAGGTCAGATGACTGCTAATGGCAGACGTTTGAAGACGGGTGGTGGTCTGCTGTGGAATATCATCAAAGCACGAGATCCAAAGGCCTATAAAGAGATCATGAAGAAAGCAAAGGAATTTGAGGTGTGTTATGAACCTATATTTTATCATAAAGGAAAAAAAGTTCGGCCTTATACTTGAGCTGCAGCATAATTTGCTTTTACTTGTCTTTCCTTGGTGTTTAAATTAGGCTACTGATCTACATAAATTCTGTTATCTAATTGCCCAGATATAGTATTCTTTCTTAATCACTCTTCTTTATCTTTTCTATCTTTCTGCAGAAGCAATTCAAGGGACCTTATAGTAGACAGGCACCGACAAGCCAAAGTAAAGTAGAATTATCCCAAGTAGTTGACCCTTCATCAAAGGATGGGACTCCAGTCAAAGTTTCAAATGATTTGCAGCATGTAACTGAAATGACTAAAATTCCTGAGCAGACTCGAGACAATCAGTCAAATCCTCAAAGTAAACACGTTTCTGTTCGTGATAGGTTGAGGGTACCTGTTTCATATGATGATGAGCTGCTAGCAGAAGAACACAAAGAAAATGCACTTTGATCTTCCTAAATGTTTGATCAGAGGGTCGGCATTGACTTTATTCATCGATGGAGTTTAATTGTTTTTTGTTTTTACATATAGGGAGTATGTCGGGATTATGAACTTGTGTTTAATGAGAAATTTCGATGAATATAGAAGTACTTTTGCCACTATGGGCAGTCTTATTTCAATTGATTATCCATGGGAAATGTCCAGAAGTTCATTGGATTCTAAATGATTCAAAACTCTTTTAGTTAAGAATTAGTTATGCTCTTTGATATTTTATTGCCCAAATTTGGATGCAATTTCTGCAACTTGTATAACAAGAACTTGGAGGTGGTCTTCTCAAATCTTTAAGTGCTGTATTAAACGTGTGTGAGTTACAGTTACAGATCGACTGGATCAAAATGGCTTGCTCAAAAGAGGCTCGCCAACTTCTTCAAGGTCTATACAGTATTACAATGAACTAAAAAAGAGACAGACCACAGTGCAGTCGTCTATCTTAGAAGCTGGGTACTTCGTTTTCCATGTTGCTATAGCCGTCTCAGTCACTGTCCTAGCAGCTTCCTCTGCAGTCTTGGCTTCCCACACAATAGATGCAACTTCATTGTTGGTAAGCACATCCCATACCCCATCAGTTGCAAGAACAATGAACTGATCTTCGGAGGTCAGGCAGCGATGGGAGACATCCGGGACGGCAATGATGCCATGATCTTTGAGCACAAAGTCCCCGAAAGCTCGTGACATGGCTAGACCTGGAAGGAGTTCATGGGGCAACCACACTCTCTGGATGTGCTTTTCTTGCTCCAGTGCAAACACTCGACCATTGCATGCTCTTATTCGTTCAGATTCACCTGCATTAAAAGGGAGAATTAGTCACATAACAACTTATAAATATGTTGGAGTAAACCAGGCTAGATAGGATTAACTTCTTACTTGGTACACCAGGCTTTAGATCAGTGGTTAATTGAATGCCTTTAATTCCATTCTCAGTCATTGTTCCCAGGATGGCTCTTGAGTCACCCAGATTAGCTATATAAAGGTCCTTCCCCTGTTTGATCCATAAGAATAAGTCCCAAGAAAAATAAGAAAGAATAACAATTTTGTGTTGAGTTGTAGTATTCTTTTTTACCTGTCTTAAAGCAATAACAGCAGTGGTTCCACTACAAGAGCAGTCCAAATCCTGTTGCAGCTTAATTTCCTTGTCCATGACTCTGAAGGCATTACAAAGTGCATCTTCCCACTTCTTAAAATTCTTGCTTGGTTTTGATTCTGTATCAGTTTTGTCGTCGTAATTCTTCTCACCATCTGATTTTGTTACTAGAGTGAATTGTTCGAGAGCTTGCATTTGGCTTTGTAGTAGTGCTGGTAGGTGATTCTTCACCATCTCACTCACTATGTGACCATTCTTTCCATGCCCGTCAAAAACTCCACAGAGAGATGCATCTCCGACTCCATAGCCCTATTGAAATGATAAGAACAAATGTGTTAGGTATAATCAACATGCTATATAGGACAGGACATGAAGATTATAAATAAAACAAGAGAAAGATATCATGCTTTGGTGAACCACCACAAAAATATACCTGGTAAAGAATGGCACTGTCTTGGTTTAGTCCTTTGCTTCCTGCCTTGGAATAAAGAGAACCAAAGCTCTGAACCCCAGAGAGATCGATGTTCTTTCCAAAGAACATTGCATTTTCATTGCCATCTTGAATCTTTCGAGCTGAAGCAGAGCAGGATATGCAGATTCCCATTGACCCTAGAAATGAGGTTCTCTTATTTCTTCAAGCTACTCTTCTATATTAAACCGAATATCATTCAAGTCGCCTCTTTCACCATATATATAAAGGACCAGAATATGGAGGAGCGTGTTTGCAAAACAATGATTTTACTATATTATAATTATTGGAGCATATTCAAAGCGCCTCATCAGAGAGCTGAAAGGAGATTCAAGAATAACTACCAACTATATCTTATTGGTTGCTTGTTCATACACCGTTTGGATTAGACTTTTGGATAACCTATCGTCCTATCACGGTGGGTTATAGGGTTTTACTTTGCTTTTACATGGTCCTTCTCAGATGAGTCATGCTTGACTCACAAGGCACAGACGCAATGCTAGGTAAGGAGGAGGAGATCACAGAAGCAAAGTTTTTAACCATCTTTTGTGCACCATCAACAGTAAAAAAGATAGAATGAAGATTTCACTCAGGCCAACTTGATACTTTAGAGATGAACCTAAAGTAGTAAAAAGTTGATAAAAGGAAGATCAAGAGTTCAAGACAGTTTCATTTTTGATGAAGATCAAGACAGTTGGGGGTCAAACATTACAAAGAAGACAATAAGCAAAATAATTTAGTATGAAGTTGTATAGAGTTGGAATCATGATTTATACTTTATAATTGTTCAAGATGCACAAGTGGAAAAGGACCCACGTAATACCTCATGCCGGCAGAGTTCTTTAAGGTTTCTTCAGCTGAAGAGTTTATTATCAGTATGAAACTAATCATAGACACATAATTCCACCAAAAGAAAATTCTAGAGATAATAAAAAGAAATAGGGTGATTGTGATCATCCATTTTCTAGTTGACTTCTACTTAATTCATGCATGGCTGATGATGGATTTGGGTTCCTATTCCAAATTCTGGGGATTCTGCAGTTCATTTAGCAAAACCAGTATTTTGACTTCCACCCCTCTTCTATTTTTTCTTTTGCTGTGCATATCCAATTTGTTGACTCCAGAGGCTTGGGAGGTGGCGAATGGTAATCCCCTGACTAGTTTTATAAGGGAAAAAACTTTAGCCACGCTCCAAAGGGCAGGAACTTCTAAACTTATCACTACGCAAATGAAACCATTATCTAATCTGAATTGTAATCGGAAACATTTATCTAATCTGTATACTGTCATCAAGTGTCTTCCATTTCTCTGTTGCATTCTAGTAGCAATTCCAAAATGATAAGGCTTACAATTAGGCCAAATGTCACAAGGTGAGAGTAGCTGCATATCAAGAATTTGGCAGCTATATGAGGTCCAGCTGCCTATCCTCAAATTCCAGACTGGAAAAAGAAAAAAAAACAGTTCTCAAGAATTAGTTCCTACACTTATTTTTTGTATCCACTTGCATGGCTCATATTAGGTTGTTTATATGAGAAATCTCATAAACTTAGTTAATATAGTAGAATTGTCATACCTGAACTTGTTTAAAATTGTAATTCTACAACTTATGACAGAAATATAAGAATATAGACTCATAAGAAAAATTCATTACAAACTGTCAGATACATACAAGATGTTCAAAAATGTTTCAGTGCAACTACACACATTAAGACTTATGACTTGGGAAGCTACAAGACCTCAGAAACCTGATTGCTGATGTTCTTATTGGCTGGATACAGTTATACTATCATCGCCGGGAGCCAAGTCTGATGGTAACCTTTTTGCGAGAGACTTGGGAATGTCCAGGTAATCTTGCGAGCAACGCTGCTGAGGTTGTGACAGCAGGATACAGAGGAGACGGAAAAGAGTTCGTGATAACCCCTGACCGCTCTCCAAGATGTAGCCCTCAAATTCAGTAACATGTTCAAGGGCTTCCACAAGTTTATCATACACCAGCTGGGGGCAGTTTTCAGGTCCAGGCTTGTCATGAAGGTAAACCACATCCATAGTGAAGATTTTCTGATTAACAGGCCACTGATGATGTGGTTGAATCGATGATCGGCAGTAGATAAGAATCTGACGGCAAGCAAGTCAGGTTTCAAACGTTGTCCAATCACAAAAGAAACTTGAATATATGGAAACAACAAGATAATATTTCTCATATGGTAGTTTTCCAAATTTGCATTATGGTATAGGTCTATGAAAACATGTAAAACATAATACTCAACTACTCACCACCCTCAATATTCTTTTCTGCTCGCGAGATTTCCTTGCTTCATGAGCTGCTATTCGAAATAGACTCGTTAGATCTGCATTCCCAGATGATGAAGTAGCATACAGCGTTCGAAATGCAGCCTTAGCAGACTCAACATCACTGCTAAACTCTTTACGAATCTACACAGAGGATAACAGTATCATACCAATCTATACAGCTAAACCAAAGTATCAAAAATCAGACAAAAGAGAAAATCAAGTGATAACAACAGCACATCGTTCACAATGCTTTCATATTCATACTTGGCAGACTGATTAACAGTGCTGTCCATCAGAAACACTATATTACAACACACTATAGATTAGTAGAGCAGCACCAAACAAAATACGCCTAAGAAAAAAGAGAAAAACATTTCATAGTCACAACAGCCGATTATTAATTTCGAATTCATTATGCTTCCATCCAATGAAGTAATTGCATCACACGAAACTCAACACAATGCTAGGCTGATCCAATATCGAATATCCTATCCTATAGTCTAGTATCTAATCAAATCAAGGTCCCAAACTTCTTCAACATTAACTAAAACCCTTCAGTTTTTCACCAACTGTTCCACTGCTTAACAAAAGGAACAACCTTTCACACTTTGTAATCAAAACTTCACACATTTCCTCAGCCAACTCGCAAATCACAACTAAAAATTGAATCTTGAGTGAGAAAACAGAAGCCCAAAAGTAACAAGAGACTGAGAAACAGACCCAAGAAGCAGACTTGCCGAGAACGGAGAAGGCGAAGCGGTGTTCAGGATTGATGGTGAGCTTGGCGTGGATGAAGATAAGAATGGCTTGCTTGATAGCGTCCAATCGGGTCAAAGCTCGGCCATTTGGGCCGGGTTTCATCTCCGACATACACTCCGGGTCGACATCCACGCAGAACAGTATGTCCTCGTTGGCTATCCTCTCCGGCCTTAGCGTGTACCTCGCCCCACCCGATCCCTCCCTCTCACCTCCCTCCATCTCTCTCACTCTACAAAGCTCCCACCTTTGTTACAGAACTAAAAGCTTTCAGTAGTTTCATAAAACGGTGCGTTTTGATAAACGGGGCAGTTTGGTCTTTTGGGGGGGGTGGTAGTAGATAGGCCTCATCATTTAGCCCGCGGACCCGAAAAGCCCGCGGAGGCCCGTAAGCCCGACGGGCTTTTACCCGGCCCGGCCCGCGAGAAAGCCCGCCAAAGCCCGCTTCCGTGGGTAGAGGGCCGGGCTTAAATTAGAGGTGTGAAACCCGGCCCGGCCCGTGGGCCCGGCCCGCCAAAAGCCCGCAAGGCCCGTGAGGCCCAGCCCGCCAAAAGCCCGCAAGGCCCGGCCCGTGAAAGCCCGCCAAATAATAAAATATTATACATACATATTTTATTAGGTTTAGAATAAAACTATTGCATTATGAAGCGACTATATGAATAAAACTTCTCGGAATCGATCGACACCATCCGATGTGATCAATATATATATTTAATGATCATTTTAAAATTTCATGCAATTCGGACCTCGTTTAACCGTCGGAATTTCCGGTAAACCAAAAACAACACTAATATGCCCTAAGGGGGACCAATTACCAAGATGCGAATGTGGAAATTTGTTTACATATTTGAAATCACCTAATTTTTGTTACCTATCGTGCACGGTCAAACTGAAGAAATCTATTTGGCAAAGCCCCGGTCAATGAGGTTTAAATATGTCAAAACGCCTCTTTTTTAGTTGACCGTTAGTACGAACGGTCAAACCATGTCCAAAACGGACGAAATTTTTACGGTTTCCCTAAATATATATACCGATCACATCTACTGGTGTCGATCGACCATATTTTGAATTTGAGTTGTCGATCCCCGAAGTGTCCACTAATGTATTATAACATTATATTAGGTTTATAATAAAACTATCACATTATGAAGCGACTATATGAAGGAAACTTCTCGGAATCGATCGACACCATCCGATGTGATCAATATATATATTTAATGATCATTTTAAAATTTCATGCAATTCGGACCTCGTTTAACCGTCGGAATTTCCGGTAAACCAAAACAACACTAATATGCCCTAAGGGGGGACCAATTACCAAGATGCGAATGTGGAAATTTGTTTACATATTTAAAATCACCTAATTTTTGTTACCTATCATGCGCGGTCGAACTGAAGAAATCTAGTTGGCAAAGTCCCGGTCAATGAGGTTTAAATATGTCAAAACGCCTCTTTTTTAGTTGACCGTTAGTACGAACGGTCAAACCATGTCCAAAACGGACGAAATTTTTACGGTTTCCCTAAATATATATACCGATCACATCTACTGGTGTCGATCGACCATATTTTGAATTTGAGTTGTCGATTCCCGAAGTGTCCACTAATGTATTATAACCTTATATTAGGTTTATAATAAAACTATCACATTATGAAGCGACTATATGAAGGAAACTTCTCGGAATCGATCGACACCATCCGATGTGATCAATATATATATTTAATGATCATTTTAAAATTTCATGCAATTCGGACCTCGTTTAACCGTCCGAATTTCCGGTAAACCAAAACAACACTAATATGCCCTAAGGGGGGACCAATTACCAAGATGCGAATGTGGAAATTTGTTTACATATTTAAAATCACCTAATTTTTGTTACCTATCGTGCGCGGTCGAACTGAAGAAATATAGTTGGCAAAGTCCCGGTCAATGAGGTTTAAATATGTCAAAACGCCTCTTTTTTAGTTGACCGTTTGTACGAACGGTCAAACCATGTTCAAAACGGACGAAATTTTTACGGGTTCCCTAAATATATATACTGATAACATCTACTGGTGTCGATCGACCATATTTTGAATTTGAGTTGTCGATCGCCGAAGTGTCCACTAATGTATTATAACCTTATATTAGGTTTATAATAAAACTATCACATTATGAAGCGACTATATGAATAAAACTTCTCGGAATCGATCGACACCATCCGATGTGATCAATATATATATTTAATGATCATTTTAAAATTTCATGCAATTCGGACCTCGTTTAACCGTCGGAATTTCCGGTAAACCAAAAACAACACTAATATGCCCTAAGGGGGGACCAATTACCAAGATGCGAATGTGGAAATTTGTTTACATATTTAAAATCACCTAATTTTTGTTACCTATCGTGCGCGGTCAAACTGAAGAAATCTAGTTGGCAAAGTCCCGGTCAATGAGGTTTAAATATGTCAAAACGCCTCTTTTTTAGTTGACCGTTTGTACGAACGGTCAAACCATGTTCAAAACGGACGAAATTTTTACGGGTTCCCTAAATATATATACTGATAACATCTACTGGTGTCGATCGACCATATTTTGAATTTGAGTTGTCGATCGCCGAAGTGTCCACTAATGTATTATAACCTTATATTAGGTTTATAATAAAACTATCACATTATGAAGCGACTATATGAATAAAACTTATCGGAATTGATCGACACCATCCGATGTGATCAATATATATATTTAATGATCATTTTAAAATTTCATGCAATTCGGACCTCGTTTAACCGTCGGAATTTCCGGTAAACCAAAAACAACACTAATATGCCCTAAGGGGGGACCAATTACCAAGATGCGAATGTGGAAATTTGTTTACATATTTAAAATCATCTAATTTTTGTTACCTATCGTGCGCGGTCGAATTGAAAAAATCTATTTGGTAAAGCCCCGGTCAATGAGATTTTATTATGTGAAAACGCCACTTTTTGTTGTTAACCGAAAATTCCGACGGTTAAACGAGGTCCGAATTGGATGAAATTTTTACACGGTTCCTAAATATATATATCGATCACATCTATTGGTGTCGATCGACAATATTTCGAAACTAGAATTTATTTGTGACTTTTATTTTAGAATGTTTTCTAACAATTCTTTTATTATTTCAAACCTTTAAATTAGAGTATTATATTGTTTTTCTAATACAAGCCCGTAAGGCCCAGCCCGTAAAAGCCCGCAAGGCCCGGCCCGCAAAAGCCCGCAAGGCCCGCCTTAGGTGGGTGGGCTTGGATTTTCGTATTTTTAAAAATACCCGGTCCGGCCCGGCCCGCCACTTATTTAAATTTATTAAGGCCCGGCCCGGCCCGGTCCGGACCCGTCACTCATGGGCCGGGCCGGGCCGAGCCCGGCCCGTTGACGAGCCCTAGTAGTAGAGAGTGTAAAGGGGCTCCCTAAATTCTGGTGGCTTCCATTGATCTTGTGCTTTGGAAATTAGACTGGGAAAAAAGGTGATGGCTTGCTTGCATGATCATAGCTGCGAAGAACATGATTGCTCATCTGATTGGTCTCTCTACAAGCATATTGACCTCCCCAAGGTTTTTCAATTTTTTTTTCTGCTTGGCTGAGTTTGGTTTTGTTCTTGCTGTGTTTGTTATTAAGCTACTGGTAGTTTGTTTCGTTTGTTTACTTAGAGTACAGTTTGACTTTTGATGTTGTTGGGTTTTTCTGAGAGTGCCCAGATGAAACTGAGTGATCCACTTAAACCCTTCAGTTCAGATGTTTATTTTCACACGCATTTTGTCGCTGAGTGTTGGTGGATTGTGGTATTGGAACTTTGGTTGTCGTTTTGGTATATGAGGTGGAACTGGTTATTTTTGATGTGGGGTGATTGATTCTATTGCTATGCTTGAACGGAATGTATAGGCCTATATTGTATAATCTACTTGATTCTACCTCCATTGAAATATCTTGTGATCCATATATCTTTGTTATTTAGAGAATGCTATTTTGTGTTTGTAGGTTTCTGCTTTAAATGAGGCAGTTGCAGGGAGTGTTAAGTCTGTGTTCAAAGCCTGGGAGGAGCGGCTGAATTCATCTGGGGTAATGTTCCCTTCGTTCACTTTTCTGTTTTACTTTTTTGATATGACGAGTGGTTTGTTCAACAATTTTCTTCAAGTGAAACATAGATATTTGGCAATCAACAATGCTAGTGACTGTACTGTTGAAGTTATAAGCCAAAATTTGTAAATAAATAACATTGGATGAATAATGCATCGGCGCTAGTTTAAGAGATCAGGGCAGCACATAGGGTTTATAATTGAGATTTAGTTCAAGTATATACCAAATGTTTTTATTGTAATTTATATTTTAGCTGTGAAGCATATGAAACCTTATTTCATCTTCTTCTCTTCAACAGGGACATCTGGAGAGCAATGAGGGTGATCCTGAATTACTTATTTTCATTCCGTAAGTGGCAATAGCACGAGTTGTCCATAATATTCTCATAAACAAGGAACGTAAAATGGCACATGCAGAGTCCATTCTTAAAGACTTGTAGAATCATTGCCTTAGTTTCTCCAATCCCCCATCTTTCATTCAGTTTTCAATGGGAATTATGTTACAATTCAGTAGATTTTTATGGTCTGTTCAACTGTAGTAGTATCTTGGGTCTCACCTATAACGTTACTTTTAATTTGTGCATTAATAGTGATTGCTTTGTCTCTTATCCTATTCTCTATGAACATAGTTGAGTTTACGTATGAAGCAGATTGATCTGCATTGCTTGTTTTTGGTAATATTTGATTTTTAACAGATCTGTATATACTATCTACTGTATGTTGGCATCTTCAGAGATGATTGCATCTTAGGATCTATCATTTGGAACCATTATATAAAATAAAGGTCTTCTCTTTATGCCAGTACTTTGCATTTGAACTGAGTGGGATGTTTTGTTTATGATAGGTTCACATCAGATGTGAAGATCAGGAGCATATCAATTGTGGGTGGTGCTGACGGAACAAGTCCTTCCAAGATGAGGGCGTAAGTTTAACCTTTCAGATCTTCTTTGGGATTCATATACTGTGTAATTGACATTGAGCCATTAAGGCAAGAAGCTTTTGGGGAAATGAGGAGAATGATTTATTCAAATAAACTCAGGGGCGTCCAATTATGTAGTACCTGTCATTGCATTGACCAATCATGATTAGGGGTCTCCTTCTATAAGCATTTATAAGTTTCTTTCTTTTTCATCATAAACTAGTCTCTGATAACAAGACTTCCTTTTTCTCTTGGTCATTCCCACTTCATTTACACTTCGAAAATGTAATAACAAGACTTCTTTGCTTACTGTAGGTTCATTAACCGAGAAGGCATCGACTTTTCAGATGCTCAAGGAATGCAAGCCATTCAGGTACTGCTTTCATATCAAGTCTGTCAGAGAGTTAGTTGATGAATTCAAAATTTACTTTTCTAAACATGTGCTTTTGTTGAATCAAGGAGTGGGATTTGGTGGAAAATTTCCAAGGAGTGCTGGAGTACCAGACAAGGTACTTATTCCTTACCCTCCACACCACTTCATATATGTTGCATACTGTTCGAGAAGATGAAATCTTTATAAGTGGTATTTTATTTATATGAATCGACAGAGCTTAAGTCTTATATTTAGAAGTAGTTGTATCTGCTATCATTTTTTTCTAATTTTATTTATTCACCACACAATCAGATACTCCAAATTTCAAAACGTGGGCAGTATCACACTGCACTTCCCTGATAGTTTTGGCGGCGATATAACCAAGATTGAGTATATTGGCTTTAAAGGCGAAGCTACACAGGTAATTTTGAACATTTATAGTAGATTTTGCTGCTTTAATTCCGCAAATAACTGATGACTGTTAATATGATGAACAGTTGAAGAGGGATGTTGTTGCTACCATTGTATATGAACTGAGGCCAAATCCGTCTGATCACAAGTAAGCTTTCTTTATCCTTGTAGAATAATAAAACAGCCCACTGTGGCAGTGTTAAAATGAACTGATGTAATGTATGTCTGCTGATAAGCGATATTGTGGTTGTTTGTAGGACAAAGGCTGAAGGTGGGGGGCTTTCACATGTGGAATGAGACAGCAGTGCTTGCTGTACTAGAGCTGGAGTTGGAAAAAGAATAGATATCATGCTTAATGTAACCTTCAGCGCTTCTTTAAGAACTAATTTACTCTTGTATAGTGATAGAGAAGCACCAGAAAATACTTCAGGCAGTGCTGCAATCCTTTTACGGGACAGCATTCCATACTCTATTTTGATGTTTAGACAATATGGAAGATGTTTCGCCTTGCATGTACTTCAGACAATATGGAAGATGTTGGTTTTGTTGATAAATATCGAAGGCAAATGACAAATACTTAACAAATGCAGTAATAATGAATTTTACTTTTATCTGAGGCCTACATCAATTGCTCATGAGAGTGAAAAGTTGAAAATTGAAGCGAATGAGAGTAAAGTTCAATACTCCCGACAAAAGTTTAAACTCCCGACTCTACTCACTCTAGTGCTCTACTCTGGAAGTTAATCCAGCTAGTTAAACAGACTCAACCCGAATTCTGCAGACACATCAACTAGGGTTTAAGCCTCCGCAGTCTACTGCCAATCCAAAAGGTTAAGTCTTTCAATCGCCAGTTCTCTTTGCTCTCCGTATATCTTTCAATTTGCAGTTTTTGTTCCTTTGAGTTCGTTTGGAAATGGTTTACAAGTGCTGAAGCTCCCAAAGTGTGTTGGGGCCTTATTGCTTTGGATAAATTCTTCCTTCACCTTACTAAAACTCCTAAAGGAAATGGGTGTTGTAATTCAATTTGGTTTTTGTGTTCTTCTGCATCTTTCATATTACGATTCACTTAGTTTAGTTTAATATTTGTATCAAGCTTCATTATGCATAACCAGTTCTTGAGTCTTATTGTTTGAGCTTTGCATTCCATTTTTCATTTTCAAATTTGCTGTTGTGGATTGTTAGTGATGTAATTTGAATGGTGCAGATTTTGAATCCCCATAAGATGGGCAAGAAGAGTAAATCAAAGTCTCCTAAAGAGGTTAAAGAAAATAGTGTTGTACGGAAGCCGGTTGTGGAAGAAGAGAAGCCTACATCTTCTGCAAAAAAGGCTACTTCTGCAAAGAAGCCTGCTTCTGTGATTGATGAGATATTCGCCGGACAGAAGAGGAAGAAAGCCGAAGGCGAAAAGGCCAAAAAGAAAGATGAAGAGGCGAGTGAAAAATCAAACAAGCCTAAGAGAAAGAAGAAAAGAGATTTAGGATTTAAAGATGGTGCATTTGTGGATGATGCTTCTGGACCAAAAAAGAGAACAAACGAGGGCCTTGCTATCTACACAGAAGAAGAGTTGGGTATTAACAAAGCCGATGCTGGAAGCACTCCTCTTTGTCCATTTGATTGCGATTGTTGCTTCTGAGGCTCCTTACAACTCACTGAAGATTATGCTTAAAGATTTTGTTGTTCCGATGATTCCAGGATAGCTGAGTGTGGAGGTTTGGTTTTCATGTTCTCTAGAACCTGACTACAGGGCTCATGGTTATTTGAGTCAGTGTATCTTATGAAAGAAATTCCTTTTGGTTTCTCACTATTCTCATTCGCCTGCAGCTGACTTGGTATGATGTGATTATATGCTATAGTCAGTCTTGTGAGCAAATCTGGTCAATTCTTGTTCAGTTGTTCATGTTAACATTAGCTGTGTAATGGGAAATATATGGGGTATGATGCTATGATGATGGATGTTCAATTCCCATAAGCAAATACAAAACTGCATATCCCTGAGCCTTCCTTTAGTTTGATATTGTCATACAATTTGATATGCACCCTCACGTACAGCTCAATTTCATGTTCTGGAACTGGCAGACCGCATTATCAAGACAAACTCGATCAAGTATTCAAATCAATCTAAGAGAAACAAAGATTGAAGCTCAAATTGTCCAATCGATTTTGCATGTCAATACTTTTTAACCAGATTCGTTGTTTGCATAGAGTTCTTATGTCAAAATCAGTCTGGAACGGTAGAGAATGCTCTCAAGTTCAGTCCGGAAGAGAATGTTCTTCAAGTCTTCACCACATATGCAGTCTGTCAAGTTAAAGTCCAATAAATTCACAACCATGTCCCTGAAATTACAGAAGCTGAACTTAAACTCAACCTTCCAATGCAAACTTTGTCCTTCAAATTGCAACAGTTCCGAAACAACCACAATTTCATTAAACATTTTGAAATAGGGGTGGTGGCGTAGTAAAATGTAGCCAAATATTGTAGCATGAAACCATATGTCATTTCAAGCTATCTTCTATTAGCAAATCAATATTGGCTCCAAGCGGCAGTCAAGGCACCACTGAAATGGCTCCTGCTGTTGACTCGTATGTATAGAGCCATAAAACATTTCCAGTCTCATCAATCACAATATTCAATTCAGGGTTTCTTCCAAGATCATGATCCAGTCAATTTTACAAATAAGCATCACATATTTAAAGTTATCAACATTCTCTTTAAATTCAAAAGCATTTAACCCAATTCCAATGTACACACAAGTAAACAAACATAACAGAGATTCAATCCTTTTGTTGCTTAAAAAGATTCAAACTTCGGAAAGTCCAGACTAAAATTTGAGTGATTTAGCTGCTTAGAATTTGGAGGAAAGCTAGAAAATAGCTCACTCCAATCGTGATAGTAGCTATGTCTAGGCACCATGCAAAAGGTGGCTTGTTATGGGATTGATCAACAAACACCCGTGTCTGACTGGAGTGCCAATCCAACAATGAAAAATCCAATTATAAATTGAAAGATCCAAATATTAAGTCAGAACATGGGGAAAATGTAGAGTGGATATTGTGTCTCGAAACAAATGGTCATATTAGTTTCAAGGATCTTCACCCACTAAACTCAATATTGGCTCTAAGCGGCAGTCGGGTCACCACAAATCAGGCGCCTGCTGTTGACTCGTGTATATAGAGCCTTCTATTGACACTATATCCTAGCCTCTACTCTAAAAAAAAAAAAAAACCCAGAAAACCCAGAGATAAATGCCTCAGATCCCAAATCCGAAAAACAAACACACAAAAAAATCTATACGAGACTAATTATCAAGACTGAAATGCAGATTCAAATGCGAAACACCAAGCTTCAAGCTCTTAGGTGAAAGCTGCAAGAAAATAGAAGGAACAGAGTTACGCTAATGATAAGTAGCATTTGTGTGTTCATGTTCGCCAAGGTCGACAAGAAGCTGAAGACGAAGAACAGCGTCCTGATCAGGAACCCCCTCTGGTTCAGATCCACGGGTTTCATGATCAGGAGGCGTGCCCGGCCTTCCAGTCTCTAACAGAGGAGCAGAGCATCTGAGCAAGCAGCTGGTTTGGTTTGCGTTTTTATAGCTGCTGAAACCTAACCCTAATGTACGGCGCGAGTCCATAAAAATTGGGCCTCAGGCCCAAAAATATTCCCAACTGAGCGACGCGCGTGACGAGCACGTGTTCCGCGAAAGTTGGTAAAGAATGGCAGCGGAAACCGCCCTTTCTCTGAAACTGCCGACGTAGCGGTTGAAGTCTTCAAAATCAAAATTTGGAATAGAATAAAGCAGCTCGTCGTAGTTGTTGGGTTGGGGCAGAGAGAAAGTCAATCTCTCTATACAAAAAGTGGTTGAAGATTTCAAGCTTAACGAATCAAGACCGCCATGGACGCCGCCGTCTCAAGCTCCGGTGTCCTTCCCAAACTGAACTTCTCCCGCTCGAATCATGGATTCCCGATGTAAGTATTCCGATCGTGGATTTTAGATGCCCGATCGGTAAAGCTGACTGTTGACTGTTGCATATTAATATAGGGTGACGTCTAATATTTTTAAGAGAAAATGGATGTTCATGTTGGGATTGTGTTAGTGGTAGGTCGTCGTGCTCTTACTCTAGGGCGATTGGGGCTCTCTCTTGCAACAAGGGATTGCGAATCGTTCCGAAAAGGCTTGAATTCCTTTGCACTGCGTTGAGGGATGATGCGAGGAGTGAAATGGTGTTTGGGGGCTCACATTGTGAGAAGAGAAGCCTTTCTGGGAAGAGATTGTGCGCTGTTGCGGGTGTATGCACTTATGGTGGGACTTCTGAGGAGTCACATTACTCGCACGCGGCGGAAGACAAGGTTGGAGTGCTGCTCCTGAATCTTGGAGGGCCCGAAACGCTTGATGATGTGCAGCCCTTTCTGTTTAATCTGTTTGCTGACCCGGTATGTTTTGTCTTTATGCCTTGGATGAGTCTGTGTGTAATTCTGTTGTTTTCGTGTGGTTTGGCACTTTAGCTGATGATGAATTACAATGCTGTTTGCTAGGATATCATACGTCTACCGAGGCTGTTTCGGTTTCTCCAGAAGCCACTGGCCAAGTTGATTTCTGTGGTTCGAGCTCCTAAGAGCAAAGAAGGGTACGCTTCTATAGGAGGTGGTTCGCCGTTGCGTAAGATAACGGATGAGCAGGTAGAGATAGTGCAGCTTTATTCTTGTTGAATTTGTTCATTGAACTTTTGTTCGCAACTTTTGCATAGACAGATTGTTCTACAATAATGAATGTACTTGTATACAATTAATGCTGGTTTTCTAGTTTTATTCTGTTCATAAACTTTGGGGAAAAAAGAGTATTTACCGTGTGATATTACAGGCCAATGCACTGAAAATGGCTTTGGAATCAAAGGACATGCCAGTGAATGTCTATGTGGGAATGCGGTACTGGTTCCCATTCACTGAGGAAGCAGTTCAGCAGGTGAGTGTTCTAAGATCCTTGTAGACATTATGTGTAATAGCTAGGGTGGTTGTTCCTGTCTATGTGCGGATGTGAGAAATTAGAATGTCACTGTTTATGTTTTCTGTCAACTTGAATGATTTAAATAATTATTTTTATTCATCTCAATTATGTGTGCCAGATTAAGAGGGACAGAATAACCAGGCTTGTTGTCTTGCCTCTGTATCCTCAGTTCTCTATCTCTACAACTGGATCAAGTGTCCGTGTGCTCCAGAATATTTTCAGGTTACAGTTTATTGCAAGTTCATGTAAATGCTATTTTTTCTGTGCATAGTTCAATTGTTCTGAACTTGAGCGTGCCTTGCAGGAACGATCCATATCTATCAATGTTGCCTGTTTCAGTTATAAATTCATGGTATCAACGTGAAGGGTATATTAAGTCCATGGCTGACTTGATCTCAAAAGAGCTAGAGAAGTTTTCTGAGCCTGCACAGGTGTGTTTGTTTGATTCGTGAACTGATCTGAAAATGTTATTTTGATGCCATTTAATCTTCCATTTGGTCATTTAAAATCTGTTGGTATAGACCGTAGGGTAACTCATTGTCTTGTATCTTGTATGCACTGTAGGTTATGATATTCTTCAGTGCCCACGGAGTACCACTCAGTTATGTGAAGGACTCTGGTGATCCGTACAGGGATCAAATGGAGGAGTGTATCTACTTAATAATGAAAGAGTTGAAAGCTAGAGGAATCAGTAATGAACATACTCTTGCCTACCAGGTGAGTTAAAACTATGCCTTCTAAAGTCGAGGCTATCAATTTTGTGATTTCCTTGGCTCCTGGAACTGAAAATGCTTGCTGGCTAGTGTTTATGGCTACAACTTTGATAAGGTTTCTGAAATATTTTTCCCTTCGTCTCTGTTGGCTGGTGAACAGAGCCGAGTTGGTCCTGTACAATGGTTGAAGCCATACACTGATGAAGTTCTTGTTGACCTTGGCAAGAAAGGAGTAAAAAGTCTCCTAGCTGTTCCAGTCAGGTATTTTTCTCTGTCATGTAAAAACTCGATTATGTTTATGTCTTTTATAGAATTATGCAGTATGTAGAATAGCGTCTAGTTTCTTACAATAATGCATTGTTGTTGCATTTCTTTCCATACCAGCTTTGTGAGTGAGCACATAGAAACTCTTGAAGAAATTGATATCGAGTACAAAGAGTTGGCCCTCGAATCTGGCATTGAGAATTGGGGCCGAGTCCCTGCCCTCGGCCTTACCCCGTCATTTATAACTGACCTGGCAGATGCAGTTATAGAAGCTCTACCACTGGCAGCAGCTACTGCAACCCCAAAGACTGCCCCAAGAGTTGATCACAACCCAATGAGATGGGTTATCAAAATGTTCTTTGGCTCGTTTCTAGCATTCATTTTTTTCTTTTCACCAAAGATGCTAGTGGCATTTAGGAACAACCTGATCTGAGGGAACATTACAATAGCATACTACCAAATGTCATATAAGCTGCTCCAACATATTACAATAGGTGATCACCACTAAAGAATACCGCATCCAGGTGACTCAGACAAGATACATGGCTACAGTTGAATTATTTCGAACTGATTTTAGCAGAGCGTGCTCGACAATTTTTATTGGCTTTATAGAAGTTTCAGTTGCTCACTCACTTTAGTTGTTCAGTACATCCCACTGGAAACCTATCATGTCAACCACACCAGTTCTCTGTATGGCCTGGCCGTTCCCTGAAACATGGCACAAGTTTGGGAACGGCCGGAATAGGATACATGTCTGGCATCTTTCTGTCTAACTATCGCTCTGCAAAGCAAAAACTGCCTTTGGTGATAAAGAATGATAAAAAACAAAAAAAATTAATACGAGAATTCAACTTACTCAGAGTCTCAGACACAATCAATTTTGGATAAACAGAACTATTGTTTCGTGTTTTGATAATGAAAATAGGCTAGAAATTACGAAGATCTTGGAGTTCGAGTGAAATTTAATTAGAACTCATGTGGTTCAATACATTCACCGAAATCACAATGTTTAACACCTTTGCTTTGATCTATAATTTTGTAGCTTCACACCTCATGGTGCCTGATCGTCACTACTCAAGTACTCATTAGTCGGCGATTATTCGATTTTATGATTCAGATGAAAAATGAAACAGCAATTTACGGAGAGGTGAACTTGAAAAAGACATAGTAACATTTTTCTATTTAACCTATTTCTTACCCTGGCCATTACCCAGGTAAATTTTAACCCTAGCAAATGAGGACGGTGGCTGAGCCCCCAACCCCGGCCCAAGGTTTAGTGCTCTTCTTCAATTTGGCCGCCCAAAAATCATCGGAGACGAGGAGAACCCCAGCTTGCGTCGGGTGGTGTTGAAAGTCAGTTGTTGGAGATGTTTGTGAGTAAATTTGCCAACCAAATACCTCAACTGCAGGGTGTGTATCAAGGAATTTGAAAGTTGGAAATGGAGTATTTGTGTCTGCGTAGCCCCCTGACGCTGCATTACATATCAGTACTACCTACTGCCGCCTCGCCTCTTGGTGGGATTCAAAGCTGTGCACAGCATCCTGATCAGGATTGTCGTCGACCCCAACCTCAATCAGCTCGCATGGGCCGTGAGGGAAGGAGTACGACGTCAGAGAGCCGGCGCGCAGACGCAATGTTACTTCTTCTCAGCCCACAAGGTCATGTGCCGCCCATTGGGATTCCATGGCCTGCCTTTTACTCTGTTGGTTTTTTTTTTTTTTTTTTGTGTTTTGGTGATGGAAATGTACTCTTAACTCTGCAAAATTTCTATGATATATGAAACTACACTATTTTTATTTCTACTACTTGTCTACTTCCTTTATGATCTGTAAATTTATGGTCTTGATGTTTTGGCCGGTTGATTTTCCAGATTTTGTTGTTGTTGTTTTTGTGAGAATAAAACTTGGATTCTTGCTCTACAAGTTCTTTGGTTCATACATTAGTAGTTGGGTCGAGGTGGTTTGGCCGTCCAGCTGTGACCTGCAAATTCTCAGTCAAAATGGATTTCATTTGATTTTCTAATTGGATAAGCTAACTCAATAAGCTCAATGAATGAAGCAACTTCAGAAGCAAATATTAGGAATTCATTTATATGTGCATTTTCCTTTTTTTCTATAAAATTGCAATGCTGTTTGATAAGATATCATACGTCTACCGAGGCTGTTTCAATTTCTTCAGATTCCACTCGTGAAGTTGGTTTCTGTGCTTCTAGCTGCTAAGAGCAAAGAAGGGTATTCCTCTATAATAGTTGATCTGCCGCTGTGTAAGATAACAGATGAGCTGGTAGATATTGTTCAAATGATTCAGTTAACTTTTGTTTTCCTGGTCTGTATTGTTCTACAATAATGAATATATTTGGATAGGTTTTTTGCTGGTTTCGTCATGAAATTTCGCATAAATCTTGTTTACTGTGTGATATTACAGGAAAATGCACTAAAACTGGATTTGGAATTTAAGACATGCCACACTGAGGAAGGAAATTCAGCAGTGTTCTGAGGTCCTGTTTATGTGAAGGATGTGAAAAAATAGTCATTCTATCTGTATTTTGTCAACTTGAATGAAATGATTAATATTTTGCTCAACTTTTTTGGCCAGATTAAGAGGGACAAAATAACCAGGCCTGTCTTCCTCTCCTGCATAAATCCTCAATTCTCTATCCCTACAACTGGATCAAGCGTTCGAGTTCTCCAAAAGAATGTCAGGTTTCAGTTTGTTGCAAGTTCATATAAACCGTTATGTTTGGTTTGCATAGGTCAATTGTTCTGAACACTAGCACATTTTGGGAACGATACAATCTATCAAGGTTACCTGTTTCAGTCATAAAGTCATGGTATCAACGTGACTCAATGGCTGACTTGATCTCAAAAGAGCTAGAGAGTTTTTCCGAGCCTGCACCGGTTTGTTTGATTTAATTGTGGATGATCTTTGAAATGCTATTTAGATGCGATTGACTCTTCTTGTCTGATCAGACAACAAGATTAACATATGTAATATAAAAATATGTTGGTATGGTAAGTCAATGAACTTTACATATATATTGTATGCACATTAGGTCATGATATTCTTCAGTGCTCGTGGGGTACCACTCAGTTATGTGAAAGATACAAAGAATAAGAGGGGTGTAAATTCTAAATGAAAGATTTAAAAGCTAAGATAAATAAATAATGAAAACCTTATTATATGAGTCTTAGTTATAAATTTTGTGTTTTTGCTCACGGCACTAAATTTGGTAATGTCTAGTTCTTATGGTTCTGATGTCTTGTTTTCCCTTCATTTCTGTTTGTCTGGTGAACTGAGCTGAGTTGGTCCTGTGCAATGGTTGAAGCCATACACTGATGAAGTTCTTGTTGAGCTCGGCAAGAAGGGAGCTCAACGTCTCCTTGCTGTTCCAGTCAGGTATCCACCCTGTCACGTAAAAAATGTCTGCTTTGTCCTAGTCTGTTGTAGAGCTATGCAGTATGTTGAACAGTTTCAAAATTCTTACAATTCTGCATTGTCTTTGCATTTCTTTCCAACCAGATATGTGAGTGAGCACATTGAAGGTCTTGAAGAGATAGATATGGAGTACAAGGAGTTGGCCCTCGAATCCGGCATTGAGAATTTTGGGTCGAGTCCCTGCCCTCAGCCTTACCCCTTCATGTATAACAACTCTGGCTGATCCAGTTATAGAAGCTCTACCAATAATAGCAGCCACTGCTACCCCAGAGACTGTCGGCACTTGATCATGACCCATTGAGATGGACTATCAATGTGTTCTTTGGTTCATTGCTACATTATTTTCTTCTTTTCATCAAAGATGCTGGTGGCATTCAGGAACAACCTGATTTGAGGGAACGTTACAATAGTACATCTACTACCAATTATCATAGAAGCTGCTCCTGCAAATAACTACAGGTGAATCAGTGTAGAAGAGTACTGCACTTGACCGTTTGACATACACAGTACATGATTGCAGCCCTTGGGGGAGAAGTTTTGTATTTAAGCATGGTTTCAAAAATGTGTATGTTTTTCCCCTTTTCAAATAATGTTAATTGATTTAGTAGGCAATATTGAGCCTGGTTTAAGGAAAAATGCTTGTCTTCTTTTTTTCTTTTGAACAAGCCAATATACATTTCCATTATCAACATTTCCACAGCCACTCCCTATTGACTTCTGTATGGCTATTTAGTCATGGACCATTGTTATAGATGAACTTAAGATTGCCTCTCTACATTTTACATTACAATAGTTCACTACCAATGCCATACAAGCTGGAGTGTTTTCTGTAAAAATAAAATAAATAGGGGCTTGGTGGGTAAAATTGGAAAAAGAAAAACAAAAATTAGTTCCCACGTGCAGACGTAAAAGTCCCGTATATAATTCTTGCCCACCCGTGCCTCATCTCACTCACTCGTTCTCTATCTCTCTTCTTCTTCCTCCTCCTCTTCTTCTAGGGTTTGTTTCTGTTGGAGCTAAGACGATGGCCGACGAAGCCCAATACTCCTCCGGCCCCGATTCCGGCAGCAATAAGCGTAAATACGAGGAGCCTACCACCCGCCGTGTCACCGGCTTCTCCGCCCCCATCCTCGCTTCCTCCTCCCCCGACTCTGTCCCCACCTCCTACAGCAGCGTCCCTCCTCCCGTCGACGACATCCAGCTCGCCAAGCAGCGCGCCCAGGAGATCGCCGCTCGCTTGTTCAACAACGCCAGCGGCGCCGGCGCCGGTGGCCTCGAAACCAAGCGCCCTAGAGTCGACAACGGCGGTGGCTTCGATTCCGGTGACAGAGGCTTCAGCTCTGTTCCATCTGGTTCGTCTTTCTATTTGACTCTCTACTCTCTTTGGTTGATGTTCGATTTGATACGATTCACTGAGAGTTTTGATTGTGTGATACAGATGCGAAGCCTTACTCGGCTCCTTCATCGATTCCGGTTTCGTATGGATTCCAGGGAGGGAGCAAGAAGATTGCTGTTCCCAATGGCAGGGTTGGTGTGATTATTGGCAAGCTGGGAGAGACTATTAAGTATCTGCAGGCTCAATCTGGAGGAGCCAAGATTCAAGTTACTCGAGACGCCGACGCCGACCTCAATTGTCCCACTAGGGAGGTGGAGATCATGGGAACTCCGGAGCAAATCTCAAAAGCTGAGCACTTGATCAATGAGGTTCTTGCCGAGGTAATGATCTGAGTATCATGTATGTTGGTATTTATATCTGAAATACTAGTTGTAGTGATATATTGGGCTCTGGTAGTAGGTCTATCTTTTTTTAAGTTTGAAATTGTCAGTAATGGTAATGAAACTTGGGACTTACAAATGTGTGCTTATACCAGGCTGAATCAGGCGGTCCCGCCGTTGTTTCTCGAAGATCAACTGGACAAGCTGGAGCGGAAACTTTTTCAATGAAAATTCCCAACAACAAGGTAGATTTGTCTTTCTACATCATCAACACTGTGGTGTTTTGGTTTTCAACAGTTTGTGACTCTTGTAATTTTCAGGTTGGTCTTGTAATTGGTAAAAGAGGGGAGACTATTAAAAATATGCAAGCTAGTACTGGTGCTCGTATTCAGGTTTGTTTTTGCCTCTTTATGTTGCTTTTTCCTGTTTATTGCCCATATTTAACAATTGGTATTGGAATTTAAATTTCCTGTTATATGTAGGTGATTCCTCTGCATCTTCCCCCTGGTGACACCTCACTTGAAAGGACAGTACAAATTGATGGAACTAGTGAACAAATTGAAGCTGCTAAACAGTTGGTGAATGAAGTTACTAGCGAGGTATGTCTACTTGGTATTTATCTGCATATTGGGTACTGTGTGCTTTGTATTCTTGGTACTTTAAGAAGCTAGAGTAGGATGGTAGATGTCTTTCTTAAGTAGAAGCTATTTTCTTGCCATAAGTTTTTTTTTTAAATCATATATAACTATGTGTATTCACACGCATATAACTTGCTTTTGGATTCCCTTTGTCTTTTGATGGTGCATTAAAGTGTGGTTGCTGTAATTTTTTATTCATTATATATACATATATTCAATACTGTGCATGGAATGTTTTGGGTTTTTATGATGTGATATTCTTACCAAACATAAAAGATCTTGTATGTCCTAGTCTAGCATAGTTTTCTGCTCCTTTGTGCTTTCTATGCTTTGAATAGTAAAAGGTGTAGTTATCAATGTCACTTGAGCTACATGACTTCCTTTACTTTGTTGATGCACAACATTGTGTTGAATTTCTTTCGGAGTCAATGGTTATGTGGTTATGAAGATTGGACAAGTTCATGGTCCTGAAGGGCCTCTGCGTGTGATCCAGAAGTCGTGTATTCCCCGATGTAGTTGCAGTGTATATGGCCAAGCGGTCTAGTCTAAAATGTTAACACAGGACGGAGCAGGCTGCATTGAATATCAAATCCTATACTGGTTTATAATATCAGTTGAGGAACTCACTGGCATGGTAATCATTGCCAAAAACCCATTTGGATCTTATCTGGATTAAGCTCTAAAATATTTATATATAGAAACTGCAACTCTTTTGTATTGTTAAATAGATATCATACATATCTGCAATTAGTTTCTGTTGATGCAGATAGTGTTAACTTGACTTTAAGATGCAGACAGTGTGTAGGGTTAGATTGTTTGAACTATCGTAACAGCTCATTGAAAAATTTAGCCTGTGGAGAGAGGTGTTATAAATCGATCGTAGGTCATTTAGTCATGTTGTCAGTTGTTCAGTGAGCAAATATTATCGGGATATCAGCTTGTTCTACCATCAAATATGCTTATTACTCTTGTACCATGACTGATATTCTTATTGAGACTATTGTAGGGTTAGATTGTATTGGACCATTGGTGACACCAACATGGAATTCTTTATGTTGGTGTTCCCTCAGCATAACTCTGGTATGGTTCTAAATCCCATTTTCCGGTGTTTAGTAATGATATATCAGAGAGAAGCTTTCTGATGATAGTTTGAAGGCTAATAACTATAAAACTTTTGAGTCCTTTTCTATAATCACGTACGCAGATTCTGTTTTAATTCAATGAGACTGATACTGTTCTCTACTGAATACTTTGGTTCACTTATGTTGAAGGTTCTTTATTTGGATCTTCTTGATATTATTTTTGAAGTGATTCTACTCTTAGTGTGGTCTACTCTTGACCCTATGCTCTTAGAACGTAGTCCATCTTACCTGTTGAAAACTCTTAGGTTCATGTATGTTTATTTGCTTTAGAAGCTTTTACAGTAGTATTGGTGCTGCACCGTTTTTCCTTTTTTGCTTCAATATGGTGTGGGCTTCTTCTGGAGAACTCAAGTAATACAACGACCAGTATGGTGTAGGTACCTACAAGGCTACAACATAAAAATGCACGTTGCTATGCAAATTAGGGCCTGTATGCTTGTTTGCTTTGGAAAACTTGTATAGTATTGTGTTTTTCTGTACCTATTCGCTTCAAATAGGGAGAGGGTGCTTCTGCTGGAGTAACTCAAATTATTACAACCATCAGTACGGTATGTAGGCGTTTACACCTCTTCCTAATACAATGTGAAACATGTTATCCGCTGTATGGATAAATTATTTTCTCTTTTCTATATATGTGTTCGTTATATCATTAGACATTTCTGTATCTTTTCAATGTTTGCTATCATACATAGTTTGCATGTATATGTATATATATTCCTCCATATCCAGCATCATGGAAAGTTCGCCATGGTTATTTGTGAGATAAATTTTGTTGCAGAATCGTGTTAGAAATCCAGCAATGGCTGGAGGATATTCACAGCAAGGTTATCAATCACGTCCTCCCACTGGCTGGGCTCCAAGTGGTCCTCCAATGCAACAACCTGGTTATGGATATGGACAGTCTGGAGCATATTCTGGTGCAACACCTCAATATAATGCATCTCAGCCTTCTTATCCTGGCTACCCCCCTCAACCGGCATCTGGCGGATATCCCACCAATTGGGATCAATCAGCTGCTGCACCAGCTCAGCAGACCTCCCAGGCAGGTAGCTACGATTACTATTCCCAGCAACCCGCACACCAACAGCAAAACCCTGGTGGTCCTGCCGTGCCAGCTGATAATGCTGGTTACAATTATGGCCAGCCACCTGTTTCAGGCTATAATCAGCAAGGACAAGGTTATCCTCAAGATGGTTATGGTGGATATCAGGCACCGGCTCAATCTGGGTATGGCCAGCCACCAGCTTATGATCAACATGGTTATCCTGCAGCTAATTATGGTAATGCGAGCAACCCAGCTCCAGATAGCCATACTTCCTCGTATGGATCTCAGGGGGATTCGGCACAAGCACCTCCTGTGCAGCCTGCTCCAGGGGGTCAGCAAGCATACACTGCCAGTCAACAGCCTAGCCCGAGCCCTGCAAGTTACCCTCCGCAAGTGTCTACTCAACAAGGTTATGGAATGCCCCCAACTTCTCAAACTGGTTATGGGACTCAACCACCTGCTCAATCTGCATATGGACCTGGATATGGAGCACCACCTCAAGCGCAAAAACCTCCTGCTCAGTCACCCACCACTCCTAGTGGCTATGGTCAACCACCAGCTGCGCATCCAGGCTATCCCCATTCTCAGCCTCCACCTTCTGGATATGCTCAGCCTGATTCTGGTGCACGTGTCCCACCATCCGGTTATGGTTCCACAGCAGCTCAGGCAGGCTATGGTGGCCCCCCATCTTATGGTGCACCGCCATCCAGTCAGCCAGGTTATGGGCAGGCGCCTCCCTACAATACATCTTATGGGGGTGCGGGATACACACAGCCTCCTGCATTTTCTGCTGAAGGAGCGAATGGAAACACTCGTGGAGCTTATGATGCTGCTGGTGCTGGAGCTCCTGCTCCACAGGCTGCCCCACAAAGTGGAGTTGCCAAAACTTCCCCACAGAGTTAAGTGTGGGTACTTTTGGTCGTGTTTTATTGTATTTCTGTAGTAAGGCTTAGTTAGGTTAGTGTTTTATGGGACTTTGTTTGGGTTTGTATGATTACAACTATCTGTTACTGTTAGTTCTTTAATTTCGTGTTTGCTATGCTTCTTTTAATGCCTATGAATCCTATAGATTGGAATAATTTGATACATGTTCTTAAATTTCTTGTTTCTCTTTTTATTGGAAATGTTTGATTTATGGATATATATATGCTTGATGAGGTTGTTTCGTGGCGTGACTCGTCCATAAACCGTACTTGTACAACAAATTGTCTAAGATGTAACAATTTCTAAAGAACACAGCTACTTTATCGTTTGACGCCCGCGTTAAATAGTTTGCTGTGACGCTTGTTCTGAATCTAATAAACTTGTTCTATAGAATCTAACGATGTTTTAGTCGAGTTCTCCTGTAATCATTTTTTCATCATTAACCACGCTCTTCCTCCCCATTCGATTTGACCCCAACGCTCACTTTCAGTCTTTCCTTTCAGCCTAGATGATCAGCCCCTAAACAATTCATGGTATATAAGGGTAAGTTATGGTATGCTGCTCTTAACCATCTTTTGGGTTTTAGAATTGCTTCCTGTGGCTCTTGTTGGTAGATTCAATCCTGTGAATAGCATGTGACAAGCATAAAAATTCACATCATTGCTTTAGCATTCGAAGTAGACTTGATGATCGAGGCAATCATGGAACACAGAATTTCTAGTTCAATGCTGTGGACGAACATTCTTAGTTTTATTTACATATGTTGTTTGAAATAATGCGGTAGCAATTTTGCAAAACGGGTCTTCTCCACCATTGAAGCTAAAATCTGAGATGATGTTGCTCCATCTGGTCCATTTTACTTTCATATGATAATAGAAGCTCTTCAATATATGACGCCAAATTTTGGAACCAAGACACACTAAGGGTGATGATTTTGGAGAAACTGGAGGGGGGTTACCACGGACCTAAAGGTTGCGAGGTCGTATTTTGTGACTCCATTAGAACTAACTGGTTGCGGAATAGTATCATCAAATTACGAACTGACAAGAAAACTCTTTTTACTTTCATTCCCTCGAGAGCTATCGGAATGACAATTACGTAAAAAACATTGTGCCTCACTTTCTACACCGGCTTGGCAATGATCTAAGGAAACTTATTCTAAAAGAGTGGAACAAAAAAACGAAGAACAGTGAGTGTTTTTGCCCATCTTAATTGAATAAATTACTGAATATTCTATTCAATTGTATCTCTCTGTAACCATCACAACCGCAGTATGAAAATGCACAAAATGAGTTAATGACTCATTCGAGCTCTTACATTAGATGATTAATACGTTTACTATAATGATGAATTTCATTTATTTGATGAGGACACTTGGAAATTGCACACATTTGTGTATACCTGTATTTATACAAAGATTGTATGGTAAACTGTCATGTGTATATGTTTAATGTGTGACTCATAATTAGTAATAGAATTAATTAAGAACATTGCCGCAGCTATAGTAAGCGAGAAAACTATATACACGAGCGAGCACGGTTCTTGGTGAGGCTCATCCAAAAACACTTCGGCTGCGCCTTAATCTTTTAAAACATTGGAAGGTGTTTGTATCCACCATAAAGTCGGTGTTGACCGGATCGTCAACAATTTCAGTGTCGTTTTCTGCACGGTGAACATGAGTGGAGGAGAAGAACACAATGAACGCCTTGGATCTTCTTCTTCTTCAACGCAATTCCGTTGCCATTCTTTACCAAATTGGCCGTCACGTGTGCCACTCTTTAGACCTGAAAATAGCGCCTAAATTGTGTGAATGGCTTAAAAGAAAGAGAGGAACACGATGTATAGAAAGCTCACCCATCATACTAAACGTACTCGACCAAGCACGAGCTTAATTTCAGAATTTTTATGAGATACGGTTACATTATTGTTGATATCATAGGTTGATCAAATATCGAAAATCCTATATATCCTGTTGTCCCAAACTTTAACAGTAAGCATAACCCTTCACTATTTCACTAACTCGTCAATTGCTTAACAAAAGGAACAACCTTTCGTAATTGGTGATCATGATCTACTTCAAAGCAATCTTCAGTGAGAGTACAAACACAAGGTTCGGAACATTCCGAACCTTCACCCGAACTGCCATTTATGTATGAAAAGAAAGAAGAAACACGAAAAAAGCAAGGTGACACTCATTATTTTGTTTAGGTGCTACACATTCAGGACTTATGCACGGTCAAGGAGCAAGGTGGACAAACGTATTGAAACATAGTCGCAACCAGCAACTACAACGCAACATTAAAGTCTTGAACAAACAACACCGCCTACAAAATACGGGCTTACTCAATCCCAGGTTAAGCGAAAACTGTATGCAACGTTCAACAATCATTCAAGTAGATGAAGAAGGGCAGATAGGTCAGGAAACAAGTTTAGAAACAGAAAGAAGGTTCTGCCAAAAGAAAAAGTAGCAAAGCACAACAATGGACATCCTGAGACAGGCCAATGCAATATATCCCTTTACATGGTGCTTGGCCAGGCGAGACCATCCCCAATTGACTTTTTATTTGATAGGATATAACCAAAGCTGCCCAACTCGCAACATGAACACCCTTCACTTGGTCCACCAAAGTAGGAAATCTTTGCGCCGGTTGATTTTCTTCTGCAACTGGAGAAGGCCATAGAGTAGGGCCTCAGCAGTGGGAGGGCAGCCCGGAACATAGATATCAACAGGGACAATCCGGTCACATCCCCTAACAACAGAATACGAGTAATGGTAGTAACCACCCCCATTGGCACAGCTACCCATAGAGATGACCCATCTTGGTTCAGGCATTTGGTCATAAACCCTGCACGAAAATTCCAATATAGAGATCAAAACCACTATTCCCTTGTTTACTTGTGCAAAGCAAAACGACTGGAAAAGCAAAACGACTGAACAAGTGGAAGAGCCAGAGAGATAGGAACAAGTTATAATTTTATTAAACGAAGAAACATTGAGAATAAAAGCGAGGAACAAATGTATTAATACATGCTTGGCATGGGAAGGCGAGAGTTTAGGATATTAATACATGAAAAGTAGGCACGGCAACAAGCTTGAGTCAGCGATCATGTGTAATATTAACTAACAGCCAACACCTAGGCCCTAGGGTGGACAATCAGCATAACTGAAGTTTTGCACTTATCAGATCAGGGTTGACATGTTCTTTCCCTAGAGTGGGATTCACAAAACCCTAGGAAACCAATCCTGTTTAGTCAAATTGAGTTGAGCTTATACAAGCGCAGTTACCATTATAATGCAGGAATGTTTAGCTTATGTTCAACTGGTGTTCAACATAATAATAAAAGGCTTCCTCAGATAATAACAATTGCTCATTACTCCCTGTCTCAAGCCGACTCGGATGGAAGAGCTAAGAGCTTCCCAAGATTAAGGAAACTACAGACCCTCAAAATTCCAAAACACAATTGTGAATAAATCCTAGCTAGTGCTTGCCATCCACTGTGAAAACCACTCAATTATAAGTTGACGATTCTATAAGTAGCAGAATATGTAAAGTCAATTTGAGCACAAACCTAAACAGAGTCCAATTTTCTTCCCAATCTCATACACCGGTTTCTAGATCCAATTTAAAACCCTAACATCCGGAAATTGAAACTGAAGCAACAACTGGAAAGAGGGAGGAAGGAGAAGGCTTACTTGCGGAGAGCGGGGGCCATCTTATTGGTGAGAGTACCGGCGACGATCATACAATCCGACTGACGTGGACTGGGCCGGAAAATGATACCGAAGCGGTCCAAATCGTAGCGGGCAGCTCCGGTGTGCATCATCTCCACGGCGCAGCAAGCCAGGCCGAAGGTCATGGGCCAGATGGAGCCGCGCCGGGCCCAGTTCATCAGATCGTCGACTTTGGAGATCACGAACTCCGCCGCCTTGGAGAGCCCGGCCGGTGAAGAGGTGGACGGCGGGGGAGGGCGGTCGTAGGTGGCGGGGGAGGAGGTGGCGGAGGAGTAGAGAGATGGGGTGGTGTGGAGGGCGAGGGCGCCGAGCTGGAGCGGCACGCGCGGGACGCGAGTCAGCAAAGCCATGGCTCTGAGAGAGACAGAGAAGAAGCAGAGGAGCGTCTCTAAAGGCCCCGAGGTTCGTTCGTTCGTTCGTTACTCTCCAATTTTTTTGCATCAGCTGGGTAAATGACCATTATAGGTCGGCGTAGCGCTCCATGCTCACTCCACCTGTCCCGATCTACATGAAGTGCCGGTTTAGTTGGTTTTCCTACAATTTGTTTTTCAGAATTTGATTTTTTGCTTTTTTGTCTTTTCTTTTACCGTCGTCGGAAAATAGAACATCGATCGATAACATTTACGTTTAGTAGTTCCAAACTCTTATATGTACAATATTACAAGTACATGATGTAAAATACTTAAAGCCAAGAAAAACTTCATGTAGAGTAAAAGTTGTAGAACCAACTAAATGAAAATATAAATGGGGAATGTGGCAAGATTACGACCATCAGAAGAAAGTTCATTGCCATGGCCACAATGCGTCGCGCAATAAAAGCTTTTTAGTTCATCTAGAGGCAGGTAGGTGTCCCATCATGTCTTCACAGGAACGTAATGTGTAGTATTTAGAGGAGCTAACCATTCATATCAGAAAACTATATACGAAAATGATTCAAAACCGAGGATCAAGGGTATTTACTAAATTGTACTTTATAAATAGTAAAAGGGAAAAACAAAAGATTGGTTACAGTTCCTAGCCACAAGGACTCGAGGAGTCCTACTTTCAGCACAAATCTACATAAGCAAAGCAACCTAATTCAACAAAAGTAATATTCTGTTACTTGATGATTCAATATTCTCTGACACTTCTTTTTTATGAAGATGATCAGTTGAGTACAGTAGAAACATAACCTAAACAATAACACCAGAAAAACCAGATAAATTGAGACCCACACAACTGCTAATCCAAGTGAAACTGCTGAAACAATGTCTTGCATGGGGGGCTTCAATCCAAAGGTGGAATACTTGCTAAAGATATCAGAAAATCAGCAGATTCTGAAAGGGGAAAGAATGGTTAGGAGAAAAAACGAGGATGAAATTCACAAGCCTTTTTTTTACTCTAATTTAAATAATACAGATTGGGGGCCAAGGTATCAATGAGACATTGATGCAACACAACCATCATAGCTTCACTATAGGACCTGATTGCTTTCCACTGTAGCAACAAAATATCAACCCGGTGCTTTTTCACAGTAGGCAGATGAGCTAATGTCACATCTCTTCCACTAACGATACACAATTTGGACAAACCATCGGCTTTATGATATCGCATTAACAGCAGTGTCCACCTAGTTTGAGAGACTATTTCTTCTTGAAATTTTTTGTATCAACAGAAAGGTTTTCTGATGTCGCACAATTAGGTAATGGTTTGCAGATGTTATAAGTAAGGGTGCAGCTCCACATCACTAGCTGGGAAAGAAGGGAAAGCAACCTTTGTCAACCTTTGTCAGCCTTTGTCAATAGCAATCAGAAGACCGTGCTCGCCAATAAGTACAACTCCCCATACCATTTTTACGCATAATACATGTAAAGGCTATTTGAAGCAGCACAAGCAAGTGAATTCTCAGTAGGATGCCATGCAAGATGTAGCAACTTTGTCGTGAAATCAAATCCATTTCCATTTGCATCAGCCCCAGAGTTATCTGCGCCTTTCATAATTTAAAGGAAAGAGTCACTGGTTAGTCAAATTGTCAAAAAGACAACAACGGAAACATTAATACAAATTATATGCCGACTTACTTGAGTAATAACACATCAAAACTAACTTGATCAAATGTCAAAGCCTATGCCCAGAATAAGTTTACTTAAGACTGAGTTAAAACAAATAATGTGATCTATAAACTCTACCACCCGAAAGTTTCAGATATCCAACTACGAACATACAAGAATCACATTGTAAGTAAACAAAATACCTCGCCTCAGAACACGGGGAAGATTTCCCAAAGATCTAGCAGGCCTGGATGGTGTTTGGACTTGTCTCCTAAATTCCAAGATATATAAGTAAGCATCCGACAGAAATAATGGTGAAAAAGATAGTTTATTTTACTCATTAGATCGCACACGTATCAAGCACATATACATCTTTTAATTTACCTCATAGGATTTTTGCTGGCTTCTAATGTCGTTGCCTCTGTGCTCCCTTCAGAACATCCAAAGACTCGAAACAGATTGCTGGAATCACCAAACATACATTGATTCTCAAGTTAAGCCACACAGCAGTATAGTTCCGGAATTTAACTAAACACCAAGCAAGTACGCACAAAGCCATAAACTAACCTGTAAGACCCTGTTGCCACTCTAGCTCCATCTCCACTTAGACAGCACTCAAATTTATCAAAGATAGAATCATTCTCATACAAATCACACAGCTGAGGAAGGCAACATACAAAAATAGATTGCAGGTTATGGTACTATCCTTAAACTCGAAATATCTTTGTTTAAAGTCATCAATATTACATATGGCTTTTTTAAAGAATACATCACCTTAGGTCTTAGATATTCATGAACCTGATAACTCGCCACTGGGCCAGAATCCATATTGATGTCCCACAGCTGAGACCCCAGAAAGAACAAAACAATAAGTGAAGTCAAAGTAAAGAATAAGAAACTAAGAAGCCCACAGGCTATAATGCCCCAAAATCCATGCAAGCACAATATTGACTAGTATGATTTGCATGACCCATATACTCATAGGGGTATGGGACAACTCTTATATCCACCTTCTACAAGAAAACACAAGTTTTAATTTGGGAAGGACAACGAGTTCCTAGAATGAGGATATCTGAAGCTTAACATATGAAATTAAGATATATGAACCTTGAGAGTCATATAATCACGACTAAGCATATGTCTTCCATTCTTAGCAAACTTGATATCTGAAATTGAGGCTATTATCTCAGTAAAAAATGATCTTGAACCGGGTGCTTCTTGTTCTTCAAACCTGTACGATTATAAAACATAATTAGCACAAAAGGAAAGAAAAGAACCAGGAAGGCTAATTTGGTAAAAGGATGCCATACTAAATTTATCTTTGATAGATGCAGAAGTAGAAAAAACTAACTAACCATAAGCAAGAAAATGAACGATGACTCACAATTTGCTATGATTGTCACATAAAGCTGACTGCCGCAGATCAATAAGACGAATTGAGCCTTTTGAGCTACTGTATGCCAACGTGTTACAGTGAGTAGGGTGGAATTCTGCTGAAGTTATCACCTCTGCACACATTAACCACATGTACATCAATGAGAAAGGTTACAAGCAAGCATAAGAGAAACATCAGAACTAAGGCTTCATTTTAGATTTAGTTTTATACATAAATCTCAGTCATCAGTGGAAGATAAGACAACATGTTTCTTGAGTGGAAAAATGTCTGGCAATATGACAGAATGAAAGACCCGAATTCATGCAAGCTACCCTGATTCTGGAAAGGATCTACTCATCAACCTATTCCTTTATAAAAAGTATCTTTACACAAAGACAAACAATAAAAGCAAGTGAAATCTATTGGTAAGAAAATTTTAATGTAGTGTCTCAGGGTTCTACCAGTTAGATCTTCCATGTTTGTTGGTTTTACATCAACAATATTAAAACTTTGACTGCTGATCTCCAAGTTCCATAGGTTAATACGCAAATCATCGGCCGATATAAAAGTTTCACCATCACTACAAGACCAAAAATAAAGGTAATATTAGTGGATAGCAAATACTGGGCACAATAATAGCCAGAAAAACAATACCAAAGTGTGTATAAGAAAAAATTTAAACTCAAAACTGTGAATCAATCTTTTGCTCTGAGGGGGAAATGGGAAAGGTAAACAAGTACATTGTTCTCTTCTATGATCAAGATACTAAAGTAAGTGCAACTTCAATTAAAAACACCAAGACAATGAATATACACAATTGTTTCAAGATTAAAAAGTAAGGAGGAGGTATACAATTCAAAATTTAAAAAGCAAATGTACCTGTTATTTGAAATGGAATTAATATGATAATCGTGGGCATGGGCATAGACTCTTCGACATCTCGCCAGAAGACTCGTCTCAAGACTGGTCACCTGAATGCAACAGATTTTTTCAGTGTTAGAGCTGAATAACAGTAAATTCTATCGCAAACATTTACATATGCAAGTGCTGATTGTTTAAGCAAAAGTAGAAAGTTGAAAACAAAATATTTTTTCGCACTAAACCATATGCTTTCAGAAAACAAACAGATAAGGTTGAGAACAAGTTTCACAGGCGAGTTGAACATAATTTTTTTCGCACTAGAACCATATGCTTTCAGAAAACAAACAAATAAGGTTGAGTACAACTACCACAGGCATTCGCAGAGATGGGAAACATCCTGATGGAATTGAAATATCATTGCTTGGAAATCCTTTATCTTTGCATACTCCATTTGCAAGATACGGTTTTGAAATTTCTGGCGTATTGTCAACAACTGGACCATTGCTCAGAGATTTAGACTGATCCACATTCATCTCAGATAATTTCTTTACCTTCTTCTCTCGGACCTGCTCAGCATTAAAGTATAAATTAGGAAGTGTCTTACATTATGAGAACAATGTAAGAAGAATTACATTTCAACTTGAACGACCTATAGGAAGATATGATAAGTACGTCACTACACTGGACACAGAGTTCGAGAAGAGAATGAGGAATAGAAGTGAAATGGTAGGACATTTGTCATCTTTTGTTCTAAACAAGCTACAACTTTAGAAGGCGCAACTAATGCCCTTAAAGTAATTGAAGGAATATGTGGAAGAAAACTATCGAAAAGTTGTAAATGGTTGTGGTCATTGGTACCTTCCAGAATTTGATGGTTTTGTCATTAGTCGAGAGAAGGAACAGTGCACCATTAGCTGTCTGACACCATCGAATTTTATTGATTTTTTCCTCGATTTCCAAGCTCTTTAGATAATCAAACTGAGATTAATATGACCAAGAAGATAGAAAGTTAGACAAAATTCAGAAGCCGGCAAAGACGAAATCCTAGCAAGTTAATATGAAACTTTTCACAAATCATGAACAAAACAGATGGAAAGTGATACCTCAGGTTCATGACTCTGAAACTCAGTTTTGTATCGAAACTCAGGATGCTTACTCATGGTATAATCCATTCTCTCCAGATCTATCCGTTGTGCGCCATTCTATGTTCATAAGTTCAGACCATAGAAATAGAACAGTCAAAACAGTGTGGCAGAAAGAGAAACTGAATCAAATGAATATAAAGAAAGCACACATCCACCCCCATCAGAAGTCCTTACCTCCCTGGCATCAGTCCTTTCAAATAATACCACTCGCCCTCCACGATCTCCAGTGGCGAGGTGGTCTCCGGTTCTATCGAATTCTATTGCAGATATTATATCAACTGCAAAACCAGTCAGAAGGTAGCTAAAGTAAGTCTATTAGCATTTGTAATGTAAGCAACACACACTTGCCTCAAACGCCTTAACTCACTTTCCCTAGCATTAAAAACTAGCCATTCAGGTGAAACCATTGCTTCAAGGAGATATCCTAATCGCTATATCAATTAATTTATCAGGAATTTAGTTCCTTTACCGCACTTATCAATCAAAATGCAGCTGCGTTTTCTTCCTAAGCAGATAGGCATGCACCAGACACAAACACAAGTAAAATACTCCAAATGTCCATCGATGATTTAAGCTAACTAAGCCATCCTCGTGATAAACCCTGCAGACTACAGCTCCTAGTGTTTCCGTCGATAATCAAACTACCTAAACCGTACTCTAATTCATCTTAATTTCAATTGCAGTACTACACTTCTTAACACATGAATAACTACTCAACTAAATCAATTTTAAATCTAATAATCCAATAATAATTGAGATTGCTAGTATTAATGAGAACGAGAGTGACAAGCAGGAGTGAAATCACCGAAAACGAAAGCAGATATAATCCAGAACAGAATACAGTACCTTCCTGTACTTCCTCGCCGGCAGTGCGTTCTCCGAAAACCTGAGAAAACTTCCAGTCGAGCGGCGTCGCCGCGCGCTCCTCTCCGCCGCCGTTCATTTCTCCACCACCGCTACCACAGTCGAATTGGCCGAATCGTGAAAATCAGAAATCAATCATGCGCCGTCGATCTGAAAACGGTGAAAAGTCAGGGGAAGAGGGGGGGGGATTGTAGCGTGAATCTCACGGTGGATGGATTTAGGGAGCAATCTTCAATGCAAGAGTGTCTCTTCCTTGTTCTTCTTCCATTCCAAGCCTGACGCGTACGGATTGGAATTTCCACTCTCTCTCTCTCTCTCTCTCTCTCTCTCTCTCTCTGATCCCTTCTTTTTACCTTTTTTTTTTTTTTTGGGTTTGGGTTGCTGAAAATAGAGGGGAAGAGAATGACGCAGCGGAACGTAGCTTTTGAGCTCGTTTTGTCGTGAACATCTAAATTATGGCCCGACTCTCTTTTATGTTATGGTTTTAAATTTTTTTATTTATATAATTGAATATTTGATCCTGGTAAAAAGAAGAGGAATAATTAGAGGGGAGAAAAGGTGGTGGTGATATGTTAGAATTTCAGATGTGATAACTACTGAAAGGGACCCCTAATATATTTTATATATAGTTGAGATGCGTTTTGTGTAATTTGCGTGCTCTCACTCGGCTTTTGGGATGTGGTCGACTGCCTCTCGGCGTAGATTACAATGCACTGGGTTTCCTTCATCCGACGGCGGCGGTTGGCCGACGTTAGAGAGTTTAACGGTGGTGGGAGGAGCTGCCTGATCCATCACTACTCCATCAGTGTGCTTGAGGACTACTTTAGGTGTTTTTAAGATGTTGTGTCCCTTGTGTGTGTGTTTCATACCAAAGTTGGTGTTGGGTACGTGTTGCTGACTTTGCCTCCACATTTTTGTTATTTTCTTTCTTTTTTTAATGGGAGTTTCTATTCATATTTCATAAAATGACATTTGGACTTTAATTTTTTTCTTTGATAATTTTGACTTAGTCAATGCATATGAAATTATCAAAAAAACATATATAAAATTACTTAGTAATACTAGATCACATTTGAATTAACTAAAAACTCACTTTTCATATTTCTTATACAAATTATGACACAAGCTCAAGCCTAAAAAATAAGTAAAACAAAACTAATTAATTAATTAATGCAAAAATCTCCAAAATACCTTTATTTTCGTGAAAATTACCAAATGTCACTCCTAGATCTAACAAATTTCTCTCTCCTCATTTTTTAGTTTTTTTCCGATAAATTTAAGTTTTTCGGCCAAACCACTGGCAATTTGGAGGTGAGCTAATAAACAAAGTTATTTCGTGTGTCATGTGATTTCATTTAAGTACTATATTGCATATGTTTTGAGAAATTTTAAAATTTTGAATTTTGCTCGCCAAAAACCACAGTAGCAGTTAGTTTCTCAGTCGACAGTAGCAGCTAGACTTATAGTCGACAATAGCAAGTACTTTTCAAGTCGACAGTAGCAGTTAGATTCATAGTCGACAGTAACATGTATCTTCCAAGTCGACAGTAGCATGTATCTTCCAAGTCGACAGTAGCAGGTGTCTTTCAAGTCGACAATAGCAGTTAGTTTTTAACTCGACAATAACAGTTAGTTTTTATAGTCGACAATAGCAGATAACATCTTCATTGAAACACTATGGGTCAAAGGGGTAAAAAAAAGTAAAATATTTTATGACATGTGGCAATTTGTCATCATTTGGTCCTTATTTATTTTATCAAATTAAGTAGTGAGTTATTTGTAAACTAAACTGTTGTTTGGTACTTTTTAGTAATTTGTTAAAAAAACATATAACAATAAAAATACAAGAAGTGAAATAATTCCTTATTTATCTATTATAAAATACAAATGTAGATAATTATCTTTTATATTTATTGGTAGACAATTCAAAATGGGATATCAAATTATATTAAATGATTTAATTGATTACCTTCCTTTTTGATAAACATCATTAGTCAAAAATTTACTATAGTTGATACAAATTTAATGTGGACAATTTAATGTATAAACTTTAATTTGTGTGATCGAATTAATTTGAAAATATTTGTTTGATTATTATGCATTTTTCGAGTTGCATATAATAAATAAATTTGAAATGGAGTATGAAATAAATTAATAGATAGTAGTATGATTTGATATATCAAATTAGATAATTAGCATTTTAGAAAAAAATTGGAGGTCTAAATAGTATTTTAGGTATTTATAAAAGCAAAATGAATGTCTACTGAGTAAAGAGAACTAAATACCGTTTTTAAAAGTATGAATAGAAGCTCAATTTTCAATAGTTGAGGTCATTGTTACATGTCATTTAGTTTAAAATATGAGTTGTGCTATTAACACACTCTAAATTATTATTCACACACCTCTTTTGTGATAAGAGTCAATCATATAACTCATTTTATGGATCAATTTATAATTCAACTAATTTCCAGTGATAGAATAATGAAATGGGGGTGTGAATAGCAATTTGAGGTGTGTTAATAACATAACTCTAAAATAAAATATCGCCCTCTTTTTTTTTAGTACGAAGCCATGCAAGATTTTATTCAGTAAGCAACAAAAAGAATACACACCCTAATCATGCCGATAATAAGAGTTATCTCTATGACTCTTCAAACCTAGAGAACTAGACTTAAAGTGTCAATAATGCACACATTTTAAGAACCGTTTATATCACAAAGGATTTGGTACTTAGTAAGACATAAAAGCTAAATAAAGGGTCCAACCATATCTTATAAGCACCGTGACCGAACTCAATCAAGTCAAGTTGACATGTGGGTTATCAAGCCTCACCTCATCTAGCACAATAGTTGTTTCTACCAACTCCTCCCTAGGAGCAGCAACCACTATATCCTTACCAGGCTCACCCTTCTTTCATTTCCCTTACTTTTTCTCCCCATAGACTGGTTTCTTATACAAGCTATTTTAGTCTTTTTAGGCCTTTCAACAGTCAATGAGTCCTTTGTTTGTTCTTACTACCCTTGGGATCACCAAACTTTTTCTTAGTAGGAGATATAATCACCTTCCCATCCTTATGTTGCACCACCATAGTAAATTCTCCCTTAGATGGAGAGAAACCTTGAATATACTTATTCCAAGGCCTTTTGAGATCAATTGTGGCCTTTCATTTCAAATGGTTCACAAATGGTTTAGCCGCAGAGAGAAAGCCAAACTGATCAGTCGCTTTTGGACCTGAAGCAAGCAATTTTGCCAATGCTGACCCCATAGAAGCAAGATGCAACACTGGTTTTGTAACAACCAAGGTACATGTCTCATCCAAAGAAGCCGAGCGCTGGGCAGAAGCAGGCTCATATGAGACCATCTCACCAATCACCGGTAAAAACCATAGTGTATAGGGTATCGTCCACCATACAGTCAATAATTCTAGTACTAGAACTGGATCCACCCACCACAACTGATGGTGACGAGGGTCGACTCGATGGCACAACTACCTCCGTTCCCATATTCGAGATCAAAAGATTTGCAAAATTGGAACCATTAAGCAGATATCTTTTCTTATGTACCAAAAGTTCATCACAATCTCTCGCTTCATGCATGAACATACCACACTCCCGACAAAATCCTTTAACATTCGCATACACCAAATCAATTTCAATAGACACAGTATCAAAAAAATCGAAAATCATCCATGTACGTACCTGATGACGAACATCAAAGACTAGGAGAATATGCTGATCCATCTCCTTACGATATATAGCAGCATGGTCCAAATCCACGACCCGACCTAGCGTGGCTTCGATAGCATGCAAAGTCGCTTTGTTCCGGAGATTAAACGGTAAGCCGCGAACACCTACCCAAGTTTCCATCAAGAACAATGACACTTCCTCCACCGGACTTGCACCATCATATTCATTCATAACCAACATAGTATTTTTGTAATACCAAGGACCTCCATTTAGGGCTTGCATACGATCACCCTAAGAGGAGAATTGAAAAAGAAATCGGTCACTTGCATCATGGATTGACAAACCCTTCCTCGTTCGCCAAATCGTTGGGATGGTTCCCTTGAATCCTGGGAATCTGTTTCTCAGGCCAAGGAGACGCCCAACTAGGTAGTAGAAGGGATCACATAGATATGCCTGCCCCGCCACCCCAAGTCGCATTCTAGAAAAAGAAGCCAACGACGAAGCACCCGTCTGGCCGGATCGCAGGGCGCTGGAGAAGCTCTGACGATGAGCCATCGGAAAGGGAGGTCGGATATGTGGAAATTTTGGGAATTTTGGTCGTGGAACCTAACAGAGCGGCTAGGTTTCACGATAGTTTTTTTTTAAAAAAATATTCAAAAACTCCTCCTTAAATATCGCCCTCTTTAATCACTCTTTAATCGCAAAAGGAAACAACTACTATTAATTCACATTATTTTGAATCCAGTATCTACATGCTCTGAAAATTCATGCAATCATATAAATCATACTCTAGGCAGATTGTTGCGTGTGGTTATCCAATCACTTAGATTCTCCAAGCTTATAATCGGGTGGCGACAAGTGCACCGATACTAAAATACAAAGGATGTTGAAGGTGGCTTTCTAAACATCTCGATATGGAAGTTTATATTTTCGATTAGTGAGTCGGACGGGTCGCCTGGTCGTACAAATCGGCACACAACCCTGTGTAAAGCCCATTAGACACGCTGAGCTTGCATGCGCTGGAGACTTATAAGGGCTTCCAAATACAGCGGCTTGTGACCCTTGGGCCCAAAATGGAATAACAGCCTGCTAAAAACACCTCCATATTTTAGTCATTGGATAGTATGGGAGTGAGATAGAGTGACAAGGAGTGAGTAGTGGTGACACTTCATTGGTCACGTGTAATTTATTGGTGTTAGGTCAATGATCCAATAAATCTAGCGACAAGAATAAGTCACAAGTCTACCATGCACTCCAGCTTTCCTCGCATTAAAAAGGGTGTGTCCATTCTATACATCGACATTAAGTTGCTTATATATATTTGCTCGAACCATTTCATCACACACTTTGTCATAATTTTGCCTCATTTGCAAAAAAATATCAATCATCAGCAAATTTAAAAACCAATCGCATACGAAGAATGCTTCATTTTCTTGAAAGAACAAAAATTAGATGAGAATGATATTTCGTACGTAAGTGTTACAATCCTCAATATTTACTAAATTAGTGTGAAGTTTATACACGTAATAAAGTTCTGGTAATAATAGAACATTCACAAACCGTGTTCGATTAGGTATTGGTTTGGGCAATTGTTAAGGCTAATCAATAAGCAACGAGCGCATTAATAACACTCTGCTTGGCACAAGACGCATATCACTGTCAAAGTTGATGCAAATCCTTATTTGGGATTAGCACAAGGAAAAATAGAACCAATTACAGCAAGGGGTATAGAGATTAATTGATTGAGAGAGACGGAAGGTCATAACATTGATGTGAAATCATAGATGATGAAATCTCAACAACCAGAACTTTTCCCTCACATGTAAGTGATGTAACTTCATAAGCTCGATACATACTACTGATAACATAGATCTAATTAAGTACGAATTAGTATACCTAAAATTAAGGGTTTCATTACGAATTAAAATATTACTCTGGGGCCATAGAAATAATCATCTCCCTGGGTTTCAGAAGCTGCGAGGTGACCTGTGACCGACACAACTTCTGGATCTTGTTGAAAACTAATAGAGAACCCCAACTCAATAGGAGCTAGATTTTTGGAGGTGTCGGTGGTCTCACAACTACACTTGGCAATGACTAATGTACATGATCGAGTACATCGATCGGTATTGTTTATTATATTGTCTATGTATATGCTGGAATCCAGCAGCTGGATGTAAGTTAAACTGCTCGACAATATAATCCCCTGCGATGAAAATAATGTGACCAATTTACAGTGCCAATAGCTAGCTACATGCAATACCAGTTTGGTGGTAGGAAATTGTTTAGGAACAATCTAAGAGTTACGTTACAGATCAAAGATTCTGGATTAATATATAACCTTTTTACAAGAGTATAACTTAAGGATAAGTAGTTCCAAAAACAATATAGATTACACATTGGGCGTCATACCATTTGCTAGTTGATTGGTTTGAATGCTATTGAAGACAAGGCATAGTGTGGAGTTGGTAAAATGTCATAGATCGCTATGGACGGCCGATAGAGCTATATTTTAATTTGACAGGAGCCTCTCATAGATACCTTGTCAGCTACTGTGAATAGCGAATTGTTCGTGTGGATTAATAATCGATCAACCTATATCAGCATGCATGAACGTCATAACGTATGCAACTATGCATGGAGAGGATATAGGTACAGTTTTGGGAGATAGAGAGAGGAAATGTAATTAAAGTTGTATGTGTGCATGTTTGTAGTTTGAAAATTTTCTATAGGTTGATCATCACCATCATATGTGATTCGGTGATAATCATTGCTTAACTTTCATAAAAAAATCTAATTACTTTAAGTAATCGATTGGATTTATACGAGAGAAAACAAACGGCATGACAATCAGTTGTTAAATTTGGTAATTAATTATGCTTAAAATTATAAGCAAAACTAATTGAGAAGAAAATGTTTTCGTTTGAGAATTGTGAAATAGATGCATTCAAAGCCTGTCTCGTTCAGTTTGTCTGCCAATTCAAATATCACTAATTATCTATCCTCCACTTTTTTTTAAAAAAATGTTTCTATTAAAAGGACTGATCGAAATGAGGTTTGTCAAAATCAAAATCTAACATTTATAATTGAGGCCTGGCGAGTGCTGATGACATATACCAACTTATAACAGGTTTAGACTGTTTAGTAGTGGTAAGGTACGTATCGCTTGTTGGACTATTTTATAAGTCATATATATGATGTTTCAACTACACAATCATCTTGTTGATAGCGTGAGCCTACCGTGCAAGCCAAAAATCAAATTTTCTTGTCCCAATCTTTTTGTATCTTCTCCGTATCAACTATAGAATCCATGCATATGATCAAATTTCAGTTATTTAGATACGCATTTCAGTTATGTATGTATCATATTCACACACCATATATATATATATATACACATAATATTCATGTATGAATGTTGAATCGTTGATCATAGAAATACTAGAATACTACAAGGTTGAAATGCAAGTTCATGATGTACGTGATATGTTTATTTATTTGCTCATTTCATATTGCACCCAACAATCTGCAGTTGGTAACAAACTCACCCTGAAATCCAAATACAGAAGCTAATTACAGACAAATTAATACTTTTTTTTTTGACCGAATGAGTTCCAAGTTCGTATGAAACTGAGGGGGTAGTTTAGTAAAATCAGCAAAAACTGTCGGCTCGTGTGGCATAACCGTGGTTAAACGAAACCAGGGTGTGGGGTTAGAAGTGGAGGGCGTTGGTATATACGGACCGCTCGTAAGCCCCTCCTCTGCGATTAAGCGTCGGTGACTCGTTTTACACGAGTTCAGAGCGAGTCAACATTTATAAGAACCGGAGAGAGAGAGAGAGAGAGAGAGAGAGAGAGAGAGAGAGAGAGAGAGAGAGAGAAGAGCATTGTATTTAAAACCGCCATGGAAGCCAACCCCATTGCCCTCCTCACCCCATTTCAAAACCAAATATAGATTTAGAGAGGGAAAAACTCACAAATGGGGGATTCTAGTGGCGATTCAGTGTCGGTGGATATGGAGGGGGCTTCTCTCTGCGGAAAGGTACTGTCTGTTATTCTCCGCCGTCGGTTTGTTGATTTTGCGGTCAATGCTGCTTCGAAATGAAGCTGATTTTTTGGTGTTCTAATTGGCCTTTGAATTACGCGGTCTGCCATTGGTTTCTTTGCTGAATGCAGCTTGTGTAAAATATATGAATTGATTTTATCACGTCAAACGCTTAAGCTAGTTGATTTCGTTAGCAAATTAAGTCTGTTATTGCTATTTGATTGTGTATTGGAATCAAGGATGAAACTTCAGCTATTGTTGAGTTTTTGAAAATTTGCTCCACAAATAGTTTGGTCTCTACTTTAGTGTTAATCTTATTAGAAAGCGTTCACGTTGTGTTTGATGGTGTACTTTGGTATGGTACTGTTGGTTGGTAGTCTCATTTCCTTGGGTTAATGGCTCGAAAAAGTGGTTCGACTTGTTAGTGCCCGGTTGAATGCTTATGTTCTTGCAATTATTACAAGCTTTTAGTCAGTATTCTGTTTTCAGAACTGTGCTGTTAGTTTCGCAATTTGATTTAGTGGGACTAATTTGTATCTTATGATGGAATCTGTTTGCAGGAGCATCTTGTACAAACTAGGCATGGTTATGTGTCTGTCTCCGTATTGGGAGATCAGGACAAACCAGCTCTTGTCACTTATCCTGATTTAGGGTTAAATTGTAAGTATTTCCGGAAGAAATATCGGCAGCTTGATTGATTTCCCCACTCGGATCCAAGATGCCATTGTACCAAATGATTCTTTGAAAATTCTAATGGAACTTTGTTTCAGCTAAATATATTTGTATCTAGTGAAAATGAATAACATGTGGTATATTAGAGAATGGTGACTTACTGACTTTGGCCAATCTTTTATGATACTGCCATGTACTTGTATTTTCCAACTTAACGTTTGTCTTGTTATGTGGATTTTCAGATATGTCCTGCTTTCAAGGATTATTCTTTTGTCCAGATGCATGTTCCTTGCTGCTCCACAACTTTTGCATATACCATATTAGTCCTCCCGGCCACGAGGTCTGTGATTCAATAACTTAACTACGTTTATTGTTACTGCTTGATCTTCATGCGTATATTGTCGCAGTTTTCTTTTATTCACATTAATCTTATGTTATGCTTTCTTCAAGAACAATTTCAGTTTGGAGCTTCTGCGATTAGCCTTGATGATACTGCATATTCCACTGATGATTTAGTTGATCAGATTGACGAGGTTCTCAACTTTTTTGGGTAATCAAATTTTGATGACGCATTAATTGATGTTAATCAGCAGCTTTCTTAGAATTATCAGATATTTTCTACAATCAAATTTTCTAGGGGTTATAAGGCTTCTCGTTTTAATGTTTTTATTGTCTGGAAAAGGTTTCTTGATGCACTTACCCACTCTAGATACGAATTGATGTTAAAAATAATGATCGGGATGGGATCTCAACTCAAGTAATACATAATATACACAAGGCTAGTTAAGCCTTTTGTTTTCTCGTTAAGAGATCATTATTCTGTAATTGATGGATTGAGAATATAAGGGAAGTACAAGTTCCTGATTTCTTTATCTTTCTCCCGTAGACTTGGTGCAGTGATGTGCATGGGGGTTACAGCTGGAGCTTACGTTCTTACCCAATTTGCTGTAAGATCTCTATCCTCAGTGAACACTTTAGTACTACTTGTTGCCATATGGCAGACTTTTACTGATTATCTTTCCATAATCTTGGGAACAGATGAAATACAGATCCCGTGTCATGGGGTTGATACTCGTTTCTCCAATATGCAAAGCACCATGCTGGACAGAATGGTTGTATAATAAGGTTTGACCTTTTTCCCCCTCCTATCAACTCTTCTGTTTCAAATATTGTGCAAATGGTTGCATGTTTTAACTTTTTATATTCTTTTCAGGTGATGTCAAACTTACTTTACTTCTATGGCATGTGTGGTGTGGTAAAGGAGATATTGCTTAAGCGCTACTTCAGCAAGGTCTGCCGTTTTTCTTGTTGGAGGCACTAATATCCATCTTTCTACGTATCTAGTTTCATGTTAACATTTTAAATCCTGGTGGCAGGAAGTTCGTGGCGGTGTTCAAGTACCAGAATCAGATATAGTTCAGGCTTGCAGAAGAGTTAGTCATCCAACCTTTGTCATTCTGTCTGTTACTTATACTATGTTCCTGAGTCGTGTACATCCAAAATGATGTTTTAGAGTGCTGATTGCATGTTTGGTTTCTCGCTTATGACAGTCGCTTGATGAAAGGCGGAGTTCAAATGTTTGGCGGTTTCTTGAAGCAATCAATGGGTATATTCTGTTCCCAATATTAGTTTCTCTTTGCAGTTTACTCTCATTCACCACTATCTATTAAAGTGAATAGTGATGCATGTACTGGTTCCCCTTGTTTTTGGAATCATGTTCACTTGCATTGCAAAAGTGTGATAGTGCAACCAATATAAAAATAGATAATCAAGGGTACTGCCGCATAAATTGGAACACCTTTGTACTTTTGGAATCTCTATTTGAACCCTGACTAGCCATATCTTCTTTCAGGAGACCCGACATTTCTGATGGATTGCGTAAGTTACAATGTCGTTCCTTAATATTTATTGGCGAGAACTCACCCTTTCACTCAGAAGCTCTCTACATGACATCAAAATTAGATAGGCGATATAGTGCCTTGGTAGAGGTATGTGATACAGGCCTGGAACCTATGACAGTATCGTACCATGTGTTTGTTGCATCTTTATATGAATGTTACGCAAGCTTATTACTGGTGTGGGGGACCTGCAGGTTCAGGCATGTGGATCAATGGTGACAGGAGCAGCCTCATGCAATGTTGATACCGTTGGAGTACTTCCTCATGGGTTATGGCTTATACAGGCCCTCTCAGTCAAATGTCAGCCCGAGAAGCCCCTTGAGTCCGTCATGCATTGCACCAGAGCTTCTTTCACCAGAAAGCATGGGGTTGAAGTTGAAACCAATAAAGACTCGGATTCCTTATGATAGAAGTTGTTGAGACCAAAGGGTATGAAAATTCGCCTCTTGTAATCTACTTGATGGGCTTGAAATTTTCTCTTGATTGGTTGGGGGATTAAAAAGGTAGAGGGCATTGTTAGCGGTTCTGTAGATATAGAAAGAGAGTGAAAGATACGAGGTAAAAGTTCATAAGGAAAGCAGCAGATATCATTCTTTCAATTGTTGTCTGTAATGTTTGTTGAGAAGGGAAAGGGATGGTAGTTTGTATATTTTCAGAATTATTCAAGTATAAACAAAGGACGATTAGAAATAATGATATAAAGTTGCATGATGATTTGATTTCTTCTGTTTCAAATTAGATGACCTATATCTATCAATTTAGATATTCTATACTTTCTTGTGGGAAAAGAAACTCAGTTTTCAACTTTCATGGTGGCTCATGTGTCAGCAGAGTTTAGTCTTTCTCAGTTGATTATAGACCAAGTGAAAGTGCAATCTTATTCTACTACTTTCTGCTTCTTTTGTTGATGATGATGGCACACCAGTATAGTTCAATAGATCATCTCCCGGCAGCCAAGGATCGATTGGTGGAGCCTGGCATGACTTGCACGATAAGGTGTTAAACAGCAAGTGAGATTCATCCTAGTACATATTTAACTCTGTCAAGTATTGCTATTAGTTGAAGAGTTTAGCAAATGACAACGGCAATACGATTTCATTCGTCATACTATCATAGTGCAGATGTAACTATTATCGAGCACTAATGGTAACGACAACCATTGCAGCCAATGAGCAGGGAAATCCATTGCTCAACTTAGCTGAGATAAAAATCTCAACTAGTGGGGAGGTGAGACTGGGAGAGCTTTTTTAGGCGCTTCATGGGCACTACTAGCAGATATCGAAGTGTTTTGGTGCTTGCAGTCGAGTGGAACCAACTGATCAGTTTCCGCATTGCTAGACTTATCAATAAGGGAATTGTTCAGTGTGTTTAGCAAATTAGTACCAAGCTCGTCCCAGTCGCTCCATTCATGAATTTTTGCCTCGATAAGCAATGGATTGGCAGATATTAAATCATAGATGGGAAAGTTCTTCCTTGGCATCAGGACATCCCCTTCGTTAAGTTTCAGGCCTGCACAAAAATCAGGAGCTCCATCGCCAACATAGATCAACTGCTTCTTTTCTGCCAAAACCAAAGCTCGGATCTTCTCCATCACCAGCCCCTGTAAGAAAATAAACCCAGAAAGATGTAATGTTCTCTTGTCTGATATCTAGTACGTTATTGTAATAAGAACAAGTCAGACAATCTGACAACACAACACCGTTCTCTAACTAAATCACCTTGCACATATTGGAAGGGCATATCCTGCAGCCATGAGATGACGAGTTGAAATCATGGTAGGGGAAGATTCTGAGCCTGCCTTGTTCATCAACAAGGCTAGGGTTGGTGTTGATTTCCGAAAAATAGTCCAGTAGTCCATGATGTTTCAAGACTGTCTCTATGAAAAACATATTTGCATCACTCACAACCCTCAAATCACACCTACATATACATGCATGATCGATTAGAACCATAACGATGAATTAGTGATCAGAGAACATGTGGACATGAAATACCCAAAAGCATGGGCTGATTTGATTGCGGAGGCAATGCTGGGATGCAGTGGAACCTTCTTCAAACACTCTTCAATGTCCTCAATCTTCTTTCCCCTATTGTGAAGTTCTGTCATCATCCTATCCTGAAAAATAGCCATATACATGATCAAAAGCATCAGTTCAGAATGATATAAAACCAAACTCAAACAACCAGAACAAATGAACAATGGAACTTATAATGTCGACTAACCATAAGAGAGTTCCAAGGCAAATTTTGGAGGAGCTGAGTGAACAAATGGTTCATACCCAACTCTTCCACAACCCAGTTGTCGCTGTCACAGTCGATGATCGTCTTGTCGAAATCGAAAATGACGACGACCTTCGCCATTGATAAGAATTAGAGAGCTAGAGAGACTCCAGTTTACAGAGGTTGGCTGATCGAGTATAATATGTATAGGGGTTTGTTTGTGGAAGCAAATCGATAACAGCGTAGCAAGCACTCATGGGAGGAAAAGGGTTTAGGGGATAATGTACGTGATCTAGTGGGTACTTTTGGATGACTTGCGTCACACGGTGAACAACTATATAGAAACGTATAGGCATATTCGGTGTCCATTACTCCTTGACAGTTGTTAACAAGGTGCGACCGTTTGAAATGCGTTAAACCTCGATAATTAAGGACTATTAAGCCACCGTTTCAAGGGTTTTGACATTTTTTTGTGGTAATTTAATTTTTTGTTGTTTATGATGGTTAATTTTGGTTCAAGTTCAACGATAGGCGAAAATGGAATATTGTAGAAAAAAACATGTACTATGGGATTCGATTAAATATTTAAATTAGCCCAAATAAAGATGCATGGTGGTTTGTAATTGTACAATAGGATTGAACTATCTTACAATTACAAACCAACACGCGTGTGGACGCATAGTTGATTTTCGCAATGTCTCGGGTTTGTATCAAATTAGGAGCATTTTTATACTTTAAACTCACTAAAATCCAAGGTCATGTTTAAGTGCGTGCCGTAATGCATGATCATATGATCCGAAAAAGTGGCAATTTCTTCATTTGCAATAGCAAGTAGATTGCCAGCAAACAAAGATATTGCAATGGAATTTGGATTGTCCATGTAATGCTCCCCGCAACTCTACTTGGACGGGTCACCTTCGTCGAAGAGTCTCATCGACATGGGTCATGGTTGATTGATAGTTTGATTCCAACTCTCCACGATGGTTCTTGTGGATATCGTTGATCATCGAGTGACTCTTGTCAATGTTGGATGGAATTATCAGCGTCTTGAAGGAATCAAAGCCACTGTGTGTCTTGGATAATGTGGGGCGCAATTTTATTTGTGAAAAATGTTGTACCAAATTGATTGCAAATTGTAGTGATTACAAGAACAAAAGCTAGCTAGCTAGCTGCAATATTGCCATATCAGATTCTGCATCATGAGAGAAGTTCACAAGGGCTAGGCATGCATTGGTAGTTGCAGAGAGGTACTCAATTTTTAAGCTTCAACAGATGAGAGGACTATATACAGCTTAATTGTAACAATGTTGTGGATGGGAGCGTATTCTTTTTCCCACAGAATCATCCACAAATGCACATTTCCGTCTTTTATGTACCCTCCAAAACCTTCAGTTCACATGAAATTTTTTACCGTTGATGCCTATGTGGTGAAGGCTTCTGTGAGATCTCTCAGTGTTCTCATTTTGCCTAGCCTTTCTTCTGTTCATATCCGCGTACATCTCCTCAATCATAGGTTTCCATAGCCGAACCCTAGCATTTATGAACCAATTCGATACCTGATATAAAGACAAAATGAGAACTACTTCTAAATTAATTGCAAATCAAATTATAGTTAAATGAAGTTGAGGTTTATAAACCGATTGATCATATACCTGGCTTCTTGTTAATCCACTTTTTACTGCAAGGAGATGCTTTTCTGCATCTTTTGGGTACCTGAAATCAATCAAACAGATGGTACATTCTTTAGAATTGTTGATATCTCATTTCTCTAAAGCACTAAATTTCAAATCAAGACGTAAGTCAGAGAGCTTACGGATGAAGGAAGTTTTGAAACATCCAAGCCCTCAAAACTGAGACAGATTTTTCCGGCAAGCCTCTCTGTGGTCTCCAGATTTGATGTTCTTTTTTTTTCATATGCTGAAGAGCCAACTGCTTTTGGATTTCATCAAAAGGGGTTTCACTCTCACTGGGACTTTCAGGGTTGAATTGTTCACTCATTGAAAGGCAATAGGTGCTAATTCTTTCCCTCAGACTTTTGTAAAACATGGAGATCGTTTTAAGAGCAAAACGAGCATGTATAGAAGGATCTGTATCTGTAGCAGCATGGAATGCCGATACAACTGTATGAATCTCATCCACACATTGGTTGTAGCAGTCATCAAGCTGCATTGTGCACATCATAAATCAGTTTCTAGAGTCTAGAAAGACAGTTAATTAAAGTCGCACTTCAAAATTAACATTATTTCATCTGCAGCTTGTGCAACATGTACTCGATCAACTCTGACCAAAGCCGATAATTTAAGAGTAATTAACAGCAGAAAGGAAGGGCATACCATTTGCAATAAGGCCAGAAGACTGGCTTTCTTTGTTTCGATTTCTCGTCTTTGCAGTGCAGGCTCGTTTTTCACTTCAAATCTACTATCTGAAGCAGCATTGAACCCCACAGATGAAAAACTTGACCGGTCTAGATTTTCTAGTGAATAGCTTGCAATCTGGGTAAGTATTTCTTGAATCACATGAAAGTATCTTGATCCACATATTATTTGGGATAATCGGGGTGGTTTGCTAGAGCCAAAACTTGGAGAAGGCTCCTCACTACTGCAAGAAGCCTGCTGATCTGATCCAAACCTTGTTTGATTCAGACAAGGCTGAACAGTCCCAGAACAATCGATGTCTGAACACTGATCCCGGATATTCATCCCATTTAAAGGCCTCGATGTAGCAAGAGTTAAAGCAAGATCGTTGCTTGACTTAGTGGAACTGTAAGAAGGATATGTCATCTCATAACTAGCTCCATTTGATGATGACCATCCATTTGGATCCAGACTTCCTAAAGACGGTGAATATGATTGAACCCCTGTTGTTCCTACTGAAGATTTCTCTCCAGGTTCAGACGGAGCTGCCGCATACTTGTTGAGCTCCCATTGTTGACTATTTATGCTACCAAGTATTTCATCATATCCATAATTTACGTTGGTTTCCAACAAAGACAATGGTATGCCAGGGCAGGCATTTGAAACATAAATTTCCGAAGAATGCAGGGGAGTTGCTGAGATTGCCAAGTTGTTGAGATCTTCTTGAAGATTACAACTTGCAGGGAAAAGGGTAGAAAAAGAAGCAGCAGTGTTTGGTATTCCATGAAACACAGAATGATCATAGAAACTTGAACTACCAAATGAGGGTTCCCTCAGATTGTTCCTTCTTTGAGATGTATCAAATGCATATGATTCAGCACTATTTGTGTCACGAAGATAATCAGAATGGCATCCAAGGACAGAATTCCCATCAATGGCTGGAAGCATAGGCAGTACAGAAATGAAATGATTTTGGTCGTTGAGGTTATACGACTGAACAAAAGAGTTCATGGTGTTATGTGGTCCAATCCCATCTTCCACAGCAGCATTTCGGGCGGTCGCATCCGTGGGGACATTGAACATCTGATTATCCATCATATCTCAGGACACAAATCTCAGATTGCATTGGACATCAACAAGAGGTTTGGACAAAAGGACATTAAGAAACTTCAAAATCAGGCGAGATGAACAGTCACTTTCTCAGCTCTGATGAACTGATTACCAATATCTACTACCTCAGCCTGAATAAATTCAAACCTGAAGTTAATATCTTTAATTCAAAGACACAAGAGCACTGAAAGACACAACTTTTAGCATTCTAATTTCTGGGAAAATGCAGAGGTAGGAAGTAAAGCAAAACATCAGCCTAGCATTATGATTGAACAAAATATCACACTAGTAAAGCAAGAAAATGACAAAGGGAAATCAGCATGATAATACATAAATAGGATTACAGAAATGCAAACATTGAACAGAAATGTGAATTATCACAACTAACAAAGGCAAATGGTAAGGTCACCAACCTAATTCTTAACTTGAAGAGCATATATAACCCTCCAGCAAACACTTCTACCGAGAATGCAGCAGCAAAGCTTCTACATGGCAAAAAAAAATGGTATCAGAAAATTTAGAGGAGATTCATGGGATTCCCCAAATCGAAATATAAATCTACATTAAGTTGAAAGATAGAATTTCCTGTACCTGAGATAAGGATTGAACCTATATATGTATAAATTCCCAGAGAAACAAGCCAATGAAGTGAAAGTTCACAAGCTATGATTCTCACTTGTCCCTTAAAGGAGCACAGTGAAGCCAGAATGCCGCGGTAAAATTGTTTGTTCCTTTTCTTTTTAACAAAGAGAAAAAGCTAAACGATGAGCTCTCATGCATCCACCCATGAACTTAAAGCACACACATAAAGTTTGTATTTTTATGAAGAATGACCAGAAAAGGTTGGTTCTTTATAAGAAACCAAACCCCAAGAAACTGAGATTCAGAGCTTCAGCAATAATGGGGACCCATCAAGTTTCATCATTTACTCTTTCCTTTCTTCTCTTGCCATAGCCACAAGTTTAAAGGCAGCCAAGTCTCAGAGAACCCAATAAAGGGAAGAAAGAGAGAGTTTATGTATAAATACAAAGACAAGAAAAATCAAAACACGTTCATCACAGAAATGAGAATGCTTGAATATGAATAGGACCCAATAATTAAAATCCAAGATAAAAGAGCAGAGCTCTAGAGGAGAACCACACACAGAGAGAAGAGAGAAGAAAACACATTACTGAAATGGCGCCAGTGGCAGTGTGGCACTCATTTTTCTTACAGGCTTTGAAGGGCCCATTGATATTTCTCTGATCTCTTTTGTCCTCCTCTCATTATCTTCTGCTTCAGTCTCTGCACTCTCTAAAAATCTGGATTCTCTCTCACTGTTGCAGCTGCCCGGTCCCTTCAAACCCCATTTTTGCTCAGTGATGAGTGAAAAAGACCTCTGCTTTCTTGCCATTTCTTTTTTTACCCTAATTAGTCAAGCTTGATTGAGAAAGATCAGAGTTAAATGTAGCGGAGAGGGTCTCAAACTTTTGAAGCTACACCAACCCTTATTGAAATTAAAAGGTGAAAAGAGAGGCACTGTTGCAGCAGTGTACTCATTACAATGATGATGCAAGCAGAAGAGAACCCCCAAAATTTGATTCAGAAAATCTTGTGGGGAGATCTCTCACAATTTATGAGGACATGCAATTAAGAAACCTCTAACTACTTGTCTGTGTTGGCTAAAGAGAGTAAAGATTATAGGTTGCATTAGGTATTAGAGGGTTAGCGTGAGAATAAGGTCAGGTTCAAAAATAATGATGAAACAGAGGCAATCTACTTAGTGATCTTCCTCTAAGTTTAATTCTTGGGATCAATGATTTCATGGCAAATTAAATAAGGGTTTTTACAGTAGATGAAGCAAAAAATTTTGGTTTCTGATGTGACAGTACATGCAAACTGCAATGCCTCTCTTTTGCAGATTTTGTGGCCATTTGTGGCAGTACATTGCATGATTTGAAAACCAAATAAATACAAGTCATCAGCCACTGCAACTCAGCAAGTAGACGAGTAGAGAGCAACCATGTGAAGCAAGCCAAGTCTTCAATAATTTTCTGTGTTTTTTGTACAGCAAAAACAAACCAACAAAACTTAAGAACAGAACCGCTCACAGACTTGCCCTTTTATTATTTTCTTTTGGAAAATTAATTTACAGTGTGCAATTTGGGATTGCCATCAAATCATTGGCTTTTGAAAGGTATTCATCAGTAATGCTGCTAATGCATGTCTGTCTGAAGTAAAGACAAGTCCGTAGGTCGACCGAAACAAAGAAGCTTTTGTTTGGATCCGGATCGGGTTTCATTGCAAGACCCGGTCGTTCCCAACTTCCCATTGCATCAATCAATGTCCTGAACAGTTATTGGGCCAATGTCCTGAACAGTTATTGGGCCAAGCTTGTTAGTTAAATCCCAGAAAGCCCATATGGATGCACAACTGTCATTCTGTCGATGAATAATTCACCTAGATTAACCTAAGCATCAATCTAAAGTACTAAATGTAGCAAACTAAACTACATTTGTCAATGAAAACCTTCTCTTATAGTATAGGGATCCATGGTTATAATAGATAAGTTCTTAGCTTCTTCCCTTGCACTAAATGTCCAAACTTTCTAGAATTCTAGTTTTCTAGGTCACAATTTTCTCAAGTCTTCAAACTTTTATGTACCACATTCTTCGATTGTAAGAATCGTGAAGAGATTCACTTATTTGTGTTACTCTCTAGACTCTATCACATGAGCCCTAAAGCATTTATGGAGAGAGCTCCTTCCCATGAGGTAGATCAATGTCGATCAAAATAAAATTTGGAGATGTATACTAGGCCACCGAAGACTGGTTCGTGATGATCACATGTGCCCTAATTAGGTTTGCTCAAAAGTCACCATGAACAATTGAACTTCCTTTTCTTGTGCCTTTGCCCTTAAAATCAGGGTTGGTATTTTAGCCACACGAAAAAAATCATCACCAATTTAATCAAAGAGTGGATAGTGAGTAAGTAGCTAGCTAGCCACTCTTTTTGATTAATTCGATCTCGATGGCATTCTTTCCTCCAATACAACTTAAATTGTGACGGACACAAGGCAAAACCCATCAATTTATCTGCCGGATTAGAGCTCTATGACTACGTCCATTTTATTTGCAAGAGTGCACGAAAACTGTTTGACAAAATACCGATAATAGATGGGGACTAATTGTGTTACAGATTAAACGCATACATAGGGCAAACATTGAAAGACAGTGTATATGTTCGAGTTCATTTCGGGTGTGGGCGAACCACTACAAGCATAGGGCAATGAATAGATGATTGAAACCATATGCTGTTCTTAATGGTATATGCATTATTTAGATTGCAGAACCATATAAAACTATAAATACTCAATGATGACTAGTGTACGAAACAAGGTTAGATCAAATTCATGCTAAATTCAAAATGTTTTTTACTTGATCAGTGGTATTTCCATTTTAATGTTGCTACGGCTGCTCACTTGAGCAGTCGGTCTAACAATTAAACAATGATGAATGGAGTCATGTTGTCATCATCGTAACAAGAGTTTACTAATGTGATTGGATGAATAATTACGTTATGAGTTGTAACGAATTTTGTGAGAAATTTACATAATGTTGAAGAAGAGGTGACGCACCTATATTAAATTTAGAAATTAATTACTCAAATCAGTGCATACTTTGCTTAGTGAGAATTTTTGACACTCAAACCGTGAATTGCAAAAAATAGGGTGCGTACATTGTTGAATTTGTAATATTGTACATAAACTATAAGAATAAATGAACATGGATATCCAATGAACATAGAGTTTAGTTATAGTACTAGACTACTGTACTAGTAAGCAAATATGCAGACGATCTTAATTACTCATGAAAGAAACATATATTTTCTCAGTTTCGATCTCATAATCATGTTGATGATATGTCAGAGGATAAAACTGTCGAAATTATAAAATGATAAAGTGTGAAGTAATTAACAATCAAATAAAAAAACACAGATAAATGATGAAAAAAACAATAACTTATGTATAATCATCATAAACTCGATCATCCATACTAAAAGTTCAATTGATGTTATTTTACAAAACAACTGCAAAAAAGATGAGGAGTAAAGAACTGAAAAATCTGACTATCGTTGTTGTTTTTTCTTTACTCACGTAACTCACAAACTTGAACGAGACGGTTGTTGACGTGCAAATATACGGTTGAGATTTGATAGGGTACAAAAGTACGGTTGAGATTTGAGATTTGACGGGGACGTACGGACGGTTGAGATTTGAGGGTGCGTGGTGCATACAATCCGTTTCCCATAGTTCATACGTATTAAACCATTAAAACCAAATGGAAGCCTTTTCTTTTCTCCGTTTTATTGAAGAGAAATTGAATGACAAGTTGCAACACATATATAAAACCATTGCTCAATGACAATATTATTAACTTGAAAATAGTCTGGGTCGACAACTCGACACCCAATGTCCCAATGTATTAATCAATTCCCAACTGTATCAATAAGTGAAATAAGAAAAGATGGAAGAAGAAAAAAGAAAGAAGAAACAGAAATGAGAAATCAAACTTGCAAAGTAACCACTAAAAGTTGACCACTATTGGCATCAAACTATTCTTGTCCACCCCCATGCAGATTAGCCATGGCCACCACAGAAAGCTTTTGCAGGTTCAATTTGATCACAGTGTCCACAAACATCTTCGTATCCTCTACGGTATTCCCTTCCGGTATATCAACCACATACGACTCCAAAACCACCGAGTAAACCTTGCCCTCTTTCTCGAACTCGTTCACCGAAGTAACCGACTTGTAGTTGTTGAGCCTGTGCTCGCCTCCGACGACCCGAAAGCTCAGCACGTGCTTCTCGTCGTCCAATATCTCTAGCCTCTCAGTGCTCGTGGACGCCGGGAGGCCCGAGACCACGGTGACCTCCCTTATGCTACCGACGCTACCATCCCCGGTCATGTTGCAGCTCTTGATGAAATGCTTGTACCTTTGGGGGTTGTCGAAGCTCCGGACTAAGGGCCAGACGAGCCCGGTCGGAGCTTCGATTCGTTGCGTAATTAGCGACGTGCATTTGCTGGGGGACGGCTCGAATTTGTGGTAGGTGCCAATAAGGGGCTCAAGCTCGGAAAGTTCCTCGGAGGTTAGCCCCTGAGGAGGTTCACTTCGGCTCAACTCCATCGAAAACTTGAACTAGAGCAAGAACAAAAGGAACAAGAATAAGAACGAGGCTGGCACTGGCTCTGGCTTTGGTCCTTGCTTCAGTTGCTTGTATCTTTGATGTTATATATGAATACGCGCGCATGAGGGTTAATATTCCTAGACATATTATGATCATGACAATCATACCCCTGGGACATTTTATTGTACAAGTCCGTTTATGATTAAGAAGTGTGCTTAGTTCCAAATTGAGGGAATTAGAGTGGTGGAGCATATCTTAACTATTTTGGGAAGGTCTTAATTCTTTAGCTCAATCTTGTTGTGGCAATGCGACAAAAGCAAATGCGCAGAGACGAAAAGTGGATGTCACAAATAGCTAGCCAGTGTTGGAAAGGAGATGAATGTGAGGTGCTTTTTTCGTGATTGTTTATATATATAGTTCATGTCCAAAACTTCACTTTAAAATTACATAATAAAATTTTAATTTTGGCACATTTTTCGGTAAATTTTTTTTCACTATAAGTGATTTAATATTTAGATATGCTATTTAAAATCATCTCTACACAGTTTCATCTAATTATAAAATGGTTTGAGTTTTTGAAATTGAGATTTACACGAACGGTTCATGTTGAACAGTTTTAATTCATTCATTGATTTAATCTTATTTCAATAACTTGACGATGTCCGAATTGGATGAAATTTTGTAGAGATGATCTTGAATAATATACCTAAATATTGAATTGCTTATAGTGAAAAAATTTGACCGAAAAGTGTGCTAAAGTTGGAACTTCATTCTTTAATTTTAGAGTGAAACTTCATTATGATTATGAATTATATATATATATATATATAATGAGTGAATACTTTTATCCAAAGTGGTTACAATATTATTAGGAAACAAACACAAGTTGCATAGGCGAGTCCAGAGTGATCATGTTTCTCATACAAGTTGACCACACACATATATATTGCTTAATGATGAGTGAGTTGTTAAAGCTAGAATAAAATCCCAAGGTCATCAGGTAACGTGAGGCTAGTAGGTATTTGTTCCATTTGGAAAAACGAAAAAAGAAAACAAGTAATTTGTATTCTCTTCCAAAGGTTTAAGCGTGATCATCGACCTTGCCATCTTAATGATTTTTAAGCCTATTATTCTTAATTTTGAAAATGTGCAAGCATTTGAAATATGTACGTTACAAGATATTATTGGTTTTTTTTGTCAAAAAATTATACTAAAATAATGATCACACAAACTTTGAAATATGTTACATGATGATTGCATAAACTATCGGTTTGCTCCATATATTATGTTAAATTTGTGGTCAAGTATGTTATATGATGACTGTATATATTGTCAGTTTATTTGGCAACAATATTAAAATAGCGAACATGCAAACGTTTGAAATACATTACATGATGAGTACAATTATTAATTATATTATTAATTTATCTATAAGTACGTATACCAATACATACTATTAAATTTCATAATAGCTGATTCACAATAGCGTATGTACTAATATGAGACATGAAAATGAGAAGGAGAAAATCCCACATCCTCGATATATTTTATGGAATTTCATTTGTTTATATCTCAAATCCTAAGACAGCGTATGAATGAGCTAGTATAAATGTGATAATCTTGATGAACTAATTAACCAAGATCGAGGGATATGGATGGTAATCAAACCGAGAAATGAGAGGGGTAGAGACTAGAGAGTGTGAAAGAGGAAAGAGGCCGGAGAAGACTAAAAAGGAGGAACTGAGGAAGCTAGTAATGTGTATGAAAGGAGTAGTCGCAATCCTTGAAAAGCTGGAGTTCGATTCGTGGATAATTCATGTGATAACTCATTAACTCTAACAAACTCCCGCGTGAATTGACATGATTTTGCCATACATCATTCATCTCCAATATCTCCAGTCTCTGAAACTCAACCCCATCATACAATTGCGTGATAAAATTTGATGTGAAATAAAGCAATGGTGAATATTCAGCCCTAGCCACATTTTTGCATTTGTAGAAAAGGATCGCACACTTTTTGCTTTGGTCTTTAGAAGCTATTAGCTTCTCGTGTGGTGCCAGAATTATGATCCAATCGTGTGGTTCTGGATTTGTTTCATTCTAAAAGCGATATCACCTACGTGATATTGTTCTGAAATCTTGATTCAACTTATACATTTATTTAATTTATCCATATACATGGCTGCTGAATAATACAATTTGGTTCAACGAACTACTCCTACTGAATCATTATTCAAAGGATTGGCCATGCAGTTTCAGCTAAGCTAGGTGCCTAGCTAGGTCGTCCTGTTTATATGGGTCTTTGGTTTCACGCAAAGTTGAGAAAAAGAGCAGCAAGAAACAGATAATACACAGCTATATATATACACACACACGCGGAGCTTTTCAGGTGCGGAGGTCCAGATGTGAAAACTCGATCGAAAAGTTGGTAAAAATTGAAAATCCGTACCTTAAGCTAAGATAAGGGCCTCCTTACCTGAAAAGCCTCCCACCGTCCAATATCTAGGCTATAACGTATAGATCATCTCTACAAAATTTCACATGATTCCATCACCGTTAAGGTACTCATAACTTCGATTTTCTACTCAAAATATGAACGGTTCAAGTTCGGCAAATTTAATCCGTCCATTGGTTTTGATTAGTTTGATACCTTACGATCATGAAATCGGCTGAAATTTTGTGGAGATGATCTATACATTATAACCTAGATATTTGACGGTGGAGATGTGAAAAATCGATCGAAAAGTTGATAAAAAATGAAAATCCGTACCTTAGCTTAAGGTACGGACCTCCGCACCTGAAAAGCTCCATAGTTTCTATCCATAGTGAAACTTCACTCTGAAAATTACATAGTGAAGTTTCAATTTTGACACACTTTTCGATCAAATTTTTTCACCATAAGCGATTCAATATTTAAGTATGTTATTCAAGATCATCTTTACAAAGTTTCATCCAATTTGACAATGGTTTGAGCTTTCAAAATTGAGATTTACGCGAACGGTTCACGTTTAACAGTTTTGATTCATTCATTGATTTAATCTAATTTCAATACCTTAACAATGTCCGAATTATGTGAAATTTTGTATAGATGATCTTGAATAGCATACCTAAATATTAAATAGCTTATGGTGAAAAAAATTGACCGAGAAATGTGCCAAAATTGGAACTTCACTATGTAATTTCAGAGTGAAGTTTCACTCTGGATAGGGACTGTATATATATATATATATATATATATATATATATATATATATATATATATCAAGAATGGACGTCTGCAACTCTCCAAAAGTGCGGATGTCAGCGATTCCGGCGACCCGCAACCATGGTGTGAATGGTGTCGACTGTGCTCCCTCCTCCCGGTGCTTATGTATGTACCGACCGGAGTTTCATCACAGTCCACGGCGGCCAGAATCGGTAAATTTTTAGAAAACTTGAAATTTACATAAATTTACCAATTTCGGTCGCTATGGGTCGACGCTGGAGCTCTGGCCGGCACAGACAAGAGTGTTGGGAGGGGGGGAGCAGGGCTGGCACTATCCGCACTGTCGTTGCGCGTCGCCGGTCCCCGAAAATCGCCATCGTCTGCACTTGCGGACGTTCGCTCTCGATCCTCTCATATATATATATATAATTTTTCTCAAGTGTGGATTTCCATTTTTGCATCACTTTTTGATCGAATTTTCTTATCTACACCGTCTAGTATTTAGATAATATTGTGTAGATCATTTATGCAAAATTTAAGCCAATTTGGTAATCGTTAAGACTTTAAAACTCAAAAAACAAATGGACGGACTGAATTATGTCAAACATGAACCGTTCATGTTTTTAATAGAAAAATTTTAATTTTGAGAGCCTTAACGATTACCGAATTGGTTGAAAATTTGCAAAGATGATCTACACAATATTATCTAGATATTAAACGGTGGAGATGATGAAATTTAATCAAAAAGTAGTGAAAAAATAAAAATCCGCATCAAAACCATTTGTGCGGACCTCCGCAGCCAAGAAAGTTTATATATATATATATATATCACTAAATCTCTATGACTATATTGTATACTGCATGGCTAGCTCGCTGTATAATACCTACGTATGGCGTCGTTGAATGTCTGGTATATACATATACCTAATATACATAGAGAGCCCTTCTACTAAATGATTTTTTTTGGTATTTTAAAGGGATAGTTTATTCATCAACTTTTCATTGACTTTTTCACATCTACATCGCTAAACTTTTATGGTTTTATGTGTAGATCACATTTGTAAAATTTTAACCAAAATGGTGACCGTTGAGGTATCAAATTTGGTGAAAGCAATGGACGCACCAAATCTGTCAAACCAGAATCGTTCATGCTTATAAGTTTAAATCTTAGTTTTGAATTCTTAAACACCTCCATTTTGGCTGAAATTTTACAGAATGATCTATACATTAGAATCTAAATGTTGAAAGGAGATGTTCAGAGGAGTTAGTCACGAAACCTATTATTTTAAAAAACTCAAAAAAGAAATCCCTTAGTGGAAGACCCTGTATACATGTATATACACAATTATATATGTCATCGATCATGTTTATTGTTGTCAATAACCTGAAATGTTATTGGTATTGATATCTTCCATTTGAAATCTTTTCTAGCTTAATGAGTGGTTGAGATTGGTTGTAGCTACCGTACGTACTTCTGATATTTTATATCTCGAGATTGGTTGAGAGCTCTATCGTACTTGTGACTTGTGAGATTGGCCTTAGCTATACATATGCATATCATATATATATGAAATCAAAACAAGGCAACACTGCGGCACCATTGAACCGCAAGTTATTACTTTATCGAAGATTAATCGAGTCTATGGTTTCTGGGAGACTGAATTGTTAACTGTGAGTCTGTGATGGGAGAGCGACTCGGGCATTAGATACATGATCCATGAAGTTGACAAGTACGTATAACAGACCCAGCAATATACGTACTTGGCTGGATAGAGGTTTTTTCAAACATCTTACCCTTTCCCCATATAGATAGAATATCATTCTCTGAGACTCCGAGTTAATTTGAAGAACTCATCATCTCCGACTGCGCGCGGCAGCATCAGCAAGAGAAGGAGAAGCTAGGACCGTACTTGACTTAGAACTAAAGCTTACAGCGAGCATAATGCCGTTGGGGTCAGACCAATGATCAACGGGCTAAACCATGCCCTAGCTAGCAGATCGACTAAACCAGCAGACCTTTAATTTCGCTAGCTATCTACTTTACTTGATAAGCAACCGTACGTCGACTGCTACTTTAGCTAGTACGTGATGCAGGTGTTTCAATTAATTAATGCACTGATGTATTATTTCTGATTAATTACTACATTAGTGATTCTGAAGTACTGTTCATTTCAATTCATTAGGAGAACCACTGAACCAGAGAGTATGCATGTGGTTGGGATAACTCAAGCTTAAGTGTCCAATAGTCAATTAGCTTAACTCGATAATTAATTATTCTTGCACTAATCAAATTTCCTTCAAGCAAGTTGCTATAGGTCAAGTATACTACCACTTCGGAGAATCCAGGGGATCTACCGTTCTACCTGGAGACTAAACCAGAGGTCTTCTAATTAGCTGGCTAGCTACTTGATGAGCATCGATCTATGCTAATATGTAATTATTTCTGAATTCTGCATTAATGCATTCTTGATTAGCTTCCTCTCAATTACAAACCGGTAAGGGTTCCGCGGTGGGAGCGAAGAAACCGACCTGACTAACACGCATTCTTGATTAGCTGATGACTTACCAATTCATTATAACCATTGTGCTTGTTCAAAAGAAAGAGAGTAACAAAATTCTCATAAAAAGGATAAAAACAAAATGAAGCTGCTGCTTCACAAGTGACCATCACCATTGGCTTTATCTTTGTTATCATTTCATCATTTGAATGAAAGAATGAAGAGAATCAAGAGATACTGTAAATTGCCATGAAGAGATCTTTTGAAAGAAAACCTACTTGGTATGTGCTGAATCTTTACAATTTGAGCATTCTGAGTAAAAGGCGAGGAGGCGGGGTATATATAATACAGGGCATTACCTGATATACTCAAAATTATACACTTCACGAGTTGAACAGACAACACGAATTACAATCTCAGTTCAAACTACAAAACAGAAAACTATGATACAACTCCAAAGAATCAAGTCACAGTGGCAAAGAATGGGGTTCTTATAGGTAAAGCATCATGTCACTTCTTTCCGCAATTAGATGACCTCTTTCCTGATCTTCCATTACTGAGAATCGATTGGAACTGTTGATTAGGTCAGTAATGTTAGACACAAATCACTCCGGAATAGCTTTGTGTGAGAAGTAGAGAAAATAGTTTACTCCTTTTATCAATGCCAGTAGCACCACACTCCCAAACGTGGCTTAGATGTTGGGTAAGCTGGAGATCGCCTCTACAGCTTTATACATGGATCATGAATCATGTGATTCCCGGACCATCAAAATAACTCGCTGTTTGCCACTATCTGTACGCAGGGTGTCTCCCTTAAATCCAATCTGTAGTCAATAGATATATATTAGATAACTCAAGGCAAGGCCAGCAATACAAGGGTAGCAAAGGGGTTCCTAATCTCAATGAGAACATCCTAAATTATTTACCTCAACAGCACCGTCCAGAGGAAACCACCTTAATAGTACGCCAAGATGCACTAAACCAGGGATTAGCTTAAATAGAAAAGGAGTCGTCACCTGCAAAAACAAATTCAGTTAATGTTTCAGCTTGAAAACGTCAGGAGAGATGGGTACATAACAGAACACACACAGGCTAATGAATGGAAGATTTTATTATACCAGACTGAGTGCTGTGGTCCCGAGCAGCAGAAGATATAATTTCCCCTGAAAGCAGTCTAAAGTTTCAGTACAACTTGTCATAATAATCTTATATGCTGCTCCAAGGTAGATAATTGAAAATTTTGGAGATACTGTGACCATAAACTGTAGGAGAATAAGTCAAAAACTTATATGGTAGCACTAACCTCGACTAGGTGGAGATTAGAGGCACGACTTAAAAGAACAAAAGCGAATTCGCCTATCTGTGCTAGAGATATTCCAACCTATAGATATACACAATTAACAAGTCAACAATTGAATTACTAAAAATAAGTGATATCAGTGCGACTGCAAATCCAACTTACTAGGAATGCTGTTTTGTTGTTGTATCCGAATCCCTTGACAACCATGGCTATTATAATCGTTTTTATGGTGATAACTAAGATGACAGAAGCAAGTAGTATGTCAACATGATTCCAGAGAAATTGAACATGGATCAGCATCCCGATGCTGGCAAGGAAAAGAGCGGCAAAAAGGTTGCGAATGGGTTCAATCTGCAAAACTAACAAACTTGAGTACTTTCAACTTTTTTAGAAAGAATATACCATGCATACAAGAACGAGAAAAGTGATTTGATGTAATCATTCTGATACTTTAGATTGAACAACATCCAATGGTAGAATTAACTATATCTATGTCGAATCATAAAATCAAATGGAGCACAAAGAGACAGGGTTCAATATTGTTCTAAATTTATAATATTGTCTTGGGACATTCTAGTGTAAAATTGATAACAGCTTATCTGGTTGAATTCCACCAACAAAATCAACTAAAAACCACCAAATTTTCTAAAATTACACTTGTAAAAAAATGCCTTCTCCCTAAATAAAAGTCTGTAGCTGAAGATATCTAACACAAGTAAAAAAATAATAAACTCTTCTGGTCACATGCATGTTTCTTGAGCTTTAATTAGGTACATATTCCATCATCTGCATGAACTTATAGAGTACAGAGCCTTACTTGTTCTAGTGTATGTTGAGCAAGATCAGTTGTTGATATCATAACTCCTGCGGCAAAGGAACCCAGTTCCAGACTTAACCCCAGCTTGTCACTACACTGAAATTTTAAAAAGATTCAGGACTAGCATCAGACATGCATGCCTGCAAATTGTATTTCACATCAATTTGACCGAGTGATGAGATGCATGAGGACATAACTGTTAACCAAATGCTTGATAACTGTTCATAAGCAAATGTGAATGGACAGATTTATGTTTGATGATGCACTGCTGGGTATGAGTATAACAAGATATACAGGTTAAAGTTGAAGATCTTTCCGAACAATTTAAACTTGGCAGTAATGAAAGATGCATACAGCTCTCAAGTGGAGGACTAAAGCCAGATACTATATCAGGGGAAACATACCCAGGCTACAAGCAAGCAGAATGCGACTGATGCCAACTGGTAGAGTTCATTGGTCTGCAAATATAAACTTAAATTAGACTCTAGAACACATCCAGCAGGCCTCTAGAACAAAGAAAAGATCTAATAACTTTAAACACATCCAGCAGGCCTCTAGATCAAAGAAAAGACAATGGTACCTGTGAAGATAAACTTATCATCAGTTTAAGTAACCAGGGAACACAAGTACGAGATGATATAGAAAGAACAGCCAAAAATGTGATCAACATCACCATCCTGGATAAATGAAGAAATAAGATGTCAAAAACTCATGGTCACCAGAATTTCGTTATTCTATAGAAAATAACAGGAAACTTTGCAAATATCATAATTCTACGAAGAGCTTAGTTACTATCCACTCCATTTATAGGGAAAGATGGAATGTTCACAAAATGAAAAGGTGTCCAACCACTTCTGTATGAGGAAGCATAACGGAAGGCAAAACTATAAGTTTATTTTTGTGCATGGGGAGATTTCAACTGGTCGAAAATGCTTTGTAACAAATAAATTACCACTCATATGAAACAAATATATAACATTGAACTTCAATACTATTACATATGGATGAGGATGAAGAGAACTTGAATAGACAGACACAGACTCACAGCTTAGCCATAGACATCACTCCTTGAAGGATGCCAGAAGTCCCTCCCAGAACTGGAAGCAAAGCAAACAGTAAACCCACAGCACAATCCTGCAAAGCAAAATCTTGTCAATGAATATACAGTTGTGATATGCAAGTGCTAAAAAGTAGCGGTTGACCACATAAAGAATATTTAAAACTAACAGACCTGCAGAATAAGGATGCCAATGGTGACTTGACCATGAAGTGCATTAGTGGAGTTTTTCTCCATCAAAAATTTTAACACCTGGAGCCAAAAAATAAAAAATAAAAAGAAGACTTAGCGTGAAAACAACATGCTTCCAAAAAACAAAGAGTAAATGTGGGTGCAAATCTTCATGGATGTAGATATGGTTATGTTAGTTTACCACTGCTGTTGAAGACATAGAAAGAAACACGCCAACAAATACGCCCTCAGAAATTTTACCACCACATAACTGCAAACAGCATCCAATCAGAACTGCAGCATTGAGATTAAGAAACATTGTATAATCCAGTCTACATTAGCAAAAGCTATGGCTTCACAGTCAAAGTCAATAATATTTATCCTAAGCACACCAGTCCAATAATTGAACATATAAAAACCAAGTACCCATGGGTGCACAACTAGAAGAACTAAATGTCAAGATGTAAGAGCAGAATAGAGGCCTATAGTCCTATACCAGTCGACTCATTTGATATTATTCCTGGCTACATACAAATGAACAATAGGATACGACGTAGAAAGACTCAGAAGGTAAGGATGCATGCAGAAGGCAAATTGGCCTAAAGTAGTCCAATTTTATGTGGAAGTTCCACTACTACCATAAACTTCAGTTAAGGCCTATGTATTAAAGGGTGACTCGGGATAGTGGATAGCGTATGTCTACAACAAATATTGCACCTGTTACCCTCCAACACAGAATAATAGCTAGTGGTACTCTCACCCCATCAGTTTTAGGGACTCAGATGCTACTTCCTACAGTGGCATGTTCTAAATGTCACTCAGTGTAAACCCACAGAGTCAATGTAGTTGGAGGAATAAAGAACTAAGAGGAAAACACTAAAGTGCCAAATTAAACTCGTTCGTAAAGAACGGAAGCTGTATAATCTTGCAACACTCATTTCAAAGCGCATCCGATAATTTTCACTCATTTCTTTTCAATGTTACTATGCCAGGCCTTATATCCTAACTGGTACTTTTTAATGTATTGCAAAATCTATTCCTGCAATATCACACAATGGCCAAAACTTCAGGTGAAGAAAGGCTGCTAATGTAAAATAAAAATACGAAAGCATCCATTTCAAGGACGGTTCTTTTAAGTATTAGTAGACATACTGAGGCTGTAATACCGCACAGGCACATAAATAGGAAAATTTGTAGCAGGCCTCCTGGAACAGCAACCGCTCGAACAACTCGAAGCTAAAATAAATAAGGATCAATTTCACTACTTGCATTTAATAATAAAAGCATCAAAAATGGAGAGAGAGAGAGAGAGAGAGAGACCTTTGTTGTAGAGAACTCTAAGCCCAAAGCAAAAAGAAGAAAAATCACCCCAAACTGTGCTACAGTTTCAACCTGCATCCATAACCCAGAATGAAAAAATGAATACGACACATAAAACGAACTTAAATAAGAGGGACCTGTTATCAACCTAAATTCTAAAAAAGACAAACAAATTATATCTCTGCATATAGAACGATTTAGTCCCAGTTAGTGTTTTTTACATGAGGCATACTCAAATATGCCTTACCAAGTATACTAAAAGACAACATACAGTATCTGAGCGCTTGAAAAGTTCTAGTATTATCACAAAAGAGTACGAGCAATGTTGTTTCTTGCTTTCTTTCAATAGTGTAAATGAAGTCCAATATGAAATGACTTTGAATACTTTTTGTCCTCCAAATTATCAATCACCTTTACACGTGACTAGATCAATTGGACCAAAACATTTAGGCTTAGAATCTCATAACATAGACACCACTGTATATGAATATAGAGCACACTACAACGAGTAAAAAGTTCCGAATGGCAAATTTGTGCAGTAAACATACTTGAACCATTTCACTGACGAAGTTGAAACCTCCAGGTCCAATTATAGATCCAGCTAGCAAGTATCCGGATATGACCTGCATAGTCATAAACCAAAGTACCACAGAAGAAACATTAAGTATGATAGTCACATTTCTATATATATTAGTATATAAATTTATTTCTGTTTATGTGTATGTACAGACCGGTTGCCCAGCACAAGCAAAAGCAATGCCACCACAGGTTGCAGATACAATAACGACAACCAGATCTGATATCAGTCTACAAACCAACAAGCAGAATATTCAAATCAGCATTTTTAATGAATGACCAACGAATTCAATAGAACTGTCACACAACAGTAAAGTTACCTCAAGTCTAGCTGCAGCACTGGATATTTTGATTTAAAGTTCGATATAATAAAGACATTGTCCTGAAAGTATAAATACAAAAGGAGTCAACTCACTTATAACCCCACGGTGACAAATATCTGCAGTAGTTATGAAGCAATCTTACCTTGCGATCTATCAGTGTCGGGGTCTCTTCCGCTCCATTATCATTATCCAGATTAAAAACATCATGTAGCTGAAACGACCTATTTAAGCTACAAAAAGAAGAAGAAGGAATAACCAGAATCACACGCCAGATAACAGAGACGGTTATGGTAAAGTGAAGCGCATTACTCTAACAGGCAGAAATTTCAACCAATCAGAAGAGATGTACAGAAACATAAATGAGAAAGAAGCATATACTTCTCCTCTTTCGTCTCATTTTTCTTCGACTTAACTCTGGCCACTGTTTCCAGTGTTGCCTGTTCCAGACAAAAAAAAAAAAGGAAGTATAGATTCATTTAGCATACACTCCAGCCAACAGAGATTCCTTATCAACACGAACTTCGAACGTAAAAAGAACTATAATCACATCAAATTTGAAAACTGAATCAAGTATGTACACCAATGCAAGCCAAACAGATTATACCATAAAGGTTCTAGTAAAAGATCTTAACAAATAAATGCTCTAACTTTGCTAATAAAACTAAATCAGATCTCCATTTTATGACTGCTTACTGTTGTAAACCACTATAGAAATGAAATTAACACCAACCTGCTGGCCGGCTACGCTGTTGTTGAAGCTTCCAGGATCAGTAGCTACAAGTAAAAACCAAGCAAATCAAAACCATACATTACTATGACTAGAATCGAAATTCACAACCACAAGCATCATCCTTGATCTGTACTTATAGCAACTGAAATTCTCTTCAGCTGAATCAGCTCAGCCCTCAAAAAAAGAAGAGAAGAGAGAAGGAATGGGATCTAGGGACCTTCGTTCTGATCGTTCTCCTTGAACTCGTTCTCGAGAGCCTTGTCGATCATGTCAGCAAAGCTGCCTTCTTTAGGCTTGGAGAGCGAGACATTGGACTCGGTGGCGTTGAGATTGAGCAGTAGGGGATCTGAGTCGGCGGCGAGGACCAAATCGGAGCTCAGAAGCAGTACCAGAGTTGAGACCAGAACCACGAGAGGGCTTCGTCTTCTTATTCTCAACATTTCAGGAACCCGCCGCGAGAATTAGACGGTGAAAATGGCGACGGGAGGCCGACGGTGGCGGATTGGCGAATCGAAATTTGGTGGGAGTGGGAGTAGTGAAGAAGAAGAGGGAGTAACCAGAGTTAGGGGTACTGTGGTCAACTTGGAGTCATACAGTGTGGCCTAAAATTAAACAAAATAATACAAAAAAACAAATATATGTTTATGAGTGGGATTCGCGCCGGAAGTCGGTGGGAATCTAGAAACGGTCGCCGGCGGCGAATATTCAGACTGATTTTGGTGAATTAGGTAATGCACCGTTGTGGAATTTATATATTAAACACTTTGTCTGGTAGATTAGCAATGACAACATGAACACATGAAGAATATGTATTTTATGGTAAAAGACATTTATTTTGTTTTGATTGATTAGTGATAGTTTTCTTGCAACAATAAAAAAAAGTTAGAACTTGTTATCTTGATTGATTCGTAGCAAAAAACCATTTGCGTCAAATTACTTGCACCCTTGATAAAAATTTGGAAAGAAATGAAGATTCTATTGTCCCAAACGGAAGCGGGAGTAGTACGAACAAATTTTCTTATGGAACACCGGGAACATAACTCTATGAATTATGTCATTTGCTTCCTAATTAAGTTCAATAGTCATTGCAATGGCCAATTTGTCATAGGACAATGACCTTATATTATTGCAAGCACGCCTAAAATTCTCCTCCGTTTGAGATAGACCCCATGCGCAACTTGCTACCAGAACCACTATTGAGGTGATTACAACAGCCATGACGACCACAGAGAGAAGAATTCAAGAAAGAACCCCATCATGGTTAATTCTTTAGTCTTATTATTTGGCCAAATGAAAAACTATGTCAGATATGTTGATACGCTACTTTCCAAGTAAAACAAAACAAACATATATGTCAAAGTAAGAACACGTTATAGGTCTCTCCCATTAAAAATGACAGTGGAAAGTTCTCGTGTTACCTGAAGGCAAGATATCACATGATCTAGAAGGCCGAAGCCATCCGTAGTTGACCAAGTAAACCCAGCCCTCTAGTTCCAGCAACTGCACTTTGACATAAGTACGATAAATCTGGACAATGATAATCAACAGAGTTTAAGTAGAATCCAACTCTCGTCGATTTCCTCGACTGAGATGCCTCTCATTCTATTATTTCTATGAGCCCCATCCAGGTTTGTACCCAATTCACTTTGGGTGTAGTCGTAGTCACATATTTATGAAATATAGTCCTGTACTCGTACACTACCTCAATAGTTAACCCCATGCTTGATCATTTGCAGCATTTCCATCCTGTCACTTCATCAAGAGGATTACCTGTATTTCGAGCTCTCTATAGTTAACCGGCTGGCACCCATGGTACATTTTTAACAGAGAATCCTCACAGGCTGCAAAATGTTCCATCTCTGCCCGCTTCATGTAGTTACTCTACATCCTTGCTAATATTACATTTACTATCATACAACATCAATTACAACCTGAAGCAGCGTAGTCATTTTAAGGTGTTGCATATAGTAACCCCGATGACCATCTCTTCAAAGGCACGGACTCTGGGGTAGAGGTTGAGGGACATCTCATGTAGAAGCCGTGTTTCTCCCTGTATCAATCAGGGATTTGTTTGAGAGATTGGTTATCGAGTCTGCAATAACTCTTGCACTAGACTTCATGCAACCACCTGAGAGATAAAGTGTTTGGATTAAGTAATATGTAAGATAGAAAATGATGCAACCTAGTTTACCACAGCTACAGTCATCTAGAGTTGTCACAACATTCAGTCTGCATTAACTTATAAATTATGCCATAGCTATCGTGATCACTTTCAAATTGCATTGTGTGATTATCATCATTGACCAATACTGGTTGGTGTATTAACAGCAGAGACAAAATGATCGCACCTGATGTGAGCATGAAAATGGGAATATTCCTCTCGCGATCAAACCTGAAGACTTTCTCATCTCTACGGGTTATCCCATCAGGACTGATCTACATGAGTAAGCCACATAAACACACGTATCACAAAAGAGCTAGTAAAAGTAACGCCTCCATTTGCAATTCATAGATCATAATGATGACTGCAAGTGATATTCTCCAAGACTGAAAAACGTAGAGAAAGATGTTACCTTCAACCTGCCCAGAGGATCTCCATCCAGAATATCAGTTCCAGCATTGTAGACTATTAACTCAGGATCAAAACTATGAGCAGCAACCTAACATGCACATCAAGTTCTTAAGTCCAAATGGAAGTACTGCAAAATAAGCAAACAACCTAAATAGTTTCTCATGGAAAAACTGTTAACTTGACTTGGAAATATATACCTCAAGAGCTTCATCTAATTTTCTCAAGTACTCGGCTGTTGTAGTGCCACTCTGTTCAAATTTGTATATATTTATATTAAAAATATGTATATGTTACACAAAGCCATGGACAAAACAACTACAAACTGATATAATGATGGGATACTGAAGGTCACCTTTACTTCATTACTTCAACCCTGTGATCAATGTATTTCCTTGCTTCATAATCCTAGAGAAGAGACCATCAAGGGAGAAAAGGTGTGTTCATTAATAAAACATGCAAAATAAAACACTATAGACTGAGGCTCATTAATAAAAAAGAGCTAGAACTAAATATGTACAGAAAGGGCGACAACGGGAGACATGGGCCTGTCATCATAGACCTTAGCACCAGCAGAGCTAGCTACTTAGCTATTACCAACTTGCATCTCATAACAGACCAGAATAAAATCAAGAGTTTCTTAAGGAAACCCATTGTATGATGCTCAAGGCATAAAACTTACAAATGGATATACGCTAGGGTTGTACATATCTAGAATCAATGGTCTAAATATCGCTTATCGGTATCGTATCGGTTGAGCGGTAAAACGATATATCTCCGATATATCGAGGATATATCGAGGATATATCGATATATATATCAGTTTCATCATATTTGTTTATTTTCAATAAAATTTATAAAATTATACTTTTCAATATGTACTAAATAAATTAAAAAAACGGTACAAAGTAAATTAAAGAAAATAAATACTTGATTTTGTGACAATTAAAGTACACGAACGATACTAATAATAAAAATAGTTATTTAAGAAGAATTATTTAGACTTAAAATTCATCATATATATTTAAATATATATATATATATATATATATTGAAAATATATATGGAAAATGAAAATAAAAATATAAGTTTTTCAAAGAAAGAGGAAAGAAATATTTAAAAATTAAAAAAAATTTGAAAAATTAATTTTTTTAAAAAAATCAAAATTTGACTGATATATCGGAATTTGACTGATATTTGGCCGTTAACCGATATATTCAACCGATATCGTATCGTTTTCTAAATATTACTGATATATCACCGATATATATGATATTTAGAACATTTTTTAGGATATAGACTGAGCCTGTTATTTAAAAATAAAATGGTTGAGAACTTATAGAACCAGTGTCAAACAATGCTGAGAGATTGGGAACCGGCGGTCCACACTGAAATGTTCATATCATATGCGTTTGGAACTTGGGAAGGAGAGGAGGGATTGGGTGCAGAAATTGCTAAGGGACAGTTGAGGAAGTGATCATGATCGGACGGCTGGGGGATGGTAAATTTGGCACGATTTGGGCGGGTAGGTTTTAAACGCGGTACAAACCTACACGTGTCCCGTGTGGAGGCTATGATGTTTTTGGCGGTTTGGTTGGTCTTTGTTTTTCGGCAAAACAATCACTATCTACAAAATGGGTAGAGTGGATTGGGTGGGTTATGATCAAGCAGAGAGACAGACAAACAAGCTCAAAAGCCCAGTCCACATGATAATTTTGTTTTTTTCTTTATTTATTGAGAGGACACAAATAAAACTTTAGAATAACGTACATCAATCATATCAATCGATCCTACACGAGTTGCTCATTTCCCTTGTCACTTCGTATATTCAAATGCATGCCAATAAGCTTTAGATAAATTATACACTGAGTAATCATATGACCATAGTTTTGTATGCAAGTAGTTGCTTTCTTTGATGCTGTTTAGCGGAAGGACGTTTTCATAGCTCCAGCTTGTTGTCTTTGTAAACACTCAAGAGTTTCATAATGTTTGAATTCCACATTCATTGAATATAAATACTTGTTGGTTGAGTGAGTAAATTGTTAGGTTAGTTTCTTCTCGTCTCGTTTTATTTGAGGTAAACGTGATCTTAATTGAGTATTAAAACTTATAGATGAAGTAACTCGTTGGCCCAAGTTATTTAAAGACGACAAAATGAAGATAAACGCGTGAAATGAAGAATATTTGTATGATATATGTATGGTCAATCAAGTCAAGAATTTGATCAATTCTCAAAATTCTCTTGGATCACTTACCAGAGAAAGAAGAGGAGAAGAGAAGAGAAGATAAGATCGAACGCGCGACGGCAAAGGAGATTTGGATAGCAAGAACTATGAGAGTCTCATAGTTCGTTTCAGGATTACAACGCGCCGTCCACATAACAGAGGTCACATGATGTTTAATATCATGGTTGACATGTCGTTGGCGAAAGGTGGTGAGAACAAACCAATCACAGCACAGCATTACCCTACTCTCCTGTCACAGGCAGGTCAGCTCAAGACAAAAACAACCACGGCGTCCTGTACCTGAAAACTCTGCAGTTATTAAACCAGATCACAGATACATGTGTACTTCAAGGCCAGCACAGAGAGAAAGCAACGTCACCAACATCGCGGAAGAGGAGGCATTGCATCGAGAAACACAAACCCAGTCTCTGATGAGTCCTCGCCGTCGCCGCTGCATTCAACCATGGACAACCCCTCGGTATAACAATTAGCATATCGTGATTGTGATTCCATTTGTTCTGTTTTTTGTTGTTGCTGCTGATAAAAATGAGTGTATTGGAGAAGAGATCGAGCTCTTTGACATTGGGGGAGAAGCTGTGCGCGGCGTTTATACCGTTTGTGGCAATTATTGAGGTGTTGGTTTTGGCCGTGACGGATTGTTTCACTTACCGGCCTCGCCCCATCAACCGTGGTTATGCTTTCGGCGACATGACCCAGCTGGCCGAGGAAACCAGATGTATGTAAGCTTAATTACATTCTCAATTGGCCGGCCTATGTTATTTTGGTTGTTGGAGAATTGAAAATTAGGTGGAAACTGAGAATTTGGATTTGATGCAGTTAGTATTAATGAGTTGGAGGCGTTGTATGAGCTGTTTAAGAAGTTGAGTAGCTCAATTATCGACGACGGGTTGATTCACAAGGTTAGAATGATGTTATGAATTTGAATTACTGTGAGATCGATGTTCTTCTAGAGTTGATGTAATGGAGTCTGATTATGTTGCAGGAGGAGCTTCAATTAGCACTATTCCAAACTCGCCATGGCGAAAATCTGTTCCTTGACCGAGTAAGTATGTTTACTTCGGAACAGTTTTGAACTCATTACCGGCTGTTTGGAACCCTCTGTCACATTTTTGCATCGTTGTTGTGTAGGTTTTTGATTTGTTTGATGAGAAGAAGAATGGTGTCATTGAATTCGATGAGTTCATTCACGCGCTCAATGTGTTTCATCCGTATGCTCCTATACAGGATAAGATTGATTGTAAGTGACTGCTACAAGCGACGTGGTTAATTTGTGCAATTACAAGGTCATATATCTGTGTAAGACATCTTGTTCATTTCTTGCAGTTGCATTTAGGCTGTATGATCTGAGACAAACTGGCTTCATTGAGCGTGAAGAAGTGAGTACTGACTTTATCCATGTCAAAACCTCCTCCTAGGCAGTTTCTAATTTCTACCTGTTCTTTGAGGTACTTGATCATGTTCTTCTGATTTTTTTTTCAGGTTAAGCAGATGGTGATTGCCATATTGCTGGAGTCTGATATGAAACTATCAGATGATCTTCTGGAGTCTATCATTGATAAGGTAAGCACGAAACTGCTACTCAGGTCTGAGCTGATTGATATCAATCAAAGCCAGTGAGAGTATAGCACTAATGACAACTTTTATATATCTCGCAGACATTTGCTGATGCTGATGCTGACAAGGATGGGAGAATCAATAAGGAAGAATGGAAGGCTTTTGTAATTCGACATCCAACCCTACTGAAAAACATGACTCTTCCTTACCTCAAGTACTCTTCTTGCTCTTCTTGACTTGTCTTTATTTATATTTCCATTATTCTGCAACCTGCAACACTAATTTTACCTTAATAATATTGGTGAGTTTGACTGACCGTTTTTCGTCAATTAAATTCTCTAGGGACATCACTACAGTATTCCCGAGTTTCATTTTTCACTCAGAAGTCGAAGATTGAAAATTTGAAGGCCCTTTTCCCTCAAAGGATCATTAACAGAAAATCTGGAGCTTCACTATCCTGCTACAATGACCTTTTGGTAGAATCAACCAATTGCCATTTGAATGACCTTTTGGTAGATACAATGCAGCATTTCTGAAAATAGGAGGCACCTGAATTTAGGCTAGGCTATGTATGCTGCTGCTGCTGTTGTATCATAAAATTAGTTCAGTATCTCTCCATCGATTCAAATACATTGTTGTACAGTGAATAGTTATCATTTTTGTAGTGAATTTCATTAAGTGAAATATTTTAGATCTGCTTCTTGTCCATAGATACATTATAATCATCAACTAAAATGAAGAAACAAAGCCATGGTAATAAGGTGGTGGGTGCTGTCTTCTTTGGATAAGGAAGAGACATGGATTTAATGTTGCATGAAAAAATTGAACTGAGAAATGGAAAAACATTGCTTTTTATTTCTTCACATGTAACTACAACCTGCCATAAAGAGCAAAGCCTAATATATAAAGGCATCAGATACAAGAACAAAGGGGAAACAGAATTGCTGCCCACCCTAAGTAGGATGGCATTTACCCAGCTCATAAGAAACCAATTTGTCATGTCCCTTCTTCCTTTTTATTGGTATCGAATTAGCGAAACTAGGCCACAACTCCAATTTTTGTTCTTTTCTATCTTCATGCAATCCCATAAGACTCAAATTGAAATAGCCAAGAACTCATTTCAAGTCCAAAGATTCCAAAGCTGCAATCCAATCTTTGAGAGATGACATCAGTTGTCTAAGCAAGAATATTGATGCAAAATGACCTGTTTCGATATTCATCTTTTAACTTTGTGAGGCAGTAAGAAAGGCTAAAATACAACCACCTAAGAACGGTGTTGCCATCTGGTCTACAAGCACATTACATACAGAAAAGCGGTAGCTTTTGGGGGCAGTCTAATGAGTTACTGAACTCACTGGCAATCTAATGAGTTCAATACCACATTGCATAATCGTAGTAATCCTATGCATAGCATAACGTGACTCTAGATCCTTGGACAATCTAATGAGTTACTGGCCTCTCCTCACTTGGGAAGTCTACCCAGTTGCTATTCAATCTCTTGGGTTGCCGGATCACAGATATTCAAATCCAGTTGATCGGTGTCAGAAGGTGTTCCCAGCTCCTGGATAACAATGTGTGATTCACTGTTGTCTTCGCTTGATGGCCTTGGGGAAGAGTTGGCATTTGATAAAGACTCAACGGCATCTGATTTACCATGAACAGAATCTTGTAGTTGTCTCCTGGTATAAGGAGTAATGTCTCTTCGATCATAGATACTAAACAGGATACAAATTCTTCTCCAAAATGAGGTTTCTGGATCAAAGCTCGTCAACGTGTGCCTATGCTCATAGAGGAACACAGCTGCAAATATGAGCAGAGCTAATGAAGAAGCAACACCAGCAATGAGGAAGAGGCCCCAAAAGCTGTAGAGGCTAAGAGTTAGACTACGGGTAGAACCCGTGGTGCTGCGGCTTGAACAACTTGCTTCCTTTTTGAACCACTTGTCCTCTATATTTTTCATGTCAGCTCCCTCGTGCACAGAAGTGATTGCCCTTGAAACATCACGCGCCAGAAGCGAACCTTTATGGAAAACCTATATATCACCAAAGAAAGCACACATGAGAATAAATACATGCATCAGAGACAGCAGAGACATATAGCAATTAGTCTACTTACAAAGGCAAAGCCATCAGCTTTAAATGTAGGCTCAACCATGATATAGTTTGAGCAATACTTTGCAAGGAAAAGTTTCATGTAGGGTGCTTCATCAAAAGCAGCAGAAATACCATTATTTTCTCTGCTATTTTGAAAAAGTTCATACAATTCATCAGTGGAACTATAGGTTTTGAGTTTTTCATCTTGAAATCCTAGATTCTTCAAGAGTCCATAAACAAAAGACCCTGCTTGGTAGCCAACAGTGTCCCCATTCTTCACGAGCAAGCTTATATCAGTAACAGTTGGTTGGAGTTGTTGAACTGTTAAAAATGATGTCAAACTGGCTGTATAACTTTGAATCAGTATGAGGACAACAAAGCACCATATGATCACTACAAACCTAGCCAAGTTGCTCATCACTCGTTCACCTGTAACAGAAAATCAGAGGAGGGAAACAAATTAGTTGCAGAGTGAGCTATCCTTCCACACCTCGATTCTCCAACACCGGACAAATATACTTTTCAGAGGCACAATGCGATGGGAGATATATATATATTTTTTCACATTTTTTTTCTTATGGGAGCATGATGCATTTAAGTTGCTTTTCTTTCACAACACATTTCTATCTTTTGGTTATGGTTAGCAATTGATAGTCTGCCGCACTAGATTCCAGATAAAATCTATCAATGTTTACACAAAGCATCAATGATCACTATACGGAAACATGAAGATAACTTACGGTGTGCAAAGATCATAGTTGAAAAGGAGAACCAAAAACTGGTGCCAATTTGATGATGTGGAGGTCCACGAAAGTCTTCATTTATCCGATGTTCAAGAACCCAGACCACAAAACCAATGAAAATGAAAAAACAAGCACTTGTTATCCAAAGGTCCCAGGTCAAAGGCTTCAAGAACACCCATGTGTTTCTAGTACTATTGTTGTCTTTCACATGTACAATTACTGATATTCCAGATTCTGTGTATGGCAGCGTAAAGTCAACATACAAGGATCTGTTTGCTCTAATGGTTATATCTCCAACTGCAGCATCATAATTCTGTCAAGTAACAATGCCAACTTTTCAGCAAGCAATAAGAGAAAGTCAACAAGCTAAGAGATATAAAAGAGGAGATCGACGAGCTCTACCTGAAGAAACACTTGATTAACCAAATCATTGTAACTCCCGGCCACCTCACCATCAGGCTTTGCATAGGGATAAAAGTCATATGGAACAGGGTATGGTAATGCTTTTATTGCAGCCTCAAATACTTCGATGCAGTATCCACCGGAGACTTTGCTTGTGTTGGTGCGAGGATCATGCGTCACATTTACAAATTCTTTAAACCCTGGATTCACCGGAACTAAAATCTTCAACCTTCCTCCAGTTGTAGAAGGAATCTCCCAACCTTTTGGGGTGGAGGTTGTGTCTCCGGGCCATATTACAGGTCCAAGGCTGGCATTAGAAGTAGAATATGTGCTTTTGTTGCTCAAACTTAACTCCCTTAAAAGTCCATCTTGGGGTCTCCAATAGCCAATCCCTCTCTGCCCATTTTCGTTCATATTGATCACCTGATAAGTTGATGATTGCAGTTGTCCATTGACAAGACTGAAGTCTCCCGAAAGACCTCTAAATTTTATACCTGATAGTTCTCGAGCAAGTTGAGGACCAATCTGAGAGACCTCTAATCTTACTAAATCAGAGGAATCATGAGAAATGTTTACCTCTTGCAACCTGAAGTTTGAAGTTCCAACCTTCTCCGCTGCCATCGCTAGTGCCCATGCAGCATCATAAGCCCACAGCCCAAAGGCATCCAATTTAGCATTAAGGAGAGGTGGGTTGTCTTGTTGGAATTTCCTTTGCCATCTATTTCTAAACTTTTCAAGCTCTTTTGTGTTCGGAACGTATGTCTTTAAACCCAACACCCCTTGCATACTATGTATGACATTAGAATTTGAGGAACTGATGTAGTTTGTTACTGAATTTGTCATTATCCAAACATAGCCTGCATTCATCATCCCAAGCTCTTTTGCTTTTGCGAAAATCCGAGAGCCAAGAGAAGGTAACACGTGAAGTATGAAGACCCTGGTTTGCATTGTCATTAGCTTGTAAAGCTCTTCAGCAAGTTGGTCATCAGAGGCCATTGGATTAATGGCACTCCAATAGGGTATACCAACACCAATCGCGTGCATGGCAGTAGTCATGTAAGGTATTATTCCTGCCCCCAACTCGTTATTCACGGTGATGGGAACTGCGTCATGCCAACCAAAGGCTTGAATTATAGAGGCTAATGCCTTGATTTGAGTTGAATCATTCTGTGCAATTCGGAAAAAGTATGAACCCTGAAGGAAAGGGCTTGTTGCAGAAAATGAGATTATAGGCACCTTAGCTTTAGTTCCAACTTCAAGTACAAAGTTGGCTTGCAGTGATGATTCCGGCCCTATGATAGCTTGCACTTTAACATTGTTTATCAAGTCTAGAGCTGTTTCAAAGATGAAAACCAGAAATTAAATGCTTATATAGTGAAGAAAACTTAATAATCTATAATTCCATACTTCCAAACTGAAAAAAATTCAATAAGGCACCTTCAAACTACTAGCTTATATTTAAAAAAATGGTAATTGATTATAGACCCAAAAATCAACACCCTTTTTAATCTAAACTCACCCTTAAAACTCTTTAAGTTAGGTTGAACAAATAAAAAAAGAATTATTTGCCATAAGAAATAAAACTTATTTTTGATGAAAATTACTTTCTTTGCCACTGGTACAAATACATTTGATATGTTTTTTGAATTGCTTAATTGTAGCTTCAAATTTAAAATATCCCATCACTTTATAATAATCCATTCATCTTGAAATCTCTTCATTTTTGAAAATCTTTCATTTTTTGAAATTCTTTCATTTTTGAAATTCATTGGCACCACCAAATCTCTTACCCAAGTACTACCTTAGAGTATGTATTTTTGTTATTATATGTTTTCAGTGTGTGTGTGTGTTTGCTAAATCTGAAGAATCTATATAATTGGTAAAAAGCATAATCCTTATTGTTCAGTGGAGTACGTGATTCTATGAAATATGTATGTCTTTCCTTAAGTCTGCTAAATATGTGAGAGAATTCATATGGTTACTTGTGTATTGGTTGAGATTTGTAGGTTTCATAATTTTTTTAAGTAGGTGAGTTTCACAATTTGGTTTGGATTTGTATCTGTAGAGTATGTGTGGTTTTGTTGTGCATCTAAGGTTGAGGTAAGAAGTTCTATTCTATAGAGCATTAAAATCTACTTAGTAGGTAACATGATTTGCATATGTTTAACATGTATACGTAAAATGCATAATTGTTTAGTAGGTAGTGAGATCTGCATCCATAGTGTTAGAATTAGGCAATTATGGGGATTTCATAATGTTTATAGTGTGTATGGTTGTTTTGGTTTATGATAGGTGCTTTCAATCTGCTGAATAGGTAGGAGAATAAAAAGTATATTCCAAGTATATGAAAAAAATTTTTTGATAACATAAAGTGATAGAAGGCTAAATAGACGTCAAGAGATGGAGAAACATAAACTAAGACAAAATTTAAGGCTCATTATGACAAATTCAAACAATTAATCGACTTAAATAAGAAAAAAAATCAAAATTCATTCAATCATACCTCTGTTTCACTCTTATATATATTTTATAATTTCTTTAAATTAATGTTGATGCCCGATTTTCTCAAATTTCTCTAAAATGAAATTGCAATTTTCATTTATGATAAATACAATTAAATGTTAACTAAATTAGAAAGTTGATCAAAGCTAATTTTAAGGAGAAGTTTCAATTTCTCAACTTAGAGGGTAAAAAAGTGAATCTATTATAAATGAAAAATATATGTTATAAGAATATTAGGTTAAAATAATTAATTTGGGTTTTAGATTGAAAAAAAATTTGAGTGTGAGCTTAAATTTAAGTGAGGGTTTCAAAATTGGGTTTATGTCTAATTATCTCAAAAAACAAAATTGATAATTCACCAACAATAGGTGAAAACACAAAAATGAAACATGACAAGGATGAGAGAGAGAGAGAGAGAGAGAACCTGCACCAGCTGCAACAACAATATCTTCCCTGGAGTCCCTTGTGTGCAGAACCAGCCTAGTATTATAGTTAGCGTGTGAGGCATAGAAGTCAGATAAAGACATGTCGATGCAGCTGAGGGCTCTTTTTCCAAAGATAGTATCTAAATCAAGGATCAAACCCACATTTATCGGGAGTGTTGTGTTTTGTGACATGACAAAGATATTGATTCTAAGAAATAAGAGAAGGAAAACAGGGCTGGTAGGATTCTTAATCATGTTTAAGTCTCTTGGATGGCTCCAAAAATTATGCATTGAATCGACAAATCAGAAACTTATTTATATGAAACTAGGATATAGGATTTGGAAAGAAGTATACTTCTCTGTAGTGAGGAGAACTGAGGAGAAGAAACGAGGAGGTTTCGTCCGTCCTCTGACTGTGGAGAAGGGAACAGTAACAAGTAAGTAAGTTTCCTCCTCATTGCAAAACTAGTAAACTATACGAGAAATAATGCATCATTTTCTCTACCTGTATAGTAATGAAAATGAGTTAATAGTTGACACAGTGAGTCCATAGTAGTATTTTTGCCAAAGCTACAACGCTACCACTAAAACTGTCAAGATCACTAAGACCTCAGCATTCTAAGAGCCACTGTACGTCATGCATTATGTCAATAAGTACTCCTGTCAAAGCGCGAAATATATTAGCCTTGTACTTACAATGAAAGGAGTACAAAATCCCGCTTGCAACATCAAACATCTATCGATTGTTGAAGTAGTCATGGAAAATATTCAATAAAAGAATTATAGATATAAGAGAACAAAAATGAAGACCTGGGGACAGTCAAAACTAAATTTTTAAGTGGGAGTTTCAGAATTCAAACCTAGACTTCTAATTCAGTAAACTCTCTTCTTAAGTCTTAACTCTGAAGCAGAAGACTTGGTCTAAAGAATTCTTAATTCTACTTACTGTAAACAACAAATAAAGCCAGCGCAACATCTAAATGAATTCATCGATTGTCTAAACATACTCTGAAAACGATATCTATTCAAGACAGAATGAAATGCTTAGATCAGAAATCAGAAGTAGATGATTATCCTAAAGACATGAACTTTGGGAGGCCAATAGTTGAAACTGATTCAGAAGTGGTTAATGAGAGTCTACCCAGACTCAAAGTGAAAGGATTGTAGAAGATTCATCTGATTTTGTCGGGCATCCAAAGCATGCAGAGTACTAGCAGTCTTTCCCATCTCCCAGATGGAGCTTCCGGCTGCGACTGCGTGGTGATGAACTTGGGTTGATATCCTTGTATTGTTGTCGTTTAGGACTTCCAACGACAATCAGAAGCATCACTATCAAAGCACGCCACATACACAACAACAAAATCAAAATGAAGAAAAATGGCAGAATATACTGTGCTAAAAAATCCTCTATTCCCATTTTCCTATTCTCTTCCATGTTTCCTAATCAATTTTTAACATGCGGTCTGCCGCCCAAGCAACCTAACAGCTACTTTGACTCCGTCAACATTTCTGCAAGTTAATAATAAACTGTGCTAAAAAATTAAAAAAATTAAAAGCAGATGCTTCTGCATTTCCATCCTAGCTCTCGTGAGGCCATAATAGATCTATATGGAACCTCGACTCGACTGATGACTCATCTACAACAAGCCCTTGTGTGTTGTTTTCTGTATTGCTCATGGTAGAAGAATCATATATGAATATTGTCATAGAAGATCAGCTCCCGAATATACCAATATACTGGGCTCCAATTTCAGAATGCATGTCATAGGATTTTGAGTTCAGGATTACTGATTTACCGGTAGTATAGACATACGTGAAGGTTGTGAGGTCAACTCATTATAAGGTCCATTTACTGTAATATCTGAGTTATCTATCCAATAAAAAAAATAGAATTACTAGTAGACCAAAGATCAAATATTGGATGGTTCATGCCATAGATTCAGTGAGTGATTGAAAGATTACGAACATAGGATTCACATTTGAATATCACAAGAACTTATGTGTTTCCAACAAAACCATATACTTTGCATTGTAGTACTACCACACAGCCAAAGGCCATAGCTTTCTTGGGTATTCTAATGAGTTGTCGGTCTCTCTTCATTGGGGGAACCTAACTCAGTGTCGTCGCTTGATGGCATTGGGGGAGAGTTGGTGCTTGGTGAGCCTTCAATGCCGCCTATAATACCATGAACTGAACATTGCTGCTGTCTTCCGTTATAGGTATCCCATTTGGGGTCCTTTTGGTCATATAATCTCAATATGACACGAATTCTACTCCATAATGAGGTTCCTGGATCAAAGCTCCTGAAAGTGTGCCTGTGTTCATGGAAGAAAATGGCTGCACATATGAGGAGAGCTAATGATGAAGCAACCCCAGCAACAATGAAGAGGCCGCGAAAGTTATCAAGGCTAAGAGTCAGATCATTGGAAGAACTTGTGGTGCTGGAGTCTGAACAAGTTTTTTTGTTCTTGAACCACTTCTGGTCGATTTTCTCCATCTCAGCTCCCTCATGGAAACTAGTGATTGCCATTGAAACATCACGAGTAAGAATTGAGCCTTTTTGAAAGACCTGCAAGTGATCACCCAAAAAGAAAATCCCAAGTGAGAAATTTGTACGTGAGAGAAAACCAGAGGCAAGAAGAAAAAGGAAAACTGAACTCACAAAGGCAAAACCATCAGTTTTAAATGTCGGCTCAACCATGGTATATTTTGAACAATAAGTTGCAAGAAAAAGTTTCATGTACGGGGTTTCATCAAAAGCAGCAGAAATGCCATGATTTTTGTTCCCATTTTGAAGGAGTTCATTCATTTCTTCTGGAGACTCGTATGTCCAAAGATTTGCGTCTTGAAATCCTGCTTGCTTTAGTATCCAATAGATAAAAGAACCTGCCTGATAGCCAACATTGTCCCCGTTTTTCAATAACAGGTTTACATCAGTAATGACTGGTTGAAGCTGTTGAACTGTTAATATTGAACTAAAACTAGCAGTATAACTTTGAGTTAGTATGAGAACAACAAAGCACCATACTATCACAACAAACCTAGCCAAGTTTGTCAGTACTCGCTCCCCTGTTACAAACATTAGACAGAAATGGAAGGTCAGCCATAGAATCCGCAAAGAAAGCTCATATATTTAACATTCTATGATTCATGAGAGAGGGTGAGGAGTCATTGACACTGTAGAATAGTTAAGCAATACAGAACTTACTTTGTGCAAAAACCATGGTTGAGAATGAGAACCATAAGCTTGTGCCAATTTGATGCAATGGAGGTCCTCGGAAGTCTTTATTTATCGGATGCTCAAGAACCAAGACCACCAAGCCCGTGAATACAAAAAAACAACCAATTGCTACCCAAAGATCCCAAGTCAAAGGCTTTAAGAACACCCATGTGCTTTTAGCATCATTTTTATCTCTGATAGGCACGATCATTGATAAACCAGATTCTGTGTATGGCAATGTGAAGTCGACATACAAGGATCTATTTGCTCTAATGGTAATATCGCCAACTGCAGCATCATAGTTCTGTCAAGTAAAAATGCCACAGTAAGTAGATTGTATACTTTTGCTACAATATAATGTGAAATCAGAAAGAAAACAAAGACTTTTATACAGGGAACAAGTCATAAAGAAGAGAGCTGGGAAAAGAATTTACCCCAAGAAACACTTGGTCAATCAAATTATTGTAAGTCTCGGCCTCAGATCTTGCAAAGGGATAAAACTCGTAAGGGACTGTATACGGCAATGATTCTATTACAGCTTTAAAGACGTCTATACAGTATCCAGTGGCATCACTCGTGTTAGTGATACTATCATATGATATATCTACAAATTCTTTAAAAATACTCTTCACTGGGACTAGAACTTTTAGTTTTGTTCCACTCATAGGAATCTGCCAACCCTGCGGATCTGAGGTGGTGTCACCAGGCCATATGATAGTTCCAAGACTGGCATTAGAATTAGCATACCTGCGTGTGTTTTTTAAGTCTAAGTTTCTTACAAGTCCATTCTGGGGTGTCCAATATCCTACCCCTCTTTCCCCATTATCATTCACATTAACAACCTGGAAAGTTGATGATTGTAGTTCTCCATCAATAAGACTGATATCTCCTGAAAGTCCAGAAAATCTCATATCCCGTAGTTCTCGGACAAGTTCAGGACCACTCTGAGAGATCTCCAACCCTTGTAAACCAGTGGAACTACCAGAGATGTTCATCGTGCTGGAACGGGAGTTTGTAGTCTGTACATTCTCAACTGCCATGGCAAGTGCCCAGGCCGCATCATAAGCCCACAGTCCGAAAATATCCAATTTAACATCGAGGAGAGTTGGATTGTCTTGTTGGAATTTCCTTCGCCATCTACCTGTAAAAATTTTAAGCCGCTCTGTATTTGGAACATAGGTTCTTAAACCCAACACCCCTTGCATGTCATCTATGACAGAATAATTTAAGGAACTAAAGAAGCTAGTCATGCCATTTGTCACTATCCAAGAAAAGCCTTTTTCCATCATTCCCATTGCATTTGCCCTAGAAAAAAGTCGAGAGCCAAGAGAAGGTAACATGTGTACTATGAAGACCCTGGTTTTCATTTTCATCAGCTTGGCCAGCTCTACATCTATTTGATTATCAGTTGCCGTGGAAGGAATCACAACCCAGTAAGGGATGCGAGCCCCAATCGCTTGCAAAGCAGTAGTCAGATATGGTATTACTCCCTTTCCAAACTCGTCGTTAACGCTGATGGGAACTGCTTCACTCCAATGAAAGGCCTGGATGATGGCACTTATGACTTTCACCTGAGATGTGTCAATTTGTGCTATTCGGATAAAGTACGAATTCCCAAGGGAAGGGCTTGTTGCTGAAAACGAGATTATGGGAACCTCAGCTTTATTTCCAAGTTCAATCACAAAAGTTGCTTGCATTGATGAATCTGGCCCTATGATGGCTTGCACTTTAACATTGTTTATCAAGTCTAGAGCTGTTTCAAAGGTGCATGAAATCATGAAATTAAAGGGTCATATATGAAAAGCCTATAAACCACAATTCTATAGTTATTAGCCTCAGTTAAAGTCTGACAGTCAGAACAAAACCGGATAAAAATGGGAAAGCAAAAATCAAGCTGGCTTGTCTTAAGATATCACAGTTAATAGAAATAAATTAATAGAAAAAAAGATCGAGGAAGAGAGATGGTGAAAGAACCTGCACCAGCTGCATCAACAACATCATTTGCAGAGTCCCTTTTGTGTAGAACCAGCCTGGTATGGTAGTAAGCATGAGAGGCATAAAAGTCGGAAAGGGCCATGTCGATGCAGCTCAGCCCCAATTTCCCATACCAGGTATCCAAGTCAAGAATTACTCCCACATTTATTGGAATAGTAGTAATTTGTGTCGTGGCCAAGAAATTAATCCTGAAGAACAGGAAAAAGAGCAGAAAAACACGATTGGTAGGATTATTCCTGATCATGATTAAAGTTAAATGTTCCCATTGCATGGCATCAAGATGGTCCTTATATATGATGTCAGATGAGTTTTCAAATTGAAGAATTCTTGGCAACCCAGCCGTGAGGAGAAAAGAGGAAGTTTCCTGTTCCTCTTCACTGGAGCAAGGAAGAAGTTTCCCCTAACTGCTGACTTCTTATGTGGATACTAGAAGTAACTTTCCTTTTCATTCCTAAAAAAAATAAGCTTTGCTTGGTTCTTTGGGATTTAGGAAAGGAATCAGCATATTAGATTTCATGCACCTTATTAAATGATAGAAATAAGTCTGGTTTTTGCTAAGTACTGGTTTGACAAAGTACTGAGCCACCTACATATATAGTCTTGCTCAGAAATGCAGCTCTCAAGATCAGTAACATCTCAACTTCTTTGTTTCACTACTTAATCTTCTTTTCTTGAATAGATTCCTGACTAGCGATTCATACATGACGGTCACGCTTTGACTTTGAATACCATTAGATCTATTCTAAAAGGAGACTTGGGAACTATGTAGCACCGACACTTCTAAGGCCAGAGTGTCGGAGTGTCCGATACTTCCCGACACTCCGACACGCCACGTGGCGTGTCAATAATATTGACTTTTCCAACACTTCTCCAATACATTGACCAACACGCCACATCATCATTTTAGATTAAAAAAACATTAAAAAAAACAGAATTAACCCAAATTTTATTTCAGCCCCATCGTTTTTCCTTTATTCTTTCTTAGATTTATTTCTTTTGAATTGTTATGCAATTGAATGAATTTGAATCTTTTATGCATTATTTTATGTGTTATATTTTTTTTGCATTAATAAATATATTAAATTATATATAAATCGCCGTGTCGGAATCTAGTTTTTTTTAGATTTGCCATGTCAGTGTCGGTGCTACATAGGTTAGGAATGAATCAAGACTTTCTACTTCAATAAAAAAAAACTAATAAGCCACAAGTCCACAGCCATTTAATATGCATTACTTGTTTAGGAATGTTCATGGCAACTAAGTTCCCATTTCAATACACAAGTTGAAAAGATGAGATGACAACAACTTCAAAGCTTTAATAAAACTGGATGCATTCATAAGCTTCATAATGGCAAAGATGGTTTGCCTAGTGTCTGAGCCTCTTGGACAGGAGCTAGGAAAAACAAGCTTATTCATATCATGATGGGTGGTAGACTTTCAAAAGAATACTACTTTATACACAGGAAATGCTCATCCGGATTATTATAGAGAAGTAAAGTAACCGTGACTATGAATTAAAAGAGTAAATAATAGATATTTTCTTCAGCTACTACATTCAACACAGTCGGTCTTTGAGAGGCATGAAATGAATTATTTGAAATTTAAGCTATTTCTCTCATTTAATTTCAATTTCAATTACAGTTTGCACCCAACAGAATATGAAGACTTGAAAGCCAGGTCAAAGTTCGAATCAAACTGGAATGCAAAAGTTCTACAATCTACCATACTTGGCATTTGAATCTAACACAACATGTTATGAAGCAATAGAGTATTAACAAAGTGATTCCTATTCAATGTCCACCACACAATATACAGTATGAATGGTTGAAAAGACAACCACATCAAAGCCACAATCAAACTGGGATATTTCAGTGCGTACCTCTATACACAAATCACCCAAAGATATGGACTTTGTTGATTCCGCAGCGAATCTTAAAGAGCTTACCCAAACTCAAAGTGAAAGACTCGTTGAAGATTTCTCCGATTCTTTTGGGCATCCAAAACATGCAGACAAGACTTCCCCATTTTCAGAGACGAACTTTAGGGTGAGAACTCAGAATTTGGGTGAACTCTGAAACCTTGAGTTTATTTATTGTCGTTAAACGTTTTGATTGTCGTTCACAATCTCCACTTGAACTTGGGAGTCACTTGCTGAGTTGCTGTTGGTATTGTCTATCTATCTCCAAAGCATGCCACGTGCACAACATCTCATCTCACACTCCACTACGCTTTTCTGAAGCCCAGAACTATTTTCTCTATCCGAAAGCTGCAGGCTTTGATTCATAGAATGGCGGAGAGGCCAAGCCGAGCTCTGGTTTTGTACGGAGATGGGTTGGCTCGTTTCGTCAATCCGTCAAACACCCATTTCCACTCTCTCGCTTCCAAAGCTTCCTGCGGATTCTTGAGCCTCCCCAATGCTCCTCCCTCTGGTTATTTTTCTCTCCTTATTCTCTTTCTGATTGTGGCTTCCAATTCTAGCTTGTGGGTTCAATCAAGTTTTCTTTTTTATCATGCTCAACGTGATGAAATAATATTCTTGGTATGAAGTTTGTTTTGTTGATAATCAAAATTTGCTTGCTTTTAGTAAAATTATTAGCATTGGGATTGACTTGGGTTTAGATTGCAGAAAGCGAGGATGAAAGAATAGTTAGGGAGTTTGCAGTACTGGTTGATGCATTTGAAGCTCACACTAATACAGTGAGAACCACTTTCTTTATACTCTTACAAAGGTCTAGTTCATATTTTATAGTATGCACATACTAAGCAGGTTTTCTGAATTGGTTTGGCAGAGTGGTAGTACCACTAAAGAAGATAGTGGGGAGGAAACTAACATATCTAAAAGGTAAAATTAATTTCGGGTTTTGCTAGTTGTGATTTCAATTGGTAGAAAAATGCTAGTAGCTGAATTCGACACAACTGAGTTGCCCTTATTGAATGCTTCAGGTTCATGGGGATGAAAGCTGCTTTGGTTACAAACAATGCCAGCTTGAAGTCTTTTGGTACCAAACTTGGTTTCAGCGTGTTGCCAAATGATGGTTTTAGCAAAAGCAGTGAGCCCCAAGGCGAGCTTTCAGTTGATTATATGGCATCAGAATTGCTCAAGTTGCTTGGATTCCAAGAAGGAAAGACACTGGAGTCGAGTCAATATGATTTAGTGTTTGTGCATGTTGGGGCTGGTGAGGTGAATGTTAAGAATGACAAGGCTATTGCTGATGATGTGGAATATCCCAATGCTTTGTTTGGTGCTATAATGAACATAGCCAAACCTGGAACTGAAATCAGTCTTCGTTTGCACTTGTCTGCTGTGATGAGCTATGGGGGTACTTCAGAAGAAGATGATGTCAACTTTTCATTTTCAGTCAGTAAAGATAGTAACAACTCTAAACTTTCAAAGCTCGTTCCTCATCAAAGTTATACCATGAAAGGAGAACTTCCTCGGAAGGATGTTTAGTGAGAACTTGGTAATTTGCTGTACCGCGTCCAAAGACCTTATATAAAGTATATAATTTAGGTATACTTTGGTGAACAGGCACCATTCTCCAATGTTACTGGCCCAGTGGCAGCATGCTGTGACCCGCAAGGACATGGTTGAGACATTCGCTTTCAAAGATATCAAGGAGGTATTTTTAGTAGTTTCCTGAATTTTTTCATGTTTTAGCATATCATGTCAACAACTGATTTGGAAAATGATAAGCAAAAAAGATAAAGTAATATAAATATAATTTGCCACAAACTAAACTTACCAGGCTAGGAGCTTGTACATGTGTTGCCACCCTTTCCAGAAGGACAAGTCTTGTGGGTTTTATGCAAATCTATGTTTTGAATAATTCAAAATGATTTAAAACTATGATAAAAGAAATAACTCCAGTAAGCAAACAAAACATCAGATGACTATCAATTATATTTTATCTAGTTGTAGAATTTGTGTAAGTGGTGGAATTACTTATTTATTAACTACCACTAATTTCTACCTGATAATCTCTGCGGGAAACCCATCAACTTCTCGTTGTTAACAGATTATTTATATCCATATTATTGTCAGGAGCCTCTTCACCTCCCATGTTGTAACAGTTACTTACCTTTAAAGCCTTATCCTCTATATAAACAGTAGCTTTCTCCTTTTCCCACACATTTACAATCAGAAAATGGCTTACACTTCTACTATCTTCCTTCTCACAGCTCTTCTAGCTTTGACCATGCCTTTCAAGGCCACAGCTCGACCTGTAATTAATTACCCAATTCTCTCAAACTCGAACTTCGCCGCGAGGTTAAAGTTGGATGATTCTTCATTCAACTGCTGGGACTCGTTGTTTCAGCTCCAAGCATGTACTGGTGAGGTTATATTGTTCTTCGTCAATGGTGAGACGTACTTAGGTCATGGCTGTTGTGAAGCCATTAAGACAATTGAGCGCCAGTGTTGGCCTGCCTTGCTAGGTTCTCTTGGGTTTACCACACAAGAGACTGATATACTGAAAGGATATTGCAATGGAGCTGAACAAGTTCAAAATACTCCATCACCACCCACTGGTCGAGAACTTCCTTTGGAGAAGTGGATTCCTTGAGGAATTTGGTTTTATTTCTAAATCATCATGGACGTGCCTCCTGATACATAATAAAGCTTTGTCTGGTTCTTGCTATGTTTTAGCGTCTAGTTTGCTTCTTCTATCTTCATTGCTCACTTTTATGAATGTAATAGTTAAGAATGAATAAAATGATCGGTTTCTATCAAAGTTCATAATCTAGTTATTTCCTGTGTGCAAAAATCAACCTGCACTTTACATGTTAAAAAGAAAGATTACTCTGAATCATAAGATTGCTTAATGTAGAATGTAAATGTATGTGTGCTTTCACTTCTGGAAATAAGTTAAACATTTTGGATTCACTGAAGTAACAAAAGCTTGATCCATCTTTATGTGTGAAACTTTTGTTCTTTTGTATGCAGCATGGCGGAAATCTTGTAATACCGGCGGATAGATTTTTGCACGAAGTAGCCTTCAAACTTTGGAAGGCCCCTAAATATGGAGCATAATTATAAATTTCTTACAGACCATGGTGTGCATGAATACTCAATATGAACACTGGAGATAAACGCGAAGGGCAGAGCTGCTCTTTGCTGATCTAATATGCTGTACTAAAGCTTTTCAATGTAAAACTTAACTTTCCCATAACATTATAATTACAGTACATGCTTGACAGTGTACAATTTTGATGGAATGTGTTCTTTTGATATATTTTCTTTCTCTCCAGCGTTGATATAACATTTTGTTTATCTGGGTTGCTGAGCGGACAAGTTTGTAGCTTCTGTCCATTAAAAAAGTTTGTAGATTCTGTTCTTCAGTTACATCATATGGACGGTTTACTTGCAACACTCCGTTTTCCATGACTTGATGCATCTTCATTAATTATAGCAAAAGTAAATGCTAAAACTGAACTCCCAAACGAGAAATGAACAAGATAACCAAAGGTCCGGACCATATGATTCTGACTTATTTCTACGTCTTTAGAAAAATCGTCGGATTGAAGGTGTACTCTTTTATTCAAAAAAAAGTGTACTCATTTTTAAACCTGATGTGGCTAGCTGCAAGATCCAAACCAAAGTTCATAATCATAACTAGAAATAGTCCAAAGCCAATGTCTAATTCATCTGTCATATACATTTCTTTTGAGTTGAATGAATCCAACATTGTAGGAACTAGCACTCTAACAAGTTCTTAAAACAATAAGAGCCAAGTACAAACCACAGCAAAAGGAGAGAAGAGAAGGAGAAAAGCGCCACTGCAAATGGCCACCCAACCATGAAAACACCAACAGAGAGCACAAGTAAAAAAGGGAGGAATGACTTCAAGACAGACAAGACATCAACCCAGTGCCCCTTTAGCAGTACTAAAGCCGCCACATTTACCATGTTCCAATGCATTGATCCACCATAGCATATCCGATTCAGAAAGTTTGCTACAAATGAGTGGCAGTTGCAAGTAAAAAGGTTGTAGGTTTTGTGCTCAATGTAGCGCGTGCTCGATTGCAAGGCATCGTCCCAGGTGATTGCAGTCCCAAACTCTGCATGCTTGTAGCCATGCTTGCAAGTATGGCCACCCAGATTTGGAGTAAAACAGCACTGTTTTCAGTATGGACAAAAAGAAACATTTGGTTAGCAAGTCGAATCCTAATTCTCTCTTCCACAACAAGCACATGTATTCTGAAACATATGCATGATTTTCTGCCATCTTCAATTAATTGTACTTAATATTTGTAACGAAGTGGCATATCAGACAATACCTGTTTTCTATCAAGTTGAAGATATCTAGCAACAGCACCAAATGCAAAATCATCCACATTCACAAAATTGGAGCCTGCAAAATCTAAAATAGCACCATCCTCTCTGCAAATGCCAACATGTCCAATGAAAGGTGCCAACCAAGAGACGACAGGGAGTGGAGTCCAAACCAAACAACAGGGGAACTTTCCCTTCTTTGTATCAATGTCATCAAGAGGCCACAACTCATGCCGAATATTCTGCGCCGAGCGCATTTGTTCAGCATCATAAGCTTTATTGATCTCCATTACAGGAACTCTACTATGATGCATAAGCTTTCCCTAATCTTTTCTGGAGAAACATCACAATGTGACTCACACTGAACAATAAGCAACTCCGTTCATTCTGCCATAAACATAATACAAATGCTTATCAAACCAACACAAAAATCTTAATCTAGTATGCACGAAAACCAAATCAGAAGGTACTAGAGCACAACAATTTCAAAGAGGGTATGGAAACTGTTCAAAATCTAACATCAATATTGAAGGTTCGATCTTTAGCAGTGCATTGCGTCCCCCAAATTTGCCAAGTATTGGAATTTAACTGAGCATAAGAAACCAGCTTCCAGCAATGTAAATTTAAGCTGGGAAACATCAATGACATCAACCATGCTTGAATACAGCAAATGGGAGGCTTAAACTTTCAATTTTGATGCATTTACAAAGTTCATTTTGCCAACCAAAACAATACCTCAAATGAGTTTACCATGTAATTTATCAGATACAGTAAAGAGAAACAAGATCAAAACCATAAGTAAAGGCATTTGGGCAATCAAAGATTGATGCTTTAAGAAAAGATTCGAAGGCTACTGACCTGTACAGATTGGTGATAGCTGATCAGATTTTGAGAGGAACAACTGAAGTAAATGTTGGTTTAAGGAAGGAGAAAAGAGGACAAGAAGCCAAGTCTTGTTGTTATTCATCCTAGTCAAGCTGGTTAATTTATATATATTTTGACTGAAAAATTCAATGAATTTGATTCCTTTAAAAGCTTTAATTTTTTTTCTGGAGGTTTTTTCTTTTTCTGGTTTCGGAACTGAATCAGGGTGAGAAGGAAAAGGGAGAAGGTGCATGAACCTCTCAGAGATTCAGACCCCCGGTGGGCCAACCATTGCCTTTAATTAATTTTCTTTGCCTTTAATTTTTTTCTTCTTCCCTCTCATTTCCTCTTCCAAATTTGTTTTGCTTTTGTTGCTTGTTACATCAAGCTCACCTAGAACTAGAAGTACTGTGTTTCTCTTTGAGAAGATAGAGTTCATGTGAATCATGAGTCCAAAACTTCTTTACTACTGTACATTTAAGTTTATAAACTCATGCGAATGACTCTTTTGTTCATTTCAGTTTGAAAAAAATATCAAAAATACGACGATTTTAATTGAATGAAAGATTTTCTTCTCAAAAAAGAAATTGAAAGAGGATTGGCGGTTTAGTCATACACTCATAGTCGCATCCTTAATTAATGTTCTTTATTTAGAGATTCTTGTTTTAAATCTCGAGATTTAAGTCATTGAAATAATTTGATTTACATATTACACCCAAATAGAGTGATGAATCAGTGATAATGAGTTGCAAAACATCACATAAAGGGGAAAGGAGCATTCTTGAGCAACAATGTTGAGATTGTGATGGTCAAAACTCAAATCTACCATAAAATTTGATTCTTGTGAACTTTTGGAAGCCAATCTGCATATTTCACTTTAAGTGACGAAAACCCATGTCAATTATCCATACACTGATGACCAATCCATTGAACCATGAACGCCTTGAACGCCTTGCTTTCTTTGCTGGTGTGTGTATCGAAGCGTTGCGTTTAATGACTTAATCTATACCTCTTTTTAGTTTAATATATACCTAGCTGGGCACAATAAACGCTTGAAGCTAGAATACCACATGGGAAAACTCTCATTTCATAATGTATGAATCTTTTTATCATTAGAATATGAATCAAAAGTACAACTTGAGGAAGCCATTTATATTTCATGTACAGCCAGAGGGTTATATACTAGTACTTAGGCACATTGCCTGAGACATTGTTATTGGGGAGGACCAGAATCACCCCCACAAAACGCATCTGGCTCGAATGATCTTGCAGAATCATCGTTGTAAACTCCACGTATAACCCGATTCTCAGCTTCTTGAATTTGGCCTCCATCGATGTACAGGAGGACAACAACACATACAAGTATTGATGCTGCAAGGGTCACCAGCGTTACCTTCAATCTGCTCAGTACCGGCTTCACCTGTTCAACCAAATTCAAATAAGAAACAATCGATCCCTGTGATGATCCAAACAAAATCCATACATAACAAGCAGCTATTTGTGAAATAACACTATTTCATTTTTCATCATTTTCTCAATTGAAGGCGACTCTAAGTATGGGGCTCATTTGTATTGCAAGAAATGCGAATTATGCAACTGTTGGGTATGAAATTATCTGTCACTCACAGAAAATGAACCAAGAAGCCGATCGCGCGCCAAAACCTCAGCAGTCTTGACCCATATCTGCTAACAAATCTATAATCAGGCCTTCTCGAAAGAAATTTTAATTCTAAAAAAATATAACAAGCTTTCCCAAGCCAAAGAGGAAAGCTAAACTCGTGACGTCTACGCACCTGACCGTCATACCACCCAGTCTCTTCGTCTGTAATTCAATAAGCAAATCAATTATATAATTCATGATCGCATAATCGAAATTAACAGGAGCAAAGTAATTAAAGGATTACATTCAACAGTGGCACTAAGCAGGCGGTTGCCGACGTAAGCCCAACCGAGGTACATCCTGACGACGGCGAGAGTGACGACCAAAAAGCCACTGGAAACAGCGTAGAGAGACTGCTTGAGGGGCTCCGACTGGGCGCCGAAGACGCCGAAGGAGGCGACGGGGAGGCCCACAAACAGAGAGAAGGAGGCGCCGGTGGCGATCAGGCGAGAGCAGTACTCCACGAGGTCGCCGGAGGCCCACGAGAAGGGGAAGGACGTGGACAGGTTCTGGTACTCGTTTATGGGCTGCTGCTCCACTGGAACAGGGCACTCTGTCTCTGCTGGCCCACCGTTACGGAATGAAGACGATAAGGGTGCTTTAAGTATTCTGCTTCGGTAGCGGCGGCGGCGGCGGAGTAGAGGGGTTGGTGTCGGAGGAATTGGGGAGAGGAAAGTTGGGGTTGTGTGTAGAAGTGTAGTGGCCATGTTGGCCTCATTCTCCACTTGTTCTCTATCTTTATCCAATTTTCAGATATTTTTAGCAACTTGTTCTGATAATAAAACGCCGGACGAGTCCCTAACAATCGGTGATTTCTCATATTTAAAAATTATCACATTGTATCTAAAGTTTATATTTCAAGTTAATTTTAGTTCCTCTGTCAATTAACATAATTAGTGACTTTATTTTCCACCAATTTTTAAAGATATTTTCATCATTTTATTTCTCACGGATATCACTTAGTTTATATGCATTTTCTACTATTCAAACCAATTGTTATATATATATATATATACTGTTTTTTACTTTTAAAACATTTAAATGTCTATGATAGAGTTTTAAAGCATATTATTATAACAATATGGTCGTTAGTTGATGGACATATACAATATGAAGTATGTTGGCATAGGCTTATGCCCGCCATAATCAGCACAACTACCAGCGCATTAAAGCTAACGTATAGCACAATCCTACAACACTAACAGCAAGTCAGCCGCGCTAACTACACAACGGGCCTCCCCACGGCCCAAACCGACTACGGACGTGCCCTCACGCGCATCTCAAAGAAGGCTCCAGAGAGCACCTTAATCGGACGTCGTCCCACATCGAATGGCAAGTAAACGATCCACTTCAACTCAACAATAAAAGGTCAAACTCTTGACCTTACAAGGTAAGTACACTGAACTTCCTACCATCACTCTGCACAAATTATCATTACCCTGACTTGAGCGTCGGAGAGTCGAAGACCACGCCGCCGTGGTCTCTGCTCTAACGACGTGTGTTGCCTGTGACAGAGAAGTGACCAGGAGTACGGCGTACTACGTACGCGGGAAGCACGGCGTACTGAATCAAGTATAATCACAGCATCAACATTGGCGCCGTCTGTGGGAAACCGCAACAAAAAGTCAAACAAAAAAAAAACATCCCATGCAACACCTAGCCAAACAACTACACTTCGACATGAGCACTACGAATCCGTCCCCCTCTACTCCGGCAGGTGGTCACATCGGAGACGTCACAGACCTTAGCCTCAACCACCCTCTACCCTCCGCCAACGACCCTTTCATCCTCACACCCACACCCGGAACAGTCGTTAGTACCAATGCGACTACAGATCCGGCAACCGCCGCAAGAATGGAAAGCATGGCTCGCGACCTAGCCGAGTGCCAGCAGCGCGAGGTACTGGAACGTGAGAAAGCAGCAGCTCTCCAGAGCGAACTTGACAGGATACGGACACAGCTTGAACGGGCTGAGCGCAGTCATTTACATGAGGAGTCAAATCGCGAGGGCAGCGCGCAAACAAGAGGACGAGAACAAGTTCGCTTAAGTATCAGCTTGACCCCCTCCGAACTCGCCAAGAAACGGCCACCATCACCACGGCGTATCCATAACCGTGAGGAAGGAAGCACAAGCGTCACCTCTCGCTCCAGACCCCCCACAGCTGCTCACAACAGCGAGTCTGCCACGCTAGCCCTGATCTTGCAGCGGCTAACAGCGATAGAACAACGGGATGCCAATCCACGGTGCCAACCAGTGTTCGCCGCCAGGCCAGGCCCATTCACTACGAGGATAATGAACACCGTGCGTCCTTCTCAATCCAAGAGCCCAAAAATCACGCCGTACACAGGTGAAGGCGATCCATTCCGGCACATTGATAACTTCAAAAAAGTCACTGCCAGTAGAGAATTCGACGACGCCACCTTATGCCACCTATTCAGCGAAACCTTAGATGGGGACGCCATGAATTGGTTCTTTGAACAACCAGCGAACTCCATGGATTCCTTCGCGCAGTTAACCACAGCATTTCTGAATCGGTTTATACTCATGGCCGGGGCCGCCCACACAACTGATGGCCTATTTCAAGTAAAACAAGAGAGCAGGGAAACATTGGGCACCTTCGTCATGCGATGGCAGACGGCAGCATCCAGATGCCGGAACCTGAACAAAACGCTCGCCCTGGCTGCTTTTAAGGAAGGACTACGGTCAGAGAACTTCTTGTTCCACATTAATGTGGACCCTCGAATGCGCGGCGCCACATACGATGACATCATGACTGAAGCAGTACGATACGCTCAGGCAGAATACGTCACATACGGAGAGAAGCGAACCCCAGTACCATCAGACAAAACTACTACGCCGCAGACATCTGTACACACAGTCCCCCTCCAGCGCGAGCTCTTCCCAAACACAGCAGACCATAGCAAAGGCAGGAAGAGAGAGTGGCATCAAGCCAATCACCGTGATGCGCGTAACAACGATCGGCACAGGGGCCGGGACAGGAACAGAAGACTTGACCAGGAACGTCGCGACAACAGAGACCCCCGCCAAGTTAACGCGATGGGACGCCGTAGTGACCACACACTGCCTAGGGAAGAGACCCTGGAGGACTTTTTTCACGCACATCAGGACACGTTGAGGAAACCAGCAAGACCGCTACGCCCCCAAACCGAAGCGGAAACTGGTAAATGGTGCAGATTCCACGAAAATGGAAGTCATAACACGAACGATTGCCGCACCCTCCGCATATTAAGAACCAATGGCGACACGGGAATTCGCCCGGCGCAACAGAGGGTACAACAGAATGTGGTTGCCGCAGTCGAGACCCTACGCCGCATCAACGTTATAGAGGGAGGAGCCCCGAAGACCAACTTGTCCAACCGAGCAAAAAAGCGCCTCGACCGCAATAATCACCCAAGACAGGTGTATGCCATCACAGGAGGAAACGTTAAACGACAGAGAAGGATGGAAACCGATCACCTTCACTGAGGACGAGGAAATTGGCATCTCCTTACCCAATGACGACGCTTTCCTCATAGACGCAATCCTGGGCGGACAATGGGATGTAGGGAAGATGATGATCGACACGGGATCTGCAGTCAACGTCCTATTTAAGGGCTGCTACGAAAAAATGGAGCGTAGCGGCAAGAAATTGGTACAAGACCACGAACCGCTAGTCAGCTTCTCTGGTGACATAACCCAACCCCTAGGTTCGGATTATATGACGGTGTGTATTGGGACTGCACCATGCACAGTTTGCGTCGAAGCTGAATTCATCATAGTCGATGCCTACAGCTCATACAACGGGATCATCGGCCGACCTACACTTAACCGGATGAGAACCTTTATCGCAGGACACATGATGATCATAAAATTCCCAACTCCGCACGGAACAGGACAGGTCCGGGGTTCACAGTCCGTGGCAAAAGATTGCCAGACACGTGCAATTCGACAAACGCGCAACCGACACGAAATCCTGGCAGTACACGCCACAGTAAACTTAACTGACAAAGTTGTCGACGCACGAGATGACGAAACGTCGAAGGGAAAGAGCAAGCAGAAGGCTACGCCATACGAGACAAAAATCCCGGCAAACCCCGAATCCTCATTGAAAAGCATTACGCCATTCGCAAGTCATCCGGAGCGCAGGATCAAAATCGGGGCAACTCTCAATCCCACTGTTGAGAGAGATTTAACAAGTTTCTTGGGCGACAACATGGAAGTCTTCGCATGGTCTTATGAAGACATGCCTGGCATCTCGCCCAACATCATCATGCATGAATTGCACATCAAACCTTCCGCACACCCAATTAAGCAAAAGCGCCGAAGCTTCGACGACGAAAAAAGCACGGCAATACGCCAGGAAGTTGACAAATTAAGAGGCATGAAGTTCGTCCGGGAAGTACAGTACCCTGAGTGGATCTCAAACTGTGTTATGGTACGCAAAGCCAACGGTAAATGGCGTATGTGTGTGGATTACAAGAACGTAAACAAAGCATGCCCAAAAGACAGTTTCCCCCTACCCAGAATTGACCAGCTCATCGATGCCACGGCAGGTCACGAGTTGCTCAGTATGATGGACGCCTACTCCGGGTACAATCAGATACGCATGAACCCGGCGGATCAAGAAGCTACGACCTTCGTCACTGATAGGGGCATGTACTGCTACAACGTAATGCCCTTCGGATTAAAAAATGCGGGTGCTACGTATGTGCGGTGCGTCACACAAATGTTTGACCAACACATCGGTCGGGAAATCGAGGTGTACGTCGATGACATGCTGGCCAAAAGCATAAAAGCAGAAGACCATGTAACCAACCTCCGAACCATCTTCAATGTGCTCAAAAAGTACAAGATGAGATTAAACCCGGAGAAATGTTTTTTCGGCGTAACAACAAGCAAGTTCCTGGGCTACATCGTCAGTCAACGCGGCATAGAGGCGAATCCCGAAAAGATACAGGCCATCCTAGATATGGCGCAGCCAACACTCAAGAAGGATGTAGAAGCCCTCCAAGGCAGGCTCGTGGCATTATCTAGATTCATATCAAGACTGACTGACAAGTGTGAGCCGTTCTTCAGATTGTTGAGACGTTCTAAGAGTAAACTGATCGAATGGACACCAGACTGCCAAGTGGCCTTTCAGGGATTAAAAGATTACATCGCCGCAGTACCATTACTGTCAACCCCGCAGCCGGGTGAACCCCTGTACCTTTACCTCGCAGTATCCACAACTGCGGTCAGCAGTGCCTTAGTTCGCCGTGATGGAACTAAAGAGCTACCAGTTTTTTACGCAGGACGAGCTATGAACGGCCCAGAGACAAGATACCCAACATTGGAGCAATTAGCCCTCGCGCTCATCGTAGCAGCCAGACGACTGCGCCACTATTTCCAAGCCCACAGCATCCACGTACTCACAAATCAACCTCTCAAACAAGTACTACAGAATCCAGAACACTCCGGGCGACTCAGCAAATGGGCTATCGAGCTGACAGAATTCGACATCGAATACAGGCCACGACCCGCCATAAAAGGACAGGCTGTAGCCGATTTCATAGCAGAAATGATTCCCCGAGATACGGCGGAAGTGGAACCAGATAATGTCATCAACCCCGTCAGTATTTCACCATGGAATTTGCACGTAGATGGCTCTAGCTGCGCAAAATCTAGCGGAGCGGGGATCATCTTGAGCGGACCGGGGGGACTCGAACTCGAGTATGCTTTAAAATTCAACTTTGCTGCCTCCAACAATGTAGCGGAGTACGAAGCACTGATTGCAGGACTACAATTAGCCCTAAGCACGGGCGCCACTAGCATTAATGTGTTCAGTGATTCTCAGCTCGTAGTCAATCAAATCACCGGGTCCTTCACTGCTAAGGATGAGCAACTAGCAGCCTACCTGGCGTATGCCACAACATTATTAAAGCGGTTCGAATTCTACCACATCAATCAAATACCGAGGGCCAACAACGCAAGAGCGGACTCCTTAGCACGACTCGCCACGGCGCAACCCCACCAATGCCACAAGGATACCAGGGTCGAAATTCTCCACCATCCCTCCATTCACCAGACCTTGCAACAGATATGCCAGATAGAGCGCGACCAAGCCTCATGGATGGATGAGATAGTAGCATTCAAGTGCAACGGCAAACTACCAGAGGACGAGACCATGGCAAAACAACTAAGGAGACGGGCGGTAAGATATTACCTGCGGAACAACACACTCTATCGCCAAGGTCTGCTGAATGCTGACCTCAAGTGCGTCACAACCAAAGAAGGCAAGCAGATCTTGAACGAAATCCACAGCGGTGATTGTGGCAACCATTACGGCAGCCGCGCATTGGCCGCAAAAACACTCCGCACAGGATATTATTGGCCCACATTAGCCTCCGATGCACAGGAGCTCGCCAGGTCTTGCCACAAATGTCAAATCCATGGACCCATACCACGCCTACCCTCCGAACCACTATCCTACATAGTCAGCCCGTGGATCAACTGCCTTTGGGGAATGGATCTGATTGGCCCATTACCCGTCGGGAAATGTCAATTCAAATGGGTCATTGTATGTATCGATTATCATTCCAAATGGATTGAAGCTGCGCCCCTGACGGCCATAACAACCGAGAAGGTTCAAAACTTCCTGCAACGCAACATCTTCTACCGCCACGGTACGCCGGAGTCTATCATCACAGATAACGGCACGCAGTTCAACAACGAGTACCTCATCACCTGGTGCAAGGCAAGAGGAACTAAGCTCAAATTCGCATCCGTAGCACATCCAAAAACCAATGGGCAAGTAGAAGCCGCCAACAAATTGATTAAAAGCCTTCTTCGGAAAAAGCTGGGTGAAGCTAAAGGACTTTGGCCAGAAAAACTTGACGAGGTAGTATGGGCAATCCGTACCACACCAACAGAAGCCACAGGCGAAACTCCTTTTTGCTTAATGTATGGCACGGAAGCAGTTCTACCCATCGAAGTAATTCAGCCAACACAACGGGTTTCACTATTTGACCCCGAAACCAATTCGGACAGTATACACCTTGATAAAGATCTCTTGGAAGAGAAACGCATCACAGCGCATCGCCATAACATCCAGAACAAACAGCGCGTGGCACGCTTCTATAACTCGAGGGTCAAAAGCAGGACACTACAAGTAGGCGACTGGGTTCTAAAGAGGATCCAAACAAAGGTCACTGGACTACGCCCGAAATGGGATGGACCATATAAAGTCGTCCAAATCATAGCCCCAAACACGTACTGCCTAGAAGACAAGTACGGAGAAAAATTAGCCCATCCTTGGAACATGGAACAACTCAAGTACTATTACAAGTAAGAGTCCATCCGTAGCACAAGGACCAACTGTTTGAGTGCTTTTGGCGCGCTGCTTTAGCTATCTTTGTACAAAATGGCTACGGCCAGGCTATCAATGAAATGAGGAATTTTTCAAACCATTGATCCTTACTACGCTAGCGTACTATGGCAATTAAATTCCTTCGACAGACAATTTCATTGTGCGCACAACGAAGATAGAATTAAGCATACAGCCAAAAGCACAAAACAACAATCACAATATTACTACGGCAATAATATAAAAAAAAAACACGGCTCAAAAGAACTTCTATTCATCAAAAGATAGCAAGTTCGGCACAAAGGCCGTTACAAAAATTACAGAAACATAAAGACTACAGCGACAGGGGACGCATTACAACGATCTTATCACCCTATCCTACTCCTCCCCCGCAACTTAGTACGCCAGCATTGCTCAGACCGCATCGTCGGTACTCGCAGCTTCTAGCCCCGCCGCTTCCCCCGATTCGCCTTGCGGCGGTTGTGCATCCTGATGCTCTGAGAAGGAGGAGTAGGAGAGGGAGTCTCCGGATTAGAATCAGACCTGTCATTATCACAAGAAAAACCAGACGAAGAAGAGTTAGAAATTTCCTTACCACCTTCAGCCTCCGCAGTAGAAGTAGGCTGCGAAAAGGGCGGAGTCACTTCATGTGGCATGGGCGGCGGTTCCAAACCCTTCTCCGACAGACGGACCTCGTAGTCCGCAGGATCCAGCATCTCCAGCTCCTGGAACTGCGCTATCATGTCACCCACAGCCGTGACATAGTACCCTTCCAAGTACTTAGTCATCTCCATAGATGATTTGAAGGCAGTCACGGCGCTAGACGCAGCCTCCTCTGCTACGCGGGCCTTCTCAGCTTCTGCCTCCTCGCTCATCCTCCTAACAAGCTCCTCTGCATCCGCAAGGGCAGACTGCGCCGCATCCCTCTCCGCCGCCGTTTCTCGGGCAAGTGACTCCGCTACCTCTCGACGGGCAACCTCCTGCCGAAGGTCCTCCTGGAGGTTCGCCGCATTTTCCAACTTGGCCCTAGCATTGGCCAAGTCATTTTCCAGCAGCAACACCCTTGTCTCACGGGTGCTGTCTCGTTCAACCACTTCGGCGAGGTGGCGCTGTGCCTCCAGAGCATCCCGCTCCGCATCAAGCAAATTAAAAACCATCTTCGCTGCCCTCGTGGCAGCAAGACCGAGGGGACTCCGCAGGTCCAGACCAGATCCTTCAGGTCGCCTCAAACCCCCGAGCCCGGCGCGCTGGCTTAACAACACCAGCTTCTCCAGTTCCGGAGCTCCTAGCTGACTCAGAGGACTGCGGTCCAAGGCGGACAGATCCTCGAAAACCCGAGACTCCGTGAAGGTGAGTGGCGCCAGCTGCGTAGTCCTCTGTCTTTTAGGAGGCGGAGCCTCCACTGCCGCATCCTCCACATCCTCGGGGGCAGCAGATGACTTTGCTCTTTTCGAAGACGCGCTCGCCTTCTGCGGCTTCTTCTTCCTACCAGTCTCAAGCGACACCGCCGGATCAGCCAGATGCGGATCGGCATCGATACGGCCAACTCCTTCCGCATCACTGCGGCGTGGTAATCCCTGCTCATTCGGCAGGTTCGCGTGCAGGGGAATGGACAGGTCCACAACCGCGGACGAATCCTCGACTCGCTGCGCTGCGACGTTTACTTTCTTTGTAGAGGCTGCCGCCTTCTTAGACATGACGCGTCGCAACATCGTGATAGCTAGCCCTTCAGTATCCGGCGTAACGTCAGGATCTTCCTGCTGCAGAAACCGGGCGTAGCAGACGCGCTCTGACTTTTCGAAATTCCTGTTCACCGAGAGTGTAGTAGCTGCACATATAACAACAGATTAATACGCCACAAAAAAAAAAAAAAAAAAAAAAAAAAAAAAACAGAGCACTTCTACTTACGATGACGGCGGAGTAATCCTTGCTCGAACAGGAGGTACGGGTTCGTCAATACCTTTAAATCGTGAACCAAGTCTTCACCTTGACACCTCCAAAGATAAGTTACACGATTCACCCGTTCAACCTCTCGCTCGGACAAAACCAATCTCCTTCCAGCTACATAAACAAAAACAGAGCGAAGGTGGCATCAGCAAACAATCATTCTGTAGTAACAAAAGTTAGTAAAGCATTGAAACCTACAGTTAATAGCCCGGAACCGCGAGGGAATACGTTTTCTTGGGATGTACTCCACCCCGTTAATGCGCCCATACTCCCACCCGTCCTCCACCACGAAGCTGTTTTTTCTCCAGTTCGCCTCCGAGGTGGGCCAGTTCTCTAAAACCTGGTACTCACTGCGCTCATCCCGCCTCACAAACCGCGCGGTCCCCCCATTACCATTACGCTGGTTGTAATCCACTTTGAAGAAATGGAGAACCTCCGCCGCAGTAGGAGCCGAACACCCCGACAGGTAGAATAATGAACAGAGACCGAGAAGAACCCGCCACATGTTATAACTCACCTGGCCAAAGGCCAAGCCGAACTCCGCCACAAGACATTGCAGACGAGGGTCTAACGGCAACTCCACCCCAAGTCGTAATACGGAGGGGCTCACCAACGCATGCCCGTTTGGCAACATTGAACCAAATTCATCACGCCGAATCGCACGGGCGAGGATAGTCCCAGGTAACTTAAATTCCTCGACATAACCACTCACTGCGGCAGAGTCGGCTCCATATGCCTCCTCCACTTCCGACCTCTGCACACCACCATCTAACCAGCGCCTTACAGGCGCTGGGCTCAGCGTTGGGCCTGAAGTGCTAGTCCCCGAAGCACTTATAATCCGCTCAGATACTCCTTCACTTTCTCCAGTCTCTTCACGTTGCGACTCCATGGTGCTTGACGACTCACTCGTATCCCAGTTCGCTAACACCCTAGCAAAGACAGTAGAACGATCTTCGCGATGCAAATCGTTTCCACCACTACGCCGCACCAAGTCCAAGTAGTTGGTCTCTAATTCACTTGTCCACGACCAAGCGGATGACGACGCGGACCAACTTCCTTCTGCAGACGCGGAATCGCTATCAGTTAGTATAATTATCCTAGACATTACGCCGCAGCAAGCAACACCGAAGTCAAAGGCGAACAACCTAAAACTAGAAGTCAAAAAGTAAAGTCAGATCTATCCTACGAACCTCGCAAGAACAAGTTTGAAGAATATGAAGAACACGAAGAACACGAAGAACATGAAAAACACCAAGCCCAGTTAACGGCGAAAACCCATCCGCACCGCCCATATAAACACCCCACCTTGCCGGAAAATAATCATCTAAAGATCAAAGGGACCCAAAACCCACATATCTGCCGGAAAGACCCAAAACCCAAGGCCACCGATTTACCCTACGAACACAAATCTACCAACAAACAACAAGCCACAAACCGAATAAAGAAGGATCCGACCAGAAAACATACCTCAAAAAGCCGATTCACGCCAAAATCCCGATGAGTTTACGCTTGGAAGGAAAGGAAACAGACAAGAGCAAAAGAGAGGGAATGAGAGAATTTGGATTTCGAAAACTTGGGTCTGTCGATAATGACAGCCATTCTGTCCCTTTCACCCTTTTGTAGTAAACTCCACCTCACATCCTGCCCGTTGATCCTTCAGCAGCGATCCTTAACCGTCAGATTCAGGAAACCGTTACTCGCATCCTAGTCGTCGACCCAAGAGGCATCGCTCCAGATCTCGCCACGTGGCCTGAGTTACCGAGGCAACGTTTCGGTTACACACGCCTTAATTACACGCAATAACTGTCTTCTCGGATAACGTCACCCCACGAATTCAAAACGTTCACGAAACATCCACCCAATGCATGTATGACACGTGCCCCCCACAGCAAGAATGGCGCTGATCCCAACCTACACACACCACGCTCAAAGACAGCGATAAGACGTCCCACGCGTAAGAACTTACTACGCTATGACGGACGCACTACGCTCAAAGACAGCGATAAGACGTCCCACGCGTAAGAACTTACTACGCTATGACGGACGCACTACGCTCAAAGACAGCGATAAGACGTCCCACGCGTAAGAACTTACTACGCTATGACGGACGCACTACGCTCAAAGACAGCGATAAGACGTCCCACGCGTAAGAACTTACTACGCTATGACGGACGCACTACGCTCAAAGACAGCGATAAGACGTCCCACGCGTAAGAACTTACTACGCTATGACGGACGCACTACGCTCAAAGACAGCGGTAAGACGTCCTACGCGTAAGAACTTACTACGCTATGACGGACGCACTACGCTCAAAGACAGCGGTAAGACATCCTACGCGTAAGAACTTACTACGCTATGACGGACGCACTACGCTCAAAGACAGCGATAAGACGTCCTACGCGTAAGAACTTACTACGCCATGAAAGACGCACTATGCTCAAAAGTAGCGATATAAGAAGTCCCCAACAGAGAGAAGCGATCAAACATACTAAACAAAAACTCGGCATTCCTTAACCGGGGAGTGGGGGGACTACGAGAGGGTCCGCAAGACCCATTGCTGATCATGGCAAGACGCTCAATTATTAACTCCCCAGTCAAGAAATTACCTCCCTAGACTGGGAACTTGGGGGGACTTGTTGGCATAGGCTTATGCCCGCCATAATCAGCACAACTACCAGCGCATTAAAGCTAACGTATAGCACAATCCTACAACACTAACAGCAAGTCAGCCGCGCTAACTACACAACGGGCCTCCCCACGGCCCAAACCGACTACGGACGTGCCCTCACGCGCATCTCAAAGAAGGCTCCAGAGAGCACCTTAATCGGACGTCGTCCCACATCGAATGGCAAGTAAACGATCCACTTCAACTCAACAATAAAAGGTCAAACTCTTGACCTTACAAGGTAAGTACACTGAACTTCCTACCATCACTCTGCACAAATTATCATTACCCTGACTTGAGCGTCGGAGAGTCGAAGACCACGCCGCCGTGGTCTCTGCTCTAACGACGTGTGTTGCCTGTGACAGAGAAGTGACCAGGAGTACGGCGTACTACGTACGCGGGAAGCACGGCGTACTGAATCAAGTATAATCACAGCATCAACAAAGTATATGCTAGTTTATTTTATAATTGTGAATTTTAGCTTATTTGTAATAGTTGTTATAAATGAAGGATGCTTATTAATTTTATAATTAAATGATATGAATTAATCAACTTTTTAAATAGAAATAGAAATTGGAGGAAAATGAAAAATGAAATTAGAGGGAAATGAAGTGACAAAATGCCCCTAAAAATTGGTGGGAGATGAAGCCACTAACTGTGTTAATTGACATAATGAACTAAAATTAGGGTAAAATAGAAACTTGAGGTACCAATGTAATAATTTTCAAATGTGAAATACTAAAAGTTAAAATGACAAATATTGAAATAATGTTTGTTAAATTCTCCCATAATAGAATGTCACAATTTCAAAATAGATATCGACAAAACTAATAAGTAAAATTCAACATCAAACTAAAATTAAATTGTACCGGAAACTCTTAACAACTCGACTATTTGTGGTGGCTAATACTCTATTTATCAATCAAACTAGTTTGCCACATCGAATAACTAGTCTCTTTGATATATCTTTTAACTTTAGATCGTGCTAGTATGTTTCATTACAATCGGTCTATTTATAGATCGAATCGATATGCTTCATACATTGATAAACCATTTGATGATTTCCAACAATTTAGAGTATAGGCGTGTCTAGTCTATTTGACAAATCTGTTACTTCTGAATCAAAGTAATACTTCATACATCGATTGATGATTCCCAACACCTTGAACCGGAACAATAACAGTGCACATATATACTTCTATTTTTTTTTCTCTTTTTCCGAATGTACTTGCTCTTTTGACAATAACATGCAGAGATAGGATCTCTACAGTAATACAATTAAGAATTATTAATTTCTTTCTTACTTTCTTTTAAGTTGGTTTCCTCCTACTTTTTTTTTTCAGGAAATTTCTTACAATTTGGCAGATACAGACCTTACTAACACTACCGAAGAAGACTGGTCTTCAATGGCACACCCTCCACTGCCCTTATGCAGTTTCAATTAGGAGGATATCCACTCTGTTCAATAAAGACTGATCTTCTTCTTCGCTGTGCTGAGCCCCCACTTCGACTGAGCCAACACTTCCCCAATCCAGCATTCTCTTTTACCATTGCATCGAAGAGAAAAAAACTCCTACTGCCCTGGCTCTTCGAGACAAGGAACAATTTCAATTATTTTCACAAGTAATTTTTTTTTTTTGGGTTATTGAGTCACTTGATTTGCAGAGTTTGTTCTTCCAACAAGCTGTTGAAGACGCTTGAGTCGGACCATGAGCTGCGAGAAAGAAGGCCGTAGATTTGGCTCTCTGCAAAAAAAAAATGCAAAACAGGTAATTAGACTTCACACGGTTTTTGATGTCCATGACTTATAAGTTGGCCAGAGATCCAGTCTTTCCCAACCCCATTATTTGTATATATATTTTGTATAACTTACGTATGCCAACAATCACGTATTATCTCAGCAACCATTGGGTCAACATCATCAGGAATTTCAAGACGCCTATTTTGGAATCCAACAGCTCCAACAACCTGCATTGGGTTCAATCCTTTCCATGGGATACTGCAAGTAGTCAATTCCCATAGTATCACACCAAAACTGTACACATCACACCTGCAAACAAGCAAAGCTGATTGTAATTATGAGGGTTGAAGATTATAAAATGTCCAGCTAAACCATCTTCAAGCAACTTACTTCTCATTAGCTCGTTCATTCCTTAGAACTTCTGGTGCCATCCATTCCGGCTGCACTCCCAACAGTACACAATCAGCATATAAAACAAAAATGCATCTATAACCAGAGAGACCATCAAAATGGTTATGCCTACATGTGGGGGGTTAGAATATGGATATTGTTTAATGTTCACTTTTAACAATTATTACCGTTCCAGCAGTGGACTTTGAGGAAAGATAAGTGTGGTGCTTCGTACGTGACAACCCAAAATCACAAACCTGCAGTGAAAGAAACAAGATATTTAGGAGTGAGGTGAACTATTGTGCTGTAGGTAGATATTTAATTCTATCTAGATTGAAAGAAGAAAGCATAGAAACTGAAAAAACTTGAGAATGTAAGCATTTGTTTTGACATTGACCTTCACATTCCAATTCTTATCAACAAGAAGATTTGGAGACTTCAGGTCTCGATGCACAACAGTAGGATTGCTGGTGTGGAGGTAATTCATTCCCTTGGCCTGCCATACATATAGGGGGATTTGCTTAAGAAATCATAACCAGACCAGAATAATGAAAACTAATGACAAATAGATAAACAAATGAAGGTATTTACCACATCATGAGCCATTCGCATTCGCCTCCTTTCATCAAGTTGAGAATTCGGGCGATGCAGTAATCTGTATAAACTGCCCCTGCACCAGTAGATATTTAAGCGTAAAGACAAGAGAATAGACAATTCAAGTATTGAAGGGACTCGGCAACGATTCTCATGCTCATAGTAAAAAAAAATAAGTTAGAATTATCTTACATGTCAATAGTATTTTCCTTTTAGTTTAAATAAATATATATATATATATATATATATCAAAATTAAAAAACAACCTGGGAAGAAACTCTGTCAAGATGGAGAAATGGGGTGGGCGTGTAACAGCACCCATGAAAAGGACAACATTTGGATGTCTAAGTCTTAACATGATCTCGACCTGCAGAAACAAGTAGGAAACACTGACATGAAATTGACTTCTATCTTAGATTCATATAAATCAATATGATATAGAAAATGTCAAGGTTTGCTGCTTTTATTTTAGGGCTGTTGCTTACTTCACATCTAAACTGAACCAATGCATCGCCCGAAAAATCTTGATCCAAAAATTTCTTCACAGCTACTTCCTGTAATTCAAAAGTCAACACAGAACCATAAACAAGTATCAAATAAAAGAACAATTGCCATATGCTAAAAAAAAACCGAGCCCATGTGGTAATGCCAACACCAGTTCTTGTTCAAAAAGAAAACTAGCAAGCAAACTATGAATAAAAAAGTTCGGCATTACTACCACTATAAAAATTTCTTTTCTTTGGATATTATTATTATAATTATTGCTATTACTATTACTATTATTGTTAATATTCGGAAAAAAAGAGTGTTGCAAATTTTGAGCATTTGTGTTGTGATCAAAGAGTTAACATAATATTGCCCCGTTAATGTACCTCGTGTAACCAGTAACAAGGAATAAGATTTAAAAAGAGCATTAGAAAGAATACTTACAGTGCCATTCCAATCCGCATGATAAACCTCACCGTATGAACCTATACAACAAGAAATTCATGTGAGCCCATTTCTTAGAACGATTCTGAGATTTATGCACAATTGCACGGGGGTTCTTACCAATTCCAATGCGCTCTCCAATCTGAAGATCCTCCCATAGTATTTCCCACTCAGCAACTTCTCCCAGTGGTGGGTACCTATCAACGTGACTATCCCAAGCAGCACACAGCCTGCTATTTGCAGTTTCTGTTGATTGAGCAACAGATTCTTTGCCAAATTGAGTATTAGCAGAAGTTGTTCCAGAGATCATAGATAGATCATTAATTTTCTCCTGATAAAAAGCTTCTAAATTCATCCTTGGGGGATTACCAAGAGCATGATCTGGATCAATAGCACCGATCTGAGTTCTTTCACTATTTCTGCCAGAAACCATCACAAAGCTCTCATCAACATTATCAGAGGGAATAGAATTGGTCTGCCACTGATTTCGTTGCTCTGTAACATCCACGGCAGAAGATTGGTCACTGCTTGATAATAGTTTAACCAGGTAATCATGAACCCCATCACCTACAAGCTCCCCATTTGCATTTATTTGTCCAAGCAATTTACCTTCATTTAGATATTGAGGATTCATATCTGAAAATAAGTCGGGAGGAGGTGAAGCACCACTCTCCAACAAGACAGCATGTAATTTCTGTGCAAATTCTGGATTCTTTGCGGCACTGATTACATACTTGGATACATTTTTCACTTTCCTTTTCTGTGCAGATGTAGCTTTCCCAGATGCCCCTGATGAACTTTCACATGATTTACTTTTAGGAGGAACCTCAAGGTCACTTTTCAAAATCTCAATTTGATTTTCTTCTGTGACGCTTCTTTGGTCATCCTTCGTGTGACCACCTGCATATGATGCTTCTTCTGATCTGGAGCTGCCAAATGTGGCTGCTCTTTTGAGACCGGGTGGAGCTGCCAATGTTCCAGTTCCCTCAGCTTGTAGTAAATACATATCTTTGGGAATCTCTGTGGGCATTTCTGTGGGATCTTGAAAGCTCCTTATAGCAAAAAAAGAATTTGGGAGCTGACTAGTAGGTACCTCAGCAGGAATTAGTGTTCCAGGAGCACCCATCAGATCAATGATGTATTCACTGCATAGTATGGCAAACACGTTCACACCTTGTACAGAAAATCTTAAAGCATGCAACAATCACCTTAATCTAATGGAAATGTAAATGGAATCGTACAAGCAAGGCAGAAACAAAGTGCAAGCACCTTCGATTCTAATATCCTTTAACATGATAGATAGTAAATCTTAATAGCTTCTAACTACATAGGAGATTCGGAGTTAATGTGAACAATAATGCAGAGAATACAAAGTATACCAGAAAACTACAGAATCCAAACATACTAGAAAATTTTGCATAAAAGAGATATTTAGAGTTAAACATTACCTTCCAATTCCACCATCAATTTTAATCAAGTTCACAGCTCCATCATCAGTACCAGTGTAGTAGCTTCCTTTGACCAGCATACATGGAAGATTTATCTTATCAGCTAGTACCTAAAATCAGAGGTAAGAAAATATTAACTACAGAAAAACTTCTTGCAATGGCTTAAAAATCCTTCATAAAATTCTTCTAGAGCACATGGCAATGACCATATTAGCTAATGGAACACAATGAGACTGTAATCAGATTTTGATTTGACAAAACGCAGTCAACATGCTACATAAATTGCACGGCATATAGTTAAGTTTAGAAACTGCCACAACCTTAAAGAGCAGGGCCCTGTGGCGTGAAAGTCCAACATCAATTAGTCCGAGGGGAAGAATGATAGTGTTCATCGAACTCCGTAACTCATGCCTCCTTACCTTCCACCTTCTTAGAATTTCATCCGCATCTCCAACTGGGCCACCCATTCTATCAACAACAATATCAGCAATCTTCTGAATCAAGCCACTTAAAAGTAGACCATGCTGAGAAATTCCCGACTCTAGAGATGCAGTATATGCTCGATTCTCAAGCTGCTGCAGTTCAGCATCAACCGACCGGTTAACTACTATGACATCGTAGTCGACATTATCTGAAACCGACACGGCTTTAAATTCCTCCAACAACGGCATCTTCCCTTGTCTAAACGAATCTGAGGTAATTCCATACACATCGTAAAATCCATCCACCACTTTTTCATTATAGTCGACTACATTATGGCTCTGCATCATAACACATAAATGAAATCAACAGCCCTTCTGCCACATAATTAACAAAACACTAAATAACAGGAGACATCACAAACACACTCTAAACCTTCCACGATTAATGAACCTCCTCGGTTGTACTGGTCTGCAATGCAATTATCTTCTATCCACAAGACTCATTTTCGACTTTCTAACAACATAGATGCCGAAATTAACACCATGCACACACCTAAATGTTTGAATCAGTATATTCATAGCTAAAAATAGAACCTATATCCACAATTCAGGTATGCAACTCCATTGCGACAGAATCCTAACACCATTGTTAACTAAGCCTACGAAATACAAATAAATAGTAAAGAAAGTTGATGATCAAAACCTAATCCACTCCAATTGTCAAATATGAAGTCGTGAAATGCATCAAATACACGAACCCTGAAAAATTGGATTCATCGGAGAAGAGCGTACCCAGTAGCGAAGCGAAAGCATCTGAAAAGGAGCTTGAGCGTCGGCTCGGGACGACGTGGCGGCGCAGCCGAGGCTAATCCGCTTGGCGGCGTTGATCTGAGCTGTCTCGGGGTCGTCGCGGGAATCTGGATCGGAGGCGCTAATAGCCAGGGCCAACTGTACCTGAAACTCCTCCTCCAAGAAATTGAAATCCACCCCTCCTCCTCCTCCTCCGCTGCCACCTCCATCGCCAGACGCCCGATCACTCATCGACTCCACCGCCGCAGCGATTCTCCCCATTGTCGCGGACCCCGACGAAGAAGACGCCGGAGACGACGCGGTCCGGTTGAGATTCGCTACAGGACTCGGCGCCGAGGCGGCGGCGGCGGTCTCCGGCAGGCGCTGGTGCTCGTTGAGACCACCGCCGATGTGGAGCTTTCTTAGCAGGTGCTTCATCTTCGACATCGAAGATCATCAATCTTTTAGAAAATTGAAAAAAAAAAAACTGAAAAACTTGGTGTGAATATTTTGTGTGTGATTAAACTTGAGCGCTTAAGCGGTGCCCACAAGAAACAAAGCAGATTCGCTTAACCTGCGCACCCTTCTTCGTCAAGCTACTCCCACACCACTTTAGAGAGAGAGAGAGAGAGAACAGAGGACTTGGGTTAAATTAAACTCTTCTCTCTTTCCGTTTGCCCATTCCCTCCAACCCGAACTCTGTTTCTCTCTCGGTATAAAACCACCCCCTGTGATTTAAGCCATTAAACTAATGCCCCTACAAGTCAAGGACTCTCTCCTCTCTCCCACTACCCTCTACTCTGCTGTGCTCCTCCTCACTCTCTTCCCGTGGGCTCCTGGACACTTTTGGATCGTGGACCGCTGTGGGTGATGTGATGGGGATGATCGAGTGGTTGGGGGCTAGCTTGTTGCCTAGGCGAACTAGAGGAGGCTCGATGCTTCATTTTGAATGGGTTTTTTTAGTGTGATTTATAGGGACAGGAAGATTTTGGATGGGGTTTAGTGTGTTGATGTTGTAGTTATGGTATGTGGATACGATGAGATGGCAGGGAGATTTTGAAAGTCGACAATCGGAAAGTTAGTTTGTCAATGGTAGCACGTAATTGAAGTTTTGAGCGTTTTAGTGAAGATGAGGTGTGACATGAGTAAATCAAAGAGTTGATTCGTCAAGCTTTTGATTCTTAATTATGAATGTTCTACCTAAAATTACAATGAAAAGTCATGAAAATGAAGAAGGTGTATGCGATGCGATTGTAATGCATTGAGGATTTGGTCATTCTTTAACTTTTGATTCAATGTTCAATGACAATGACCTATGAAATTTAAAGATGGACAATGCATATAGTGATGTGATTCATAATAAAATTGATAATCACACAACTTTTTTATGATGAGATTAAATGTTCGATGACAATAGTACTTATACATGTTGGTGAAATATGTAATAAATACGAAAAAAACGATAATACATATATGATTAGATTCAAAATATAAAAAAATGAATGACGCAACTCTTATACGGTAAGATTCAATGTTAGATAACAATAACACATGCTAATTTATAAATGATCAGATAAACTGTACTTCATAAATGATAAAATATGAGTCACTTGGTGACTTCTTAGTTACTAGTGGCAGTATACACGATTAACTTCTCCTTTGAACCTAGTCACCCATCTTATCCTTGTTCATTTTTAATCCCTAATTAATAACCATTAGTAGAGTAAGACGGATAGAAAGAGGACACAAGTAGAATGCTAATATTCGTAAATACGTCGCTGTGCGATGATTGTGATCCATGGTATGTCCCAAAGTCACCACATGGATTATGGAGCAATGACATAGTCAAACCCTGATGTTGAAATTCATACACAATGTAGGGAAATGGGAAGCAGGGTGCATCATAAGACTTTACTCCTGTTGTAGTGGACCACTACCTAATTTCCTATGTATCCCATGCTCATAAATGATAAATAATTTATCATAAGTAATTTATGATAGACACTATATTTCCCCCTTTTTGTAAATTATAGAAAAACAACTTAAAAGTTTAAAATTGACTTTCACCATAGATTCCTCCTCCATACGTCTTTTAAAATTGGCATAAATGCCGATTTGCACCTCAAATTTGGCTGAAATTGTCAATTTACACCTCGAATTTGTATTTGAGTCAATTTAACACCTAAACTTGATAAAAATTGCCGATTTACACCCCGAACTTGTATTTGAGTCAATTTACCTCCTAAATTTGGTAAAAATTGCCAATTTGCACCTCATCCGTTAAATTTAACTGTTTCTATCCAATTGTGCGTCACATGTCATGCATGTTAAGGGGTAATATTGTCATTATATATTTATTCATACTGAATAATGAAATAAATTAATAAAATTACTTAAGATGAACACTTGCTACAATGTTTGTTTTTTTTTAAACATGTTATTGATTTATATATTTATTATTTTATGTGATATGGTATGTTAAAAGATATTAGAAAAAATATAAATAAATAAATACATTGAAAATTAAAAATAAATGTGTGTTCCGAGAGAATTATTATTCTACCATTGTGTGTGTCTTAGCCTTATTAGGTTTCCTGTTAGAGATAGATTCGCATCTTTGTAATAGATTAAGACTCTGAATCCTAGGGATTGTGGTTATGTAATGCCTATATATTGGTCTCATTATCAATCAATAACCGGTTACGTTATGTTCTATTACGTCGTTATTATTCTCGTTTGTTCATCTTCTAACAATGTGTACATATAAAAATATATTTATACACAACACACTATATCTGAATGGGTGAGTATATTGAATATATAATTCAAAGTAGGGTTAAGTAGGTAGAAAAAAAAGATGTAAATAAATAATTTGATTAACAAAATAATCCTCATTTTAAAGAATATTTTTATTTATTTTTAAGAAAAACATAAATATAAAATGACAACATTACCTCTCATGTGCATGACATGTGGCGCAAAATTGGATAAAAACAATTCAATTTAACGGATGTGGTGCAAATCGGCAATTTTTACCAAGTTTAGGAGGTAAATTGACTCAAATACAAGTTCGGGGTGTAAATCGGCAATTTTTACCAAGTTTAGGAGGTAAATTGACTCAAATGCAAGTTCGGGGTGTAAATTGACAATTTCAGCCAAATTTGAAGTGCAAATCGGCATTTATGCCTTTAAAATTTTACACAAACTTAGTTGTAATTATAGTACATCATCTTTAACTAATTAAATTGGAGAAGTTTTAAATACACACCCATAAACTCTTGATACACACCTCTATCATTCATTAAATCAAATAACATTTTGCATGTATATTGAATGACTAAAATAGGTACATGTAATAATTCAGAAAATTAAAAACAAATTAAATTATCAAAACTAAGAATTTATTTTTAGAAACAACTAAAATAAGAAAATTTACAGGGAAATTTAAATCAGTATATATTTTGATGGAAAATTAAGTGGGAGATTCACACAATCAATTCATTCCTTAATTTTCACCGAAAAATATCATTTATATTTTTAGAGTCCCAAACAAGGTAATTCATGAAAAAAAAATTATGATTTTTTATCCTTCATTAAATTTCATCTTCATACATTCTTAACAAAGAAATGTCCATCTTCTTCAAACAATCAATTCATCCCTTTCTCTTATATATATCCAGAGTGAAGCTTCACTCTGAAATTTAAGAGTGAAGTTCCAATTTTGGCACATTTTTCGGTCAAATGTTTTCAACATAAGTGATTCAATATTTAGGTATGTTATTCAAGATCATATATACAAAATTTCATCAAATTTGACAGTGATTTGAGCTTTCAAAATTGATATTTACACGAACGGTTCACGTTGAACAGTTTTAATTCATTCATTGATTTAATCTAATTTCAATACCTTAACGATGTCCGAATTAGATGAAATTTTGTAGAGATGATCTTGAATAGCATACCTAAATATTAAATCGATTATGCTGAAAAAATTTGACCAAAAAGTGTGCTAAAATTGGAACTTCACTCTGAAATTTCAGAGTGAAGCTTCACTCTGGATAGGGACTGTATATATATATATATATATATATATATTTGTTATGGTTAAATAATTTGAAAAAAAAACAATTGCAATCTATAATAATTTGTAAGAACAAATAAGAATCGATATAAACATCTATAAGATGTTAATATATATATATATATATATATTAATATACTAATCACTGTAAAAAGTAGCCTTATACATCCAAATAATGATGTATTTTGTGATTTTTTTTAATTCAAGGGTATTTTAGGTTTTTTATGTAGTGTATTTAGTAAAAATATTGGAATGATAATTGAAATAGGTAGCGTATTAAGTATGAATGTGTATTAAGAGATTTGTGGTATGTATTTAAAATTTCTCTTAAATTCTTAAGAGAAATTTTATATACACTCCACTAATCTCTTAATACATTTCACGTATTTAAATTATCATATATAAAATTAAGATGATTAGTAGAGTGTATATAAAATTTCTCAATTGTTAATTAATCATACTTCTCAAAAAAAATTGTTAGTTAATCCTAGTGGTGCAGGTGGGACTATTCTCTCTTATCCGAGACCAACTTGATGATCCAAAACAAAGGCTTGCAGATTATTCCAAGGTTATGAAAAGTTGAAAATCATAGGTAAGATGTGTATCTGTCTTTCTTTTTTCTTTTTCTTTTTGACGAAACAAAAATAAGCGAAATTATAGTTACAACATCTGAGTTCCAAAATAGCAACAGCAGCTGTTATTAGAAAAGGTAATCGTCATCATCATAATAACGAAATGAATGTCACCAGCTATGGCGAGCTGTTTGTGTATTTAGATATGGAGAAAAGTATATACAATGTGAGAATATGTGGAAGAAGGAGACGATGATTTCTTTTCTTTGTAAAGGGAAGGGAAGATGTGGAATTCATTTGGTGCTATCCATGACCAGACTTTGGTGGCGACGACGAGCAATGGATCGAGCTGAACACTAAGCAGTGGCTGCTTTTGCTTCCTCCACAGGCTCTGGTTGAAGAGTGCAGATGAGGTTGCGGTCACCATACACATTGTCAACGCGTCCTGATATGATAGTCAACAAGATTCAGCGTCATTCGGATTGTGGGTCAAGGCAAAATAAAAGTTCATGGTTGCTAGCTTCCATACAAGCTTAGAAGTTTTTTCTGTATAAAATGCATACCTGTGGTTGGCCAGAACTTGGAAGAACGGAGCCATGAAGCTGGGAAGGCGGCATATTCCCGGGTATATGGCTTCGACCATATGTCTCCCATGAGGAGCGATGGAGGGTGTGGAGCTCCCTGCATTCAAACGTTTTAGTGTTTTTGCTTTATATGTTGAAGCACCAATGTGGTACCAGTTCAGGCTGTTCAGCCTAAGTCAAAATGTAGTTTCCAATATGTACATAGCCTTGTAGAAGAAATGAGTGTTAATTTCTCACCTTCAGGACGTTGTTGTTAACATCAGCTTGCCCTTTCTCAATCTGGCGGATTTCTTCTCTGATGGAGATAAGAGCATCGCAAAACCTATCCAACTCAGCCTGCAAGTAACATTCAAGTTAGAATAATCCATAAGAATAAGCAGAGAATCTCTATCTTCTGGCGTATACCTTGCTTTCACTTTCTGTTGGTTCAATCATGAGAGTGCCAGGAACTGGCCATGACATTGTTGGTCCATGAAACCCGTAGTCCATCAGACGCTTGGCAATATCTTCAGGCTCTATTCCAGCAGTGTTCTGCAAATGAAAAAGGCAAAGTTCAGATACATGAAAGATGAATTGCATGAGCGAATTGAAGCATACCTTAATATTATACATACCTTAAAGCCTCTCAAGTCAACAATGAACTCATGGGCAACGGTTCCATTGACACCACGGAAAAGAATGGGGTAATAGTTCTGTAAGTAAATAAAAGATACAAAATGAGCAAGCAGGACAAACATAACCCAGCTAGAAGTTCTCTTTTTGGCCTTCAAATACTAGAAAAAAAATTGTGAAGTAACAAGCATGTACCTCCAAGCGCTTTGCCATGTAATTTGCACTCAGAATTGCTATCTTTGATGCATCAGTGAGTCCCTTGGAGCCCATCATAGCAATATAAGTATATGAAATTGGCAAAATAAGTGCAGATCCCCAAGGTGCTGCGGCGATGGTACCAAGTGGCTGAGCATTTGCAGGGGCAGGAATTCCACCAGTAGATACCTTCATTATCATTGCAGAGCGGTTAGAAATATAATTATTCACCGATGAACATTCCCAGCCAACAACAACAACCAGATGTGTGCATGAACTTGCGAAAGGAATGCAGGTAATATGCCCCATAAATTCATGAACACATCGTGAGGATGAATTGCATGAAATATTTTATATGTAAAGAGAATTATACCACAGGATGAGAGGGCAAGTATGGTGCCAAGTGAGCCTTCACACCAATAGGACCCATGCCAGGACCACCGCCTCCGTGTGGAATGCAGAATGTCTTGTGGAGGTTGAGATGGCAGACATCAGCTCCAATAAAACCTGGGCTTGTCAGTCCCACCTATAACAACGAAATCACTGCTTAATTAACCATAAACAATGTCAAAAATTCAGTCTAATACAACAATTGTTGCGTGGAGAAAGTTCTTGTATGTGTTTAGCTATGTGTATTTAGATCTGCAAGGTCTAGTCCAACCATGTGTCATACATTTTACACCAAAAGATTTTCACTTAGCTGACTAAAATCAACCACAAAATAACATTTAGAGAGAACTAGATGCATACAGACCTGTGCATTCATGTTAGCTCCATCCATGTATACTTGACCTCCATTGTCATGAATTATCTTACAGATCTCATCAATGCCTTCTTCATACACTCCATGAGTTGAAGGATACGTCACCTGGAATTTGAATTATGATCAAACACCTGTTGACGTTACATAATTTTTCTATCCTTATAAACCTCTTGCTGACTAGGATACTTACCATAAGAGCTGATAGGTTGTCCTTGTTTGCTTCAGCAGCCTTCTTCAGCTCAGCAATGTTGATGTTTCCCTTAGCATCAGTTCCAATAGTGACAATTTTCATTCCACACATGGCAGCACTAGCAGGATTTGTACCGTGTGCAGAAACAGGTATGATACACACATTGCGGTGGTGATCTCCTCTTGCCTACAGCAGTATTAGTGGGTGATTAGTTAGGAGAATAAACTTTAGGCCATAGCCTCAAAGCCCTTAAGTTAAAGAGCTTATTTTACTTGATAACACATGCTTGCTGATAGATATTAGAAAGAGGGAAATATGAAGGAACAGTATCCCCTACAAAATGATATGCCCGGATAACCATCAGTCCAGCATACTCTCCAGCAGCTCCGGCATTAGGTTGCAACGAGAAGGAGTCAAAGCCAGTGATGATACACAAGAGATCACCCAAATTTTTGAACATTTCCTGTGTGTTTTATCGTTGGACAAGATACAATATCAATAATTTAATTGCATGAAAGAATTTAACACAATATAAGTAGTTGCGTCTTAGCAAGTAAATACTGTTAACCACCTGATAACCCTCAGCTTGTTCTGTGGGGGCAAAAGGATGAAGGTCTGTGAAGTTAGGCCATGTAACTGGCATCATTTCAGTTGTTGCATTCAATTTCATCGTACAGGAACCCAATGGAATCATACTGTGGCACAATGAAAGATCCTTGGACTGCAGCTTGTGAATGTATCGTAGCAACTCATGCTCAGTATGATACCTGATAGAGAGCAATTGAAAATCAGGGGAGTTTACAAATAGTAAATTCTGAGAATTCAGATAGCTGGTAAGGAACATACGAGTTGAAAATTGGGTGAGTGAGATATGGGGTCTCCCTTGCTAGCCCAGAAGGGATAGCGGTCTGAACTTCTGGTGCAAGAGATGCGGCACTAAAAGAGACCTGATAGTACAAAGGACGTTATTACTTCAATAGATGCAGGTTATAACCATAGCAAAGACCTTCTGTCTATAATAGCCTGAATATACTCACAGGCTTTCCCAAAGCAAAAACTTTGAAAAGTTGATCGACATCCTCCAAGGTAGTTGTTTCATCAAATGAAACAGTGATCTGAAAGGCAGTTAAGTATTTCAGCAATCTCATCCAGAAGACTATTAAACCCTGGAGACCTCTCAACTAATTATATGATGCAAAAAGTACAAACAAACTTACAGTTTTCGAGTCTACTACTCTCAAGTTCATTCCATTCTTAGCAGCAGCATCAGCAATTGCATGTGCATCACCAACCGTCACCTTTACAGTGTCAAAGAAGGGAAGGCTCTGAACTTCCACTGTCCCAAGTTTCTTCAATCCAACAGCAAAGGCCCCAGCAAGACCATGCACCCTTTGGGAGATGGTCTTAAGGCCTTCAGGTCCATGATAAACAGCATACATAGCAGCCATGTTTGCAAGTAACGCCTATAAAATACACAAATATTCCAATATAAATACAAAATGCTAAACTGTTGCCAATAACATTAGTGAGCTTACAACAAATAACACAAAACTCATGCTAAGAATTCTACTAGCTTATTGCCTAATTGTATACTCCAAATCAACTCATTACTAATAAAAGATCAATAAAACAAGTTCGAGCCAAAGTAATATTGTACCTGAGCAGTGCAAATGTTGCTGGTAGCCTTGTCCCTTCGGATATGTTGCTCCCTTGTCTGCATAGCCATACGCAGCGCAGGCTTCCCCGAAGAATCAACACTAACACCAATAATTCTTCCAGGCATCATCCTCTTGTACTCCTGAGAAGTGGCCAGGAATGCTGCATGAGGACCTCCATACCCCATCGGCACGCCAAACCTCTGAGCAGAACCCACCACAATATCGGCCCCCAACTCCCCCGGCGGCTTCAAAAGTGTCAATGCCAACAAATCAGACGCCATCACAACCTTCACACCATTAGCATGAGCATTCTTAATGAACTCCCCATAGTCCAACACCTCCCCCTCAGTCCCCGGATACTGAACAAGCACACCACAAACATCTCCACCCTTGTAATCAATGTCCTTAAGATCAGCAGTCACCACCTTAAGATCGAAACCATCAGCTCTCGTCTTGCAAATATCAATAGTCTGGGGATGACAGTTGTTAGCAATAACAAAAGTCTTCTTCTTCCCCTTTTGAATATTGTTACACATGGCCATTGCCTCAGCAGCAGCAGTTCCCTCGTCAAGTAATGAAGCATTAGACATGGGAAGACCAGTGAGGTCAGTGATCAGTGTCTGGAAGTTGAGCAAAGACTCAAGCCTCCCCTGAGAAATCTCAGCCTGGTAAGGAGTGTACTGGGTATACCAAGCTGGATTCTCCATTATGTTCCTCAAAATAACAGGAGGAACATAAGTGTTGTAGTACCCCATCCCAATGTGAGACTTAAACACCTTGTTCTTGGAATCCAACATCTTCATGTGCTCAAGCATTTGGCTCTCTGTCAGCCCCTCATCGAACTTGGAGAACTTCATCGACTCCAGACGAATCGATTTGGGCACGGTGGCGTCGATAAGAGAGTCGAGGCTGTCGAACCCACAAAGCTCAGCCATTTTGGTCTGCTCTTCTGGGGTGGCCGAGTTATGTCGGCGAGCGAAGGTGTCACTGTTCTTCAAGGCCTCAACGGCAATGGACCGGGTCTGTTGAGACCCGGAAATGCCGGGTTTGTTGACGAGCAATGAATCTGATCTGGGATTTGTGCGGATGAATGAAGACAATGAAGAAACGTACCTTGAAGGTGTGAACATAACAGGGGAGGAGGAACCCAGCAGAGCAGAGGAGGGTTCATTCTGGCGAAACTGCTTGGCTTCTGAAACCAAGCGCTTCACGAAAGCCCGGTTGGCCAATCTCCGAGCACGCTCCATTGGAATAGTTGGAGAAGACAACCGGACTCTGTTTTGGTGAAAACAGAGAGAGGTTGGTGAAAGAACTCAAAGATGTGTTCTTTTTTATGAAAGGTTGGTTCTTTTTTTGAGCGAGCTATTCCATTGGAGTGAGAGAGAGAGAGAGAGAGTTGGGGTGGTGGGTTTGTGATAGCACGCACTAACCTCAAATGCGGATTTGTCTATATATAAGTGTGAAGATAATTATATAACAGTGAAGCAGATTCAAGATCTGGAGGTGGGTGGTGGGTGTCTCTGCGCACCAAGAGAGAAAAAGACAGGTTTTTTTTGTTGGGTTTTAGAGGCTATTTGCAAGTTTTGGGGTGTTTATGAATCATGAATGTATGGAAGGTGTTGAAGCAAAGGGGATTGAGTTTCAGTGGATCTGAATGGCTTCTGAAATCTCATTCAAGGGAGGGAAATGAGGCTCTTGAATTATCTGGTTTGTTGATTTTATAGTAGTAGTGAGAATCTTTTCTTAATTTTGGTGGCAGATTCTCTATCACAATATGCTTACCTCCATGTCTCACCTCAAAGACAATAAGTACAAAGAAGAGAGAAAATAATTCTTCTTGAGGGTTGATATTTGTGACAAAAGTGGGATAGAACTCAGAGAGCCAGATCTTAGAATTCTAGATCACATTGGGAAATTAGGGTAGTGATTGATTTAGGTTTCCATAGTTGGTGTGGTAAATCTGGGGAAGAGTGGGAAGGATCGTCCTTGAGAGATGAGATGTGCTGTGGCTGACATAATGATATGGTTATGACTCAGCAGCTGGCGTTTGTCAGGCTGAGGTTGTTTCTGGGTTTTGACCTGGAGGAACTATATTATGACTGAAGAATTTGTCAAAAAAAAAAAAAGGATATGTCAAACTATTTTGATCAAGTAGAATAAACGGTTAGTGATTGACCACAGTTTTTTGGGGCACCAATCAAGGAGACTAGAGGTGACTTGATGACCGGGAATCCAGAATGGAAAGGCAATAACTTTTGAGAGAAAAGGGGGTGACAAAATCTTTTATTTGATTCTACATTTCTACGAGTATGGTGACTTCAATTTAGGTATAGGACTATAGTCTAAAATGCCTTTGGAGTTTGGAACTTTGGATGCCACACACTTATGTATACTCCAGATGTTTGTTTTCTCAAATTAGATCAAAATGATTGGAAAACGAGCATATTACGAGAAGATTGAGGTCGATTTTAGGCGACATAACCATGAGTCTCTAAGGAATCACTTTACCATTAGGCTTTTCCGCCTTGAGATCTTTAGAAGACCCGTGGTGACACCATCATTGCCAATGAAGGTTTGCTTCACATTTGGCACCAACGATGTTATTGTATCTCAAATTCAAGATTAGCTGGTTATTTAGTCATTCGGGATAAGAGGAAAGATGAGTTTAGATTAAGATTTAAGTCGAGAACTACGATGGTTTTTTTGTTGTTAACCCAATGCTAATATGAAACTACTTTATCATAATATATGTCCTTTTTGATGCTAAAGAATTCCACGTTATCATAAAGGTGTCCTCGAGAGAAAATTTAAGGATCGAAACTAAGAACATAGAGCATCCATCATATGATTTTATTAAAATGTTAGCTCGAGTTTAATAAACTCCTCAGAAAAACTAGAAAGTCACTCTCATACTCTCATGGGCCATGACGTTCTATAGTCCATGACAGTGATAAAGTCATACAATTAAGTGAATTAACCAAGAAGAAAGAAACTGCGCACCAAGTTTCACTGATATTCACGGGCTTGGTGCGAGCTCAGTTTCTTCTCATGCAAGCCCGCTTTGCAAATATTACGACAGGGACTTTCCATCGGCAGGGAATTGATATTTTGAAGTTGAAAGTAGTAAATTTAGCATAGCAAATTACTGATACAATTTCTGCAACACAAAAATCAGTTCAAAATACATGTAGAAGCAAATATTCAAAATACAACGTACGGTTGGTTTAAAGCTATAGCTAGCTAGCTAAAGTTTTAGCAAGAAAAGTTCGATCAGGGTGATAAAGGCTCAGTGCTACTCAGAATTTTAATACGTATATTAAGAATGGTTCAAAGTCGGGCAAGTAGATAGATTCATTAGCAGGATTGCAGCTTCTTCAACATCTAGAGGAAATAGTACTGATGGTGGAAAAGCGGCTACCTGCTTGAAATCACAGAGTTGTTTATCATTTCTCTTGTAATATTTGCTAGGTTCTGCAGTACTTGTATTGTCGTCGTCGGTGATGATGAGTTTTCCTTTCTTCTTGCAACTCACTCTGACATTGTGGTCTCGACGTGATTTTTTCTCCTTACCCTTACTCACTGATGTTGATTTGGTAGTAGCAATGCCAGTGGTTCCACCTGTCAATCCAGTTGCAGCAGCAGCCGCAGCTTCAGCCATGGATCTTCTACCTTTCCTTTGTCGAATTCCGCACGCATTGCATAGTGACTGCAGCAAAGAGTCAAAGACCATGAATTAGTGTCATATATGCGGACTCTAATTAGTGTCCTCAGACAGACATTTCTTACATGCGTGGATTACATATTGAAGTGTATATATGTACTGTATGTACGTAAGTAAACGTATATGTGTGTGTATATGCATGACAAAGCTTGAAATTATAAAAGTAAGTTAACCTTGGGACCTCGAGGACCACTCCTCCAAAGTGGGGTTGTGTTTGTGCTGCATTCCGAGCAAACCCTAATAGCAGACACACTACTGCTACGGCTCTTCTTATTGGAAATAGTTAACCTGCTGCTGCTGGTTTTAGTTTCTCGATGATTATCATCACGACCAGCAGTTTGGAACTTAAAAGTAAGGGGAATGTTTTCAGGTACTTGATCTCGTTGATTGGTCATCTTGTGCATCAACTTCATCGTCGAGGGTGTCGACTTTACTGGCCTGTTAATGTTACTCTCATGGTCTCCATTAGTGTCAGCTAGTTGATCAGTGCAAACAGATAACTTATCGTACTCCTCGTTGCTATCAGACACGGGTTGAGCTAATGAAGATGATGAGCATAGTTGATCATAACTTGTTTGATCTTGCCATATGCTCATATTCGCCTAATTAAGTAGATGAAGAAAACAAATTAAAAATATTAGATAAGGCTCTCATTCTCAAAAGCCACAAAAACAAATTAAGGTCATTAGTATATATACACATAGAAGTCGAATAAAAGAGATAAAGCAAAAGGATCAAGTTATGGAATAGCTATCCGAACCCAATTCCAGATGACAAGTTAAATTAAAGAGCAACAACGTACACAGAGATTAAACACGATCATATGCGAGTTAAGACAATCGATCCTCTTATTATATATTTCACAAGCCATAATATATATATATATATTGGAATTAAAAAAATTTCGCAACTTCAATATTATATAGATCGAGGTCCTTAATTACCCTTTGATTATTTAGTAGGGCTTGATCTCCGACGGTAATACTCGAGCTAGAGATCCCGACTGTTCACTAAGGGAGTCAAAGAAAGCCGGAAATGAGAGAGAACAAGAAGCACCCTCATATGGTACTGAAGATGAGAAGAAGAGTTTTAGGCGTTCATCCTGTGCTGCTTGATCTGCTATAAAATTTTCGAGTGAGAAAGGAAAAGTTGGCGGGCTCAGATATGCTGGAGTACTCCTCATGATGAAGGTATCCGGATGTTTTCCAGCAAAGAAGGAGATAAAAAGTAGCTGCGGTGAGTAGAGATCGACTTGACCTGTTCGATCAGGATCAGAGAAACATATATATGTAGCTGATCAAATAGGGATGATATATTTCTCAGATGAGCTTATAGTCTTTATACAAAAAAGCAGAGAGAGATCAATCAAGAACGGGCGAGATAGATCAAGAGAGACAAACTAAGCCTGCAAAGGCATTCTCGTGACTAGTTCATGTCACCCAGACAACACCCCAGGCCTCACCAGTTGCCTACAAAATGACAAGTTCAAAGGAGGTGTAGAATGCTACTACTCACTACAAGACCCCATTAGGACATACACATAACGTGCCAAACCATATTAATTCATTTGCTGGCTAGATATTCAAATTTATTTTACCCCTTCATAAATTTCATATTTATTTACTTCTGAGTACATACGACTTAGCAGTGAAATGATGCACATCAATCGATCATAGATGTATGTATAAAACCTAAACATATATCTCTACTACTATAAAGTGAGCACTCAAAAACTTCACCAAAACTGTGAACTTTCAAATTAATATATTTATAATTTTATACTCACACATAAACAGAAAGATAATTATGTAAAAATACAAATGTTAATACATGAAATGATTGTCTTTCAAATAAAATTATACAAGCTCGTGCGATCAAAACACGGTTACGAGGCTAGTATATAATTAAAAGAGAACGCAATTTATTTCATAAAGCTCCAAGCTTATGTCCATCAATAATTACTTCAATCATATGATGGAATCAATTCATAATTTAGGTAATCGTCCCTCTAGACTATCAACGTACTTTAATTTTCATGCGCATATCGTCTCAAGATCCTACTGACCTTTGTTTGGTGTGATGCAATATTGGAGTAAGGTACTACGTAAGTTTCACTTTTCATTGAATGTGTCAAGAGAACCAAAATTCATCCTCCTAGTCTTCTACACAACTCGATGTTCTCTAATACCATTGAGAAATTAAACTGCGATGAAGCTTTAACTGGCTACATTGTTACTAATTACGTACGTACATGTGTACAAAAAATACATAATGTACCTAAGGCTAAGTCCTTTTTCTACTTCGTACAAACTACACATCATGCATGAAATACACACGTACGATTAATCTCTACTCGTCATATATTATATCTTTCATCCCTAGGTATGGAAATAAACAAATGAGAGATAATTAAGATATAGAAAACGGAGCAAATCGATAATGATATGATCAGATATGAACAGATCATAGACAGATAGTGAATTCGCAGACCTATATATGGAACATAAACGTCTATCTCCAGTTAATAAGGCCTTACGTGCATGTATTGCCAAAACGACATAATGGTTGTACAGGCTCAGCGACAGTGCCAACCTCCTAGTCCCCCAGCCGGCCAACCCCACACCTTCGACCTGCACGCATCAACCTTACCTAGCTAGCATGCGCTCCATCAGGTCGACGTTGGCCAACCCAGAAATTACTTCAGAAATCACTCGTCTTTTACACCAGCGGCCAGGTCGACCCTGCAGGCACGTCTCTAAAAAGTTACGAAGATGCAACTAAATTGCAGTAGCTATATATCAAGTACCGTTATCGTTTCCGAAAGTCCATATATATAATGTTCATCATCTACGTTCTATCTTGCTCATCTGTTTAGCTGATTGACGAGACTAATTTATATAGTGGATCTGTATTCATATATGCAGATGATGTAGTGTGTTGACGTGAGTTAGTTTGTATATTATTAGGATTGTTTATCTTCTGTGTTATTAGGAAGATTGTGTTATAATTAGTTTCCTAATCAGATACAATTAATGTATTGTGTATATATACTCCATTCTTGGAGGTGTTGAATATATGAGAAATTCCCAATTCTCTTGGTTCCTTTTGACTTAGTGATCGATAAGACTTCATCATCATATGATCAAGCTAGCAATAAATAATTACTTGATCTGAACACTCAGAAGTGAGAACGCGTCATTGCATAGGTTATGTTACTTGTGTTTACAAATCCTTAAGGGCTTCACCTGACATCTATATCTCACACTCAAGATTATTTTTTGAACTTTGTAGATATTGCATGCGGCATGCCTGCTTCGTCCATTTCGACGCTCTTACCCAAAAATATATATATATTTGCCCTACCTTCCGTCATATATATTTGCTAGCTAGCTTATACAGACATATGGGGTTCGGTACGTACGTATATGTGATCGAGGAGGAGCTTGATCACACCGCGTATACCTGGGGAGGTATATATAGATGTAGAGCAACAGCTATAGCAACTCGATCGATCGATCAGACTGAAAAATAAAACGAGTTGTATTAGAGAGAGAGAGAGAGAGAGAGAGAGAGAGAGAGAGAGAGAGAGAGAGAGAGAGAGAGAGAGCCTGGCTGGTCTTTATCCATGGCCAGTAATGTTAGTCTTTTTGCTGATATATCGATGCCAATCACACATCTATATCAGTAAGTAGAGACATCCAAGGCATATGGAAGTGTACTCCTGAATTGATTCCTGAACCATAAGATACCTAATCAACAACAAGTGATCATCAATTAATATACATTCGCAGAGACTTCCATTTTATTGGTTTGGCACAAGTTGAAATAAAAACCAAACGTGTTCACAACGTGGCTCCTTAGCCATCTTCAGCTGATTCTGAGCAGATAAGTAAACATATTTTCATGACTTATGTGAATTTCGAATTCTGAGATAAAAAATAGTGATACGTATGATCCACTGTGCGATGCTCGAATGTATGAAGTCGATCGATTGGACTATACAAATAACTTAAGAGACTAGAGATCAATAGGTTTTAATTTATTTATCAGTCCCATCAAACAAAATATGCGCGCAGGATTATTTCATGCCTTACAATTTGATCATGTAGTTATCAAGATCTCTGGATTTTTGGGGGGTCAATTTGAACTACATGACACTACCATCCTCGGTGTCCTCACTGTGGGGGCTTAATCTGAGCGATCAGTAGGCATCTACGCACCACCAATTAACAGAGATCGAGTTCGGAATAATAATTACAATGTACTCTTAACCTCACATTTTTTTCTTTTTTCTTATCAAAGATTCATTCATTCACTTAGGATTAATTACAACGATTTTAGGACAGAAATCGAAGTAGGGATCAGTCCACCAGATTTGAGGTAGGAAATTTGAAGATACACAACTAAGCAACATAAAATAATAGGAAAACGAAAATAAAACATTAGACAACGACACGAACACGATAGGAAAAGTAGTGACGTAGCCAGAAACATGAATTAGGAGGGTTAGAGTTCATAAGTAAATAAAATATAACGATTGGAGAATTTTCACTGACTCTAAATTAATAAGTGCTACATGGGAAGAATAATCTATTCGCATCAAAATGAAAGAAACTTTCATATTAATTGTTGAAAATATTACATATATTAGTTTACAATATATGTGTACACAAAATATATATGAAATATTATAGATTCATTGATTAATGATAATAGCAAATCTTAAGAATTGTGTGAATAATTGAAAATTAGGGTGAAATTACTCAATCGACTTTAACATATTGTCACGAGGGTCAAAATTCATACTTAAATGCAATAATGAAGTGTAAATATCTAATATTTCAACCAATTATGCTTGAGTTTAAAAATTGAGGAGGGTCATTTGACCCCTCTAGCCCAAGTGTGGCTACGCCCATGCGGAAAAGAACATGACTAATACTAGTACTACAACATAAACTAAAGCATGAGATTCGGAAAAGCCTTTTACCAGAATCTTTGACGATCCAAACCCAAAACTAGCTCAGTTGAGGGAGGCACAAAGAAGAACAAGGATAAACCATACAAGGTGATAGAAGCCGTAACCACCGGCGGGAAAGAGTAGTCATCACCCAGCCACTAAAGCAATCGGAATGCCCACCACTTCCAGTAACGGAAGCGCATGAGCTAAAGCCCACTGAGGGAGAGAGGGCCCATAAAGGGCGAGAGTTGGTCGCCGTCGAGTCGAGTCACTGAAACAAGATCCAAACACCGACTTTATTCACAAACCAAAAAGAAAACACAAAGCCTTGCAATTCCAAGAAAGATCAAGGAAACAGGATCCAACCCAAGTGAAATGATTGGCATATCCACTAAGGCCAAACCTAGATCTAGGAAATATGAATCAAGGAGAGGGGAGCCGCTGACAAAAACCCGAACATCTAGAACTCCGACAACGAACTTAAGATCCGAAAGAGTCCAATGCAAAACGATGTGCTAAACCGAAACATAAAGGAAAACAACCTTTCCCAAACTGAGAAGCAGCGGTGGCACCGACTGCACTCGGCTGGGAGAGAAAATGTAATTGAAATTTGGACTCACTCTGACCTCACAATTCTTGATTTATATAATTAAACTTAGAAAATCATTTTTTTTTCTTTCGTACATGTCATGTTGGTACTAACTTGTCCCAATATTTTCAGTCCTCCATAACATTTTTTCTTTCCTGGTTTTAACTTCCCAATACTTCATCTTGGCTATTTGGTTTTAACTTCCCAATATTTCATCTTGGCTATTTAATCTCTCACTGTGCATATGCTCAGAGGTGGATCTAGGATTGGAAAGTTGTCTAGGCTAATTTTAAGGATACAATTTTTTTTTTGTTGAGGTTTAGAACTGAGTGGAAGAATATGGAAATATATCAAATTCAACTAGCAAAAACAAGAGAACAACAAGAAAGCGATAATAGACATCTAACCTCTCAATGAAGAGGCAAGACAAACAACAAAGAAAAAAAATAGCAGCAACCAAAAAATATAAACAGGAACAATGAACTATCACTTCAATTTGTAATTCGAGCATAGATGAAGAGAAATTGAAAATCTTGTAGCTCTAATTGGAGCATACCAAATAATTTCAAATGAATTAGAACAAGACATTAGTCTAATAGAAGATACTAGGAGATAAATTCAGCTAGACAAAGATTGAGAAGTGGGAACTAGAGATTAGAGAGAAGAAAGATTTTCGCAGGGAGAAAAGTCAAAGAAGCAAATTTTCAGCCTCATTCTAGTTTAATTTTTTTATTTATTTCTTGTATGAGCTGATATATATATATATATATATATATATATATATACACGCACACACGGGTTTTTGTTTAGCTAAAAATCATCTCGGTCGAGAATATGATTGAGGGACTCAAAAAGAATCGTCCTTCTGGTTTGCGAACGTGTCAACTCATGGCCAAACAGACTGGCTGGAATCTTTATTCAAATCGGTAGCCTTCCTTACGAGGACTTCTTTCCTAAATTTGTTCGGCCATGTCTATTTTGGACTGCGGCCGTAAGATGACCAATTGTAAATTGCACTCTGCCCAATTCCACTTGTCGATCGCATCCATTTAAATTATCCAAATAATCATGGGTCGTCGTTAATAAGTGTGGCATCTTTGTTGGAATTAACTTGGGACTCGGCCGTTCTGACCATTTCCTCTTGTTATCCACAACTCGAACCAAATGAGCAAGTCTTTATAAATTTGGCTGAACTTCAATCCAATTTAGCAACTCATGAAGGTTGCTAAATTTAGGTGCAAACCATTTTACAGCTTAAAGTACTCTAGGCTTGAGTCTAAGTGGCCCTTCAAATAGGTTTGCCACTTCATATGCTTGGTAAGTTGGTATATATATACATATATATACAAAATTTCTTAGTTGTGGACATCTGCACCGTCCGTATGGTGCGGATTTGGCGATTCTGGCTACCGTCGACGCGCAACGACAACACCAACTAGCACAGACGCACTCCCCTCCTCCCGGCGCTCATGTCTGTGTCGGCCCCGGAGCAACCGCAATCTCAAAATCTCCGCACGGTGCCCAGAAATTTGAAATTTCGAGATTCCGACAGCCGTAAGTTGGCACTGCAGCTTTGGCTGGTACAGACAGGGGCGCCGGGATGAGGGGAGTGCGAATGTACTGGTCGGTGCTGTCGTTGCGCGTCGCCGGTGGCCAGAATCGTCGAATCCACACCGTGCGGACGAGAAGCTATATATATATATATATATATATATATATATATATATATAGAGAGAGAGAGAGAGAGAGAGAGAGAGAGAGAGAGAGAGAGAGAGAGAGAGAGAGAGAGAGAGAGGGAAGAATTATAAGGTTAACTGGTGAGAAAACTAAAAGCTAGCAAATGAGAGGTGTAATAAGGGGAAATATAAGGTTAACTGATGAGAAAACTAAAAGCTAGCAAATGAGAGGTGTAATAAGGGGAAATAGTTGGCTTTCTCTTCATTCAAACTTGCGTCTGATCGTGCCTGCTCGAACTAGACCAGACTCTGGTATCAGAAAACAAACTAGACCAGACTATGGTCATGATTGATTATGGTTGCTCATGGGAAATGAAACAATCAAACATACAGTACCTTCTCTCTTCATTTGGGCTATCTAATACATACATCATTTGATGCGAAGCCCAACCCTAGAATATCGCAGCATTAATACCAATTGATCTAACATGATTTAGACTAGCTACTTAGTAGGGATTTGTGGAACTATTACCATGGATAGATGAGAAGTAAAGTTCAGTAGGCCAGTACGTACTGGATGGCAGTGACAGTGCCTTCTTTTATACCTCGAGGTCTAAATATGGCAAATGAATAGAGACCACCACCTTGTTCCTAAGCGGAAGACAGCCTATTTGATTTCTTATTACAGGACACTAGAACCTGAGAGCTAGCAATGAAGATGGCCATAAAACCAAAGGACAGTGACTACAGATCGAACCAGACCGGCTGATAGAGTAGACCAAACCAATAAAATTAGTCTCTAATGCCAACAACCAAATGCGCAGATGGAAAAGGAGGTACGTTGTAAATATTGTAGAGTGTACACAGTAGTAGTTAAGGTTCTTTCTACTTCTTGATATATGAAGACTCGTACGTAACACAGGCTCTCACCCATCCCAGCTTATTTTAGTTGAGGTTGCATTCCTGTCCGGTCCCTTTCCAGAATAAATGAACAGTGACCAGTTAGGACATATATAACATTGCTTTCTTCTATCTGTTTTAATTACTTTTACCTGGAATGTGGATGCTGACATGAGTAGGAGCTCATTATATACAGATAATAAATAACAGTAATAATTATTTACACGTATATGGAAAGGATTCTCAAACCGTAGATCGAAGCCAGAGAGACCCAACAGTAAACAGATTATTTTTGAATTTATGAATTCATAGTAAAAAGATAATCTATGAATTTATGATTGTGAATACTGCTGGGCATATCGTGAAACTTTAAATAGACACCAGAAAAATTTGGTGGGTATTAATCTGCAGTTTTGAACCGTGCGGGTCAAAGCTAGCTTCAGTAACTGTACTGGAGAGTACAGATCGAGGAAGCAAATGCATTTGTTCTTACTATGAATATGAATTTAAGAAGGCCATCAATCCTGAACAAACTCGGGCCACCATTTTCTTCTTCTGTAATGCTTGGCAGAATCAGAGGTAGGTTTCTGAGGCACGCTTTGTACAATTTTTAGCAACTTTGGTCTTTATTATTATGGCGAATCCAGCAGTAAGTGGGCTTTCAGTACAGTCCATAATAATGAACTGGCCCGCTCGACCCACACATTTATATATCAGATGCACTACGCTCGTCTCTACGGGTTAAGGGACGCCAACATTGGTCGGTGGAATCATCGATTTGTTGACATTTTTCGGGAGCGTTAATTCAATTTGCTATACTCGATGGTCATCCTCTTCACAAGTTCATTAGTAATTGTTAGTCTTTGCTCGCAGAATTAACTCATTAGAACTAACCGATTGTGATCAAAATATTGTCGCCCGTAAGTTTACTATGCCGAGCAAATGTGCATATTTCGGGTTGCTCGTATACCTAAAAGTGTCAACGAGCTTCTACGGATCGATATGGCGAGTTGCTCTAAGTTGTGTTTTTGGACAAATATCTCGAATTATCAATGTACCAACTTCTGTCAAGATACCCATATGACCACATTCACAGGATATGTGCAATCATTAAAATTGCCTAATTGTTTGAGCATGCCAATTGCCACAACCATGCATGAAACATGGTGTCAATATGCCCAACTAAAGCATAAAGCTTGGGGTAAAGATCGAGCATGATACGAAGACTACAACGAGGGGAAAGGAAAATGCTTCAAGGAACTAATAAAAGGTTAAACATTCATCTAATGCGTTCCACGACACTTTTGAACATTAAGAACTCCTAATACCAAATTAGAAACACTAATCCCATTTCTAGCTTGTACCCCCCATAACCCGCCACCACCCTCTTTAGAACTTTAGCTATTGACATCTGTACGGACCTTATGATTCTATTTCATGGACCCTACTACAGCTGACCAAACTCACTCTGCTAGCTGCCAAGTCTTCCTAGGAAGTCCCACCACAGTGCACATCATTCCAGAAACCAGGTACGAGATCCGCTGGGCCCCAATTCAGCACCCTCGCAAACCACTCGTCCTCATCCTCACCGTTCACCTTCTGATGCTCTCCGGCCCCGCAGCCCTCACAGCCGTTGATCTCTCCTCCCTCCCCGTTCCCAGCAGCAACCACCACCATCCCCCCATTACTCCCGCATTTACACCTGCACTGCCCTCCGATCCCCGGCGCTGTCACCGGCACCGGAATCATATGCCCGGCGTACTCCACCCCCGCCATAACCGTCGACGCCGAGTCGGAAACCGCCGCCCCGCAGCTCTCACTCTCCCAGCTGTTCCGCCTCAAACACGACCCTGTTGCAGCGTAGCCCGCCGCCGTCCACGACGGCATTTCTGTGTAGGTGGCAGACGAGGTGCCGGAAGCCGCCGTCATTTCCCTGTAGAGCTCCTGCATGAACTTCTCTACGCGCTCTTCTCCTATAGGAACATCCGGAATGAGCTCTTCCACGTCGTCCGGCACAACACTCATGATATCCAAATACTTCCCGGACGTCTCGCCGGTGATCAGATATTCCGGCGGAAAGTCTGAGCTTCCATCCATGGTAGAGCTCTGACTCAGAGAGAGAGAGAGAGAGAGAGTACAGACTACAGAGCAGAGTGGGCAAAGGGGCCAAAGACTGAAAGCGAAGAAGAAATGAAGGATATAAATGGGGGTTTGAAAAGTGGGGTGACAAGGTGGCAGGGCCTCTGCCACGTAGGACTGAAGTGGCAGAGTGATGACGTGTGGGCGTATTTATGTATGTTCGTAGCGAGTCGTAGCTGGAACTCAGGGATGCAGCTAGTAGTTACTGCTCTTCCTTTACTTCGTAGTCAGACTCTATTTGTTTTCCACCGTTGAAGACCTGGTAGGACCTTTTGTTCATCTGATCTGACGGTGAGAGAGATTTGAAAACGGACAAAGACCACCTCGAGAACCAAGGCTTGATTGACATTGTAAATGGACTAGATTGACATTGTAGCCTTGTACCCATAACCGGGGTTTTATCTTACCAAGCAACAAGTCAGAAAGGATTGAAGTTTCTGTCCTTATATAGAAGCTGATGGGCGATCTGTGTTCATGACGAGGAGCACGGTTAAGTTAACTATTACTTACACCAGTATTGTGTGTAGTTGAGATGAGCAGTAAGTATCTGACCTCAAGGTGGCATGTATAGCTAAAATGGTAACACTCAAATGGTGCTGTGATCTGGACAAGTCTCATCTTGACATGAAGGATGTGCACGAACAAGGTAATCTGGTGTGGTAATGTATTACTGTACTACTTCGATCGTATACATAATGTAGTTACAATCTGGATCTATATATGATGAACAGACAAGAATATGCCCAGTAATACTACATTACAACAAGAGACAATCACAAACCAAACTACAAGAGCGAGTTATGGCTTCACTCTTCAGAAGACCTCATTTCCTTTGTTAATAAGAACATGAAGCAAGAAGATACTGCAGAACAAACCCAACTGATCATCCTACACAGACGGCATTGTGATGGGAACTTGTAAGCCTGCCACAGCTCTCTATCAGTCTATCTGTCATCAGTAGAGGGCAGAGTTGGACTTTTGGAGCACATACTCATTGCATGAAGCTCTTTCATCCGAAGAGCTGGGTTGCACAAACCTAAACATTTTCAACAGCTTCACCCATCAGAGCATATACAAAAGCTACAAGATTTTTTCGAAACATAAAGAACTCAAACTAGTGTACAAGACATGTAATGTAATGTACTTTCTTTGCAAGCAAGCCACAGTGTTTTTCCCTTTATACACCGTACCTAAGATTGGTCTTATGGACTCTTTTCACGGGCCAAATTATCATCATTCAAGAACATTTAGGAGGTTACTTCAGTGATCAAGTTATATAAGTGTATTATGCTAATCTATGACACAATAAAGGTGCTTGATGAATGATAACGGTAACTCAGATGATCAAGCTACTAAGCAGCATTTTTTTTTTTGAAGTATCAGCTGTTGATTAAGCTTATAAACTAATTACCGTCTTAGCTCAAATGATGAAGTTTGTTACGAAGTATACCGAGCGTAACTCAGCATGAACAAATTGGTTGCTGTCCTTCATTGATAACATATGCCTTCTTGTTTTTCTAATTATCATGCCAATTAATGATTATTTCTTTGGCCATACACGTAATGATCATTGTTGTTTAAATTTCCAGCTTGTTACGTAATATTGCAAAAGATGATGTTTTGGAAATAGAGTTACCTGAGCATTTAGGGATGTCCCACACTGCAATGGATCCAGGTGAGCACCGAGGGTCACATAATAATCGATTATCCTCATGATGGACATTCATAGAAAGCATCCATGATCCAATAGTAACATCTTCATTGTTAAACATTCTCAAACTGAAAGCTAGAAAATAAATCTATTATGGAATAGGAAATAAATCTATCATGGAAAAAACAATACATAATCTCTTCCAATCAGAGCTCAAACAAATATAGAAAGAATGCCATACACAGCATAACAGTCACAAAATTATTCAAAACAAAACAATGAAGATAATAAATTCAAGGGGTAGAGGATTTGCCCCATGAATCACGTTGTTTAACAGAACTCATGATCACCAAAAGCTATTAGTAGTTTTTTCGCTAAACAGTTGTATCCATAACCAAACTGTAGCATATATTCAAAATATTGGAGCCTCTGAAACGTCCATAGGACTTCTATTGAAGAGAGAGAAAAAGTCACAACTGAAAGAAAAAATTGTTCACATAAACCAGAACACATAGGTGACGAACCTGTTATTTCTAGCAGTTGCCAATGAAGCTACCACCTCAGCAGATAGAACATAAATAGGACCATAAGCATGGAGATAGTATTCATTCCCAATCAGATGTCCTGATTTCTCATACCTGAAATATTTGTTATCACAAATAATGGGGATTGGAGAATATCACAACATCAAAAGACTTGTCAGAATAATCTATGACCAATTACAATGCTCGGCGGGAAGAATCTGATAACTCACACACCATTTCATTTTTGGATCAGTTATCACTGGACCTTTCTTCATGCAACCAATGTAGATCCGTGAATCTGTCCTCTCCTTGGCTAGAAGTGTTGCTAGTCGATCTGAAAAATTATAAAACCCATCAGATTACATTTTGGTTCGATGAATTAGTATAATCTGTAATTCAATATACCTGGGCGCAAATAAATAGCATCATCAGCTTTGACATAATAATCTGCTTCAAAATGTTGAAATGCCGCCTTGAAAAACTCCAACCTAGGTATGAATCAGAGTGAAATAGCAGCATGAGATAAAGAGACAGGATTATAGAATCTTCACCATTGAGAAAAGTTAAATACAAAATGGATAACTCTTACGTTTTCCATGGAAGGCTTACATATTCATCCTTGATGTCAATCACCAAGAAGTCTCTGTAGTGATCTATCTCTTTCTGAAGCTCTGCCACTTTCTTTGCATCTTTCGATCTCCCAATAACGAACCTAAAGGCTAAACCAGTAGCATGTTCCAACCTACAATATATCAATAGCATAAGCATGAATCAGACTCGCTGTTAGGAGTTTTAAACATTACCCCAGTCAAAAGGGCACCAGTGATAGCCATTTTCATCAAACCCAAATTATTGATCTTCCCTAGAGTTACATGGAACAAACTGTGGCTTAGAATCACATTAAGTCAATCTGATTAAAGCCAAAATCAGAAGTAAATTGCAACTAACAAATTTACTATCTTTTTATTTTGATCCATGTAAATGAATCAACTTCCTATCTTGATCAATGTGAAAACATTACCTCAAGAGACCATCTGGGTTGGACGGAAACCAAGTAGAGCGCAGGGCGGCGCGGCGATCAGCTCCTCCGAACCCGGTTAGAATTCCGACGAAGCCGAGAAGCTTAGGCCGTTCGATCAGACCAGCATTGTGATCGACTTTGCGTGAATTTGAGATAGAGTAGAATGCTCGGAATGAATCTTCGGATTTACCGCATCGGAAAACGGGGAGGGGTGTGGAGCGGCGGATGGCGACGACTGCGGAGATTGTTCCGGCGAGGCCGATGAGGAGGGAGATGAGGGAAAAGACGATGATGGGGAGTGGATTGCGAGTGGGGGCAGAGGCGGAGGCGGGTTTAAGAGGCTTGGAGGAGTAGGCGGTGGTGGTGGTGGTGGTTGGGAGAGGGGAGGGCTGGCGGTGGGAGAAGAGTGGCATTTTGGTGAATAATTAAGTGAGAGGGAGATGGAGTGTCTGTTTATGTGGACATTTCACACAGTGTGCTAGATCTCAGGAGATTCAGGAGACTGAGGGGAGAAGATGAGAGAGTGAGTGACAGACTCTGAGACAAGGATAGTTCAACTCAAGCTACACTTGGTCCAAGCGTTCTGTTTACCACCGTGTTTACTTTGTTTTTATTAAATTTTGCGGAAATTCATTAAAGTTCTAACCAAGTTACGGTATAAAAAATTATTACGATACAACAAGCTACTTCTGCATCTTTCTTGATAATCTCTATTATTGAAATCGATTATGCAATTGGATGCCTACAATTTCTTAAACTAAAGAACAAACGAGAGTTTTACCCGCATGATTACAATAGTAAGATAAGTCGTCACACAGTTGACACCCAATATCACTTAACATGTCATGGTCGGAGCAAATGTTCAAGAATTCATCATGTGTGATGGTGATTCTTTTTGAACAAGTAACAAAACTAAGATTGAATTAAACATAGTGACTCATCGTATGTAATGTGAGGGATCCATCATATGTATATCTAAAAACAAATGTCTCGCAAGATCTAATGATGAGTAACACCAGTGTCAGTATAATTGTATCTGAAAGGGTTTCCTGCAAAGTGAACTGTGCCGCCCACACTTTTGGGACTCTGCCGTGTTCCCACAAATTCTGAGAAGTAATGGCTTCCTTGTCCTCCCAGGGAGGAGCTTTAGCTCTTGGACGACTTGATTTTTCAGTTTCATGCAATTGACCTATTTCCTTCATGATGGAGCTAAAAGATCGAGTTCACACATCTGATTTCATGAGTACCGCGCAGTTGTAACTCATAGCTACTTGACAGTCTGAAAGGTAGTACGCAAGGTATTGTAGTTTTGTAGATACTCAAAACCAAACTATGAATGAGCTTGGTGAAGATTTCACAATATACTATACATGATGATTGCACTACACGCGATGGATACCTACTATTCTACAACATCTAGTCCCTCACTTGCTCACTTCACTTCCCTATTAGGAAGAACAGAGCCGAAAGAATAGAATTCTCACTTGCATCACTGAGAAGCTTATACACCCTACAAAGAACATTAGCTAGAAGCAACCTAAGCCCAAATTGCAAGTGAAGACATCATCCCAGCTCCAAGAAATAGCAAGCAGTATGACACAAGTTGAAGCCGAAAATTACAGCTCATCCTCTTGCTCAGAAAGTCAGCAGCAATCAGATCCACCAAGGCCATGTAGACCAGAATACCGGCAGACATGGAATCCAAGATGCCTTCAGTGACCAGAGCTCCTGGACTGTTTGGGTTGTAGGATGAAGAAATTCCAATCCCAACGCCGATACCTAATGGAGTTGTTATGGCGAAGAAACAAGCCATTATCGCCGCTGATCGGTTCCTGAATTGAGCTTGTGAGATGCAGCCTCCAAGTGCAAAACCTTCAAAGAACTGATGGAAGGACAGTGCTGCAACTAAGGGCCTTATGGTGCATGGGCTCTGTGACACTCCTAATGACAACCCAATGATCACAGAATGTGATACAATCCCAAGCTCCAAAATCTGCACCAAAGAACACAACTTTTAAACGAATCGACTAAAAGTTTAGCATTTTCATCGCAAATGGCACCTCAGAATCACTTGAAATATATTGAAACTAGTCGCAAATGCTAACCAAACTATTTATCATGTCGAACACTTCAGTACATTGCAACATTTTGTAACCTAATCAGTTAAAAACGTAAAATCAAAACTTTCCTAGTTTAAAAATCACTTAGTTGAAGACTGGTTCTTGAATTTTGAGCTCATTGTTTCAAACAACAGAGCAAAACAAACTCTCTGTCTCTAGTTGACCGGTGCTCAATCAAGTAGACCCCAACTGACGTGGATCAGACGGCACTAGAGGCCACGTGGCGAAATCACAACCATCTAGTATAGATTTTACCTACTTCTCACTTGAAGTAACGTAAGAAAGGAACATTCTTTTCACTTTTCAGAAAAAACACGACCATGCTTTATAATTCTTAGGGTAGATAATAAAAGAGATCAAAAATAAAGTAACAAAAAAGCACCTGTGAAACGACGACGTGCCGAACACCATCATCCTCGTCATCATCACCGAAGCCGTGAGAATGACCATGCCCATGGGCGTGCCCGTTCCCGTGATCATGACCCGGATCCAGAACCGCCACGTGGCCGTCGCATGCATCCTGAGCGTGGCTGTGACCATGGTGCGCCGCGTGGGCGCGCATTCCCACAATGTGCATCCCACCGCCGTCTTCCTCCCCAAAAACCATCGACCCGCTCCCTTCCTTATGGAGACCCGACTCCAGACCCGGGTCGTCCGAGTCCACTCGTACTTGGGCCTCGCTGGGCCGGGCCAGGCCCTGCTTGCGCTCATAGTACTGCGTGCCGACGAAGTCAACGAGTAAGGTGGCAAGCGATGCCATCATGGCGAAGAATCCAGAGAACGGGAACTTTGACCAGGGAAACTCCGGCAGGCACGGGCTGTTCAGAGCGTCCGACCCGCCGGAGAGCATGTGCACGAACCCCGTCGCCAGAATAACCCCGGCGGCGAAGGCCTTTGCTCCGACGAAGAGGCTCCCGTCCGTGCGCAGGAACCTCCGGTTCTTCCCGACCAGAGGAATCGCAATTCCGGCGACTCCGGCGAGGAGAATGGAGGCGATGGCGACGAACTTGAGGTTGAGCGCGGCGGCGTCGTCTCGGCAGGCGTCGGACGCGGCGGAGTCACAGGCGGAGGAGGTGGCCATTGACTGTGACAGCGACTCTTTCGGAGAAGAGAGTTTGACACAGATAAAAAGAATTCAGAAACGAAGAAAATCAAAACGATGCGTTTCGTAGAGTTGTTGCAGGCAATGAAACAGAAAAAGAGTGCGCATGAAATGTAAAATTATACCGGAGAGTTTGTGTCGGAAATCTGGAGGAGCGAGGAAGAGCCAAAGATCCTGTACAAAACCCAGTGCTGTTAATCGGTGAAGAATATAATATAGAAGAAGGAATACAAACAGAGAGAGGTGGAGGGTGTGAGGAACCTCGAGGAAGGACATGGGGATGTGGAGGAGGAGGGAGTGGGGGGTTTATGTAATTGTCAAGGTTAATTGGAACTGCACGAATCTCGATTTGATTTGATGAAGAGGGCACAGTGACAGAGAGTTTAATTGAATAGGGAAAGAAAGGAAAGAGACGCAGACACATATAGAACACAGAGAGATGAGATGTGAAGGAAGCGATGGAGGAGAAGGGGGGGGGATTAGGAGAGAGTGTCGACATTTCGTTGACGAGGGAGGAGTTACGTGAGAGAGGGTGGTGTGTGCATTTTCGACCTTTTGCAAATCAATGAGCGCCAGTGTCGACATTTGCTTCACATTTCTTGAATTGTTACGGGAAATAGAAAGTAACAACCATGACGTGCGAGGAATCAATTGCGCGTGTGTGGAGAAGAGTGATATGATACGCCAGATTCGTAGGAATTAGATCTCGCCTATACGAAATTTCTTAAACTAGAAGAGACATTTAACCTTGTTCTTTTGTGAATGAATTCTAAAATACAAGGAGAACGTTTACTTTATAGCACCTCCAACAAAATGTCTAAATGTTTTTTCTTTTCATCGAAATCACCTAATGTTGTTACCCTCTCCCCAGACTCTTGTCGTGCCCTGTCTGTTTGGGCCTAAAATAATACTGCGGTATCATCTAGACTATTTAGTCTCGTGGACCGGTTATTTGGAGAAAATATATCACAGAGCAAGATTACCAATAGATTTAGGGGACTATCGCTGTATAGAATATGAGTTGATTAAGGAAGGTGAATCTAAATCAACTAAGAGGTTCTCAAGACTTTATTCGCAAGAAAAAACAATTTGTGTTCTCTATATAAGGGGTCCGAATGTGCAGAATAACACACGCAACGTCAAACAAACTATCGCGCAATCGCATAGTCAAATCTCCTCACGGAGCCAAAGTTCGATTAACTTCGGCAATCAAGTCTCCTCACGGAGCAAAAGTCTGATTAGTTTTGGCAACCAAGTCTCATCATGGAGCAAAAGTCCGACTCGCGTCGGTAACCAAGTCTCCCATCGGAGCGGAGCTACCCAGATGTACGCCTCGCGTTGCATGTAGCAACAAGTCCGATTAACTTCGGCAACTAGAATCAAGTCCATCGAGTCGCTAACCTAGCTCCTCACATCATACCAAATTCAACATTTTACCTATTCTCAAATTCAATTACTTTCAGTTTTCTTGAATGCTTTAGTTGTTATCTAAAGTCTTAAGTTAACTTTAGATTTATGACCTCAGATTCTCAAAACTGTAATCGATGCAAAAGTCTATTACTTTGTTTGTGATAGATATATAGGATTTGTTTAAATTCTTTATTCCCTGAAAATTTTGGTTGATCTCTAGGTTAGAAGGTACTATCTAAGCATTTTCCTAGTGAGTGATGTCTATGTATTCTGGGTTCATTGAGAAATGGACTATTATACTGTTTTTTTATGTGGTGATGTGAAAATTAGTTACTTAACTTATTTGTTTTTTGCGTCAAGTTTGAGGCCTAACTCGGGTCTCTTTTGTCTAAACAGAAACAAAGTAGCTAGAGATGATACATTATAATTTAAAGAAGATGATGGTTTCTGCAGTGGGAATTACTTCATTGATATCATGTTGTCTCGCAGTCAGCGACAGAGTTTAGCAAAAGCATGAAATTTCTTGCACAGGAACATGGTACTGAATGCAAGCTTTTGTGTTGAATTATTTAGCTTGGTTAGGGATGTAGCTTTATTTTACAATATATTCTATGACATTGGCATGTAAGGAGTGGCCCTTAGAATAAAATCACAAGCAAGTCCCACGTAATTTCTGATATATGAAACCATTGTGGCTACAATTTAATAGTTTAAGTTGGCATTTGACATCAAAGTTATATATATGCTGAGAATGAGAGGCTTATGCGTACTCATTCCGCACTTTATATATATGACATGTTATTAGTATCCTGTTCTTTATGTCATATCAACCAAATATGCATATCTTATTTTTGGTTGGTATATATATATATATATACACACACGGAACTTTTCAGGTAAGGAGGTCTTTATCTTATATTAAAGTACGGATTTTCATTTTTAACTAATTTTTCCATCGAGTTTTTACATCTCCACCGTCAATAATCTAGGTTATAACGTATAGATCATCTCCAGAACATTTCAGCCAATTTCATAACCGTTAAGGTACTCATAACTTCGATTTTAAACTCAAAATATGAACGATTCAGGTTCGGCAAATTCAATACGTCCATTGGTTTTGATTAGTTTGATATCTTAACGATCATGAAATCGGCTGCAATTTGGTGGAGATGATCTATACGTTATAACCTAGATAGTTGACGGTAGAGATGTGAAAACTCGATCTAAAAGTTGGTCAAAAATGGAAATCCGTATCTTAAACTAAGATAAGGACCTCCTTGCCTGAAAAACCCCGTATATATATATTTCTTGAACCATTTAGTAGTTGTAATTCTAATGACACGAGTTTTTTCAAAACAATTTATTGGATTGTTTTAAATTTTATAAAGTTTGTGAAATTCATTAAACGACATTTGGTTGCTTTGCGACGTTGTAAATCGAAAACGGAAACGTTATCGGAACTTTATTTAGAAAAACGTTACGTTTCCGCGACGTGAGAATCGAATTTTACTCCGTCGCTCGTTTGTGAAAACGTCCTTCACGAAAGTTGTAGAGCTCGTCAATACGAGTTCGTGGACGCGTCACACATTCGAATCGGACTTCGGACGTGAAAGTTATTAATGTCGGAAGTTAGTTTCCGAATTTGGAAACGAGTATAAAAATGAAGTTTTTGAGATTAGGGTTTCCATTTTCGGAAACCCCTCTCTCCTCCCCCCCCCCCCCCCGCCTCCCTTTCTCCTTCTCTCTCTTCTCTCTCTCTCCCTCTCCGAGAAAATTCGTCGCCGATCTCACATCTCTGAGCGACGTGGTCCTCACCGCCGGCACCTACGCCCTCGCAGGTTCGACTCCCTCCTCCGAGCAAGACGCGATCCATCTCGCCGCCGTGAAGCCTATTCGCTCCTCACTTGAACCAAGCACAGCCGGTCCAAGCTCTCCGACGAGCTCCGGTACTTCCAAGGCCGGGAATAGGTGAGGTTTCGATTAAATTGGTTGTTGTGATTATTCTTTGTGTGATTTTGGGTTGTTTTGGATGGATTTGAGGAGGATATATAGGAGATCAGGGAAGGAGGAGGAGGGGAGGATACTACCACCTTAGGCGGCGCGTGTGGGTGCGTGGAGGAGGTAGGAGCCCGTGGAGGAGAAGAGAGGAAAGAAATGAGACGATTTGGGGCGGCGGTGGCGTGCTACGCGCCGGTGTCAGAGTAGGCGCGTGGGCCCCACGCGCTGCCACAATGAGTGGCGCGTGAGCGCCACGCGCGGTCGCCGGATGTGGCGCGTGTACCCCACGCGCCGCCATATGCGGCGGCGCGTTAACAGTGAATTCAAACAATAATTTTGTAAAATTTATTTTTACGTACGGTAAATGTAAAAGTGATTTACGTACAGTAAATGTGAATTTATTTTACGTACGGTAATTATAAATGTGAATTACGTACAATAAATGTAAAAATAATTTCAGAAGGGTAAATCGTAATTATTATTTACTGAGACAGTATTTACGATTGAATAATATGCATACGTACAGAAATACATAAACAATATGTACTTGTACAGGAATACGTGATTTATATGTATTTGTACAATAATACGTAAATAGTAAATATATGAATAGTAAAATATTATTACTGTTTCGGCATTTAAGGTTTTACATAACGATTCTAAATTCACTTCTTATCTTTTCAAGGTGATCGATACTTCAAGTAAAAGATTCACATTTGGAATCGTGGGAATTTCGCTTAGAATTATAAGGTGAGTAAAATCTCACAATGACGAATCTACCTTTGTGGAGATTCATGAATATGCTAAGTGTTAAAGAATGAACTATGATATGTATTTGATATAGTGGATTGTGTATGTGTATAAATGGTAAATAGGTACATATATATGGTTTGCTATATTATATACTGTCGTAATTTCCATTGTGAATAAGTTCATTTTGGTGTTGATATATATATATATATATATATATATATATATATATATTGAACATGTTGATTCGATTGGTACAATTTAATATGATGATTATTGTACATGGTTTTAACATTGAGTTTTGTTAAAACGTTTTTTCTTCGGACGTGTTTTCTGTCTTCGGACCAGTCTTCGGACGTGTTGGCATGTCGGAACCTAGCCTTTGGCCGGACGAAAGTTACGATACAGTTAGAGCTCTAGTTTGTCTGCCGGGGTACTGCATATGAGGTAACAAATGGGTTATCGGCTTATGAGTACCCATATTTTTGATATTGGGTAACATGTGGTTGTCCAATGTCGGCGGCGTATTACATGAGGGGTAACAGAGGTGTACCAGCGCTCATGAGTACCTGTATTATAAATGCATTTGGGTAAACAGAGGGATTGCCCAACTTCTCATGTGCATATATATTTTCACATTATTAGACAACCAGATGGGCCGTCTAATGAGTCATGAGTGCATTTATAATTGATGTTTTGTGGATTTTCGTATATATTTTATGCGAGTTGTATTTGTTGTTTTACTCATACGAGCTGCAAAGCTTACCGGGTTTGTGTTTACAATCCCGGTGCACCTATTCGATGGTGTATGGGATAATTCCGCATGTGTGGATTAGCGGAAATCGACAGACCACTCTGAGGACTCTAAGTTGTTTTTGTCCTATCTTGTGGTGAGGATTTTGTGTGGATTTATGTGAAGATTTTGTGAGGATTTTTACATTTCTATTTGATATAATGTCGAATTATAAATTTGGTTTGTAATAATCAATTTGACTAAGTTGTACAATGAAACTCAGTAATTATCCGCTGTAACATTAAAATGATTTCGATTTATTGAAATTGTTTTAGAGTTTTCATGACTTCGAAATTGGAGTTTCATACTCGAAATTTCGGGGTCGTGACAGTAATGATCTCCCATAAGTTACATTTGACGTTGAAAATGATTTTTTTGAATCAGTATTTCAGTTAATACCCAAATAGAGATTCCACCATGAAGTTTAATTAATTGCCAAAGTTGTTGAACTTGCCTATTTGTCACTTGCTTGATTAATAAAAATGCGTTTTTAGTTGTTTGAGTGTTGAGTCATTTAGGTTACGTTTGTTTCTTTCAGTTGTTAGTATGCTTAATATTGGGATTGAAAAACGATTTGTGTAATTCTTAAAAGTCAGAGAACGACATGCCAAAGAAAGACATGTTCGATCAAGTTAGTACTCGTCTCACTCTTGATGTCGAGTTGTTAAGCTAGAATCTATTTACATTAATATATATATATATATATATATATATATATATTATCTATATGTTATGGTTATGCAGTGTAAAACTCCCAACTGTGGTTCTATCACTTCTATGCAGTGATTTTTTTTTATGTGAGTTTATCTTTTGATCAGTACACAAAAAACAGTTTGGATTCTTAATTGCTTTACATGGGAGCGCTTACAGCTATTCTGCAATCATTATCTCTATTTTTTTTTAATTTGATGTGGTCTTGTATATGTATGAACTATGAAGAAGTTTCTACTTTTGATTGCAAGCGTGTATGTTATTCATGACAAATTGTCTTTGATGTTGAGACCATTTAGTAGGGCCATATGAAAGTTGCAATGTTTTCCCCAAGTATGGAACTATTTGTAGGCATGTCTAACATTTTCAGTTACTGTACTCGTTTGCTTTCTTATGCTGATAACGTTTTACTTTAATTGTTTTGTACTGGAACGAGTAATTTTATCGCTTGCTTTCTTCTATCTGGTACCATTCATGGCAGGTTGATGTATTCTCATTTGGAATTTTAATGTGGCAGATTTTAACTGGAGAGAAATTGTATGCAAACATGCATTGTGAAGCCATAAGTGGTTAGTTTATCTTATGAGACATTGAGTTGGATACTATATGTGACACATTAATTTTGTTACATTAGTTTAATTATCTACAAGTCTGAGATTTTTCTTTCTCAATTCCAACTTAATATGTGTAGGTAAGAATTGAGATTATTAGCATTTTGCATAGTTTTTTTTTCATTTTCATTTCGATACGCTTTTGATGTACACAATGGAAATAAATGTTAGGCAAAATTGTCAAAATACAACCAAACTTGCTCAAAAATTGTCAATTTGCACCCCAAACTTATATTTGAGTCAATTTACCTCCTAAACTTGGTAAAAATTGCCGATTTACACCCTATCAGTTAAATTTAACTGTTTTCATTCAATTTTGCGTTAAATGTCATGCACATGAGGGGTAATGTTGTCATTTTCTATTTATATTTTTCTTAAAAACAAATACAAATATTCTTTAAAAGGAGGATTATTTTTTAATCAAATTGTTTATTTACATTTTTTTTCTACATACTTAACCATACTTCGAATTATATATTCAACATACACACTCATTCAAATATAGTGTGTTGTGTATATATATGTACATATTGTTTGAGGAGGAACGAAACGAGAATAATAACGACGTAATGGAATAAAACGTAATTATTTAATTATTGATAATAGAGCTTATATATAGGCATTACATAACTACAATCCCGTAGGATTCAGAGTCTTAATCTATTACAGAGATGCGAATTCATCTCTAACATGAAACCTAATAAGGCTAAGACACACACAATGGTAGAATAGTAATTCTCCCAGAATACACATTTATTTTTAATTTTCAATGTATTTATTTATAATTTTCTAATATCGTTTAACATATTATATCAGTAAAATAATAAATATATAAATCAATAACATGTTTCGAAAAAAAATTTGTAACAAGTGTTCATCTTAAGTAATTTTATTAATTTATTTCATTATTAAATATGAATAAATATATAATGATAATATTGCCCCTCAAATGCATGACATGTAACTTAAAATTGGATGTAAAATATTAAATTTAACGGATATGGTGCAAATCGGCAATTTTTACCAAGTTTATGAGGTAAATTGACTCAAATGCAAGTTCATGGTGCAAATTGACAATTATGACCAAATTTAGGGTGCAAATCGGCCTTTTTGCCTAAATGTTAATATTCATTGAGATTTCTTACTAGATTGTGTATCCATTGAGATTTAGTTGTAAATGAATAATAATTAATTTATGAATATAATTCAAAAATCAATTATAATTTTTTTTAATATGAAAAGAATTGTTGACTTTTGGAAAATGTCAATAAAACTTTCCCATGACGTTTAAAAAATATCATGGATTAGTTTCCATGACAGTTGATTAACGTTGTGGAAGATTCTTTTAATAAATGTAATGAAAAGTTTCTTATGACGTTTTCTAAACATCATTGAATGAGTATTTTCCATCACTCCAGTATCAACGACAGGACGGATGACATCTGAAAAACGTCATGAAAACATTTTGAGTAGAAAGGACTTTTCAAATTAGCAGTCATTGAATCTTTCTTGTAAATGAGCAGCATGACATTAGTCTCTTCACTCTTACATACATACATTTTCAAATTCTACTCATATCAGACACCTGTTTTCATATTCTTGAAAGCTCAAGCTTAGTGGAGATCCATTGTTATCCCTTAAAAGTCTAGACTCTATAACATATAACAACAATGAGTGGAAATAAATAAACGGAAATCATGTTAGAACATATAGTATTACTGATTATAATTGATATTGTGTATCTAAATTTTGATATTTGTGAGAATGAGATACCTCTCCGTTGGATAATCAAGGAGAAAATTGGTACCAAAGTTCTCAATATTGATAGCAAAGCTACGATCAATGGCATCTTCACACAAGTCATGCAAGTAGAAAGGCCTGTGGTTGGAGCTATTGAGATTATTCCGCATATCAATGGTGCGCCACAGCAATGGGTCCTTACAGTTGTGCAAGTGAAAGGACGTGTTGTGCAAGTGATCGAGATATATGCAAATCAAGGAATAATGGCTGGACGTGGAACAAGTTTGGAAGGAGATAATTAGCTTAATTGTGCTTGGTGTTATACTTTGCATGTACTACAGTTGGCACTCGAAAATACCAAGAAGGCTTTGCCAAGAAGTCATCCTAGCAATTGTTAATTAAAGATATTCACATCCAGAAGAATTCCAAGTATCCATGTATACGTCCAACTCTATCAAGATGTATTCCTTAATTAAAGGATTGCACCAAGAAGATGTGCACAGCCAGAAGATCAACTGATCAAAAGGGCAATTAAATCTCTATTGCCTACGACTTCTTCACTAAGCCAATAGATGTGGCTTAAATATCTTTCACTTAAAAAAAGTTATTATCTAGTATAATTACCTACGACGTAATCGTATCAAAATTTAATTAAAGATTTTTGATATACTTAACTAATATCTGCGGTTAAAAATATTATCTCATTAATGAGTCGTACAAGGAAGTAAATCTCATCAAGAAGGTAGGCCTAAATAAATAGAGGCCCTGACGAAGAAGAAAAACACAACTCAACGTACAAACCAGCACATCTGCTAAACAAGACCCATCAGACAAACCATATTCAAGTCTTCCTCGAGGCAAACATGCGAATAGCATCCAAACCCAACCAAGTTTTACCTATTAAACTTTTGCTTACTCACACCGCAATGATTAAGAATCGATAACGACTCGTACTGAGACACGAAAGAATGTTTGAACAGACTAGGCGACCTACATATCAGACAAAACGAGGTTACAGTTCTTATCCTTGTCACATTCGCCGACATTAGAAGTTAAGACAGTGCAATCACATACAACAAACTCATTTACGCAAGTAGTGGCATGCCTATACATACGCTGCTTAAATTGGGAACGTTCGTTTACATAAACTCACATGGAGCGTCAACAATTACAAGAATTAAGAATGAGTCTCAAGCCTTCATTTGTTAACTTATTCCCGAAAAGCTGGAGGTGGCGCAAACTACCCAATGTTCCTGCCATAGCTATTGCATATATATGGATTGTAATCTTCAAAAAAGGGAAAGGTGTACGCCCTTCTCTGGATAATAATACTTCTATTGGTAACAATAACCTTGATATTAATCTCCATAATAATACTCATGAGGCTCATCATTCGAGAAACTACACCACTCTTTATTCAGATGGAAACTTTGAATGATGTCAAACGAGGGCAAGACTGCCCGACCACTCGTATAGCTTCATGTGAGATGTTAGCGCATAGAGAAATGTCAAGTTCCTCCAACAATGGAAGTCTCTGTGCCACTTTCCCCAATCCCTCATCCCAGTCATCCGTTATGCTATTGCAACACAACAGTCGGAGGCTTCTGAACCCTCTTGAGCTACACAGAAATCCAGTGAAAAAACTTATAGATCAACATAATCACACATCGAAATGAAACATAAACTCCAATGCATATATACCAATATTTTGGAAAGATGTCAAGATATCAATGCGCCGTGTTCATGTTCTATCTAATTTAACAGAAAGAAAAAATTTGAAGGTGTTTGTCAATCCATATTGATTTCCTAATCTGATCAGGAAAAACTTGTTTCGGTAAAATTGACTTTTACACATTTGATTTTCAAATTGTTAAGTCGTTTGCTGTTTTAAAAAAGCTATTTTGTTAATACCATATCTGACTTGTTCTATGTCTATATCATACCTTATATTGTGTTGTTAATTATCTTTGATTGGGTTGATCTATGTTTCGTGGCATGAAAGGAGATCTGATTCTCTTTGGCTTAGACTCTATATATACAACACTAGCATGGACTAGTTGAGGTGAGCTTTTAGATTATATGCTTGAGATATACATGTGTGATAGTGCATGTGTGTTATGCATGTCAACTGTGTTCATTCATAGAAATAGGAGATTTCTTCTATTACAATCTTAGATTGTGTGTTACCTGCATAATCATCTCATTGAGATTAGTTTGTCTATGCAGGTGTATGTGTACAATCCTACAACAAGAAGATGTTGTCTCCTGAATAAGTTTTAGAATATAGTTTATGTGATTATAGTTAGTAAAGTTGGCTAGTAAAGAGATCTCAGAAGAGTCTCTACTTGTAGAAGTTATACTGTAAACATCATTCATAGCAAAGGGTTGTGTGGACTACGTTAAAGTCCCGCAGTGGTTTTTACCGATTGTTTTGGTTTCCACTGTAGTGAACAAATTTATGTCTTTGTGTGATTGAATTTGTGCAATTGCATATTATTCTTACTCTCCAATACTTTTAAAATCATACAAAAAAAATACAAACTTGATAAATGGAATTAGGGCATATTCAACATTACCTTTTTTCAGTGATGTACTGAAGCAACTGATCGGTGCCACAGTGCTCGATATTGATGGACGAGCTCACCGCGGCTTCGATCAATGGCATGACGGCACATGATATCCAAATCGCAGTCCATGGCTTGAAGATCGCAATCATTTCTCATGTCGATGGTGCGCCACAGCCGAGTGTTGCTCTTCCAAATTTTGCACCAGTTCATGTCTGAGTATTCATCAAAACCTCAATCGCTGATTAACACCGCCACATTCTCAGGAAGCTCCGTCCAGTCTCGCCATTGTCCTCTCCCGACAGCTCCGTTTGAGGATTCCCCCATTTTCTCAACTCAGGGGTTTCGCTCTGGTTTTTGGGGGAAAACAGAGAGACTTTTCAAATTTGTGTGTTACGAGATCCATAGTCTTTAACCACGAGATGTGGTGTAGTGGTTGTTGACCACAGCAATTTTTTTGAGTAGGGCTTATATGTGGCATTGGTTACGGGTTCGATCGTTAGTGATGACATTACACACTTCAGCGTTTCTGATGTGCCTTGAAAGCGAAGAGCTTGGCTTTCGTTGGGCCGTTGATGACATTACTGTGGCCAGGGAACTCGAGTGTAATACCGGGCTGAAACCATTTCACATGGGCCCCTGTAGAGATTAGTTTCATGGCAGAGGTATTACCTTCGGCTGTGGAGATACCCCGCAACTCCAGTTGTGGACTGTCATCCGCTTGCGCATGTGAGTGCCTATGAGCATGGGAGGGCCCGAAAGGGACATGTCCTTGCCGTTAATAAAAAAAAATCCATGGTCTTTTCAACTGTTTTGAGACGTGGGTGTGAGAGCTATTTGGGTCGGTCTAGACAACGGCCCATATCCAGTAATAGGCCTATTTAGTTTTGGCGGCAAAACTGACGGGGTGGATTTTATCCGGTTCACCGTTGCAGGTTGCATTGGTTTTGTTAAAGAAATCGATCGGAAGAAGAGGAAGCCCATCTGCCCATGTTACCATGTTCAATAGATTCTGTATTGTTGACATTTCTAATTTAATGGTTAATTCACTTAATTGAGGCCATTCCCAGTTCCCACTGCCCATGCTTCCAAACTCTGAGGATCTGCCTCAAGCAGCAAGCTACTTCAGTAATATAGTATTCCTCAAAAGTTCATAACCAAAATTATATTAACTTGTTCGTAACTTCGTGTAATCCGCATACCATCAGAAAATGGTCATAAAAAATAACCACTAACTATTTGTGTCTTTCGTTATAAAATTGGACGAAACCTATTTTGACACACTAATATCCGCCTCAATGTCTCACAATAGTTTAGAGACATACACTTACGGTGACTAAATGAGCTGCCATTTTGCGGTTGGGAGTTACTTAGGTAAGATATCTTTCTAAGGAATTTTTTCACTAGTTGATGTTCGAATCAAGAATCGCCTATAAGGCTATAACTGTCTCACTTGCGACTCAGCATGCTTGCGCTAAACCATCTACAATGAGTCCAAACACTTATCTTTCGTATGCGAGAAAACTCGGATGAGACGATTTATTTGACATTCAGGACAACTCTTATCTCCTGCAGAGTAACAATGTGGAAGGGAAACAGTAACAGTGCAATACCACCAAGACGACGTCGGCCGGTGAAGTCAGCTTTGCTCGCATTATTTTGAGCCACCCACAACCTTCCATTTTGTCACAACCACCTCTCCTTCTGTTTCATACACCACCCATTCCTCACTGACACTTGCCCTCCCTCGAAGCCCATGAGAGAAGAAAAAAACAAAGAAGATCCAGAGGAAAATACCAAACTACCTCTGCAGCACAAGACGATGCAAATGTCCAGTTAAATAAAAAGAGAGACAACCCATCGCAGACCTTTCTATTTCCTCATCTCCTCTCTCTCTTCAGCCGCAGAAAGCCACTGTGTAACCAAACCCCACTATTATACTAGCCCCCCCCCCCCCCCCTTTATCCCAGTTTCCTCCTCCGCTGTAAACCAAAGCCAAAACACCATGTTTGAGGAATCTGTCTCCGCCCTGCCCTCAATTTGGGCCTCCATGAACAGCTGGTTAACCCCAACTGTTCTCTTCCTCCTCCTCAACCTCATTATTGGCACCATCGCCATTGCCTCCAGCTTAGGCACCCAGATGCACCACGACCAGGACCAACACCAGCACCAACAACACCAAGGCTTGGTTAGATCTTCTTCTGTTCTGCAGCGCTTTAAGTCCATCAACTTCTACAGCTACAGATCTCCAGAACCCGCCACGAATTACGAAAGAGCCCCCGAGTCCGAGACCCATGAGGTCGAACAGCACAAGCTCCACAGATCTCCTTCCATGCTGCAGCGCCTCCAGTCCATCAAGTTCCAGTTCCAATTTCCCAGAGAACCCAGCCCCCTGCAGACCCGAGACTTGGTAGTTCCGGGGCCCGAACCGGAGACCCATTTCACTACTTTTGAGCACTCCCCTGAAGACGAATCTGAAAAAGAAGAAGAAGAAGAAGAAGAAGGACAGCACGAAGAGTTGGAGCTGGATGATGAAGACCAGTTCGAAGTTGAAGCAGGAGGTGAAGAGGAGGACCAGACACTCGACCAGATTTACCGCCAGCTACAGCTGCAGGACCACCACGTCACCAGGACGACATCGGACACCTTGCCGGCTCCCGGCGAGGTGCCCACGAAGCTGCCGAAGAAGATGAAGAAGTCGGCGAGCACCAAGTCGGCATTTTCTCATTTCGCGGCGGAGGACATCGTGGAGAAGCGCCGGCCGGAGACGGTGAGGGAGAAGAAGGCGGCGAAGGCGGACGAGGATGATGAGGAGGTGGATGCGAAAGCCGATGACTTCATCAACAGGTTCAAGCAGCAGCTGAAGCTGCAGAGGCTGGACTCGGTCGTTAGGTACAAGGACATGATCAGTAGAGGCAGCGACAACAAGTGATTATGTTGTTAGTTTTGATGCAAATGGAAGTTATCATTGTCTGGGTTTTGATTAATGTCTTGTTAATTTTTGGGGAAGAAGGAGATTTCATTTCGGTTAATGAAATTTTAGGGGGTCTTGAATGTAATGTAGATCTGTGCTCTACGTACTAGTCTCTCTCACTACTGTTGCTCTGCTGCTGCAGCTCTCTTGTTTTGTTTGTTCAGATATGCCCTTTGTTATGTGATCTGTTTACTTCATTCTTGAGGGGTGTTTGGGTAAATGTGGCTTGCGTGAAGGAGGCGGGTGAGCTGGAGTGAGTTTTTGTAAGCTGGTGACCACTAGAATTCTACGTAGGTTGATCTTTTATGGATCGGTGGGGCAATTCGGTCAAATCACGTAGGATTTCGCAATCGCGGAGCTTATCCGTATGTGACGGAGGTTGTGGGGGCTTTGTTTTGATAGTCGTAATGAACCCCGACCGGCAAGTACGATGGCTTGCTTCTTCTCTGTCCTCCAAAATGGACTTCGGTAAGGATGCCAAATGAGTTTGAGGCATTTCTTAAGCACGGCCTCGGAGAATAAATTTTGTTACAAATAGATCTTGATTTGACTAGTAATGTAATCTAGCGCGGCTATGTTCCGAGTGAAGTGTGTTACGCTCTTATTTGATTTTGTAAATGTAAGAAATTTGAGATGCTTCTTCGTATCAAGCAAACAAGAAATTATAAGTTAAATGTGTAAATGCTTCCTGCAAAATCTTATTACGAAAAGCTATTACAAAGTCATTCCGATGAAAGAACAAACCAGCTTGTCCATATGGGAGGCTACTCAGCATTGCTCGGGTCGTACAGCTGTGGAAATCGAAAGTGATTACTTGTCTTTAATTACTGCATCGCAGACAAACGAGGCCGGTTTCTCGGACTTCAGAAGAATTCTTGAAGATATACGAAAGTACGTCAATGCTTTCCAATATATTCTTTGGAAGGCAAATGGTGCCCAATCGACTAGCCCACCTTGTAAGATGTAGTTCGGTCACACTATTTTGTAGATTAGATTCCTGCAGCCCCTGCTATTATTTAGAATATTCTCTTAGATGATCTTAACGATTCGGTGGAGTTTTAGTTTTATGTCCTCCCGCACAAGTTTTAGTTTCAATCAATGAGTTGGGTTGTGATTTTGAGCGTTAGCCACTTAGCCCCAGACTCTCTGCCTTAAAAACAAAACAAACAAACAAACCAAGCAGGTTCTTAGTGCACCAATTTCCTAAGATTGAGCTTAGCAATACAAAAGAACAAATCAGAGGTAAAGAAAAAAAACCTCAGATACAGAGATGAGCTAATCTATTATAAAACATTAGTCTACTGATATGAGTGAAGCTCCAAAATGACTTGATCTAGTGGACCATAGAAGAACTAAATGAACATTTTTGGTACCATAGTTGTTGCTGGTTTTTTTTTTATATACTTAATGTTCTATTGCTGGGTACGTTGATTCATTGCAGGTTTTAATTTATCTCAATCCATAACTGTCTCTTGGATATATGGTATGGATGTTGTGGTCCTAGTAGGGTTCTAGGGGCCACTATAGTAATTATGTATGACTCTGTTGGGACTTGACCAATGTTTTCATGTTGTATAAGGTTAAATTGTAAATGCTGAAAGGGGATAGATGATCAATACTGTACTTCTTTGAGGATCAACTTTATGATTCCGTGCGAGTGATGTGCGACATATATTTGAAAGTTGAAACTACCACCAGCGCTGAAATGAGAAGCAATTGAGTAGTGTTGGCAATAACTAGCATCGGACGAACTTTACGTGCATATGAGTACTTGTTAAACCTTGATATTGGATTTTGGGACAAGATTGAAGTACTAATACTTATGAAACAAAAGATTACGCTCTAGTAGTTGGACAAGCAAGCAATGTGTTGGAGGTGGTTTAACATTTGGCGATGCCTTTACTCTTTTTTTTTTTAACACCGTTTTTTTTTATAAGTGTTTAATGTCCGTCCTTCCAAGTTACAATAAACTTGATCTAAAACAATTCTAATATCAATTAAATTTGCATTGTGGCATAGGTTGATGAAGACAAAAACTCAAGTTGAACCATAATTTCAATTACATTTACATTTTCCATGCGATGACAAATGCATTTGTTTTCCATATATGTATATTCAACATACTATGTCACAAACTCTATACAACAAGCTCCCCATACTGAAATTAAGACGTTGGTCTCCTTGATATATAAGGTTTTAGGTCAATACATCTTATACACAAATCAATCGAATCATAAAAGGTATATAATGGCTTAAAAGAAGAAACAACACTTCCAACCCATTATGCTTCTTTTGATATCTTGGTGCTCATGTTTGCCGTCTTATTCTTGTTGCATAGGATTCATTTCGTGAAACAATGAGTCCAATATTAAGCACCACCCTATTTGAGTATGCTCAAGCAATCCAATCTGATTGATTTGTAGACTTCCGGTTGAGGCTCTGTGTAGAATTCGCAAAACAACATTTGTAAGCTCAATCCTACAACCATATGACATCATTATCAAAACGATGTTGTGGGCTCTCTCTACAAGTTATATTAGCCAATCTAGTCTCATTTTAACCCAAACATAAATTACTTTTTTGTGAACTATTCAGACACAATAAGGATGAGCTACATTTTGCATTATCGAAGTCCATACCAAACTCGTGAAATTTCAGCACTTGCTAAAACATTGCTAACAACTGTTCATGCTAATTAAGCACCAACGACTAAACCTCCATGAATTCGAGAAGATGCTCTCTCTCAATCTGTATTCCTTTCGATAAAATTACGAGGAAGACGGTCTTCTCAATTCAAGGAAGGCTTGACTGTTCCCAGACGACGTCGTTGATTTACAGCACACACGACTGTGCTTAATCTAAACATGACAGGGCCATCCCACGAGCCCATGACATAAGGGCTTCCTCAATCCAAAAAGGTCACAATTCACATGTAAATATACGTGTAAAGCTCAAAGTAATTCGTCTATATTCTTCAAAACAAAGTCCTACGGACTCTCCTACCACATCGAATATTAACTGGAACAAGAGGAAACAAAGATCCCTTTGCTTTCCAATTCTACACCAAACAGAGTGATGAAGATGGTCTGGAAGGTCACTCGACAGCTTTCGATTAAAGGAAAGAGAAGTCGCATATGGGCAGGAGCTTTTCTCTGTTGGGTTTTGCTCATGTTGGTCACTCCCAAAATTTCTCACTCCCCAAATCACCATCACTACGCTGACATGCGCAATTTCCTTGGTATCCCAATCTTTTTTCACTTTGTTACTGATTTCAGACACTTCTTTTATATTTACTCAACTGGGTTTTTGACAGGAGTGCCCAACACATTGAATGTGATCACCAATTTCCCATTCCTGGTGGTTGGGGTTCTGGGTTTTGTTCTATGTGTCCAAGGGGGCTTCTTCAATATCAGGTGCAGTAATTGTGCACTGTGTATTTACTCTATTAATGTCTTCAAGTGATGTAATTGGTTGGTCTTGTTTTAGTTTGCAAGGTGAAGTTTGGGGCTGGGCACTGTTCTATGCAGGAATAGCAGGGCTGGCTTTTGGGTCTGCTTATTATCATTTGAAGCCTGATGATAGTAGGGTGACTTGGGATACGTTGCCGGTTAGCATTTCAATTTCTTTCAGTGCTGTCAATGTTTATCTGTTCATTTGTACCATACTTCTGTTCCCTTTTCAGAAATTGTCAGAAAAGGGTAGAGAATGACATTGATTTTTCAAAACTTTTGACTGATAAAAGTAAAAGAGTTCCTGATTCAATCAACTCATAACAGAAAAGGGAAATACATGTGTGCCAATAATTTCCACTCTGCTGTATTGAAGAACAACTAGAGCTATGTTAGTTAGTTTGGTAATCCAGTGAATGAAACCGAGTTCTTATTAGGCATTTCCCACACGTTTTGGCTTCTCTTCGTTTAGTTCAACAATTGAAGTAAATTTGGATTGCAGATGATGATCGCATTCTCCTCGCTTTTCTCTAGCTTTTTAGTGGAGAGAGTGGGAGAGAGAATTGGCTTAAGTTGTCTACTCGCTCTCCTATTTATTGCGTTTCTTAGTTCTGCTTATGAGAGGTCAGTTTTCAACTTTATATTTTCTCCTATGCGATATTGGATGAAGTATTATTTTGGAGGTAGCATGAATTATTTCTGTTAATAGTGGTTCTTGCTGGCTGGTTGCAGGAAATGTAATGATATCAGATTGTACATGATGTTCCAATTGATTCCATGTATAGCAATTCCAGGAATGACATTTGTATTCCCACCCAAATATACTCACTCAAGATATTGGCTTTGGGCAGCAGGTTGGTCTTTTTCATCATGTTTTCTCCTAAAAGAAAATCTATAAGAGTTATTAACTAGCTGGTGCTCCTAAGAACATGTGTTTCTAACCCTTATGCGGACTTGTTTTCTTTGCAATGTGGTTTGTTACATCTGAGAAAGTATATACTGAGAAATCGATTGGTTTTTCAATGGCTGGTCATAGTTGATGTTGCTCAATCTCATATTTTTGGTCATGTCATGCTAGTAAATAAATTCTACATACCCATATCTTGTTTCTATTTTATTTACTCTACTTCCTTTGCATAAATGCATTTTAATAAATGATATTACCTGAAGCCCTAAACTCATAAGTTTTCCAATACTAATGAGAAAAGAAGCATGAGGTTGCTTGTGTTTATCATTCATTGGAATCAAATTTCACTAGTGTTGGTGTTTCTTTTATTGTTCTAGGGTGCTTTTAGTGCATTACTCTTTTCATTTCTCGAGTATGATAGTGGTTTCACTGATAATCCGTATCGTTGGAAAAACATTAATTAATTTCCTAGTGACTATAGCAACTCTTTGCAGGGGCTTACCTTCTCTCAAAATTTGAAGCCTTTGCTGACATGAAAATATACCATGCAAATCAGTACACTATCAGTGGGCACTCCTTGGAGCATTTATGTTTAGTAAGCGTCCCTATTCTTCTCAGTATTATGCTTGTGCACAGAAACAGGAAGTGTCAAAGGTACTTTAGTTTCTGCAATTTACTATTTCATTGATATCTTGATCTGTTTAAAATGAGTACTTTTCAACCTGATGTCATGTTTTCAGTTGATGTGGCTAGGTTTATCTGATATTTTGGTAACATTCTCAAAACTATCTCGATCCCTTACATGTTGAGTGGGCTTGTTTACAGAATAGGCACCCTCAAAGAATGTTCATGAAGCTGGCAAGACAAGGCAAACACATTTTCTTTGCAGCTAATCTAGTTGGTGCTTAAAAGTTTTCTATGAATGGGAGACATTGAAAGTAAAGACTAAAGAGCGGTTCTGCTTGACATAGCTCAGTGTGAAGATTAGTCAAGAACGTCCCCACTTGTTCCATCCCAGTGGCTGCGAAAATGATCAACACCCCATTGACTACTATAGCCTAGGATAGTTGAAAGTTGAAACAAGAAAATTTGTTATTGCACTCGATTTCAGATTATCGATCCTTCTGTAACTGGACTCCAGTCGACAGATTAGTTAACTGATGATCAAGGTGTTAAGATTTTGATCTAATTTGTGCTCGAAATCCTGCTGTACTGTGAATCTTGATCGTTCTTCTTTACCGAGCAATATCAGTCATCTTTCTGGTATTTGTATAAATATTTTAGCACCAACCACACCCATAATCTAAGAATCCAAGACAATCTTCTGTAATTGACACGCTTGCTGAACCATAAAGAGGGGAAGGAGTAGTAATGCCGAAGGAAAACAAGAATCCTCATACTGGTTGGAGGCCTGGAGCTATCTATCTCATATATTTGATGTTCATAACATCATCCCAGCTCAAAAACTTTAAAAAGCAGCATTGCCAAATAAACCCAGCGAGTCAGTGACTTCGACTTGGTAACTAATTGCTATGGAACCAGGGTGGTTCAAATCCTATAGTCCTAGCAGGCGGTTCTCTTTGCTTTTCATGGGCCTTTGCTTCTCTGCTACTCCTTGCTCTAGGTAACCCTCAAAACGTCCATAAGAAGCACACAGCCATTTGCGAGCATCTCCCTTTTAAATTGAAGTCGCTGATAGACACATTTCGAGGCTGATGGCATGTCTTTGTACTCAATTGAGAGTTCTATCTCAACATACGTGGTTGGTGTCTATGAGTTGGACTCGAGACTTCTCACTTAGCTAAGAACAATGTACGTTGCTAGACAAAACCTTTGTGAGCTGGAAATTCAAATGCATGTCGTAATTAGAGTAAACTCTCAATTATGTGGTGCTAGAATTAGGACTATGAAGAAATTATAATGGGCCGTATAATACACACAAAAACTTTATATGGCGAGCTTGTGGTCTCACATGACAAACATGCATAGGCATTCCTCCCCTCACATGTATATTTTGGTTATTTTGGACAATTGTGCTACATACTCATCATATATCTATCTGAATATACCTCCACCACATGTATCCATGTGAAACAAATTCATGCCTACCATTATTTCTTATTTTCTAATAATTAATTAGACAATTTTCTCCAAAAATCTAAGAAGTTGCATGTATATACATACATTTGGAACACCAAATTGACACTGTGAGTTACTACGTTGTAAGTTTTCTCAAAGACTTCTAAAACTACATTTGCCCGCCAATATAGTTTATGCAGTCAATTTTATGTCAATTTTGCATCAGATAGTGTATATAGTTCATAATTTCACTCACATTTTGTCAATCATACCACCCAAATATCATGAAAATGTTTCATGTTTGTTCATGCATTCTTAATTTGACCGATTAATTTCCCCCAGTGAAAGAGAAATTGTGGATCTGAAGCGCAAGTACTAAATCGTATAGTTAGAACTGAGAACAAGCAAAGAAATTTACCTGAATTTTCTATCTATGATGACCTAAACCAGTAAATTAATGTAGAGCTCTACGAGGCTAGGAGTGCCAAATATGATACGGATTAGGACCAATAAGAACATTATTAGCTAAATCATTAAGAAACTTCGCCATCGAATTTGGTGCAGTTAGTGTCACCACTTGAGAGTTTGGAAATATTAAACACATGGACTAAACTAAAAAGGATCTTATCTCAACCTCAAGAGCAGCATTGTTAATTACCCCATAATTGACTTAGGCTTCAAGTTAATGCACACACTCAATCACTGACTCAACACTAATTAACAAATTATTACCCAATTAAAAGAATTATAATACAGTACTAGTTACTCTATCAAAGTCATCATTTAAGATAACTCTTACCTAGAATCCCACAGTCGTCGGTGGGCTTCTCTTTTTTACGGGTACTGCTTCTTTGTCTCCCGGTAAATACAGTATTCAATTTTCACATACGTCCAAAATGTCATTCTGTGAAAGGGTCAAGATTTAGTGCTTACCACTAGTACTGTGTTTCATAACCAAAGTTCTACCATACTTCGGAGCTGGAAATAAACACAAATTACCAAGTACAATGATAAAATTATGTCACGTAAAATTTCGTCTAGTGACATAGTTTCGCTTTATTAAGTGAATTGAGTGAGAGGTTGTAAATTTGACTTATAAAACACTTGTGGTTGTACTTGAGCATGAAAAAATAAATTTACAATACATAAGATTCAATGTTTTATATGACTAAACAATTTGTAGTCATTTATTCTTGTATATGAAAATAGTTTGAAACTACAATAGTGAAAATTTTATAGTCGAGATACGTCGAATGACGCTTTTGTATTTCGAAATATTATTACTATGAAGGTCTCACTATGAAGTGTAGACAAGCCTGTAAATCTTCAAATCTACGATTACCGTAAGAGGAAAATAATGAAAGCGAGACCGCGAAAGTAAATAATTAACTCCCTCCAAAACCGCATGTTTCTCCCCATAGCAGAAAGAAAAGAATAGTGGACCCCACACGTTACTGAAGCAACACTCCATCACGGACGCGGGGCCCAAGGGGTCGAACCGGGGGATTCACCTCTCTCACTGACACGTAGGAGAGAGAGAGAGAGAGAGAGACGGAGTGGGTAAGCTTTATTACCGCCTTCATTTACAGATTTTCCTCTCCGTTAAAAACTGGGTGGGAGTAATTTCAGTTGGTGGTGAGCTGGAAATAAAATCCATCACTAGGCTACTCAATCTCCTTCCATTCACTTTCTAGTTTCTTCTCCTCCTCCTCCTCCTCACCCAAACAACTCATTCCATTTGCAAATCCGATTTCAAATCCCGAACCAAATTCCAATCTCAGTTCCGATTTCAATAACTGAAATGACGGACAGAGTCTACCCGTCATCCAAAGCCGCCATCAACGGCGGCACTATGAACGGCGGCAACATGAACGGCGGAACCGCTACAACTACCGCGGCCAACCCCACAGCGACAAAGCCACAGCCTCTCAGACAGCCCTACCGGCCTCAGCCGCAGTACCACCACCGTAGACACCGCCGCAGCAACCGGAGCCTCTGCTGCTGCTGCTGCTTCTGGTCGATACTGATATTCCTGATTCTCGCTCTCCTCGCCGCCATAGCCGGCACGGCGCTGTATGTTCTCTACCGCCCTCACCGCCCCGAGTTCACCGTGACCTCCTTCAAAATCGGGAAGCTGAACCTCACCGACAGCCCCGACGGCGCCAGCTCACACCTCGCTACGCGCTTCAACCTCACTCTGGCCTCTAAGAACCCGAACAACCACCTCAGCTTCGCCTACGAGTCCTTCGCCCTCACTCTCTCCGCCAACAACGACGTCCGTCTCGGCAACGGCTCGATCCCGGCCTTCTTCAGCGACACCAAGAACTTCACTTCGTTCCGGTCGATCATCACCGCCGCGAGCGAGCTCGATGTGGAGTCGGCTAAGTCGCTGAGATCGGATCTGAGAAGAAAGGGCGGGGTGCCGATGAAGCTCCAGATGGACACCAAGGTGAAGGTGACGGTGGGGGGGAAGCTCAAGAGCAAGAACGTGGGGATTAGGGTTACGTGTCAGCAAATCAAGGGGGTAGCACCGAAAGGTAAGTCACCGTCGGTGGTTGATGTTGCTGACTCCCACTGCAAGGTTGATCTTCGGATCAAGATCTGGAGATGGACCTTTTAATCATTACTCAATTCCCCTCCCTCTTAATTTCTATATCATTTAATTCATTGTCATTTGCTTTTTTTGAAGCACCTTTGATTTTTTTTTCTTTATATGGTTTTTTTTATCTGGAGGAAATTGTAAACTTTATTATATCACAGATCAAGAATTGGTCGAAGAGTTTGATTCAATGATTCATACTTGATATTAGAATTAAGCGCCGGTTTGGGTTGTTCAAATTAGAAATCCATTGTTGTTTTTTTTTTATGAAAGAAATCCATTGTTGTTACTTGTTCTAGTTTCTGTTAACATTGTGTCCCTCTGTAATTGCCACAAGGGTAATTAAGAATGACCAAAAAGGAAAACAAGCCATTCTTATTTTTAGAGGAATATGTGAGCTGTTTAATTCTCCCTTTTGAAGTACGAAAGTTGTAAAAACAGGGCAGAGAGGAATATAAGCTGTTTTTATTTGGCTTTTTAATGAGTTTTTTTTATAATAGCTTTTTAATGAGTTTGGTACTGTAGTTCTATGCTTCTAGAAATCAGGCTTTAAGTTTCTAACCAATTAGGGCTACTTGGTCACTGTGATTGTCCAGAACTTGAAGCTTCTCAGTTGATACCTGTGAGTTTGGTGGTCCACTTTCTCACTGGCCTGTACTAGAATTCTAAATGCACACCCACAGTTCTTGGTGACATGAATTTGAGGCTTCCATTTCCCGGCCCCTGTTCAGTACTTTGCCAATTAATACATGTGTTATGTATTAGTTGTGTACACTTCTAGCGATCCAATGCGACGTTTGCGACACTTGTGACATGTTTACTCGCTTATACTTTCGATTTTACTCACCAAAGGCCTGTGTGCCCTACTTTGTCCCGGTAAACGTTGTCGGAAAAGTCATGAATCCAAGATCGGAATCATAAATACGAACATCTTGAAGACTTGTTTATGGGGAGGATGATGATGGCGATAGTGTGATAAATTTGCGTGCACGTGGGATGTGTGTGTTGTTGGTCTGGTTTGGAGTGGCAGTTGGAATTTTAGTCAGAAGCTGTATCGAGTTTTTCCCCTCCATCTATGGCTCCTTTTCTCTTTCTGTTCTTTGTTTTACAACGAATAAATGAATGACCAAACGAACGTACAGTCTCAAGTCCGCTAAGTAGACTTTTGCGCACACAGTGGGATTGCTTAATGCTCTGCCTCTGCCCTTTATTCCCTTCTTTTTTCCGGTTTCCCTTCCACTTTCCGAGAACCAGTATCTCATAATTCTCATAACAGGCCGGTCCGGCGTTACGTAGATTCCAGCACGACTGTAAGTGGTATAAAACATATAAAACTATCCACATTTGTTGAAATAAATCTAGAACAACACCACGGATGCAGAGGTGGGCTCGGGTTTGCTACAACCCACCCCATTTTTTCAAAGAAAACTCAAATTTTTCTACACGTTAGGGTATAAGAAAAAAAAAAGAGAAAAAATAGGCTGAAAGCCGACTCTTTTTCTCATCCACCATGACTCCGTTCTCTCTACTCTCTGTCTTCTGCAGTTCTTTGTCTTTCTAAAACTCTAATCACTATATTGGGAAAATCATCATCCACAATTATATTGATTAAGCAATCCCAGGTATATATCGATTGATTTGTATCTATTTCTCATATTAGTTTTTTGGGTTTATTTACTATGTTTTTATAGGTTTCTCTATCAATACAAAGTACATATGATAAGTCATTTCACTTGAATCTAAGTTTTCTATCTTGTTTCAATAGGCGTAAACTATCATTTCGATGTTGAAATTATCATTGTTCTGCTACGAAGTCTTTTTTGACTTCGCTCAAACTTAGCACATCCTATTATTAAATCATTGATCCGCCACTGACAAACACAACAGAAAATGGGGCTCTAAGAAATAGGGACGTGTAAAAATACTAGTTGGTTTTACTGGTAAATACGAGTTAACAAAGGTGAATTCTTGGACTGTCGGTTGACGACGAGTTGGCCCATGCCAGTAAGAATATGTCAAACTGGGCATTGTGGGCAGGGTCAGACCACTATCATTTATAACCGTATCGGGTATCCGGACATGGCGGGTCCAAATTAATTTCTCTTACGTTATTCATATCATCAAGAACATTTTACGCGAGTGTGTCTGAATTGAAACAATAGAAAATCACCACACTTGAGTAACCAATTGCTATTAAAAAAATGATAACAAAGTAACTGAGCATGATAACAATGTGTTTTTTTACTTGATCGAAGCAGTGCAGTGGTGACACAGTCTGGACTAGAAAAATGAACCTGTTTTAGTATCATTGTCCCAAATTTGATTTTATCATCATACAGTTTAACTCGATCACCTGATGAATTTATTCGTAAAATTGTTGATCTCTGTCTCTTCGTAACATAAAATCAATTGGAAACAACGATGACTAGGTTGTCACAATGCACCCCCAAACGGTAAAAACGGATTCTATGCTATTTACCAAACGAATTAGCTCAGTTACTTTAATCTGAATTCACCCCAACAAATTACCGTTAAACCAAATGTGAAACGGCCACAATCTCTGTTTGTTTTCCCCCAACGGCTATTTTCCACCGCCGGTAAAAATCCAACAAAAAATATTTAACCCACCTCTACCCTTCTTCCCCAGTTCTCCTCCAGAGAAGAGAGCACAGCCATGCTGCGAAACCATCACCTCCTCTCTCCCTTATTCTTCTTCTACTTCGCACTCTCCTTCTTGTTCACTCTTTCTCTCTCAATCCCAAACTCACAAGACACCCTTGCATTGCTCGCTTTCAAAGCCTCGTCGGACAACAACCGCTCCAACTCCCTCGCCTCCTGGGCCGAATCCACCGACCCCTGCGCCGGGTCATGGCTCGGCGTCACCTGCGACCCCAAAACCCGCCGCGTCACCAAGCTAGTCCTCGAAAATCTCAACCTCACCGGTTCGATTCAACCACTCACCACCGCCCTCGACCGCCTCCGCCTCCTCAGCCTCAACCATAACTTCCTCTCCTCCTCCCTCAACTTCTCCTCATGGCCCCACCTCAAGCACATCTACCTCTCCCACAACAACTTCACCGGCGCCTTCCCCGCCTCTATTTCCGGCCTCCGCAATCTCCGCAGACTCGACCTCTCCCACAACCAGCTCTCCGGCGAAATACCCGTCGCCGAGTTAACTCGCCTGTCTAAGCTGTTGACTCTCAGGCTCGAGTCCAACTCGCTCACCGGCTTCGGCGGCTCGCCTTCCGAGGCGTCCTCTGTTACGTTCACGGATTTCAATGTCTCCGACAACAACCTCGCCGGAAAACTTCCTATATTTCTGGAGAAGTTCGGTGCGGCGTCGTTTTCGGGAAACAAGCTGCTCTGCGGCAAACCTCTGCATCAGGATTGCCCTGATCCGACAGCCGTGAAGCCGCCGTCGACATCAGTCTTACCGCCCGAAGCCAAACCGCACCCGAATAATCACGTCGTTCTGATCAGCGTCAGCGTCGCCCTCGGTCTCATGATGATCGCCGGCGCCGTCTTGCGGTGGCGGAAGAGTAAGAAGAAGAAGAGCGGCAGCGGCGAAGTTTTTGTTACCGGCGGGAAATCCAATTTGTCGGCTAACGGATACAGTTACGTTAAACGGCACTACGGGCCCAACGAATTGCAGCGCGACGGGTCCCACAGCTTCAGTTATGGGCCGCGTGGGCTCGCAATTAGCGGGCCCAGGGAGAGCGAGGAGATGGTGGTGCTGGAGGGATGCAACCCCGGTGTCGGTAAAGTCGGTGATCTGCTGAAGGCGTCGGCGGAGCTCCTGGGGAAGGGGAGTGTGGGGGCCACGTACAAGATCATGATGGACGGCCGAGATGAAACCGTGGTGGTGAAGAGGGTGAGGGAGAGGAGAGTGTACGGCAAGGAAGTCGAGGCGTGGCTGAGAGTCGTCGGCGAGTTGAAGCACCCCAACATTGCGAGCCTCAGAGCCTACCACAACTCCAGCTACGAGCTTCTTTTGGTGTACGATTTTTTCGGCAATGGAAGCCTGCATTCTCTGCTGCATGGGTTTAGAGGACCGGGGAGGTCACGTTTGGATTGGAGTACAAGAATGAAGCTGGCTTTGGGCTGCGCAGCAGGACTTGCTTTCATTCATGGCAGTGGCAAAGGGAAACTCTATCATGGACACATCAACTCGTGCAATGTATTCATAGATGATATGGGGGATGCCTGCGTTGGCGACATTGGCCTCCAACAGCTAATGGCTGCGCAAGCTTCGTCATATGATGCCTACAAGGCCCCGGAGTTGATCGCGCCGAGTAGCGGCTTTAGTCCCAGCAGCAAGTACACTCGCAAGTGCGATGTGTATAGCTTTGGGGTGGTTTTGATGGAGATTTTGACGGGGAGGATGGCGGGGGAGGAAGGAGAAATGAGCTTGGTGGAGTGGGTTAACACGGCGGTGAAGAAAGAGTGCGGTACATGGGAAGTTTTTGATTTTGAGCTCTTGAGTGACAAGGAGATGGAGGAGGAAATGTGGGCGCTTTTGCAGGTGGGATTGCTTTGCTTGGGTGCACAGCCGAAGGATCGTCCAACGATGAACATGGTGATCAATATGATGGAGGATATTAGGAAGAAGGGTGTTAGAGCAGATGGGACTAGGTCTATACTTGATGACATTTCGTATGATACTTCTTCTGCTTCACAAAGCACTCCCTGATACTATTGGCACATATGACAGCAGAGTTCATAATTTGCCTGAATCTCTAGTGTTTTGAGCGGTTGCAGCATCCACTGATTGCGGGAAGCATCAATAAGGAGACTCGATTTGTTTCAGTTTCTTAATGTATTACTACCATTTGATATGTATGCTAGTCGAAATCAAACTGTAGTAGAGGAGACCGATTGCAATAGAACGTAACAGGCTTCCATTTTTCCAATTAAGTTGCCTTAGACTACAAGAATTCACAGTTAGCATAAATGGACGCAAACTGTGTTTAAATAACATGTTTTCTACACAGATCGATCAGTTGAAATCTATTTCTGAGAGCTAATCTGAGTTGTATATCACTTGGGTAGCTAGGTGGATGATAACCTAACTAGCAATAATGTATTGTGATATCATGAAGACTATGCAGAATAAACATTGCTTCTTACCTTATGGATTCATGGGTTGTGCTGCAGCAAGATATTGAAAAGCATGAGACTTGCCCCTTGTTCTATTAAATGGTCTGGTTTGTGTGCGGTTGCTTCAAGGTTAGAATAAAGATGTCTGAATTAGAGGTTGAATCAGATATTGCCGTCGAGGGAGATTGGAGAAGTGATGATGAAGATATAGTCCTTGTTCTTCTACGATATACTCTATTATGCAAATTTTTCATGAAGTTCTAAATTCAATTCCTATGTACTTGTGATTCTCGTGACTAGATCTCGAGTGATGGTACGTATCGATGTATTCAAGTTTTTCATATCAATTTTCGTTCATCACTAGAAGTATCGTGCCACCATCTTAAGAAAAAACCAATAAACTTGAGTCGTAAATTTCATCTCATTCATAGATGGTCAAATATTAGTCTAATTTATACTTCACGAGTCAATTTTCCATTGTCACATTTCGTAGAAGATCACACATTTCTTTCCTTAATTTGTTAAAAAAAATAATAAGAAACCATTCTCAAATAATAACATGAAAATAACAAGGATAATTAGAAACCATGAAACAGCTTGAAATTTGAACCAGGGTAATCTTGTAACAAGGATTACTGCAGTTAATTAACTGGAAAAAAATAACATTACTGCCGTTATTTACAAGATTACCCACCCAAACCGGTTTTAGTCGCTGAAATTAGGGCTGGATTGGTTGGTATACCAGTCTTAATTTTCCAATACCATATACCAACCAATATATATTTGGTATGAAAAATCCACAATTTATACCAACCAATAACGTTGGTATACCAATTAAGTGGTACGGTTGGTACTCGGTTGGTACGGTTGGTAATGGACTTGTACCAACATATTTAAGGCCCAAAAATTTTAAGGCCCAACCCAAATAAATAATAATAAATAAGTGAAATAACAATAGAATTCCAAAGTCTTATATAACTTCAACCAAATTACCAAATACAAAGTCATAAATAGAAAGTCAAAGTCCAAATAGTCAAACTGTTAAAGTACTTATGAATTCTCAAAACAATTGAAAAAATAAATGATAGGTTTAAATCATTAAATGCGATATATGTTGACATATTGTAAACAGTGATGGTGCTACTGATATGTCTAAGCATTTGTACTTGGGAATTCGATTGAATCGATTCATTCATAATTAAATAAAGAAATTGAAGACGAGAAAAATGGTGTACTTGAGAAAGAAACTCAGAGAGACTAGATTAAGGTTAGTAGATATATATGGTTTGGATTTATTTTTCAATAAATCTACAATTGAAATTTAAAGATATATATATTTTTTTAATTAAATAATTTAATATAATATAAGTTGGTAGGTACGATATACCATGGTATATGGAAAATCTATACCACCTACCTACCGTATTTTTAATATTGGTACGGTATACTGTATCATATACCATGTACCAAGTATTTGGTATACCAACATATTTGGTACGGTTGGTATACAAATTGGTTGGAATGGTTTTCTATACCATTGCCACCCCTAGCTGAAATCCAGACCAGCTTGACTATAAATATCATCACAAACACTCTCTGGCTCTCCCTCCCTCCCTCCCCTCACAAATCACCACCATCTCTGTTTCAACTTCCAAAGCCGCTCTCCTCTTTCTTCTTCTTCTTCTTCTTCTTCTTCTCTCACTCCCAAGATTTCGTTTCAGATATGAACGAAGGGAATGATCCCGACGCGAATTACCGTCGTTGTGCTTATTGCCAAGACTTCCGAATTACATGCTCCCAAGGATGTTTGCTGGCCCCATATTTCCCTCACCATATGAAGCCTGCATTCAAGAATGTCAGAGACGTGTTCGGGTTGGGTACAATCTGCAAGAACCTGCGTCCCCTGGATTATCACCACAGAAACATCTTCATGAAGAACCTCATCAACGAGGCCAATCTCCGCACGGTGAACCCAGTCAGAGGTTGCTTTGGTCATGTGATGAAGTGCGTGACTGACGTACAAAGGTTGGACCGTAAGCTTGAAATCCAAGCGGCAGAGATCAACTGCTTGCGGCAGAATCTTGCAGTATATGAAGCAGTGATCTTTCCTCCTGGGCCGATATATCAACCATGGGGCAACATTGTTCAAGCATCTCATCCACAACAGATTGGCTCTGGTGCTCAGAGACCGTATCAAGGACAGATTGGCTACTTGGGTCAAGAACATGGTCAGGCATCCACTAGTCATCAACAGCATCATCGAAGGACTAGACCAAGATTGGGTCAAGAACGTGGTCAGGCATCCACTAGTCATCAACAGCATCATCGAATGACTGGACCCAGATTGGGTCAAGAATCTGGTCAGCCAGGTCAGGCATCCACTAGTCTTCAACAGCTTCATCGAAGGACTAACCAAGGATTGGGTCAAGAAGAGCAGTACCGGAATCCTGGACGGGTTGCCAACCCTGGTCAAGAATCTGGTGAGGCCTCCAGTATTCATCAAAGATTGGTTGACGAAGATAACTACCAGGAGTTTGGATATGTAATAGGACCTCAAGTATTTCCTCAGGGGCAGATGAATCAACAAGGGGGCAACATGGTTCAAAGAAATTTACAGGCACCCACTAATCAGCAGCAGCCTTCTCAACAACCCAATCAAGAACAGGGCAACATGAATCGATTTCAGGTAAGTTTTTTCATGTGAAATTGGTAATTTCTTCTCCATAGTTTGTTGGTGTGGTTTGATATTTGTCCTGATTTGTGTGGTTTCTTGTTTGACATTTCAGTGATGAAGTTGTTCTGCCGGAAAATGATGTTCTCTAGTCTCGATGGTGAGCAGAAGTGCAGTGACGTAGTAGGCAGGACTTCACAGTTCATTTCTCTTTGGTAATTGCAAAGTAGATAGATGAGGTCTCATTTGGGTACAGTTACAATTTCGGGTGAGCAGAAGTGCAGTGATATAGTAGGCAAGCCTTCACAGTTCATTTCTCTTTGGTAGTTGCAAGAATAGATAGATGAGCTTCACAGTTCATTTCTCTTTGGTAGTTGCAAGAATAGATAGATGAGGTCTCATTTGGGCACTGTTAGTTTGATTGCCATATAAGCTAGCTTTTTACACATGAAATAGAGCACAAGACAGAAAGAAACGAGTATAGATGGTGCGGGCAACTTCTTAGACTCATATATAGTTGATTTGTGAAGAAATAGCAAGCTTGTGAGTTGTGGCTATGCTTGCTAATTCCAGTTATGTTGTGTGAATGAGTTGTAAAAAAACCAGTATCAAGCCTGTGACTATCTAGAGATACAATGTAGAAACTGTTTGATCTCTATAGAGTTGTTGATTTCAATTTCTGAATTGGATTACTGTCATTTGATTTAGTATGTGTCTGCCTATTGGTTGTTATGTTAGTTAATCTGGGGCCAGGGCATGTTGGAGTTGGGGTTCTCCTATTAGAACCAGGAGAAGGGTCTATATATCTCATCTTTGTCATGGCAATGTCTAGTATGGAAAACACTTCTGCATATATCAAATACCATGAACACACCAGGCTCCAATATGTTGAGTTGTATTGGCCTAAAGTCCTTGTGCATAACCTTTCTGTTGGCCTCCAACAATTTTAACTTGAATGGCATGGATTTGTGACTCTTAAATACAATGATGTTTTCTATATTTGTAGATTTAAAACATGAATGCCGTATCTCCTTTCTGTATATGTGCTGAGTATATTCCCAGATATTCGCCTGGATTTATCAGTCTTGCGCATATTAAATAGCCCTCTGATGCAGAGTCATTTCCATCACTTATGGCTGAGTTCCTTAGTATCTCCATAGTCCATTCCTTGTTTCTAGCTTTCAAGTTTTTCATTCCTTCTTTCTTTGCCTCTGCATATTCTGAATGATTGCAGCCAATTTGTAAGACTTTTGCCTAAACAGTCGAGCATTTTCTCCTTGACTTTTGATTACGCTTCGTTCTACCCACCTGTTTCTTTGGTTCTTATGCCTGGTTTTGTTTAAGATACCATGAAGATGCATGAAATGAAAAGGGAATGCATAATCGGATCAGCGATTTACCAGCAACAATCCAAATGGTGTGTGATGTATGCCTGTATCTCCTAGCCTTGTCTGTATCTTGTCTTCATCATTCATATATTTTATGATTGAGAACGGTATTTCAAGTCTGTGACCTATGACCTATCTCAGGCTGTATGAAGCAACAAGAAATTGAAACTTGAGATAAGGAGATCACCATACTTTTGCTACACTGTGAATGAATGAAGCACGCAGATAGTTTCATACCAATTTTGTATTTACCTATTCATACAGAAAGCTAAATATTGTGTTGTCAGTAGTGAAAACGTTCAACGTTGTACTAAGATCACAGTGAAGCCTTTCTTCAATTTCACCTTTTTTTATTTTCCTTTACTATCTAATTACTGTAATCACTACAGACTAATTACCGATTGTCTTCCAAATTTTAATCAGTGATTTTTTTTTTTGTGAATTAAGACCGAGTATCTTCACAGTTTGTAATTTTTGATCAATTAATCTAAATTGATTTTTCTGAAAAGAAAAATAAAATAAAATTCCAATATAAATTTACCACGTAGCCTATATAAACACCACCCCCGACCTCATCTCCTTCTCATCGAAGACCAAACAATATCTGATTTCCCACCTTTGCTCAGAATTTCATGTCGAATATGAAGAAGTACCGGGCTTGTGCGGCTTGCAGATACAAGCGCTCAAAATGTGTAGAGGATTGTCCACTGGCCCCGTACTTCCCTTCACACATTCCCCAACAATACAAGAATGCCCACAAGGTGTTCGGCGATAGTCACCTCATCAAGTTGCTCCGGAGCTTGCCCCCTCACAAAAGAAGCACCGCCATGAGGCACCTTATAGCCGAAGCCTTCATCCGAGTCGCCGACCCCGTTGGTGGAAGCTATGGTCTTATAAGGAACTTGCAGCTCAAGATTGCTGAGGAAGAGGAGGAGCTCCGCGTCTTGCGCAATGTACTCACTCTGTTTCGTGGCTGTATTGTTCCTGGTGGATTTCTTCATGCACTTTTTCTTCAAGAACAGGGCAACAACATGTGTGTAAGGTTTGTTCGAGTAACAATGATACTATGGTAGTAATTGCTTGATTCAGTAGCATCTGAAATTCAGTGTACAAGTAATTTGTCTGGTTTCTTTCAACATTTCAGGGATGAAGTTATGCCGGAAGATTATGTTCAGACCAATTATGGGTGAGAAGTAAGAACATAAGGGGAAAGCGAGCAGTGTCATATCAGTTGCAAATGGTGAAACATACATAGACCAGCCGCGTTTACTTTGATCTAATTTAACCTTGCTTTCTGCACATCAAATAGAGTACAAGATAAATAGAACAACTGAACAAGTACGGAACTCTCTTGTTGAGTGGTGATTTCGGAAGAACTAATATCAAGTTTGAAACTTTCCTTTCTATTTCAGCTTTTGTGATTTTAGAGCGGTCGCTATATGCATTCATTTTTATAAAGCAATATAGAGAACTGCATGAATTATAGCTTCCCCGATATGATGAAACTTTTTTTTCATAGATATTATGGAAATGAGAACCACAAGTTGCACAAAGTCGATATGTAATGCATATTCTAAAGATGTGCGTTTAAGCGTGTGTTGATAAATGATGTACTCATATAGGAGGCAAGGCTTACAGGAAAATTGTTGAGGACGAGGGAGACAGATGAGCAAAGTGTTAAGAGAGATAGTGAGTGAGTGAGTGAGTGAGTGAGTGAGCCCAGCATAGTGAATAGAAAATTAGAAATACAGGGAGACCCAAAGAGCTGAAAGAGATAGTGAGTGAGCTATCGGATTCAAATAAGCATAATCCTCAAAACACATTACTCTACACCCCCGGAGGAGATGGACGTACAACATCAACTACTCCATAAAAGAAATGAACTTCTGATACAAGATAGCAGATATTAAAAAGATCAAAGCAATCCAAGAGGTGATTATTATTGTTCCAGTTGAAATGATAGATGACCACCCTCAGCTATCAATCATAATTATACCCCTTTAACATCATCATTGTCATTGGGCATAATAAACCACACCAGAGCAGCATCAAATTCTCAGAAAGCTTCACCTTCAAAAAGACATTGGCCTCATCAGCCATATGTGTGTACAGCTTCCCAAACTAAATTCTTTGGAACCGGGCTGGTCATATCACGAGCCTGCAGGGCCGCAGCGCGCAGAGTCCCAACTGTCAATGTGTTGGCCTTTGTGAATGACACACTAGTATAAGGCAGATTGTGCTTCTTGCAAAGCTCCTTAACAAGAGGAGCAATCTTCCTAAGGTACTTTCTAGGCAATCTCGGAAACAAATGGTGCTCGATTTGAAACTGCAACCCACCATGAAACCAATCCATCCAAGATGGACACACTATATCAAGTGACCCATTAGTCTGCTTCTCACACCAGTCATTCCCAACAGGTGTACCAACATAGACACTTGAAGAGAAATGGTTCAAGCAGAACTGAACATGCTGAACCCCAGTGATCGAGAAGCTAGCAACAACAAACAAGACCCTCTCACTCCAATTAGGCAAGCATGAAACCAGCAGTGGAAACCAAATCCAAAACACTACAAGCCCCAGAATCTCCTGACCCCTATTGGGCACCCTCAACCTCTTAGACCCTAACAACATGAATGACTGGGCGAAAAGATTAATCCTAGCAAAACACATGACAGGGTAAAATGTCCAGTGCTGGTAACTAACCAAGAACCTAGTAAACTTATCGAAATTCATCTTCCTATCATAATAAAAGGACCTAAGTGACTTGAACAGTTTCGAAGATACCGCAAAGAAAGGCATGTGCTGAAGATCTGGATCAAACTCGAGGCTGTTACAAGCAATGTGGTGTGCATTGTGATTCCTCTTCCACCAAGCAATGCTGATCCCGGCAAGGCAGTTTCCGGTGAGGATCTGAGCGAATCTGTTCACCTTTTTGTTCCTGATGATCTGGTAATGCCCGGAATCATGACCAAGCCACCCGCTCTGAATCCAACCCAAGCCCATTAACCCACCCGAGACCATATGAACCCACGTCTGACCAGAAAACAGAACACCACAGACACTCAAACTAAACAACACTGCCACAGAGAACAGCTGAAAATACACACCAAGTCCCCTGTTTTCGAACAAACCCATGTTTGAAAACTCGTTGACGAGTTTCCTGTAGTCCTTTGACACCTCAGAGACTGTGTAGTGTTGGAGATAGTAGCCATTGAAGAACCGGTCGAGATGTTGCCACGCCGAGCCGGGGTGGTATGCGACGAATGCGTCGGTGACGTCTTGGCCGGCGAGGTTGAGCAATGGGAGCTCGCCGCCGGGGTGGGATTGGGCCCAGTTGGAGACGTTGTAGACTTTGCCCTGTATTGAGATCCATAGATCTCCTGGCTTGTTGTGTGTCGCCAGTTCTTCACAGGAAATGTACTTGCGGGTGTTGGACTCTGCCATGGAATATCTGAGAGCAAAGATTCGAGCTTTAACAGTACTTCATTCTTGGGTTGGAAAAGGAAGAGACTTTAGTCTCCGATAGTGATTTATGTCACTGAGGTTTATGTCTGACACTGTTGCTTTGTTCAAGGGATCGGTCAGTTCTGAATGAGACTGAATAACCTCCACCAGAATTGTTTATAACGTTGAACTGTTGAAGCATAGGTTCTCTCTTTTTCCTCTTACCAAAATGGTGCTCCCCACGTCTTCAACATTATTGCCTCTAATGGATTTACCATTTTTACAGAGCATTTGGAAAGATTGTGTGCGTTACTGACAGATTTGGCTGGTGTAATAATGAGGTTTGGTACCATGGTAGTGAGCTTCGACTTGGGTGGATTTTGACTTTTGAAACATAGGTGAGAAGTTGGATTATTAGATTTGTATGTGCTCATCTGGATATGTTATGCCAAGTAAGGTAATCGACGGTGGAGCTGGAATCGGCATATATTATTCTCTTTCGTTTGCTACGTACCTAAACGGTGTCTGCAAAAACTAACATATACAGGCATGAACAAAATTCATAAGTGAGAGATGAGAAGTTCCAAAATGTATCATCTTTTACCAGTCCAATGTAAAATTTATTACACCCAAGGCAACTTATTTGAAATTTGTCGCTTCTTGTTTTATATATATATTAATTTCAGTTTACTACCCTCAATTTTAAGTCATTTATCAGGTGTGACCATTTTCTTTTATTTCAATTATGTGTGTCCTTATACTTTTAAAATTCAATCAGACTTAGACAAATCTTTAACTTTCCTTCAAACGTATGCTATTAAAATAATGAAATCAATATCTATAAGATGTTTTTGCTCCTTAAATGGTCATAAATTGAACAATGGGTCATCATTCTCTCATTCATATTTGGATCTTGACGTAGATCGTAGGCTCAAATTTATAATTTTATCCAGTTGTGAAGATTTTTTAAAACTTTAAGGGCACACGTGATTAACATAAAAAAAATGACACCTGATAAATGATATAAAGTTCAGGATAATAAATTGAAATTAATCCCTTTTTTTAAAAAAAAATCTTCTTGTCCATAGTAATAAGAAGAGTCCGTTGAAGAAACAAATAATTGATGCATGTGCTTCAGACATCAGAGTCCAGACTTGGTTGAATAGAGGCGAGGGATATGCCATTATGGATTCCCATGAAAGAAACAAGTATATGCCTCAATTTTGTGTTTCACAAAAGGATATGCCATATTACATGATAGTGATGATATTATGAGGAGATCTTTACAGCTGAAGATATGTCTTTCTCCAGAAAATGAGTATTGATCCACGGCTGCACCTTTTTGTTTTGTTGGGTGGAACTTGGAAACGTGTAATAAAACTGCAACCATTAAACAAAATAGACACGAAAATGAAAACCAACACTTTATTAATGTACTTGCATAGTTGCATCAATTTGTTATTTTGTAATCTTTTCAGCTAACCAAAAGCTGAGTACAATTAAAATCCATTCGAATTTTGCTGGCCTAGGTCATTTATCGCCGGAATATGGACAAAATTCCGGCAAAATGATCAATGCCAAGAAAATCGACGTATGGGCCTATGAGCTGGGTTAACTGTTTGAGAGCGTGTGGGAGCCCATTTGGATAGCGGATATAAAAGAATGTCCTTCCTCCTCCCATTGTAATTGACACCCTTTACCCCTTCCTCCCCAAATCCCACACCAAAACTCTCACTCTCTCTCTCTCTCTCTCTCTCTCTCTCTCTCTCACACACATCCGACACCATCTTCCACAAGTCTCTGCTCATCTTACACGGTTATAATCCACTTCACTACTGCTCTTTCTCTTCAAATTTCACTTTTATTCTTTGGATAATTTTACTATTAGAAAGAATTTGTGTAAGCAAAAGCTCCACACTTTGTTTAAGATGCATTGAGCCAATTTACTCATATTTCATGTGGATCATCTCACTGTTAGTTCCACCTGGTTTTGTCACTCTAAAGATTTCAACTGTGAATTTATCTGCTTTTTTTTTTTTAATGTTTGAGCTTGTATATTATATATATTCTTAGCATGTTTTTGCTTGCTTGTTCCCAGAATTTTGGGTATGGATTTGGTTCTGCTGATTTGAAGTTTTGACTATGTAAATATGTTAGTAAGTGCCAGAATTTGAAGATTTTGTTTTGCAGGTGTGTTTGAATTCCAGATAGAGGAAGCAGATATAGATGGCACATTTGCTTTCAACTTCGTATTCTGTAAAATTTACCTCTGGATGCAAACCCTACGCAAAGCCATTGATCCAAGACTCGGCCTTATTTCCCAAGTCTGTTACGTTTCAGACATCCAAAGCCCCATTTACAAGGCTCCTCTTGCAAGGGGAGAGGTCAAGAAGTAACTGCACAGTTCCTGCCGCCACACTCTCTGCAAATCGCGAAGCACCAAATGAACCGAGTCAGGGGATGCACCAGAGTTCTGGTGAGCCAACCAAATCGAAGAGGGTCATGGTCATTGGTGGAGATGGCTACTGTGGTTGGGCCACTGCCCTTCACCTGTCCAAGAAAGGTTATGAGGTTGCCATTGTTGACAGCCTTGTTCGTCGTCTATTTGACCAACAGCTTGGTATCGATTCCTTGACTCCAATCTCCTCCATCCATGATCGTCTCCGTTGTTGGAAGGCTCTCACGGGAAAATCTATTGAACTCTACATTGGTGATATTTGTGACTTTGAGTTCTTAACAGATGCCTTCAAGTCATTTGAGCCTGAGGCTGTTGTTCATTTTGGGGAGCAGCGGTCAGCTCCTTATTCCATGATTGATCGCTCAAGAGCAGTATATACACAGAATAACAACGTGATTGGAACCCTGAATGTGCTATTTGCTATAAAGGAGTTTGGAGAGCAGTGTCATCTGGTCAAGCTTGGGACCATGGGAGAATACGGAACTCCAAATATTGACATCGAGGAGGGTTACATAACAATTACTCATAATGGAAGGACAGATACTTTGCCTTACCCCAAGCAAGCAAGCTCTTTCTACCATTTGAGTAAGGTGCATGATTCAAACAACATAGCCTTTACTTGCAAAGCTTGGGGGATCAGAGCCACAGACCTCAATCAAGGAGTAGTATATGGTGTGAGAACAGATGAAACTGAGATGCATGAAGAGCTAATTAACCGGTTGGACTATGACGGAGTGTTTGGAACTGCATTAAATAGGTTCTGTGTTCAGGCTGCTGTTGGTCATCCGCTTACTGTGTATGGCAAAGGTGGCCAGGTAAAAGCTCTCTTGATGTCCCTTTATTATAACCACCTACATTTACAAACTCAGTTGGCTATGATACTGCCATTTACTAATACTTGTATTTTTTATATGCCAGACCAGGGGATATCTTGACATACGAGATACAGTCCAATGCGTTGAGATTGCCATTGCAAACCCAGCACTGCCTGGTGAGTTTCGGGTCTTCAATCAATTTACTGAGCAGTTTTCTGTCAATGAACTCGCTGCGCTGGTTACAAAAGCTGGGGAGAAGCTGGGACTTGATGTGCAGACCACATCAGTGCCAAACCCAAGAGTTGAAGCAGAGGAGCATTACTACAATGCCAAGCACACAAAACTTATTGAGTTGGGACTTAAACCCCACCTTCTTTCCGACTCTCTTTTGGATTCGTTACTCAATTTTGCTGTTAGATATGAGGATCGTGTTGACAAAAAGCAGATTATGCCCAGTGTTTCTTGGAGGAAAATTGGGGCCAAGCCGAAAACTGTTGCTGCATAGTTAAAGGGTAGATGTCATATAGCTGTATACGTATGTTAAGGATATTGTTGATCTTTGAATTATCTATCTTCTCAGTTGGTAGCAAGTTTGCAACTTCTATCATCTCATAAACTGTGTGCGGTCAGTGATTGCTCAGTTGCAATCTAGGAAATAGTTAATTTTCTGAGGCCAATCGTAATCTTGCAGATTTGCAAGAATTATTATCATTAGAATCATCATCTTCACTTCAGTAAGATTTAAGATTATTTATTACTCGATCTTCATATTGATAAGGTGTGACCTGTCTTGGAATCCAAGTATAACAAAATCAATTACAGAATCAAAATGAAACAAAAATCTGAGTTTCTATTGTTATTCCTAGCCAATGTAATTGATATTACTTTGAAATACAGAGTTGAGTAATATTACAAGCATTTACAGGAACAAAGTATTGAATTTAATGATTCATCTGCTGCTCCTGTGCCAAGTGGTGACTGCAACTGTACCGAGAAGTTCTAAATTTCATGATGTACACTCTTACAATCGTGAATTAACAAATCCATCTGCTGCTCTTGTGCCAACTGATGAATGTTTGAGCATAAAGTTGTGCTGGTTAAAATCTTTCTTAATGAAGCTTGACACGATTGAAGCTAACTCGTTTTGATGTGAAGTGAATTCATGATCAGCTCCTTCCACAATGTATAGTTTATGATTAGGTATGAACTTGTTGAACTCGTAAGCATCTTCAACAAGTACCGTCTTATCCTTTGATCCATGAACTGTCAAAACCCTGAATATCACAGATACTAACATCACATGATGTCAAACATGTTTCAAATCTGTGCCTCATCGTCATTGTCAGTGCGCAGGCACGGCGGATGCTAAACACAGGAGAAGATAATTTGCTTTCTCTCACCTGGAATTTTGATCAATTGACAGGCAGGCTGCACGCATATCAATCCTTAGCCGCTCCAACAAACTCTCTTGAGTTACTCGATACTGAAATGTGCCTATGAACAATTTATAAACTTTCATGGCTGGATGGTCAATCTGAAGAAAGAATCATTCAGATGCAAAGTACTTCCAACAGTGATTAAAATGCAAACCACTTCCACCAAAACTAGTCTTGGATGAAATAGACTCAGACAGTTGGCACATGATAGTGATGATACAACACCACTGTAGTTTTTAAGGAGATGAGAAATTTTGATGGCTTACCTCTTTTGTTCTTCACATCAATAAATCCGTCTTGCTTAATTCTTTGTAGATAATCTTTACCTAAGCGACCTTCAATTCCTCTTTCCAGATTAAATCGCCCAGAAATATTTACAACCAATGGAACATCCCTGTACTTTGCACCATACAAGATCACTGCATTTCCTCCTGCAAGAAACATGTAAAGCTAGAGATTTCAAAAATAATGATTTTTTTAAACTACCAACTCTGTCTTAACATCCTCTTTTGGTTCAAAAAATGAAGATTTGTTTCTGTATGAGCACAAATTATAGACGAACCTTTACTGTGCCCAACGATTGCAGTTATTGCATAATGACACCCAAGAAAGTGTTGAACTACTGCACGTAAATCATCAGCTTCTCTGCGATAGTTACCATACTGAAATAAACCTTCACTTTCCCTATCACGTATAGCATAAAGAGTTTCCTTATAAATATGACGCGAGAAGCTGTCCTACTTTTTCATGTTTACAACAGAAACAGAATGCCCTGCTATATGGACACTTCAATCCATAAGTTTTTCAAGGATCTATCCCTATAGATCACATGAATTGGAGTTAATATTACTCCTAAGCACTACCTGAATCCAATTGGAATTCAAAAAAAATTGTAAGAGAGCAAGGGAATTGTTGCAAACAGCTCACCCATTTCCAGCAAAGTCAAAGCGGAAAGCACTTATTCCTTGCTCTTCCAATGCGGCCGCAAGGTTCACCATAGGAATGTGTTCCTACAGATTGAGACCAAAATAAAATTTCTCACATTGTTGAAACAAAACTCAGTGTATAATTGCATAAACAATAGCAATTAGACGAAACACTGAACACTGAACAGCCCCAAATTACAAACTTGTATCAAGTATCAACAATCATCAGTGATATAATTTCATGGCACAAAACGAGGATCAGTTGGCAAATATGTCACAAGATGGTAAGAAAGAGCTGTTTATACCTTTGAGGAATGTAAGCCATGGCAGAACACAACGAGCTCCTTTGAACCCGTATCATGTAGTATCCCCACAAGCTTCTCCCCATGGCTGTTTTCTATGACAACTCTCCGCTTTTGAATCCCTGCACATCCAAAAATTCGTGTATACAATGAATGCAATAAAGACTCATTTTTTAACTCTAGAATTGCATCTATTCGATCAGAAAGTATGAATATGCACTTCTAAAAGTTTGAAACCAAAAGGCAAGTCAATTCAGCTTAAATTATACATGATATTCTCAAATTCAAAGATTCTAGGTTGCTGTTGAAATTGGGTATCGTGAAAGGGTTGCTTCGATCGACCACGAATTAGATTGCAAAAAATCAACGGAAGTAAGAGTCTGAGTAGGTTTGAGTACCAGGTTGTTGCCGACTCGCCCGAGTTACAGACATGGATCCCAGCTGGGCTGGAGTTACGAGATTTTGCCTCTTTGTGGCGCTAAACCGATGACAACTCCAACTCGGATTATTCTGGCCAACACTAAAAACTAAAACATCAACTGGTCGATTGATGATGATGAAATTTTAGCTACCTTTTTTACTGCTGCTTCGTTTTTTACATCAAAATAGAACCTGTGCAGATGCTTCACCAGCTCAAATATTAAAACACGAAATGACAGTGTCATCTACATCTCAAAGTCTCAAACATTAAAGTGACAGTGTTCTCTTTGTTTACGGTTTTATTCAGTTTGGCCATTTTGGTCGGAGATTTGATTGATTCTGCCGAAAGATCTGACGAGTGACCAAGATTTGAGCTCAAGCGCAAACATTTCACTGTAATCTGTAGCGACTAAAGTCGTCTGAAGTGCTCAAGGGAAAATTGAAAAAGCAAAATCTGAGCATACATCGAAAATGCATTATTCTTTCATAGTAAAACAAGAACCTTCAACAAAAATTTTCAAAAAGAATCAAAAATAGACTGGACGTCCACCAATTGCCTTAATCCCCTCGCCAGTTAACTCTTCTACAACTCCCTAGTCAATCTGACTATGGCAATACATAAATTAATCCCCAACGGCACCATTCTATGGTACACCATACAGAAAGGCTGGTAAGAAATTTTACTATATACACATTGATACTCAGAAATAGATACCTGCGACTCAACAACCTCACTCGTGCTAAGACGCAGGGGCCATGCCTTTTGATTTGGCAGCAGCAGTTGCGGCGGCGGCTGCTGCTGCTGCTGCAGCGGCAGCAGACTGAGCTGCATTGGGTGTTGATGGCGGAGACACAGGGTTTGACTGTGAGCTACTCTTTTCCGCGACCACTTGCTGTTGTGCTTGTTGATTTTGCTGAGAGTTCAAGTTAGCAAGCAAGACCTTGATCTGCTTTCCAGTGAGTGTCTCTTTCTCCAGTAAGGCATTAGCAAGAGCATGGAGCTCCTTGTGATGTGTAGTAAGTATATTCTTCGCATTGTTGTAAGCTGTTTCCAGAAGGCGCTTCACTTCTTCTTCAATAAGCAACCTAGTTTCTGTGCTCATGCTCTTCCCATTGTCGTCATAATTGTGAGTGACAAGCCCCACTTCTTTGCTCATGCCATACTTGGTAACCATTGCTCTAGCAAGAGAAGTTGCTTGCCGGAGATCATCAGAAGCCCCAGAAGTTACTTCACTTTCGCCAAAGATGAGCTCTTCTGCAACCCGTCCTCCCATGCAAACGTCAAGCCGGGCAAGCATCTGTTTCCGTGAGACACTTGTCTCATCCTTTTCGGGTAACTGGGCAACCATGCCAAGTGCCATACCACGTGGAACTATTGTCGCCTTGTGAACTGGATGAGCACCATCAGTATGGATAGCCACAAGTGCATGGCCACCCTCATGAAATGCTGTTAGCTTTCGGGACTCATCAGATATAACAGCCGACTTCCGCTCACTTCCCATCATAATCTTGTCCTTTGCATACTCCAGATCAGCCATGTTCACTGCCTTAGCACCATCCATGGCAGCCTTCAGAGCAGCTACATTGATCAAGTTGGCAAGATCAGCACCAGAGAAACCAGGAGTTCCTCTAGCAATGATCATCAGATCAACATCATCAGCCTTCAGAACCTGCCAAAAAGGGTACTTTAATCAGACTTACTACAACGACTTCTGGTTCTTGGCCCTGCTCTATCATCTGAATAGAATAAAATACCAGACTGCACATATGCACCGGAAGGAGGTCTGTCTATGCTTGTGGAGCCTAACTCACATAAATTAAAGAAGTCACAAACTAACTAATGGCATTTAAATACTGACTAAAATAACATCAAGAACTTCTTCATGTTAAGGGTTTTATTTCTTTGTATTTTTGTAAGGTTTAACACTGAACAAACCTCTAGCTTTTATAAGGAAACCATATTACATTCCATAAATATGACAACCGCAATTTCAAAGTTTAAATCAACACATGGAACAAAGAGACAGAGGCAACCGCAACAAAGCTCACTATTGAATGCATTTAACTTCTTCACAAGTAAAAGATTACCTTTGACATGTGAACTTCCATAATCTGCCTCCGCCCTACAACATCAGGATTGGGAACAACAATGTGGCGATCAAACCGTCCAGGTCTCACCAATGCCTTGTCCAATGACTCTGGGAAATTAGTGGCAGCAATAACAATAATTCCTTCATTTTGTTTAAACCCATCAAGTTCAACAAGTAACTGATTCAAAGTCATCTTCATGTACTGCTGATCCTTTGGGTTGCGACTTCCTCCTATAGCATCAATCTCATCCATAAATATTATACACGGTGAGCGCTTCTTTGCAGCTGCAAAGAGATCCCTCACCCTTCGAGCTCCAACACCAACAAACATCTCTTCAAATTCACTGCCGCTGCATGAAAAGAAAGGTACCCCTGCTTCTCCAGCAATTGCTCTAGCTAACATTGTCTTGCCAGTGCCAGGTGGGCCAACAAGCAAAACACCCTTTGGCAGCTTGCCACCAAGACGAGTGAAACGCTGGTATGAAGGAAACCAAGTTAGGGGGTAATAAATTAAGACTGTAGGTAGAAAAGGACATATACATTGCTGGGAAAGAAGGTAGAGAGAATCAGGAAGGACTCAATTCAACCAGTTCAGATATACTAGTTTTCAGAACCCAACCCTTCAAGTTCAATGATATAGTTTCATATTGAAGTGTCAATGAGCCGTCAAATTGAAACAATTTCTAGTCCATTACTGATTCATTGTATGTCAAACCCAAACTCAACTCAAGTTAAATGAGAAGTGATGAGATCGCCTATAAATCAAGAAACCAGGAGGCTCATGCCCAAGAAAATGTCAGTATTCCATATCAACTGGCTGTGCAGTTAAATGTAACTACCTTAGGATCTCGGAGATAGTGAACAATTTCTTCTAGCTCTGACTTAGCCTCATCAACTCCCTTCACATCACTAAACTTTGTGCTAGATTCCATGCTAGGTTGGACCTCTTCATTCAGTCCAAGTCCTAAAAAGTAGAACAAAAATTTAAGAACAAGTTTCATCTTTCCAGGATGCATAAGAGAAATATAAAGCACCGAGAGATGGTAAGACCTTTGCTTATTCCTCTATCTTCAATGAGTGCTCCTACACCAGATATTAAAAGAAAGGCTAGTGCAATTGTGCGAACTGTCCGCCACAGCTGCTCTTTAAATTGGCCTCCTTCTCTGGCCACCATATGAATAGGTGCACTTGCGGTTCCAAGAACACCATCTTTTGTAGACTTTCCAACATTCCTAAGAACCGAGAAACCGCCAATGCTTTCTTCGTCCCTTGCAGAGTTGGCTACACCTAATGAATGTGTAAACAAATGTTAGTCACCAGCTCAAATTCATGAGATAAACAGGCAATAGAACTTCTGAAATACAGTTCAGTCAGCTGTTCTTCTCAACAAATGTCCAGAAACTCCACATAAATTTACAGAAAATAGAGTATTAGATTATTCCAGAAATGTTAAAGAACCATCGTCAAGCAAAGTTTCAACCATCTGGACCTTACTAATGATTGTCCAAATGTAACAAAGTCACACAAAATAGACAAACAAGACCACAACTTTGGGAGGATTAATAAAAAAGAAAGTATCACCCTGGTCCATTACCCACCTTTCTGCAATGTCCTCAGTAACTCGTTCTCATCCAGCCTGCCAACTTTTACCAATGATTTCACATATTCTGAAAGTGCTGAAGTGTTAGAATGCAGTGATGGTGTACTTTCAAATAATCGTATTACTTCTTCAGGATCATTTTGCCTGGACAGTGTTCTTAAATGGTTAAGTTCATCAGCATCATCAACTTCATGCGCCAAGCGAGCGAAATTGCGCACATAGCTTGACTGAAACCTCTCTTGAGTATTACAAATTGTATTCCCTGCAGAGGTTATCAGAAAATGATTGATTTCAAAAATGGAGATTCCACTTAATGCCTGGGAAAAAAGTAAGTTGTATTGTTGACTAGAGAATACACATGAAAGTGAGAAGAGTTGAGCACGAAATTTGAGATTGTCCTACCTCCAGCACCTCCTGCAACCCTGTTGACCGGAAAATATGTTCTGGCAAAAACTTTTCTCAGCTGTCCCAACTCTTTTTGATGCCTTGAAACCTGTTGTGAAACAAGAATCATTAAAACACACACACACACACACACACAAACTTTAAAAGGACATAGAGCAACAAATTGGAACGGAAATTTCAAATGGTGCCAAAGTAGCTAATAAAAAGAGCAAATCAAAAGTCCAAAGAGGCATAATTCCGTTACCTCCCACCTCTATCATAACTACCTAATTGTAGGGAAACGATTGAATCTCAAACTCAAAGTACAGGTCATCTATCCTCCGAGATTCTAAGACATTCAAACCTCACAATCTGACTGAGCACACACCTCTTTCTCAGCACAAAGATTCAGCCTTTCTTTAAAGCACTAGTGCGGAGAAATTGAGCAACAGGCAAAAGGCATTGGAATTTCCACAAAACAACCAATTTCTTAATGAGCTCCTCCATTTGCAAACATGGACTCAATCACACACTAACTCCAACCAAATTAAACCCCTAAACATACCGCAAACTCTTGATACACAACATGGGTACTGAAATTAACATACCAATTAGACTAGTAAACATATTATGATCAATCTAATAACTAGGGTTTCTAGATCAACATAAAGACTCAGACTGTTGGCGCTAAACAAGCAAAAAGGATCCAAAGGTTGCATAAAAATCAGAAATTGATAGAAACCCAACTCGGAATTCAACCCACCTGAGTCAGCAGGCGTCTCAGGGCCATATCCCTTGTTTGATTCGAAGCTCCTCTGTTTCTGAAACCTGGCTGTATCTGAAAACTTTGGATGCGTAATATAAAACGGTGGCGTTTCAATTGAGTGGAAATGGAACGAGGTAAAAGATACTAGGAGGAGAGAGATACGAGGGTGTTTGTAGTCACAACTACAAGAACATCAGAGAAGAGAGGAGGCTTAAGGTTCTTGTTTGCGCACGCTTTTCTGATTTCCTCCGCGTGTCTCTGTTTACTTTCATCGCGTCCTTTCTGGAATGTCTGTACTAGCCTTGTGGGTGAGGATATTTTGAGCTGACAGGTGAGGGTAGATTGGACTTCTTACCCGGCTGGTCTTTTTTTTGACGGGATGGTTCAAGAAAAATCATTTGGTTATTTCAGTTATATCTGCAAAGAAAAACTAGGATATTATCTTCTAGGGTCGAATTAACAACCAAGGATCTGCAAATCTTCACTGTACAATTCATAGACTTAGAAAACAATAGTAATCGAAAATAAGTTTGAAGTCTAATTTACTGCTTATTAGTTGGTGATATACTGTTCACGGGGCCATGCGGGAAAGACCCTGTTTTTTTGTTTAATTACATGACTACCACTGCTTATGAATCTGGTTATAATCTCTCTCTCCCAATGTTCTAAATATCCAGATATATCTCTGATATTATGAAAACGATACGATAAGTTACTTATCGGTCTATTATATTGGTCAATCTGAAAAATCAAGTCAAATTACAAGTCAAATTACGATATATCGGTTTGACCCAATATATCGGTGTTTTTTTATTTGTTTTTTTTAAACCACGTCGTTTTTAAAAAATAATTTAAAGAAAATAAAAATGTAGTCGATAGCATTCAATGATGAGAGTTTATGATGAATGATCACCTCTATTTTTATTAATTAATATTATTTATGTATTTTAATTGTCAAAACAATCAAATATTTTTTTTATGAAGTTTATTTAGTACATTTATTTTCTATAAGTTTTAATTTCTCAATTTATTTTGGTATATTTTGATGTATATGTTTATAAATATATTAAATTTAATTAAAAATTAGTAAAAACGATAAATCCGATATATCTCAATATATCCTCGTTATATCCTTATTTTACAAAACTAATACGATGTCGATAACAGCTATTTAGACCATTGCTCTCTCCCCCTCAAACCACTTTCAATGCTATCACCGGTTAGATTGCTTATATTAAGAATATTTAATTGTATCAATTAGGTTTTTACATGATTAATTGGCATAAATTTTGAATGTTGATGGTGCAATTAGCTCAAGATACTCATCAGATAGTAATTCACCAATTGTACCTATTTTTGGATTAGGGTGCCGTTTGACTTTCAATTTACAGAGGTTGACCTGAGACAATACCAATTTTGAATATCTAGGATCTTTGTACTGTCTATGAAACACAGACACGTGCTACGGGCAGCGTATTGCATGTCCGACACAGACACGGACACGCTCGGACACGCGAACTGATTTTGGACACGGCCCGGACACGCGAACACGCACAAACTCATAATAAAAGTGAAAGTGCTTATGGTGAGATTCGAACCTTGGTCATCCAATACACTCTACAACTCCACAACTATTCCAACAGATTCAATTTTTGTTATATTTATGCACAGTTTAATATATATAAGGAGAGAAACTCGTGATAAAAATAAGAATACTTGTGGTGGGATTCGAACCTTGGTTATCCAATGTACTTATCAGGTCCTTAGTCATTCTAACAAGTTATGTTTTCATCATTTTAATGCACACTTTGACATATATATACATCTAAAATTCTAAATACTTTCAAATTTATAAATTAATTTATATATATTAAAAATAATATTTAATTAACGTATCCACCACGTGTCCGTATCCAAAAAAAATTATATATGACGTGTCTACGTATCGAATCGTATCCGTGTCCGTGCTACTTCGCGTACTATAGATTTTTTTTTCTAGAGCTTTACATGAGGTGTCTAACTGAATTATATACAGGCATTGTCCATTGTGGTTTTGTAGATATTACTACGGTTGCTTAATGAAATTTTGTGGTTCATATTAATGAGATTTATGGTACAGTAATGTAGCAAGTTTATTAATGATACAATGATTTTACTATGAAACTCATTGAGACACTCTGCAACAACTATCAACTAAAGCCCACTAAGTAATTTTTTCATAAAATTATGTTATTACAGATAGACTATTGTCAAGAAATAGTGCAACCCGCAACCGCGTGAGTACCGTACCTAGTAGTAGTTCATTTGTTGATCCATTGTTCATAATCATTATGAATAGTGCCGACTCTAACGACTTGGCTCAACTCGGCTTAGTGCGGTTCATATTATTTTTTTCACCTATTTACTCGACTGTTACTGGATATAAATTTTTTTAATCTTATTATCTCTTATTTTTCTCTTTTGATTGCTCTCTCTATCTCTCTTTTTGTATCTCGCTTTATTTGTTATTCTATCCACTTAAGTTTTTAAAATTTTAATTCGCTTACAATCAGACCCTAAATTTGGCGATGCACTGTTCAACGACTTATAAACATTATCGGTTCGGCTCATGTCCTACTTTTTCGCTTATTTACTCGACTGCTACTTAGTATAATTTTTTTTCTTCATTCTTTCATCTTCTTCTACTTTGATTGCTCTCTCTCTCTCTCTCTCTATATATATATATATATATATATATATATATATCTATGTATTTCGTTTTCTTCACTATTCTCTCTACTTAACCCAGTTCTAAAAAACTTACAATCAGACTCTAAACTAATAGACTATTGTCAAAAAATAGTGCGACCCGCGGCGGCTCGACTTGGCTAAACTTATGCCTTTTTTCACTTATTTATTTGATTGCCACTGAATATTTTGTTTCCCTCTTTCTCTCCTCTTCTTCTTCAATTGCTCACTCTCACTCTCCCTTTATGTAACTCATTTTGTTCGCTATTTTCTCCACTTAAACAGTTCTAAAAATCTAATACACTTACAATTAGACCCTAAACTAATAAACTATTGTAAAAAAAATTAGTGAAACCCGCAACAGCGTGCGAGTATCATAACCTAATAGTAGTTCATCGATAGACATTATGTAATAAATAGTGCTTTTCATATGTGAGACGATACATTTTTGTGTCACAAATATATGACTAGCGTGTTCTACTTGATTGAGTTTGATTTGTTCAATTTCACTCTTAATAATTGCTTAAATTTTATTTGCACAACATGCAACTACACATTGCGATTTTAGCCATTTATATAATTTTACCATTATACATCTATATAAGAGTCAATAATTTTATCCGTTCATATTGTGTCGTGCTCTGGAAATTCTTTGAAACAATGGTTGATTTACTTCTTTTGGACCGACTGACAAACCACATACAAAATAGCCATGTTCCGTTGTGTTTGGCAAGAAAAACAATGTCCAATTTGGTACCTTTTGCAAGTATGAATGTGTGATTTTCAAGCTATATCTCTACTACTATAAAGTCAGTACCCCAAGTACTACCAAATTACGAACTTCTAAAAATACATTTTCATATCTTATATTGACATATAAACAAACATGAGTTTTATAGTCAAAACATAAATATTTTCAGAAAATCACATATTCACAATAATAACCGCTCATTTTTCCACACCCGTAAGTCAGTTTCTAGTATGTATAGTTGGGCCCTAGTATATGGCATGGCCGTGGCACAAGTTGTTGAATGGGCTTCATTCTAAGATGCAAGGCCCACAAATTAACAAGAAACTGGGCTGAACTTCGGCTAGATCTTCTTCAGCTCTAACCTTAATCATGACAAGTGAAGCAACCTCAAGGAAGGATCATCTGACCAAGAACAAACCTCAAAAGAAAGACTAGCTTAGCTAGCTATCACCAAAAACCATTTTCATTTCTCTTCTGGATTGAATATTAACAAATCGAGAAATTAACTAGCTTGCCTGAAGGGGAAATATGATTAATTAGTCGTAGTGTCAGCAACATCTTCAAAATTTCAAATAAGTGCTTGTAGTTGGTTAAACACCCCCTCTAATGTTCTTTATACCAGTACTAACCGACTGCATGATTACCAGCACCAGTAGCAGCAAGCTAGGCAAACGTACCAAGAATTCCAAAAAGTAATGAGCATTTCCCAGAAATTGAATCAAAGAAGTTTAAAAGGACAAGGCATTGATGCGTTTGGTCAGAAGTACTATATAGCATAGGCTAGTATTCCTTTTCCAGAGCTACGCAAGAGGCTACTGCAACTACTGGGATATATTTTCATGTTTCATCATCTTCCTCGGGATTGAACACAAAGCTAGCTTTAGCTTTAGCTCGATAACAGCTAACAGAGATCATCACAATATGGCATCTGCTTTTTTAAGAGCGGTGTTGCAGTTCTAGTGTGCAGACTCACGCAATTCAAATACATATGTAGAGAGCAGCATGCATATTCCATCATATTCCAAAATATAAAAATAAGGACTCTTCATATGATATGTCGACATCCATGCACAGTGTTACTGTACTTGCACGAATCTTTGTCAGCGCCTAATTTAGCTTTATCTCAGAAACTAGTTCACAGGCTTTGTACATTTAATCACACCTTAACAGTCAACACATTCTTTTGACTAGTAATTTTTGTATGTAGACTAATTGTCTATTTAATTAGAATAATTTTTGCTTAAGCCCAGAAAGGGGCTCAAATTACCTACAAAATCTTGTTATTCTCGAAAAGTATTTTCCGACGTGTTAACAAATTTCTTATCCATTTTCGATAATGCTCACTAAGTATGCACGTGATATGAATCCGCTCACAAGCACCATTGTACGTTGGTGAGGAAAACGACGTTTGATTTGGAAAATTATTGTCTTCCACATTGTTCCTTGCATTTGATTCGAGAGTCGCATTATTTTTTTTCCAGTGAATAATGCCTTATTCTTGTATGGAAAAAGATTGGCCGTATCTATCGTAACAATTTGACAACTTTTACAAGCTTAAAACACTTGCGTGCTAGCATTAAGCGTCACAGTTGCCATTTCAAAAGAAAAATCACGTTTCACGTTGATGGGCGGATAGGCTTCTGCTTTGAATGATTTGGCATCCATGAAATTCATTATTCATCATGGTTTTTGAGTTGGTAATTCAACTGAGAGATCAACGAAGCCTAAATACACAATAAGATTACAAAACTAAGCAACAAAAGATGTTCACAACTTCACATAAAAAGGAGAAATTTAAGAAAGTGAGGAGTGCATAATTGAAGCACTATTCAAAATAGACCAGTCTATTAACCACATCGAAGAATACGCTTCGGACAATAAGCTAGGTTGTAATTGCTCTTTCCCTCTCTGCCAAGGAAATTACGGAAAATGATGGATCCTATCCCTATTTGTCTATTTAACTTCGATCACTACACTGCTAGCTGATTAATTACCTGGCCAAGAAGTCTGGTTCTGATGATTATGCTGCTGTGAGTGCTGTCCATTGTAATTAGCTGAAGAAGTAGGATTCATCACATTCTGGTCCAGTCCATGAGCAGCAGCCATGTCGAAAAAGTCTTGATCATCTTGAGAAGAAAATGCTCTCAGACCCAAGAAGTCTCTTGTCATTCCTTCATTCATCCCAGCACTGCCACCACCTCCTCCTCCTCCATCAGTAGTACTACCAGTTCTCCGAATCTGAGACTCCGTGGTAATTAGTTTCTTCTGAGGCGGAGGGTTAACATTTTCGCCAAAACTACTCATCATCATTGATCCATTGAAGCCCTGATGATGATGATCGCCGAAGGATGACGATGATGAAAGCTGGTCGAACCCACCGTGAGCGGCGGAAGAAGATTGCGGAATATGAGAAGTCATCATCATCATGTCATGCAAAAGAGAGTTATTATTAGCTCCTGCTGGGCCCCCGGAGTTGGCACCAGCCTGCTCCATGAAAGACCCAAACGCTGTCGTCTCGGGCATCATATGGGAAGCTTGACGTTGTTGATCATGGGGTTTGAGAAACATCGAGGAAGGCTTGCTTACAGTGGCGCCCATTTCGGAAGCCTTCTGGAGCAAAGCAGTGGCTGACATGTGAGCAGAAGCCGAGGGCTGGTAGTCCGATGAGCTAGGGTTAGGGTTTTGGTGCAGAAAAGACTGCTGGTGGTCGAATGAAGTTGTGGCGTACAATGGCGACGATGAGGAGAGGTTTATATTGCTAGAGAGGTGATGAGATGGACCACCTGTGGCAGGTGCTTCGCCGCCCATCCACGGTGGAAGCTGTAGCTGAAGATCCTGTACTTCTCTCTTCACGTGATGATGGGATAGGTGATGAGGTTGGAAGCCACCGTGGAGTTGGGGAAGTGATGAGGAGGAGAGAAGTGGGTTGATGGCTCTAGCAGCGTTGCTGTTCTCTTGTGCCAAGGCGTCACAGAAAGCTCTGTGAGTGATGAAACTGTCCCTCCTGTATATAATTACCAGTAAGATTAATCAAAACAAACACAAGAGAACAAAAGAAGCAAACCATCAAAAAACCAGCAAATGCACATATAATTTAACAGTGAAGAATCTCTCCCTCTCTCTTCGATCATGTACCTTTTTGTATTTTCGTTCTTTTTGTTTTTAAAAGGACAAGAAAAACAGCAGATGTGTAACCCATTAAAGCCTGCTTCTTACATTAGACACTTTACAACTCAAAAGCTTTGACCCCGTCGCCTCTCCTTCTCATTGCACTTGTGAAATTACTATATATAGTGGAATATAAAATGTCCTAAAATAGAGTAGAAATTAACCATATTATGATATGTGAATGAAAATGCCACATGTAGTATTTTATAGACATGGTACTCCACTCTTAGAACACTCTCGTAGAGCCTTTGCATCACAATGCTGGCGTTATTTGCAGCAATATGTACATTGAAGTATTGAACCAAGCTCTCTCACAGTTTTTACCTCGTAGATGTCTTAGAAATGTTAGTTCATTAAATTGGTTCTGCAAATTCATCCTCTACTTCTATAATCGAATATTGGGAGTGTTACCTAGAGAAAAGGGTTCCACAGTCACATCGATACTCTCTTGTGCCACAGATCTTAGAATGAGCTTTCCAATCGGATTGAACCGCATATCGTTTCGAGCACTTCTCACATTTCCACTTCTTCTCACCGTGCTTTCTGGAAAAGTGCTTCTTGATCCCTGTGAGGTCCCCAAGAGCCCTCGACGGGTCATGGTGGACACATGTCGGTTCCGGGCAGAGATACACCTTCTTCCTCACCTCCTTGTTTGTCCTTTGCTTTAGCTTCCATGGCAGATTGTGGCCTCTCCGGTGAAGCTGAAGGTTCTGCTCTCTCTGGAACCCCTTGTTGCAGACCTCGCATACGAATCGATTCGTAGCCATGAGTGATTTGGGTGACAAGGCTATCACTTCAGCATCTGGGTCTGTTACATGTATTTATTCAAGAAATAGTTAACATACCAAAACCAAAGCTGATTGTATTAAGTAGGAAAAGTTTAAACTAATGAAGATGATACATACCTGGGTTGCCTGGAAGATTTCTCTTCTTCTTTTGCGGTGGTTGTTGCTGATGTGTAGAAGATGATGAGTCATTTCTGATACTCGAATTGGCAGAAGCGCTTAAATCTCCAGATGCACAGGTCAAATTGGACATGTTTTCATCCACTGCAAAACCTTTCATCATAATTAATGAATTCCACCTACATTAAATTAGAACAACTAAGCACTTCAATTCTGTGCATTAATTTTCACACCAAAGCATGCATGGCACTCATAAACATCTATCAACAAATGTAATCTCAGCTTTCACATCTAGCTGTAGCTAGCTGTGTGCGACAGAATTTAGATCTCAGTCCAAACCCTAATTCAAATTCAGACAAATCTGTCCGAGCTTTTCTTTTATTAGCTCTTCAAAACTACATCTTTTGATGATGATGCATCTTCTTTGATGTTAAAACTCATCATCAAGAATCAAACAGAAAGCGCACAAAAACTGAAAAGCCAGAGGGAAGGGAGCATCTCATAAATTTAAGGTAAAAAAAGCACAAACCTTGCTGGTTACTTGGTTGCATTCAAGATAATGGAAATTCAAGTAGATTAATTTAACCTTGAATCATATCATGAGACTGGATTCTCATATCAGAGAAGATGAAGATGGTGGGCTTTGCTTTGCATGAGAGAGAGAAGAAGAGGAGAGAGAGAGAGAGAGAGAGACAGAGAGAAAGAAAGAGAGAGATAGATGTGGATGAGGACTGAAGAGGAGATTCCCTTGGAGGTGTCGACCCATCCATCCAGCACCACAGCTAGCTAAGCTAACCAACAGCCTTGCTTGTTCTGACGTGCACTTTCTGTCTTTTCCTTTGGTCTCTTCCCCAGTCTCTCCCCTCCTCATTTTACTTGTTTACTATTATATTTGTTTTCACCACCAATTTCCTCCTAACTATTTCGTTTTTATAATCACTTTCTTAATCACCATATAACGCACCAATCACTACCTTTCCCTTCGCCAGTAAATTAAACGAGAAAAAATGACGAGTGGTACAAACGCAAACCAACACCGGCCAAGTGATGAGAAAGTGAGCAAGCTTTCAAACACAGTACCAGAGAGAGATTGATGATAAGAAGTTGATTAAGTCCTTTTTAACAAGATATGGGTAAAAGAGATAGAGAAAGCTACAGGGCAAAGGCTCTTTTCCTCTGTGCATCCATATACACAAGCATGAATGAATGATTGGAGGACTCAGTTGTATATTGATCGAGTAAAAAACATATATTCCAGCAGACATGCTTATGGAAAAACACTCCTCCTCCTCATTCTTAGCCCATCTATATTATACTTGTTTACTTATATATACGTACTGATCGATTTTTGTTCCTTAACCTATTCTCTAAAAAGGCTAGCTTTCGGACATGTTTCTTGGCCTCTGAAATGAATATACATATGGCTAATCAACACATATAGCAGTAGCTAAGTCGGTCCCGAGTGTCTCACAGCCATCGGTATTCGTTGTTTTATTTTATTGTGTGTTTGCTAGTGAGATAGAAATAGAGGAGAAAGGCCCCGCCCCGGCCCCCTCCCTCCCTCTCTCTCTCGATGATAATCGAGCACTCGTGATATATAGCAGTGAAACTGGTGATTCACATAGTACGTACTTCACGACTGAGGTCAAAATTTAAAGGCCATGTTTGATTCACTGATTTGGGAATCAGGAACGGAAATTGTTTACGTTCATTTGTTTGGTATCTGCCAATTTGGGAACTAACTTACTGACATAAGGGAAAGTAAGGGGGAAAATTAATTTCCAGCTCGATCAGTGTAAAAATGGAGGTAATTAGTAATTAGCAAGATGCCAGAATAGAAATAATAATGATTAAATACTTGTGACACCCAGTACTTTAGGTGTAAAAACAGTTTTGTCCTTATACTTTCAAATTTAATCTATATATATATTTTAATTCTTATTTTTTAACAATTTTGTCATTTTACTTTCAAATTAAACTTGTATATCTTTTAACTCTGATTTTTAACAGTTTTGTCTTTTTTTTAACAGTTTAGTCAATTTCGTTAGTTGACCGTCAAAAAATTTCGTTAAGCCGTTAAAATGCTTAGAATACCCCCAATTCAAATGAGATTTTTTCCTTTCTTTTCTCATGCCTTTTTTATTTTCTCTTTTGGTTTTTCTTGGTTTTAAATTTAATTCATCACATGTGCTATCTAATATATATAATTGTAATCAACACAAATTATCAAATTAATTGTAAATAAGAGGAGAATTAATGACAATTGCTTAACATCAAGTTGGAAATAAATAATTTGAAACTATTTTTGCATCAAAGTATGGATATGATAGTAGAAGTCTTTTTTGTCTTAGCATTATAGAAATTAATCAAAATATGTTTGTAGAGCATCATAATATAAAAGAAGTTTCTAACTGAATTTGAGTATTGACACGCACATGTCATTTTAGGCATTATCCAATTGATTATAAGATGTTTACAATTAATTTGATAATTTGTGTTGATTGCAATTATATATATTTGATAGCACATATGATGAATGAAATTTAAAAACAAGAAAAACAAAAAGAAAGACCAGAAGAGAAAATAAACAAGGCATAAGAAAAAAAGAAAAAAAATATGATTTGAATTTGGGGTATTCTAGACATTTTAACAGCTTAACGGAATTTTTTAACGGTTAACTAACGGAATGGACAAAACTGTTAAAAAAATAAGAGTTGGATATACAGATTAAATTTGAAAGTAGAATGACAAAACTATTTTTACCCATAAAATATAGGGTGTCATAAGTATTTAACTAAAATAATAATTAAGAACAGATAGTTATAGCCATGTGGAAACTCAAGGGGTTACATCCAAATATTTTGACAAAACTTAGGATGTGGATCAGTTAAATTATTAACTGCCATTTCTTTGTTGGCTCAAAATAAAAGAAGGAGGTGTGAGTTAAAGATTCAGATAGATTCAGTCATTCAGTGGATGCATGATGTTCTTGTTTCAGACTCTGTTTTTCTGTGCTGGTTTCTGAGACAATCATGATGTGTCTAGCTTAGCTGTTTCAAACCGACACAAGGAAAGTTTGGATTTAATTGTCGTGTATATGTAACGGGCTTCATGGGCACTTACTCTCTGTCTCGTTGTCACCCAAAAGCCCTCCCTAATGTCGAGTTGGGCCTAATTGTCTTAACCCAAATGTGAGAACAAGCCATATAGAATTCCGAGCTAACCAATGAGGAATAAAACGCATCTGTCTTTAACAATATCTTCTATGGCAACTTAAGCACATTTATTTCAGCAGACTCCGCACACTCACAAGCTTGAAAAAAGTGAAAACAACCGAGTACATAAAAAAAATCTTAATTTAATATAGACTTAACTCTAAACCATTTTGCATAATTGCCAATTTGCTACCCTAGGAATCTAAGATATATACCTTAGTATCAATTTACTACCCTAGGTTTTATTTATATCAATTTACTACCCTAATTTTACAAAATTTACCAATTTACTACCCTGAGTATTAATTTTTTCAATTTACTAACTTTATGTAAAATTTATTACCCTAGGGTTTTCAAGATTAACCAATTTTTTTATTTAGATTTTCAAATTAAATCATTTATTAGGGAGAAGTGAAAATTTGATATGACAAATTGATAGCAAAATACTTAATTTAAAAAACATGGGGTAGTAAATTAGTAAAATTAATACTTTAAGTAGCATATTGGCTAATTATAAAAATATAGCAAATTGACAGAAATAAAAGCGCGAGGGTGAATGAAATTGGCTATTAAGCCAAACCATAAAAACTCACCCCTAGCCGATCTCCATTTCAAAGAAACTCGAGCCCAAATGATCAAATTCAAAGAAGGCGGCCATCACACCACAACAGGTACTATTGGTTCACAAACACACCATCGACAGTCTGAGCAACAGAGAATGAAACACCACTAGAATCTAGACCGCGACTCACTTTAAACCGTAGTCTTCAATAAGTGCATCAATTTTGAACAGGTTAGGGCCTATAGACCTGGTCCACTGAACCCATCTCCCCCACTATACTTCAAAGCAACTTCACACATCTGTCGTCAGATTGACATAGTTGCATCCTACTGTAATTTAAATAGTACAAATAGTTTGTTATGAGTCGAACTCACGTCCTCGTATTTATAAATGAAAGACTAGTGTAATTAGACTAAATAATATCGGGCAGCAAATTTTGTGTTTTGAATTTTCAATCAATGATATTTTTCTGCTGTCTAACTCATACAAAATATATTTTGTTGTATCCTTATACATAAAACAATTTTCAGAGAATGATTATACTAGAAACAATGTAGGCATTCTATGAAGTCCCCTAACAGTGCACCTCGACGGAAAAGTTGAACATTTCTCCGCCCATAACGATTCAATTAATCTCAAACACCAAACATAGTTGCCACACACGTTACTCTGCTGGGCGGTGCCTCCCTTGCATTTTCTATCTGTTGATTTTGACCATCTAATTTATATTCGAATTTCCTTCTCTGCTTCTTTACGCAAATGCGCCATGAACACACTAGTGTGTAAAAGCAAACGATGTAACCTTCTTATCCCTGTCACAGAATCATCTGAAAAGTAAACCGGAAGATTAGCCAAACTACAATCCCAAACCTCGTTTAGTTTAACTGCTTACGTACTAAAGTTTGCAACTTTGAGACAGCAAAGTCGCCCGGGAAGCCAAAACTGATTAAACTTGCAGGGACTAGGAAACAAATAAAGATGAAGATTGCAGAATAACTAAGTTGACCAAACAGACGTGGCAGAACAACGTTCGTACTTATCCATCAATCCAGGGGGTGCTTCTCATCTCAGCCGTCGTCTATAAATCTCTGTCATCGGGAAGTAAAGCGCATATTTCGTTTTCTTAGTGCGAAAAAGCACACATCTTTATACACCAAGCTTGTAAATTTTTGTATGATATAAGCTGAAATCAATGAAGGTTTGTAATTGGGGTTTGGGATTTGGGTAATTGCCACTGTGCATATCAGGGTTGTTGTTGGTCCCTTTCAGTCTCCCGTTTTCCATTTTCCACGGAGATAAAGAAAAAGAGGGGAGAGGGACAAGAAATGAGCAAAGATGATGGTGGTGCAGAGAATACAGGGACGAAGCAATCACGGCCGCCGGATTGGCTGACCAACTTCCACCGTGATCTGATGGCCGGGGCGGTGATGGGTGGGGTGGTGCACACGATTGTGGCTCCGATAGAGAGAGCCAAGCTGTTGCTGCAGACCCAAGAGAGCAACATGGCCATTCTTGGTGGAGGAAAGACCAGATTCAAGGGCATGTTGGATTGTATTGTCCGCACTGTTAGAGAAGAAGGCATCTTGTCTTTGTGGAGAGGCAATGGCAGCAGTGTTCTTCGTTATTACCCTTCTGTGGCTCTCAATTTCTCCCTCAAGGTAATTTTTTTTTCTGTCAAGATTGGTACTTTGTTGTGCATTTCATTTGGTTTGGAATTACTTGTGATGTGTTTGGTATTGGTGTGATGTTTGATTAAATTCATGGAATGAACATGTTGAAAGTGTATACGAATGCATGCACAGGTTTCCAATTTACTTTAAGAAATTCTCTTAATTCAATGTTTCAACAGAAAGGAGTCCTTAGGGAGCAACATTGTCTCATTTGTATGTCATGTTGATCTGTAATGTAGCCGGTTCCTGCATTAGACAACTTGAGTCGGATTTCGTGTTGCTTGCTTTTTAGCGTAGTAGATTGTGCTGAGGGAAATTCTTGGTGGATAAAATGTGAGTGTGAACTGGAGGACTGATTCTTATACAGTTATACTCCAAAGGTTGACACAGTTTCTGATGCATTCCTTCTATCTAGTGTGCTAGCTATGGGGGGGGGGGGGGGGTGGGAATATGTGAACGGAGAAAGCAAATGGAAATGATATAAATTGGTTCATGGTCTGTTAGACATCTGTCCCTGAAATACAACCCGCTATTACTGAGTTATGAACAATTGTTGAGAGGTTTTGAGATATCTGGTTGAGTTTGCGCATATTGTAAATAAGGGGTTTGGTTCACTAAGCATCAATGCTCTGTTTAAAGGGGGATTTTCAAAGGCAAACGAGCAAGCTGGATTGCCGTGTTTGAGAGTGATAATGGGTTTTCTGGGTTTCTCTTATAGGTTGTGCCTGGTTCATATACAACGTTAGGCATGGTTTAAGTAGGTCTGATAAAAGCACTGGATTGCAGTGTTTGAGAGTGATAATGGTGGGTTTCTGTAATTTTGAGATTACTAGCAGGATTCAGGACAGCATGAGCTAGGTTATTGCCTATAATTGGTATGAGCTCTGGATGGTAGAAACTTAAGTAACGAAAAGTGGTGTGTAGAGAGCCGGAGAAATAAGAGGTATGAGCTCTGGATGGTTAAACTGTGGGATTGTCTTAGATGCAGTAAATAAGAGGAGATAGCCGGAGAAATTCTTCCCTTAAGAGAGGTTTGTCTAGGTTAGACCATGTGACTACTTTCTTTATTGTGTGGGAGAATCCCCTTCCCTTGATTAGCCTGAAAACGGGAAATTACAGAAGACTAAGGTAATTATTGAGTACTTCTGAAGATTGAGAATGTTTCTTTGACCTATGTCTCAACTTCAGTTTGTCTGTCTTTAATTATGCTTTTGTTATTAGTGAAGCTATGATGGCAAAAGCAGTATCAGTACCAGAACTAAGCATCAGAAGAATAGCAAAAAGTCACCAGTTCATATACATGGTTAATATGTATATATCTATGATTCTATATGTATATATACACACTTACACGCGCTCACATGATATGAAGCAATCTACAAATACAGATTTACAAAAAAATCCTAATACCATTCTATTTTTGGCGCATTGATGTTGATACTGAAGAGTGTCTTGCCTTTCTAGTTACTGCTTGCGATTATGATTGATGAATTGTTCTTATAGTGCATGATGATTTAAAGTGTTGTACTTACATAATGCTTCTACTACTGCATGGTCCTTAGTATTTGATTTCTTTTCCAGGATCTTTATAGAAACATGTTAAGGAGCGGAAGCTTAGATGGTCATTTTTTGTCTGGTGCACCTGCAAATTTCATTGCTGGGGCTGCTGCTGGTTGTACAACATTGATTATAATATACCCCCTGGATATTGCACATACCCGCCTTGCTGCTGACATTGGAAGAAATGAAGCCCGTCAGTTTCGAGGAATCTACCATTTCCTGGCTACCATTCGCCAAAAAGATGGGATTCGAGGGATTTACAGAGGTCTTCCTGCTTCGTTACAGGGAATGGTTGTTCACCGAGGACTATATTTTGGAGGCTTTGATACAATGAAAGAATTCTTATCAGAAAATTCGAGGAAAAATGAGTTGGAGTTGCCACTGTGGAAACGATGGGTTGTGGCTCAGGGAGTCACGACCTCTGCTGGGTTCTTGTCATATCCACTGGATACAGTTCGGAGGAGGATGATGATGCAGTCTGGCTTGGAACAGCAGATGTACAGTGGTACTCTGGACTGCTGGAAGAAGACATATAGGAAAGAAGGAGTAGTTTCATTTTATCGTGGGGCAGTTTCTAACATGGTTAGGAGTACTGGCGCAGCTGCCATCTTGGTTTTATACGACGAGGTCAAGAAGTTCATGCATTGGGGCAGATTATGAGTTTATAACACGAGAACTTGTGGTCTCTTCCCTGTCACTTCAGCTTAACAGAAGGATTAGAGTAGTAGATACTAGGATGAAGCAAAAGGGAATTACAGCAGGGATATCAGAGTTTTGATGGTGTAGTTTTGTAACATGCTGTGGTGACATTCTTTTTGCCCCATTGCTTTTTGAGGCTCTGGCAATAACTCGCTGATTTTTACGTCATGACAATAATACTGGAACTATCATTGGTAATTCTTATGGAAAAGTAATCTGTGTGCTTCTTCAACAAACCAGGGAATGAATCGTGTTTTGTAACATAAACCAGCATTGGCCCTGAAACCCCCGCATTTGTTTTCTTAGTCCGTGACTGAAAAGAACCCATGGCAATTCTGTTTTCTTTTCTAAAAATGAAAGCTAAAAGAATACTCAAACTGTCCTAGTGCATAACAGTTTTAACCATCACGACCAAGTGCGTTGATAATCTTTTAACATTTCAATGGACGAAGATCCCATCAAGACACAGGTTTAACAGAGTACAGAAGATCCTAGTTCTTCATCATATATGGTCGATAATCTTAGCCTCTTTAGTCTTTCGGCTCATGTTGTCAATATGTTGTGTCCCATTGTTGCCGTCACAGATCACTAAGGCCGAGTTTGGCCCCGCGGTTAGAGCAGCTTATTGTCACGTCTCTATTTTGAGATTGTCGATCGTGGGCGTTGCTGGTTAAAAGAAATTAAGAATATGTAAGATTTGCTCCAAGATTCAATGTGTGGGAGATATATGGCTGCTCCTTACGAGGGGTTCAGGCATGCCGACTCGGTTAAATTCGGAGAGCTTGTCGCTAGTCGAGGACTTAACGTCAAAAAGACGAGTTGGCCACCCTACACACAGGTAGGGGTCTGAAGCCGATCCCCTGATGAGCCCAAGGCAGGGCGAAACCAGTGCATTGTCCTGTTGGATAAGACTGGTTCCATGGGGATGGAGCGCCACATGGACCAAGTGTGGTAGCCGAATGGGTGACATTATGCTGCTTAAATTATCAAATAAGCTGCTCCAGATGTTTGGCAAACCTATTCGTTGCAAATTATAATTAAATTTCACAAGTCCCAATGCATAATCTGGAAGCTGCAAATTGCAGTTTCTGATTGTAAAATCTCACAATCTCTTAACTTTACCCATAATGTCCTCATCTCATAAGCTACATACAGAACGTTGGTGGTGGTAAGCTCAGTGTTCTAAATATCGGGATATATCGGCGATATATCGGTGATATTTAGAAACCGATAGGATAAATGCCATATCGCCTTAATATATCGGTCAACTCAAAATATCGGGTCAACATGCGATATATCGGTGAATTTTTTTTCGTTTGACTTTTTTTTCGGTGGACTTTTTTTTTCCGTGGATTTTTTTTTTCGGAGATTTTTTTTCGATGATTTTTTTCGATAATTTTTTTTCGTTGACTTTTTTTTGTGACTTTTTTTCTTGTTACTTTTTTTTCGGTGATTTTTTTTAAGGAGGCGATGTCGTTTTGAGGAATTTCAACGCAAATAGACAGAAGATGATTTATGAAGATGATTTTCTCTCAGAAGATGAGGATGAAGATAATGGAGAAGATGATTTTGACTTTGATTCTGATGATGAGAGAGTTTATAATGCATGAATGCATAATCAATATCTTAATCTATCTTTTGTGCACCTATTTTTGTTCAATTAATACTTAGTAGTTAATATTATTTGGTATATTTTGGATATTTTGAAATATATGTTTATAAATATATTAAATTTAAATTAAAAATTAACAAAAACGATAAATCCGATATAATCCGATATATCTCGATATATCCTCGTTATATCCTTTTTTTCCAAAACCGATACGATGCCGATAACCGATATTTAGACCATTGGGTAAGCTACATACAGAACGTTGGTGGTGGTGAGAATGAGAAACAAAGAAGAGGAATAAAGATTGAATATAGGTTAGGTTCTGATTTTAACAAATTGAAAGGATACTCGAATTGGGTTCTAAGGAAGTAAGCTAGTTACGTAAAGGAAAGAAATTAGGCTCGCCGAAGCCTCGATCGAACGCCGGAGTTCATCCTTGAAGGGCTACTGTAACAATCTTCAATTTTGGGGAAAATTAGGTTGCAGGTTGCATGGATAGGAAGAGGATATAACGAGGAAGACGATGATGCATGTGATGTAGGCTTGTTTTTGTGGTCGGGGAAGTAGATGGTAGATTCAGGTGTGGCGGTGCGAGAAGAAGTGGAAGTGGAAGAGAAATAGTGTTTCAGAGAGTTGTGGTATGGTAAAGGAAAGAACAATAAAATGATGAAGGGTTGTGGCTTCACGTGCCCCAACATATTTAATTAAAGAATATCTATATAAGAAGATAAACTTTAATTAACCAATTTGAAGAAAACAAAAATAAAATTTAAGACTAAAACAAGAGTTACGATGTGAAATATTTTTTTGTGATTAAATTTTTATGTGGAAACAAGTAAAATAATTTTATAACTTCATGTCCTTTTTGGTTATTATCAAAACTCACTACTGAAATTTACCAAACATTTTATATTCACCGCTGATTATTCTCATAACCCAACTGTAGCTAATTATTTTCACTGCTCAGCTAAAATTGATTATAAAAACTCACCTCAGGGCCAAACTCGTCCTAAAACTATTTAAGAGAAGGTTACAAATCCAAAAGTCTAATCATAGATTTTCTGTATATATTTGATAATATGATAACATTTGATTCTCGGTACAATTTCTATTTACAATCATAACATTCCTTGTGTTTTTCTTTTTCTTTAAATAAAATTGGGAACATAATGTCAAATATCAACCTATCACTCACCATTGTCCACATAGAATTTGACTTCACTTCGTGCTTGGTTTGGCAAAATTTTAAGCAGTACACGAAGTTGACGTCACTGATAATTAAGTTATCTCAGATTTCAGAAATGACAAATGAGTATATCCGGTTAGAAACTCAACCTAATTTTAGTACATGCTATTAATAACGGTGTTAAACTCATGTCATTATGCATTTTCTCCGAGGGTAGGTTTGTCTCTCTTCCACCTCTCACACAATTTGAACCAAAATACTCAAAAACCCTTCAACCTGGGCATGCCACCACCACTCAAAGTCGACTTACCAATAATTCATGCACCTAAATATAAAAAAAAAACAAAGATGGTTATGCTCTAAACTTTTACTTCAATTGGGACCCAATAATTTACACAAATTCAAACTATTAATTCAATGATCTGTATATACTAACTAAGCAAACCAAATCAGAAACCTTCTTAAAGAGAATGAAGCAAAACGATAGTTAATCACATGATTCACATCGCCACCTCAAAAAAATTCATAGCCAAACCTCAAACTCCTATGCTTCCAGATACCCAAATAACCAATCAAACCTAGCCTCCCTAACGCGTCACCACGATAGCAAAGACAAGCTCCAGAGCTTGAATCATCTGGGTTTAGGTTATAGGTCGAGCTTTGTGGTCGTGCACACCCGCACGCTCTCCTTGCCTCTCGATTTTGATCAGTAAGTAAACGATTTTGTTGGTCGGACTTAGTGCTTGCTTACCATCTTTCTTTGCTTTCTAGAAAACTGAGAGAGAGAGAGAGAGAGAGAGATGTTTGTGTAGTGGATATAGAAGTGGACAGACGATTTTACCATTCAAAATCTGTTAGTTGACACAACAACTAACGTAGATGTTAACGACATATACTGGAATTATGATGAGTTTTCAACGTCATGTACTAACATATTATTTATGAAACTTAAAAACCTTAATTATGAGTGAAGTAAACTTGGTGTAATGTTCTTAAAATTTTGCTGGTTTTGCTTGGATTCTATATTACCATTGGATTAAGGAAGAATGGCAATTGTAATAAGTTGCTTGCATCATCGATTTGTCTTCATTTAATCCAATTATTTTAAAGATCTAACCAAATCCAAGTTGAGAATCCGAATAGTGTCCACTTAACTTATAAATGATGTAGAGTAAAGTAATAGAAAAATTGGTGTGCTCGCAAACTGATTGTGATCCCAGTTGAAGAGGGATGCTGGGGTGTTGGATATGCTATCAGTTTTGATTGCCCAAGCTGAGGAAGGAGAGTTATTAGGCTGAGGAAGGTGGGTAGCGCCGAGGTTGACCCAATTGGAGCGTGGAATATCATCTGGTGGAGGGAGGAAGGGTAGTGTTAGGGTCATATCTCACTCTAGGTTGTCGGAATTTCGTGTGCTCAATTTAGGTAGGTTTTCGATCTGGGTTGTAGTATATAGTGTCTTTTCGAGGAGGGAACAAGTTTATGCGGGCGATGCTCCTTGTCAATTACGAGGGATGATGGGTGAACAAAGGGGCATTGTGGCGCCAAAGTTGCTACTAATGATGGATTGGCAAGACAACCATAATGGCAGTGAAGATGAACCCAGGTGTCACGGGCCGACTTTTGTAGAGCACAAGCGGAATGTGCGGCACTTGCTAATCGATGAACGAGTAGCAAGTAAGCCAAGTGAGTACCTTGCAAGGGATAATGGAAACCACACGATATTAGTATAGTGTTAGCGGCAAGCAAGAACACAGTTTATATAGTTGTTGGGCAATCTCATGAACAATTGAATATGCAACAAGAATGATCTCACGGGGCGCAGATAATTGAATAATTCCTCTCTTTATTGATGGTAAGACGTTAAGGGAGGCGCAACTGCGCAAGTACATGTGCTTACCTATACTAGCTCCGTAGGCCAACCGTCGCCGCCTAGGAACCCCTCCCTATAATAGCATATTTTGCAAAACTAGACTTAGCAGGGGGGAACATGAAACCTTCCCACCATGAGCCTACTAAATAAAGAAAATTACAGAAAATATAAATTACAATACTGTCACTAGCACGCAAGTAACCGGCCATAGGCATGACTCATGACCTTGGACAAGGTTGCATGTGGCCTTACAAGTGCTGCTCCTAACACTCGGCCTATCGTGTAGAATACATAGAATGATCGAGTAGAAAAAGAATCGTATATCACCCTTAAATCTCTATACACAGAAAATGTCCTATATAATTTAACAAAAGTACACTTTAACAACAAATCATTCCTTGATTTCATCCATGAATCACGCCCGTGATTCACGGAATCATTCATGCTAACACTCCCCCTCAAGTTGGCGCATACACATCAATCATGCCCAACTTGCTAAGTAAGTCATAAAAGGCCTTCTTAGACACTTCTTTTGTGAGCATATCATCAAGTTGCTGTTCTGTATGAATAAAAGGAAACTAATGATCTTGGCGTTTATCTTCTCCTTTATAAAGTGACGAATCAACCTCCACATGTTTTTTACGATCATGTTGCACATGATTTTGTGAAATATCAATAGATGCCTTGTTGTCACAGTACAACTACATAACACACTTAGGCTTAATACCCAAATCTTGTAGCAAATTTCTAAGCCATAACAATTCGCACACTCCTTGAGCCATACCTTTGTATTTTGCTTCAGCACTAGACCGAGTTACCACTTTTTATTTCTTACTCTTCCATGTAACAAGATTACTCCCAATAAGGGTAAAGTACCCTGATGTGGATCTCCGATCTATAATATTTTCAACACAGTATGCATTTGTGAAGCCAAAAACCTTAAGGATATTATTGTGTGATTAGAGAACATTACTCCTCTCCCTGCAGCTGACTTCAAGTACCTTAAAATCCTTACAACAACATCCATGTGGTCTACACTGGGATTTTGCATGAACTAACTCACTACACTTACTGTATACGCCACATCTGGTCTGGTATGTGATAAATAAATCAGGCGTCCAACTAGCCTCTGATAACGAGGTTTTTCAGTAGGCACTTGATATGGTATTCTGCTAACCGATGGTTCTACTCAATAGGAGTATCAATGGGAGTGCAATCCAACATACCGGTCTCTGTTAGTAGATCAATGATGTACTTCCTCTGACAAAGATAGATACCATCACTTCTCCGGGCTACCTCAATGCCCAAGAAGTATTTTAGTGTACCTAGGTCCTTCATCTCAAACTCTATGGCTAGCTGTTTCTGTAATCTATCCACCTCAACAGTATCATTCCCAATAACTACCATGTCATCAACATATATAATTAGGACTGTTACCTTCCCTTGTTGATGTCTGAGAAATAATGTGTAGTCTGAATTACTCTGTATGTAGCCAATTTTCCTCATGAATTGTGAGAATCTTCCAAACCAAGCATAAGGTGACTGTTTAAGACCATACAAAGACTTTCTCAATATGCATACAAAGTTACTTGGAGAAGCGGACGCATATCCAGGCGGAAGATCCATGTACACTTCTTCTGTAAGTTCTCCATGGAAGAATGCATTCCTAATATCAAACTGTCTAAGTGGCCAAGTTAGCAACACAAGAGAGCAATACCCAAATAGTGTTTATCTTTGCAACAGTTCCAAATGTCTCATCATAGTCTATGTCATATGTCTGGGTGAACCTATTTGCTACTAGGCGTGCTTTATACCGGCTCACTGACCCATCTTGATTATGCTTCATTGTAAACACCCAACGACATCCCACATTCTTCTTGCCATGTGGTGGAGATACAAGCTCCCAAGTATTGTTCTTTTGTAATGCTTCCATCACTTCCTCCATTACTTTCCTCCATTTTGGATCTCCCAATGTATCCTGCACTTTTTTAGGTACTGATACAGTAGATATTTGATTCACAAATGATTCATATGACTTAGACAATCTTTTGGTAGACATAAAATTTGTCACAAGATACTTAGTTTTAGCCTGAAGGGTAGGTTCATATTTTTTTGTTGGCTGATCCCGAGTATACCTATTTGGCAAGACATATTGTCTATTATTAGCCTCAGTAGTATTAGCCCCAATAGAATGATTAATTTCAAATGAGTGATCTTCCGTACCATGAGAGCATTAGCCAAGTGTATAAACAGTAGTACGGGAGACATGAGGGGCAGTTGTGTTGTCATCTTCTGGTACCTGAATCTCTGGAGTGACTACACCGGAATCATTCGGTAGTGCCTGTGTAGCTGACACATTGGTAATCTTAATTGAACCTGTTACCATATCTACTGGTTTACTTATCTCCCCCTCTCAGTGATACAACTCTTCAAAATATGAATTCTCCCCCTGAAGAGCAATATCGGAAGAGGGAAAATAGCTCATGTCCTCAAAGAAAGTAACATCCATAGTGACATAGTACTTCCTGGTAGGTGGATGATAGCACCGATACCCTTTCTGATATCCTCCATACCCAACAAACACACATTTAACGGCCCAGACATCCAACTTAGACCTCTGGTGTTTTGGAAGATGGACAATAGCAACACAACTGCACACGGGCATAACGATTATGAAAAGAGGGTAAGGAGACATAAGATGCAAGCACCTCATATGGAACATTTCCCTAAAGGACACGAGAGGGAAGACGATTAATGAGGTGGGCCGAAGTTATGACAGTATCATCCCAAAGGTACTTAGGCATATGGGCACTAAAAAGAATACACCGAGCCATATCAAGTAAATGACAATTTTTCCTTTCAGAAACTCCATTTTGCTCAGGTGTGTAAGGACACGATGTTTGATAAACAATTCTGTGTGTGTTAAAGAACTCTTAAAAGACATGATTCACATATTCCCCCCCCCCATTATCAGAACAAAAAACTCTAACTGTGACATTATATTGTGTTTGGACAGTGGTATAGAATGCTTGAAAAACTGGAAAAATCTCATCTTTAGTTTTGAGGAGAACAATCCATGAAAGACGTGTGCAATCATCAATAAATGACACATAATACTGCATCCCTGACATAATAGATTCTTTTGAGGGTCTCCAAACATCAGAATGAATTCATTCGAAAGGAAGAATACGTTTATTAGAAGTACAAGGGAAATAAGTAGGTCGATGACTCTTGCCCAAAACACGTGTCTCACAACGTAAAAGTGACTCATTCACACTAATAAACAAAGTAGGCATAGATTTTTTATAACACTAAAAAATGGATGCACTAAGCGACGATGTCATAACCAAACTTCAGTTAGCTTGTCAGAAATGGAGATTAAAATGGTCCGAGATTATGCCCCTGGTTTCTTCCCCGCATATGTCTGATCTAAATGAAACAACCGGCCCCTCAGATACCCCCGATCAATTAACTCCCCGGTGAGAAGATCTTGAAATATCACATACATAGGAAACAATGTCACAGAGCACTTAGCGTTAGTGTTCAATTCGGGGACATATATCAAATGATGAGATAAAACATGTATATATAGCACATTGTGAAGCTCTATTTTGGGAGTAATATGAACTGACTCTTTCCCTAATACGGGGAAGGCCTCACCATTAGCATTAGTAACATAGGATACTGGTGGAGGAGACAATACGGTAAAATAAGATTTGTCATAAGTCATATGATCAGACGCACCAGAATCAATAATCCATGTATCAAAACCAACAAAGTTAGAAATATTTAAAGCCATACCAATTTTACCACGACCAGCTATGGATACGGTAGGTATTTCTCCTCCTGTTGTATGATGATCATGTCCAACCACACCATAGATATCGGGTTCCGAAAGTGTGGATACAACTTCCAACTAGTCGCACGAGCATGGTTAGTATCATGACAATAAGAGCAAGGAGGGCGGGGCTGATTCCCGAAGCCTGGTGGTGGTCCTTGTTGATGAAGTGGAGCTGAAGTGGCCTGCTAAAGGGGTGGTGCTGGAGATCTAGCACGAACAATAAGGCTGGAAACTTCAACTTGTGTGATGAAGACTCTCCTGGTGAGATTCATCCTTACATATATATGTGAAAGCTGTAATTAGGTTAGGGGGTTCGGTCTTTCGGAGAAATTCATCGTTCACATTGTTATGCTTTGCATCAAGACCTTTCAAGAAATGGTGAACTCACTCAAGCTCCTTCTCGTGCTGGTACCAAATAATATCCTCATGATTCTTGATCATGTAAGGACGTTTCACATCAATCTCAGCCCAAATAGTTTTTAGTTTAGTGAAATATTGTGCCACTGGTTGCTCATCTTGTTGCATCGCCAAAGCGATGCACATTAACTCATGAACCTGTATGAAATCAGAGTCATTAATATATAAGCCTTCAAGTGTCTGTCATATTGCATGCGCAGTGTCACATGCCTCCACCAGATCAACTATCTCTTCATTCATAGCTTTCCACAAGACTGACATCACAAGACCATCATCGTTGTCCCACTTAGTGTAGGCAATAATATCATCTGCACTAGGAGCCTTAGTTACTCCGGTTACATGCCCCGTCTTGTGCATGCCCTCGAAGATGAGTTGCTATAATTCGCTTCCATTTACGGAAATTGGTCTCATTGAGTTTGGTTCCCCCAAATGAACTACTTTCAGAACTCTTGACAGATACTTCAAATTTTAGAACATCATATTCATCTCCAGAACCCATTGAAAAGCAAATTAAAAATCAATTATTATACAGCGGAACCTGTCTTGGGTGCACGTGCATTGTCGGTGAACCAGCACTTACAACCAAGACTATCAATTCTGGGCCGGGTTGGGTCGAATCTGGTTTGGGTCGGGCCAGGCGGGTCGAATCTGGGTCGTGTCAGGTCATATTTGGAGCTCGGTGACTCGAAATTCAGAGCTTGGCAGCGGTGATTCCAATGACGCGGTGGAGAGCTCGATGCGGCAGCAGTGGCGGAAACTAAAGGGCAGCGGTGGAGAGAGCAAGATGTCGCCAACGCTCGTCGAGGAGGAGAGGAGCAGTCCCTCTCAAGACCGGCTACGTAATTTGCAGAGGTACGTCGATGTAGTCCTTCGAGGAGGAGCGCGTCGGGAGATCTGCTGGGCGGGTGAGCTGAGTGGGAGCGAGTTGGGCGAGTCGGGGCGGGCAAGTTCGAAGAGCGGGTATTCCGAGTCGTTGAGTTTCCAGCTGAGTAATTTGCATAGGTACGTCGAGGGCGAGCAGGTCGCTGCCGGCTGACTCGAATGGCTCACCGACGTCGCCGAAGGGTTGTGCTCCGAGGGAGGGTGACAGCGAGCTCGTTAGGCGAGCTTTCACCAAAATCTGCGAAGAAAAACAGAAAACAAAACCCAGAAGAAACATAGCACGGCTCTGATACCAAAAAGAATCGTATATCACCCTTAAATCTCTATACACATAAAATGTCTTATAATCTAACAAAAGTACTCTTTAACAACAAATAATTCTTTGATTTCCTCCGTGAATCACGCCCGTAATTTACAAAGTCATTCACGCTAACAATAGATTTATTATCTATGTTATGCATGTGTCATTTTGAGTATACTCACAAACCTCTAATATATAAAGAGATAGTAATAGAGGGCTATCTAATTATCTTCATTTTTATAAACCATACGGTTCCTTCAAATAATCAATATGCATCTGCAAATTACTATTACTATCTTAAAATGACTATAAGAAACATGAAGACTGGGACCCCTCTTACAGAGAAGCACAAGCATGACTTCACTACTCCATTAGAAAAGAACAAGATGTTATTAAACTAATTAAGATACTTAGAAGAGTTAGTGAAGTACTTAAAAACACTTGTGCCACTTTAGACTAGGACACATTGTAACCTAAAACCCTACCATTAAGTAACCATCACTATGGCTTACCCAATAGCTCCATTATTTTTCCTTACCATAAGAACACAATATTAATGCATTTTTAATAAATAAGTAAAATACTACAATGGCCTACTATTATAGCAAATCACCCGGGGAGATTCTTCTGACGTCGGGCTTGTAAATATTATGGGTCCCGGTGGAGTTAATCAGACCCACTGCATGGGTGCCACGTTGCAGAGGGCTAAATAAAGAAAACTTAAAGGTGGCCACGGCGGCCATGGATGGTGGACTGGTGGTGGTGGTGGGTGGTGGAGGTTGTTGACGGTTTCGCTCTCGTCACTGGTTCATCACTCCTCACTAAGTAGGCTGTCTTTTCCAAAGACAAAGGAAATTTTGGGGTCCCTATGATCGATGTGATTGGGATGTGGAGTTAGGCTTTAACCCCCTTTGATTATCATATTTCACATCCCATCATTCTTTCCTTAATTAGCATAAGATCTCTGTGGAGGCTCTTTTCCTACCACGGGGTATCTAACTATCTATGAAACCAGAGGTAGCTAACTGGCCTCGACTGTCGTCGTGGTTTGTGGTGCTTTGAGAAATGATGGGTGAAAGAAGGAGCGTGTGACCACATGTTCTGAGTACCCCAAAATGCAGAAGGACACAAATTTCACCAGAATCATTCACTTCATAACAAGAACATATATTTCAGAGAAGCAATAATATTGTGAGATTTATTTTAACAAAGTATATGGTAACTTGCCAATAATAAAAGTCGATCCAAGCATTTAGGTAGAGTAATTAGGTATAATTATCGATCACGGTGTCTCTTAGTGATGGTAATATGGGTTGTCGGGTGGTTGAAGGTGCATCCACACCATGCTACACCCCATGTTTACTGTCTCGTTGCATACTGACAAATCTCCCTTTGTCTTCTCCTCCAATACTTTCCAGGTGAATCTACCTGTCCCTCTTTCTCCGATCCCATAATCACAAACAATTAATAACAACTTTGACCCCCAATCGAGTTAGAATTAGACTAAGATCAGAGTTCGACATCCAGAATGGTTTAATCCTGAGTATAAACTATAAACTCTCTTGGACTGGAAGTAGTGCCAGTCACACTACTATAGAACCTATAACAAAGTAGTAGTAGTTCTTGACCAAAAAAAAAAAGTAGTAGTTGCTTTGGAATAAGAGAATATACTACAATTCAACGGCCTCGATTGCTCAATAATTGGTCGTGGGACCTCCAATAATATACTCATCGTTTTAACCATTTATATCAATTTGACCAGAAAAAAATTAAACCCTTTTCTTCCTTCTTACAGTACCCTCCCGGAAGTACGTCGGGTACCTGCCGGGAAATGTATCCAACGGGTCGAGATGGAGTCCTGTAGCTGTGAATGTGACCCGATCCAGGTTTGGATACTGGATCAGAGTCGTTCAACGTGGGACTTACGTTATTAAATAGGTCCCGTATACGACAGACCAAACAGAATTCAGGCGATAAGGACAATACCATATCTGGTTTCTTCCAGTTTTTAACAAGGAAGATGAAGATGAAGAAGAAGTAGCGAACTAATTATATAGAGAAATATAACAATTAATTCAAGGTTGAGGAATTACAACTATAGGCTATATAGTTTCTTGCAGCTAAAGGTGAAATTGATGGGGATGATCTGGATGATATCTAGAGGCCCTCTAGTAGAGGGCACCAACTTCGACGAGCTTGGGGACGAGGTGGCCGGTGAGGTGGAGGGCGACGAGGGATTCGAGGCCGCCGACGCAGGTCCCGCCGATGAAGACGGAGGGCGGGATGTTGTTCCGGGGATGGTCGTCTTTGTCGGATGAGGAGGGAGGAGGGGAAGGGAGGGCGGCGATCTCGTGGTCGTCCAACTCGATGACGGTAGGGTGGACCCCAATAGTAGCGAGGAGCTTCTTCATGACGTGGCACATGCAGCAGGAAGTTCGGCTGAAGATGATGACGGGGTGCTCGGAGATGAGGCGGCGGATGCGGGTGTCGGCGGACTCGGCGACGTCGATGGAGAGGGAGGAAGGCTTTGGATGAGGAGGGGAGGGGGAGAGGCCCAGGTGGACGACGTCGTTAGAGCAACGACGTAGGCCCTGCATCGCCGGAAAAGCCAGAGAGTTGGAGTGAGGCTAGGGTGGTGTTTGATGTCAACGGCAAGGCAAAGGGAAAATGGAAGTGGGTGTGGGTGTGGGTGTGGGGGAGTTGGGAGTGAGATTTTATAAATGAAGGAGAGGGCTAGGTGCGCTTGATTACATCACAATGAGTACTGTGTTTACATACTTCCTTTGCCATATCGAAGGTTTTCGGCTCATTTCCATGCCCACGCGCTGCTCTTCTGTTCAGACTATCACGGTCAGATATAAAATCCAAGAAAAAAACAAATGATACCATGCTCGACGAAAATGGCTAATACCAGTTGTCTAGCCTAGTAAGTCGGATATATGCTCATACGTGTCAAGTTTCATACACAATCAAAGTTACAACTAATTCTCACAATTTTTTTTCAAAAATTTCACGAAATTATCGATTCGTTCTTCATAAGTGAAACTCATCACATTAAAAATAGCTTTATTCATCTATATACATTCACACTTATTAGGATAGTAATAAATGTTATATATTTAAGATAGTAATAAATGTAAAACCTCATCTCAATATGATTTGATCACAGACTAATTGTTTTAAATCCAGAAACGTATCTCACACTTATTATTTAGAGACACAAATCAACAAACAATTGTGTCATAACAACTTCATGCATATGGTGTAGTTTTGAGTTTAATCCAGGAAGGATAAGTTCATCACTTGAGAAAGAAAAGGTGAAAGAGTGAATACCTATGATTCTATGAATGAATTATTGAAATAGTAAATGAGTACACGAGGTGAAGTAGCGCGTGCGAAATCGTAATACCTACGATACAATACGGTAGCTCGGAAATACTGGATATTTGCTGGTGGTGCAGTCACATGGGGAGGACAGGAGGAGGGAGAGAGAGAGAGAGGGGGGGTCATCGTGAGTAAATGAGGGTGACGTCAGATTGACTTAGACGTGAAACTGTAAAGATTGAACCTTGACGTAACAAAAAGCTCCCCCGGTGCAGTAAAAAGCAGCTCCAGCTGACGTGGAATACGGGTCCCAACTCCCATGACATAATCATCGGAGCTATATCAGACTTTCCTCGTCACGATGACGTTCCCCTTTCAGACACGTGGCGCTCTCCTTTGCTTTCCTTCAGGCATGGAGATTGTGGACTTCCCCGGCGGGGCCCGGCCTCTTTTCGGGGTGAAAGCATCCCAACCAATGATACCCACCCACGTGGCTATGAGCTTATTTTCTATGTTGTGGGGTGTGGTCCCCACCATCATGGACTAAAAAAGGCTGAAATGACAAAGGAGCACCGTCGATGGTGGTCAGTACGGTGTCTGCCATATGGGTTATCAGAAGGAGATTGCATCACACGTAAGAATTAGATGGCCCCTATTAAAATCAGGGGCTTATAAACTTGAGTTTTCCTTCTCCCATGTATGAAACAAGGGCCTCCATATAACTGATCATTAATACGTATATTAATGTCACATTAACATCAAAACAAGAATCTAAAACCCACCATTGAGGCCAATACTATTCTAATAGAGTAGTTTTCTTAGCCTCTTTTTTAACCATAATTGTAAAATTTAAAGAGTTAAGCATTCTCTAGATCATTCACAAATTCTTCGCTTTATATTGTATACATCCGATTGTTCATTACGTTATCACCACTTGAAGTGCTTCGTTGTACAGTTACTAATTCAATTGTAGAAGTGACAAGTTAATTCAGAAGCAAACTGAAATAGTGATTCAAAAATACAAATCCTATGTATACTCTCTTTTTTTAGAATAAACGACAATAGTATTGAAACAAGAAAACTTAGATACAGTCAGTAGCTATAACCTCTTGAAGCATACAAGGAGTATAACGAAAAAACATATTGCAAGACTATTACACAAAGCCCAATGAGCAAGAGAATGGGCAACAACATTTCCTTCACGATACAAGTGGGTGAAAGTGCTTCTATGCAACTAAGAGAACAAAGTCAACATATATGGATAGATCGGCATGAGATTGATAGAGGAATTAGAGATCGAGGCAATTGCTTGGACTAACAATAAGGAATCAGATTCAAACCGAACTGGAGATAAGCCTTGATCCATAATCAAAGTACAAGCTGCCTTACCAGCCAAAGCCTCAATATGAGCGGGAGAAAAAACTTTCTTAAAACGGATGGCCATACCACAAGTAAAACAACCTACTAGAACCGCAATTCCAACACCACATGTGTGCGAATTACTATCAAAAGCTCTATCCATACATACACTTAACCAACCATGAGGTTCTGCCAACAATGTCTTTGTCTAAGGGATTTCACGTGAGGATAGTTTGCTACCAAATAATTTGCATACCAAAATAGAGCACCGAGTAAGATAGAAGGGATATCACAATTTTTGGTACTCCAAATCTTATCATTCCTAGCTTTTCCAAAAGAACCACAATTTTACTAAGAGCCGAGAGAAAAAGCTGATGTAGATAATTGCTCCATGCAAGAATGTAACCATTCCTTAAAACTAGAAAATGAGGAAGGAGCAAACGTACCAATAAGGTTGTGAGTCACTTGTTTAGAAATAGGACGGTCTTTAAACAAATGAAGACAAGTTTCTGCTCCATTTTCACACAAAGGGCATATCACCACTACATCTACTTTGATCCACTGAATCAGCCTCTTCATCATGTGATCATTTCAGTTCTAATATCGCATCAACAATTACATGGATATTGTATTCCAAATATTTGATTAAGATGGAAGGTCACGCACGCATTGTCATCAACTAGAAAGATGAATAACTCTATATACGTGAGGAAACTTTAAGATGCATTCCAACTCTAAGTACTTAATTATTCTGGAAAAGTTTCATGATGAGACTTACGAGAGCATTGCGTTGGCGATCAGATCTTCTAACGTACTTTGATTCTGGTTTTTCTCGTTTGGTGCTCAATATCATCCTATTTGTTCATATTTTCAAAGTCAACCCAGTGACCCACCCATTCTAAATACGTGTGAAGTTCAAATTAATTTAATATCTAACCTGCAGAAACATACATTATTTTTATCGTGACGCAATGGATTAATGAATCTCTGTGGAAGAATTATTTATCACGAGTGGCGAAAAAGTTCTGACCTAACTTTCTTTATTACGCGAATGACGCAATATATATATATTATATATATATGTTGGCAGGAATAAACAAAAGGATATGTATTTACATCATGCACGGCCCTAGCTTGTTTTATAAACCAAAGAGAACTCATTGATCACAAACATGGATACACAGATCATCACAGTGCAGAAGAAACCGTGCACCAGAAGAAATAATTAATACAGATATGCTTTCTGATCCAATAGAGGTTGTAGAACAGCACCAGAGATCAAATCTTAAAAGCTAGCTGACTAGCTGATCGACCCTGCTAGAAACCCTTACCCTGATCACGATCATCGCCATGTTCAGCATCAGCATAAGAGAATCGGTTTTACTAGTGTAGGGTATGATCCATCAGTCTGATCATAAGTATGAACGTCATGAAATAATACGTACTGCCTGCAAAACTCTTAAATCTGATTGCCAGAGAAACATTAAAACCGGTTCTGAGCTACCGGCAAAAACTGCAGCCAGTAATGTCATTGCAGATGAGGCCTGAGGGTATGAGGCTTAATTACAGCAACCATTAAACCACCCTACCCTCATGGCTTGTTTCTTCCTTCCATTTCAATATTTCCTGCTCCTCTCTGGAACATTCCAGGGTACTGGGGTACCGTATACCATGGTTTTTGTAATATATGTAGTCATTAGATTGATAATATATCTAAAGATATTCAAAAAAATATCTCACTTGTTTACCGGGTCACAATGTAATTAAATAATTAATTATGAGAGTTTATTCTAAAAAGAAAAAAGAATCAATGAGTTTTTTTATTACTAATTAACCATCATTAATACTTTTCTGAAATAATCAAAAGTGAGGTTTATTTCAGGTAATATTTTCATTAAATAACATAATCACTTATATGAAGATACTATTTTACCTTGTAGGTGTGAATATTTAAATTTATTCAGGTACTTACCACTTAAAATTATATTTACAAGTTTTGGAACCAATATTTTACACATGTTGCAATGAATATGTTGTTGTAGTGTGTAATTTTTCATTTTTTTTTTGTGTATGTAGGATTGTAGGCATGTGTCTTAATTCATGTAATAGAGCTATGGGTTTTGTAATTAGGTGATATTTTAAATTATTACATTTTTAACAACGTTATTACAAGTATAGGGACAATTAATAAGATTTTTTGTAATAAATATTATATAAGTAATGATTACAAGGTCACAACATATTTACATGTTCATGTCTCATTCTACAAATTTGAAGACAAATGTGTTGTACATGTGGCAAATTTTTCATAGTTACATTTCATAGTTACATAAAAAAGAGTCCATGTGTCCTTATTCATGTAATAGAGTTCTCATTTGTGCAATTAGGTGGTATTATATGAAAGTTTTTTTAATAAATGTTATATAAGATGTAATTACAAAGCCACATATATATTTACATCTTTATGATTCATTTTACGAATTTAAAGTAAAATGTGTTGTAAATGTGATAAATTTTCATATGTACACAAAATAGTCCATGTGTCCTCATTCATGTAATATGGTTTTTAGTTTGTGTATTTTGGGTGGCGGTATTTAAAATGATTACATTTTTCACAATGTTATTACGAATACGATGACAATTGATAACCGTTTTTGCAATAAATGTTTTATAAGTTAAAATTACAAGATCATGACCATATTTACATGTTCGTGACTTATTTTACAGATTTGTAGACACATGTGTTGTAAAGGTGATAACTTTTCATATTTACACAAAATAGTCCATGTGTCTTTATTCATGTAATTAATAGAGTGCTTAGTTACGTAAAAATATTCTAATTATTATATTTACATAATTTACCATTGAATTATAAAAATTACTATGATCATGATCATAAATAATATTTTTTCTTATATTGTGTAATTAATATGTTAATGACCTATACTATATGTTTTTCGAAAAAGTTACTAATATGACCACAAATGTATTTTTAATTTGTAAAATAAAAATTATCACACGTCAGAATTTAAATGGACCACCTGATTAATAGTTATTCAAATTACGAGAATTTTGTATAAAAAAGGGGTACGTGGTACTGGTGGGTATCCTAGCCTGTCTCTCTCTGCGGTAGGGCTCGTGTTTTAATAATTAATCCATTAATTTTCGGATTTTATAAAATCAATTTTCAAAACTTGGATATCTGTATTTGATGCTGTTGGATTCTTCCAATTTGGTGCACGCATGGGTCCCCTTGTTGGTATTATCACTGTCGTGATCGATTTTCTTACTGTCACGTACCCCTAATTATATACCTCATTGGTATGTTTTATTTTTTGAGGGGGACCTATTGGTATGTTACTGGTACGGAGTGTGTTTTACAATATATAGCATACAGCACACCTATGAGAAAAACACTATGTGCTCATAAAGGGAATAGTACCTTAGATTTTTAATAGGGATGGCAAGGTCAATACTTTTTACAAAGTCATGAATTATAATCCAAGAACAGCAAGGACTCCAAGCCTACACAGATATATATGAAAAGTTGAAAAAAAAAAGAACAAATGTTCTGCTTATCTATCTATATACACCTCCTAGCCCTAGCTTTAATTAAGAAGCAAGGAGATTATGTCATATCTTTTCCAACTTTGCCAATATATAGGTTAGTTTCATGATACTTAAAAGTTTTGGTTTAATAAATGACCGGTGTTCGTTGTAATAAGGGTATTATACCTTGAATCTATTGCATGTTCTTATATGCTTCCTACACAAGTTGGGCGTTGTCTATAATGCACCGCGGCGCCAGCCTCTTTTGTCATATTACGTGGCAAGCTGCGATTGGCGCAGGCGGCTGAAGTCAACCTTTGTATCTCCACGTGGCGCCAGTTCGGCAAAAACTCACGGCGGTCATTTTTCCGGCGCGGCTCAACGAAGCTGACCGAGGTGTAGTAGTGTGTGGAGGTGTGTAGGGTAAGACTCACAACCCTGATTTTTTTTTTCTGAGAAGAAACTCGTAGCCCAGATTTGAAGTCAGATTGACAGATCTAGATCATTAACCGGGGGAACAGGGCCACCTCTCCCCTCATCGTCGAAGAGGCGCCACCACCACTGTCAAAGGTTTTTTGATGCTTATGTTCATAAGCTCTGTTGATCCTCCAAACATCAAAGACATCGATTTGTGAATCGTTTTACCAGGTCTCCATAAGCATTCGGCGGTCTCATTCATATTGAGGTATTCAAGTAATGGGAAGTTGTTGTCAATTATTAGGCGCTTAATGTAGATCTGTTCAAATTTTTGTTTTTGTTTAAGAACAACTCGTAGCCCAGATTTGAAGTCAGATTGACAGATCTAGATCATTAACCGGGGGAACAGGGCCACCTCTCCCCTCATCGTCGAAGAGGCGCCACCACCACTGTCAAAGGTTTTTTGATGGTTATGTTCATAAGCTCTGTTGATCCTCCAAACATCAAAGACATCGATTTGTGAATCGTTTTACCAGGTCTCCATAAGCATTCGGCGGTCTCATTCATATTGAGGTATTCAAGTAATGGGAAGTTGTTGTCAATTATTAGGCGCTTAATGTAGATCTGTTCAAATTTTTGTTTTTGTTTAAGAACAATGGTTTCGGACACGGAGTAATTTCGATGAGATGCATCTACCGGGGTTAATGGAAAGCGACATCGCGCTGAGATGGCGAATGATGGGATGGTAGCATTCAGAAATTCTAGTAAGTTTTGCTCTCAGCGTTTGAAGTTCTGGACTTCTGGTGAATTCGGAGATGATGTATGGGTCTTCTACTTCTTTGTCTTTGTCTTGTCTCATAAACAACCTTGATGGCTTCCCCATGCACATCTTTAGCTTCCTCTCGGTACCTCTCTCTTCTTTGTATTCAACTTTTCATAATTATGTATTGGGAATTCAATCTTTAGTCCTGCAATTGCCCTCTATATGGGGTTTGGTTCAATTTGGATTGTTTGCATTTGGGTATGGATTGATTATGTGGAATGACCAATTCCTTTGTTTGATTGGGCTTTACTTATTTGAAGGTCTTTTGTTTTGGTGGTGTATTTGCAATTGATGATGAAATATTATTTAAGGGACTTGAGGCTTCCAAGTATAGAATTTAATCACCTTTAACTTCCAGTTACACTTCATACAATCTTGCTTCAAGTTACAGACTTTGGAGCTGATGATGCTCTGTTTTGATAGTTGACGCTGGAAATTTAAAGGGATAAGCATGGTACTTCATTAGGATACTAGAACGGATTTAGAGTTGGGGTCACATTATGCACATCAAGTGTTCGACATAATGCCTTAATGACATACAATTGGCTATTCATGTCTAACGAAAAACCTATCTTTCTTGTTTCATTGTCAGTTTTTGACAGCTCAAAATATAGTCTTCAAGGATCGTTCAGTTTCATGCAAAACAGAAATGATTTCAGAAACTTATGATGTTTATTTTGGACTACTTAAACATAGAAATATTGATTTTATCTTTAAATTTTCTTTGCATGAAATAATGTTTTGGATTTTCACTGTGTTTATTTCTTCTGTAGTGTTCAAATCCTACTTCATCCACTTTGCGCACGAGCTGCTAGACTTTGTGTTGAGGTGGTTATTCTCTCAGTTCTATGTAATGGTTTCATGTTATATCCATGTTATTTTAGTAGCTTGCTTTATGTTATTATTACTAGTTTTATTTTTCTGAATTAATTACCTCAAATAAACATCATGGAGTGTTTATATTGATTTCTCTCTCTATCTTATAAATGCAAAGCTTAAGGACGAAGAGAGACTGTATTTACTTTCAGTAGATGATGATGAAGAAGATCAATGCATTCCTTTCATTTCCTTCTGCAAGAGGCATAAGCATTCATCCAATGATCGTTCGACTGTTGGCGACTGGATTGGCCGAACTGTGCGTCGATGTTCAGCCTACAATCCACCATCTAATCCATCTGGATGTGCTCGTAGTGGTATGTTTATGCTTTATCAGTATTATCTTTGTTTTATTGTTATTTACTGCTGCAATTACATGCATTAGATGTACCTAAAAAAGTTTCTCCATTGTTGTGGATCATATACATTTTGAAATTGGCGTTATTCACTTAGAGACACTCCATCTGGTGTGAGTGTGGTTGTTAATTGGTTCTTTGACACAACCAGCTTTAGCTAAATAATACATATTAGAACCAAACTAATGCCCTGGATTCCTTAATGTAAATAATTTCTGAGAGAAAACCCTCTGATACTGACGCTTGAAATCTGACCCCACATCTTGTTTTTCTTAGAAAATCGGGAATATATGGTTTTGGTATATTTGCGAAGCACCCACATAGAGCAGGGGACATGGTATGATAATAGTCATTGTACATTCTAATTTCCTCCACAAGAGTATGTAATCCTTATCTTTTGCAGGTGATTGAATACACTGGTGAACTGTCAGACCTCCTATAGCTATCAGGAAAGAGCACAAGAGATATGTTGTCCCATGTGAGAGAAAGTACGTTTGATCTAAAAGAATGCCAACTGAAGTTTGAAGGTAGAGAGATCTTTGATGGACTGAGTATCTACATAGATTCTTGAAGAAATGTGCATCATATTAATGAATTAGCTTATTTTAGTGCATTTTATACAATGGAGATGATGTAATGAATTAGTTGATTATGATAATTCAATTGGTTTTGATTATTGGAAAAATGCAGTTTTGAAGTGTAAACATTAACAATTTAATATAGACAGACAAAATAAAGATTACAACAATTAAAGCAAGATAAAATTGCAACTGAACCGACTCAAAAAGCATATCTTATTTTTTCTGTATCAATTAGATATATGTAATAAACTGAGTACAGGTTGATGCCTACATAATCCATTGAGCATTTCACCGTCTTAACCTCCTCTTTCGTAAACTTTGGTAGCCTATTGCCCACAATATTTTGGATTTTTTTCAGATACTCCATATATACAATCGGATGAATGAACATGTTGAAAAGCCAATCCAACATACAATTGTAAATTCTGTAATGTCTAAATTGCATCAAAATGCTCTGCATACATGTCAGCCTTTGATCTGGGAAGTGGCTCATACCGGTTAAAATCCAAGAGAATACCTATTTTCCCTTTTCTGTGTTTTCTGAAATATCCACATACTTCAGCATCAGCTAATCAATAATGCATTTTCTTATGAATCGTGAATCCATTTTCCCTCACTTGAAACTTGTTGCGGTATATTTTAACAGCAGCTGCGTGTGACGAAATTAAATGATGTGGAGCAATGTAGGGCTCAGTTCCAGAATTCCCAGCTGTGCAATTTCCATAAGCTTTGGAGCACCGTGCTGGAGGATTTTAGTCCATTGTCATAGCCAAGAGCAGCCACCACTCTAGGCTTGTTGAAGCAAAATTCCACCTAATCCGCATAACCCATCATGTTAGCAGTTTATAATGTTTTGTGAAATTAAACTAATCTAAAATACTTCACCATTTTTTGAAGTATTAAATTACTTACACCACTTGGTCACTTAACAATCCCAATCCAAGGTATTTTTGTTCAAGAGCGAGTGGAAGATCATAGTGATACAAATCTGCTAAGGAGTAATGCCTGCAAAATCACATATAACAATCAAATCAAGCAATATTGGAAGCACATTGATAGCAATAGCAGCATTTTCTCTTTTCTGCATGCAACATTACTTTACCTCTTTTAAGCAAGTAGTTTATTAACCGATTGTAGTATGCAACTCCTTTCCAGCTCACTTTCCCAGTACCATCTACATAAGTTGTAGAAGGCACAAAAAAACTTAGAGCAAGTACTAAATAAATAAATTGAAACCAAGTGATGAAGAAATAAGTTACCAGGGAAGATTCTAGACCAAGATATTGAGAACCGATACACATTAAAATTTAGGTAGATTGGTCTATACATAACATCAAAATCCCCATAAAATTATTCTTAAAAGGGAGTTCTAAACATAGCATATTAGCTATGTGCATAGAATCCAAACACTGGACATTGATTACCAAACTAGTTCAGACTTTAGTATACATATACATGTTTTAGTAGATTGGTATAAATGTTCCCAGTTATATATTTGCAAAATGATTACTGCCTGATCTACAAGTATCTTAGTTCATTAATAGAAGTTTTTAACTCCAATTCATATGGCATCTTTTCGACAGCTGACCACCAATATGTATTGCTAGTTGCTATTGCATTATGATGAATTATTGCGGAACAGTTATGTAGAGCTACAGAGTGTCTGAACATACACACTCATTAACACTCATCCCTCATTCAATCTAATCTCTAAGAACCAGAAATGAGCACACTAAGAATAACAAGCAATTCACACTTAGTACTATAAATTCTCTTGTAAAATGACTAAACTCTAAATCCAACACATAAACATGAATACCATCATTAACAACAATAGTCACAAAGTGAAAACACAATCACATCAAGAAATAACTGAATTCACTCAACAACTGTGTAATCCTCAAGCATGCATAACTTCATGGCTTCCCATTTCTCTAATCCAACCTCCAACTCTAATCACAACTCAAGATACAGTTCCACCATGTTTCCCCAATTACAAAGTGCTTGCTACACATGTTATCTTTTTGGAAACTAGAGAGCATACCATATTCTTCTGTTTTAGTCTCTTTTTCATGCAGTCTGCCATTTGTTTTTTCACTGAGATCAACAATAATTATATGTTATCTCAATCCTTAACACCAAAGATAAATCACAAACCACAAAGGAAAAGCACACGGTGGATTGTCTGAGATCAAGAATCATAGGTCAATACCCTGATTATTTGCTTTTATAGTATCTAACCACAATGGTACTTGTGTTTTTGCTAGATCTCTGAGAGCTGCAATTAAATTAACCAGATTTGCTATAGTTATGTCATTTACCACTTGAATCTAACGCCTAGAAAACTAATTTAAACCAAAGACCAGTCTTTATATATTTGACTATGTTCTCTGTGACATCAAATGGAAGAACACTAAACAATGACATAATGCATTTGCTAACTTTCTAAAGCTCAATTTCCATTTAAGTACACCAGCATTACTACAAATGGTCCTCAAGCATTGAACCATTCTGACATTTGAATATTGAAAACACCAAGCATCACTATGAATCAATTACCAGTCATTTCCCAGACTAAGATAGATATTCAAATGAAATCAATACTAAGAAGAACAAACAACTTGTAGAGCTAAATTAACATCCAACATGCATGTCCAATTGAACTAATGTAGATAGCAGTGCACACTAACACTAAGCAACGAAACCCAATGTGGCAAATACAAATTTCCATCGAAAAATGAAGTCTTACAGTTTACCTGCATGAAATCTCCTCAATTCGAGCTTCCTCTCTAGATCCAAACTCCAAAACCAAAGCGTGTACTCAGCCCAGCAAAAAACCCACTTGGAGAATCTCATCTTCAACCTATCCCTCCCCAAAAAAGGATTATCAGGATCATCTACCTGGCCACTTCATCTTTGATAATTGAAAACCAGTCCGACTCGTCGCTAAGATTTGGACAAACATCCTCAATATCTCCATCTTCGCTGTCCAAAATCTCAACCTCTCTGTCGTTTTTCAGCTCTTCCGGTCCCTTTTCCCCCTTATCATCGTCGAAATCGACATTCATCAAGCGGTTTTTGTTGTACTTCTTCTCGGAAAATCGCGGTTTCCACCATTTCAACATTGATCTTGATCTCCTCGGCCATCGCGACCTGATTCGATTAAATCTACTTCAGACGAACATTGAAACATGCCATTCAAACAATAACGATGCAATAACTAAGAAATTTCCATATCACCGCTTCAAGAATTATTAACAATAAGGGCCTTCGATAAACAACAAAGTACAATTTCGAAAATTCAAAGTTCCTAACCTTTCAATCCGGAGTGCACTTGATATTGAATGCCTTCGTGGGCTCCCAAAAGTTTGTTGATTTCCATTCGACGGCGGTGGAACCTCTTCAAGCGGAGAGTGCACGAGACGGCCCTATTTTCACTGAGAATTTGAGTTTTGGCTATTTCAAATTTTGTGAGGTAAATCTTCCCCTACACACCTCCACACACAATTAACCCTCGCCTCGCTGTAATGGACCTCGGTCGGCTTGATCGAGCCACACCGGAAAATTCAGAGCCAAAACATTTTTGTCGAACTGGCACCCACGTGAAGAACCAGAGGTCGACCTCAGCAGCCTGCGCCAATCGCAGCTTGACACGTAATGGGACAAAAGAGCTGTGTAGCCGGCGCCGCGGTGCATTCCAGACGTTGCCCACAAGTTGATATATAGTGTAAATCAGTTTTGATTGGTTTATGATTTGACCTTTTTTGGTTGATTGGCTCATTTCTGTTGCGTCTTGTGATATTAACCTCTCTTGCTTGAATGAAAATGATAATTATGATTTGAATAGAAAATTTTATGATTTATATTACGACTCTTAGGACTGTGCCGTCACGATGATATTTGCCGTCGGATTCTGTCTTTAATACACAAACTATTTTGCTCTATTTTGTGTAGCTTCGGTCTTTTGATAGTATAATACTGATATCAGCATGCATGCATGCATAAGGAAGAAGGCGAAAACCTTAGCTTATTGCGTGCCGACTTAGGTTGAGTGACTGAAGTCCGTTAAGTATACAAAAGGTTTTGGGGCAAACTTGATGTAACAAAAGTTGTTGGGGACCCAGAAATCACGTAGATTAGTAATAATACTAATAGTGGACAACAGAATGAGGTCACCATGCATCTTCCTCACTTAGCTTGGTGAGTTATTAGAAAAGCCATGACGACATATCCCTTTGTCTCTCCTCGATCACTTTCTCTTTCTTTCTCGCTCATACAATTAAAAAGCTAGGGTTGAGTAGTGTTGAGTCTGTTGTCGCCAACTGGACACCATTGATGGGTTCCCAAAAGCTTAAGCTCTCATCTTCCTCGCCAGTTAGATTGGTAATGGTTGCTTCGTATTGTTTATGATGCTAAGAATCACTATTAGCGGCTCCTAATTCATCGATCCCATATGCAATATAATCAAATACACGTCTCTTCTCTCAAATCCCAGCCTCATGATTCTCTACTTTACTCTCTTTGGTCTTTTACCATCCAAACTTGAACCAAATGCTTTGAATCACGCGTTCCACTCATGGATCAAAGATCGCATTATTTTGGTATCAAAAAAAAAAAAGATCGCATTATTTTAAGTTGGAACTTGGAATTCTGCAAGTTTAATTTCATATATATGTCACCTTCATTATCTTCGATCAAAATATAGTAGTTATATATATAACACGTGATCATATGCCTTCTTTGGTATTTGTTTAGATCATGTCTTTTGGATTCTACTTAACAAGTTTTCAACTACCCGTCATTCCTTCATTTCTACACCTCATTGCAATTCTGCCGCATTCTCCTGCTTGTTCGCTGCACTACACGCCTTTGATATTTGGACTTTACTAGTCGTCAATCAGTTCAAATTTTTTAGATTTAGTTCGTGAATTAGACCCCAAAATCCAAAGCCAAAGAAGTTTTTTTTTTGTTTTTTTTGTTTTTTTTTTCACTTTTTAGATCAAGAATAAGAGTTACATTTACACCTCTGAAAATACTGTGTGTGTCTCCGCCATTTTTCTATAGAGAGTATATATTCATACATCTAAAAAAACACTTAGACCTCAATTTTAACTAAGTTCATTTTGATTTTTTTCAATGAATGTGACATTACTAAAAATATATATAAGAGTAGAAAAATGAAAATACGAGAGAATTATCAACCAACCAATTTTAAAATAGCGAATATTTTTTTCTTTTTTCGTCAATCTATTATTTGTGTTTATTTCTATAAAAATCTCAATTAAGAATAATAAATTGAAGAAGATGATTTAATTACTTTTATTTTTTATTGTTAAAAAATGTAATTAATAACATTATTAATCTTCATGTATCAATTGAAAAACTACATAGAATTTTTGATAAACTTTAGTTGGTACCTTAGAGAAAAAATTGTTCAATAGATGTTAGAATTTTTCATGTTGATTTTACTATTTGGTGAGTTTCAAATCAATAAATGAAAAAAAAGAACAATATTATGAATTATGAATTTATGAATGAAAGAGAAAATTAATTTGAGAATATGGATTAAGAACTATTTGAGTTGTTTATAATAATTGAATAAAAGTAGAAATTGAAAGATATTAATGGATAGTAGATTGATTTGATATTTAATAATGATATATTCATTATGTTCATTTTCGAAAAAGTTGAGAGGTCTAAATAACATTTTAGGTATTTATAAAAATAAAATTGAGACCTACTAAGTTAGAGGTGGCATATGGGCCCAAATGCCCGAACCCGGCACATTAAAAAATTGGCCCGCCACGGTCCGAGTCCGTTAGCAGCCGACCCGTTATTATAATGGGCCGGGCCCATGGGCCAAAATATATCGCCACGGTCCGTTTTTAGCTCAGCACGACTCGAACACGATTAATCTATGGGCCGACCCGTTAAACACATAATTTTATATTATATATATCAATATTTAAACAATTATCATTATTAAAGTTGAATATTATACTTTTTAAATTAAAATATATTGATTATTTCATTATTTTAACTACAATATTTCACAAATATTATCAAAATACTGAATAAAACGTCATTATTTTGAGATATGTAATGTTTTAAAAATAAGATTATGAAATGTGTTGTAGTATTTTATTTATTTTACTACTCTAAATAGTTATATAAAACAAATATTCAAACTATATAATATTTTTTATTTTAATTGTGTCATATAATGCTAATGGGCCGGGCAGACCCACTTCTTGGCTCAACACGGGCCCGGGCCCGACATGGACTTGGGCCGTGGGCCGGGTTAGGCATAATATTTAAGCAAATGGCTCGGCCCGAGCCCGACACGATAAATAAATGGACCGGCTCGAACACGACACGAGCACAATTTTGGCCCGTTTAAAATGGACCGGACCGGCCCGGCCCGTTCGTCACCTCTACTACTAAGTGAGGAGGTCCAAATGCCGTTTTTGGAGGTACAGATAAAAGCTCCATTTTCCATATATGTTTGACATTTTCAACTCATATAAAAAAAACTGATAAGGACAAATAAATAAATTACATATATTATTTTTCCCTTGTTCTATTTCTTTTGTTTCTTCTTCTATATCGATCGAGTTCTATTGAATGAGAAAAAGAAGATGTTGAATACAAATGTTGAATACAATTGTAGTGCAAAGATGCAATGAAATTTATAATCGGTGGTTTAACTATGAAGATGAAAAGTTCCAATTGTCCATTTTTGACGAGACCACATGCCTGAACAGATTGGACCTCTTCTTGAAAATTAAGGTGAGATAGTCTTATCAGAGGAAGTATGCAGGAGATGTTTAATCACTTTGTACGCTCAACTGATCGTAGTAGTAGTAATAAGTTTTCATTTACTTTCATCTGAATATATAGAGTTTTGTTTAAACTAATCCGATCCCAGTGCTGAACTAGCACTATACGCCACACTAAATAGTTTAAACTATTTACAAATTCGACGTATAAATTTTGATTCATTGTTTATATCTTTGGCTTACAGTGGCAAAACCTCAATTAGACAGGTTCGTTGTATGCAGAACCAATAACTATATTGGTATATTGGTATCTACATCCTGTACCAATTCAAAACCTATAGATGTGTACAGATGTGTAATGCAATCCATGTACTTCATGAAATTATACTAAAAACCAAGACCCCTAATGCTCGACCTTAGCCCAAATAATTATGAAAGGGCATCACTTCTTCTGCAAAAGGGCAACACTTGAAGCATCGCAGCAATATCTTTGCTCCAAACTCATCCGAATTGTACTGTTACAACAAGGGCAACGTCCATCACCATTTATAACTTGTGAAGTTTAAAGCTTTAAACTATAATATTGATTCATCCAGCACCAATGCATGAATAAAGAGTAACAAAGATCTTACCCCATCATCCCAATTGGTGCCTAATTCCAGCATGTTATGTGACATGTATTATGCTGCAATCGTTGCCATTCTTCTGTATTGGTGCCTTGTAAGTAAAGTTTCCAAACTGGTAGTCTCTTCTTGTTGACCTCATCTTCTCAAATACAGGCAGACATGCAGTGATCAAGCTTCTTCTCTCCCAGAAGTTTTTTCCGATTAATTTTCCTCCCTTTCACAAGTTTAAATTCCAGATCGATATTGTCGATGGAGTGTCGCGACGTGGTCGATTTAGACGCTGGACTAATCAATTCCAATATAGCAATGAACTCTGGGATGCTTAAACTATCCTCACCCATGACATGGTTAAAACACCGGGTTGCTCTTCTGTCCTTCTGTTAACAAACTCTGTGTGGTGTTATTTTACGCCGGTGTATTCTAGAAATTAGCCCAAAATGAAAGCTATGTTTAGTGGATTGTTAAAGGAAGGAGGTTTTTTAGCCCACATTGTTCAGCCAGAAGCCCAGAATGATGAGAAGGTTCAAGATCATTGAGGTGGTTGCCATTTGTTCAATCATCATGGTATTGACAATTGGAGAAACTTCTTAAAAACACCAGATTTTTTCTCTCTAGAACTGACTCCACCGCCTTAAAAAACACTTCCGCTCTTTCTCATCCACATCACAAACAAACTATCTCACTAAAGTTCTCAACTTTCACTACAAACCCACACTCTTAAACCCAACTCAAACCTCAAATTAAGCTACCAAACCTGTCCGATTTCTTCAAAACAAGTAATACCCAAGTCTAGAAATTCTCTCCATTCGTAAAGTTCATATCTTTTAAGGTGAAACCATGGCGGGAGTTGCAGTGAAAGTAGAAGAAATTGTAGCAGGCACAGGCGGTTCATCTTCTTCGTCTTCTTCAACCTTGTCACCGCGGCCGATGGAGGGCTTGCACGACTTGGGTCCGCCGCCATTTCTTACGAAGACGTTTGAAATGGTGGAGGACCCTTCAACAGACCCCATTGTTTCCTGGAGCAGAGCTCGCAATAGCTTCATTGTTTGGGACTCTCATCAGTTCTCCTCGACTCTTCTTCCTCGCTACTTCAAGCACAACAATTTCTCGAGCTTCATTCGCCAGCTTAATACATATGTAAGTACCAATTCCACCTTTCTTCTTCTTCATATTAATGTTTGCAGAATTCTACTATTGGGTTTTCGGAATTGAATGAACAGTAGTCCCTTTTTGTTTTCTGGGCTGTTGGAAAGTTTTAAACTTTAAGTCGTTTGCTAATTGATTACTGTAGTGGTAAATTTGGGCTGTTAGAAAGTGTTGAAATTTAAGTGGTTTACTAATTGATTAATCTAGTGGTAGATTTGGGGTTTAGAGATTGAATTGCTTAGACGGTGTTTGATATAATGCCTTACTGGGTTTGATATCCATGTTCTTTGTTACATTTGCTTATTAGATGATATATGACTTTTCAAGGGTTGCTGAACTAAATTTTGAAATGCAGGGTTTTAGGAAGGTTGATCCGGATCGATGGGAGTTTGCGAATGAAGGGTTCCTTGGAGGGCAGAGGCATTTGTTGAAGACCATCAAGAGGAGGAGGCATGTGTCGCAGAGTCTGCATGAAGGTGGAGGAGGAGCTTGTGTTGAATTAGGACAGTACGGGCTAGAGACTGAGCTTGAAAGGCTGAAGAGGCACAGGAAAGTGTTGATGACCGAAATAGTGAGATTGAGGCAACACCAACTGAATTCAAGAGAACTGTCAAGTGCAATGGAGGATCGGGTGCAGGCAACTGAGAGGAAACAGCAACAGATTATGAATTTTCTAGCTAAGGCACTCAAGAACCCATCTTTTCTCCAGAACTTTGCTCAGAAGAGAGAATTGGTTGGTGTTGAAATTGGTCGAAAGCGGAGAATAGCTGCCAGCCCAAGTGTGGAAAATTTGCAAGAGGTGCCTACAGCGTATGTTCTGGACATGCCCGGAAGTCAGGATCAGGGAGAGTTGTCACCCATGGAGTCGGAGTTTGAGTCACTTTTCTCAGCTGCTGTATTGGACAATGAATCAATCAGTGATATCAAGGGCTCTAATCTGACTTCATTACCAACTAGTGGTGGCAATCTGGGCACTGTGAATGATACAACTTGGGAGGACTTGTGGAGTGAACAGCTCATTGGAAATCCAGAGGAAGAGGTTGTGATGGGAAATGATTCTGAAATCGATGTGGATGTGGAGGATCTAGTTGCTGATCCTACAGAGTGGGGTGAGGACTTGCAAGACCTTGTTGATCAAATGGATTATCTGATCAATCCCAATCCTTGAGGAAGATAACCAAATACCAATTACCTTATGATGAAGATGTTATGTTCGGAATAGTTGGCCCCTGCAACACCAATACACCATTCCTTGCTGATCATAAATTGGTATATGCTATTGGTTTTGTTTTAATTAGTATGTGTGTTATTTGTTGCAAATAAGAAATAATGTATGATTCTTGATGCAGCAGGGAATGGTGGCTTGCGATGGGGCCGATACTTGTTGCTGTTTTATGTAGCTTTGCAATTATCATTTGATTTTTCAATATATTGGTACTCCTTATTCTATTATGTTCTGTTTTGATTTGGTTAATTTTTGTTTGCTGCTTCGCAGGAGAAGGAAAGCCTATGGAGTCGAGTAAGGAGGGCTAATTGGACTCATATTTTGAGCTTCACACTGGAGTCGCGGCCTGTATTCGCATTTGTTCATTCATGTAGTGATGTAGTTAGCAGTTAACTAACTTAGTATGAGTACATAAGAGCAGCGTCCATATTGTAGTGATGTGGATAGCAGTTAACTTGGCATGAGTACATAAGAACCAGTCCATATAGTTTCACCAGTGTGGATGTTGTCGAGTTCACGATTTGGAAAATTGTATGAGCATGTTGTGTACCCAAATCTGGTCTGTAACTTCCAGTGTTGACCCTCCTGATAAAATAATCTACCTGTAGTCTTGAATAAGTAAGTCTCTTCTTCATCAATAGCTACACTACTATAATTGGCAACGTCAGTAACATTACAAGCTTGGATATTTGCTATTCGCAAATAAACGTTGGAATCTACTTCTGCTATATATTATCATCATACATTCATACAAGCCTATGTATTCTCATGTAGACCAGATGCTGTTATCAAAAGGTTTCATAAGAAAGTGGTGCATACAACAAGACACTTGGGTATTACAGCTTCTTTGGGTCTGAACGGTTGAACTCTGGTCACCAAAGCAACCTAAATAATTAGAAAAAGAATAAACAGACCAATTAACAGAAAAAGAATAAACAGATCTAATGTAGGGAAGCGTCGAACAGTATGTGTACATAGAAAATTGTTTTTTTTTTTGTAGAGTAGATGTGAGTAATTTTTTTTACTTGCGACAGGCACATGATTAATCGACTAGTTTATATGCTGGGACTTCGATTATGGGAGGACAAACGCAAAGGGGAAGGAATCAAAACCATTGCTCATAGCAGAACAAAGAAATAGATTCTCTTCTATCTCTACTGGAGAAAATACAAACGGGTGAAAAATAAGAAAATGATAGCCAAACAAGTGAAGAATTAGAATACTGAGAACCCCTTTGTTCTATATACAGGTCGCAATCAATAGGCTTGGCTTGTCGAGTACCAAGACTCGTGGCTATATAGCCTGTATGTACTGTGCCATATTCTTTCCAAAGATAAGCTAGGCCGGCAGATTATAGTGTTGAGAGTATATATTCCACATGGAAAAATGAGACATAATCTGTGAGTTTATAAGGGTTTGAGCCACTTTATCTATTGCTAATTGGTTTTGGATGTGACAGTCCCTATCCAGAGTGAAGTTCCAATTTTAGCACACTTTTCGGTCAAATTTTTTCACTATAAGTGATTCAATAAAATGCTATTCAAGATCATATCTACAAAATTTCATCCAATTTGACAATGGTTTGAGCTTTCAAAATTGGGATTTACACGAACGGTTCACGTTGAACAGTTTTAATTCATTCATTGATTTAATCTAATTTCAATACCTTAACGATATCCGAATTAGATGAAATTTTGTATAAATGATCTTGAATATCATACCTAAATATTGAATCGCTTATGGTGAAAAAATTTGACCGAAAAGTGTGCCAAAATTGGAACTTCATTCTGTAATTTCAGAGTGAAGCTTCACTCTAGATAGGGACTGTTGGATGTGAACCCCAGATCACTTTATTATAGTATCAGAGCAGGTTACCGACGTCAACTTGTGAAGCCCAAATGACCACACGGACTCCACGTCACCCAAAATATGTTATTCACGTGTATAGCTTGAAAATTCGCCACACGTACGGGGACGAATTGACATGTATTGCATAAGTGATGTCAGGACGAGATACCATCAAATAAATGAGTCTACCAATCAATCTCCTATACTTCCATGGATCTTTAAGTATCACACCTTCAGTAGACAGTTTGAGACCTTATTCTATGGGTGTGTCAACTGGAGCTACTCCTAGTAAACCTACATCTTCAATAATTTATAGAGCATACTTTCGTTGACAAACAAAAATCTCACGCTTAGAAGCTGAAACCTCAATACCAAGGAAGTACTTTAAGTTTCCAATATCCTTGAGGTGAAACTGACTATGCAAGAACTTCTTGAGAGAATCAATAACATTATGATCATTCCCTGTAATCAATATATCATCAACATAAATAAGAAGTGCAGTAAAAGAATCCCCATGCTTTCTAGTGAACAAGGAGTAATCAGCTTTAAATTGGACATACCAGGCTGATCGTATGGCATTGGCAAATTTCTCAAACCACTGTCTTGAAGCTTGCTTTAAATCATAAAGGGACTTATAAAGTCCACATACTAGATTATCCTTCCCCTGTCGCCCGAGGAGACAAATAAATTTACTCTGTCAAATCACCGTGGAGGAATACATTGTTGACATCTAACTGGTGCAAATTCCAACCACGAGCTGCAACCAAAGCCAAAACACACCTAACCGTAGTAATCTTGGCAGTAGGAGAGAAAGTTTCTTGATAATCTATACCTTCCAATTGAGTGAAGCCCTTGACAACCAATCGGACTTTATACCTTTCAATAGAGCCATCAGCTTTGTGTTTCACCTTGTAAACCCAACGACAACCAATATGAACCTTCCCGGTTGGAAGAGGAGTTAATGTCCATGTATCATTAGCTTTAGAGGTGGCAAATGGGCCGAAAAATCCGAGCATGTCCCGTTAAAAGTCGGCCCGAACCTGTTAGCGGCCTGGACCAAACCGAGATATTTGAGCCTATGGGCCCGCCGCGACCCAAGTCTGTTTTGAGCCTGGCACGACCCGTGCACAATAAATTCATGGGCTGGCCCGTTAAACACATAATTTTATATTATTTATATAACTATTTAAACAATTATCATTTGTAGACTTGAATATTAGAACTTTTAAATTTAAAATGTCTTGATTATTTCATTATTTTAACTACAATATTTCACAAATATTATCAAAGTAGTGAAGAAAACGTCATTGTTTTGACATACATAACATTAAAAAAATAAAATTATATAATATTTTATAGTATTTTATTTATTTTACTATTCTAAATAGCTATATAAAACAAATATTCTAATTACATAATATTTTTTTTTATTATAATTGTGTCTTAATGCTAATGGACCGGGTCGACCCGCTTCTTAGCCCGGCCCGACATAGGCATAGGTCATGGGCTAGGCTGGGCTTGATGTTTAAGAAAATAGGCCGGCCCGAGCCCAACACGATAAATAAATGGGCCGGTCCGAGCACTGTTTTAGCCCGCATAAAATGGACCGGGCCGCCCGGCCTTCCCATACAGTATTTGTCTTAAACAGATAGCTTTCCAATTCGACATGAGACATACTCCAAATCGTAAAACATAAACATTACTGAGTTGAGCCAAGAATGATTGATGTTGTGGCAAACACTGATGATAAGACACATAATTGGCCAAAGGATATCGAGTACCTTTAGACGGACCAAGCATCAAGGAGGAAGACGACGCAGAGTGAATGGAGCTGACACTGTAGGTCAGGCGGCCTGGCAATCTAGTGGAACGACTGGAGGGGCTGGAGGGGTGGGTTCGGTGGGAGGTGGAGATTCCTCGGGCGAAGGTGGCTGGGTGGCGTCATTGAGATTGGGAGGTGACTAGGTGGATGGCGTAGGTGGAGGGGGACGAGAATATGTGCAGAGTGGAGTGGGAAGGGATGGCGGTGGTGGTGGAGGAGGTGGCATAAATGTTGTGAGCTGTGGAAAAGGTTGGGGATCGGCTAGAGGAGAGGTGGTAATATGAGGCAGAGGTGATGGAGAACTACGCTGTGGAGACTCTAGATCGAACACGTCGCACGAGGAAGATGGAATTGATGAAGAGGAAACCGGGTCGGATTGCTGTGAAGGAGAAGTTAGGCCGAGATTGTGGCCCAAAAGATTTGGAGAAGCATAAGGAAAGATTGTTTCATGAACTTGACAGCCCGACTCGTAAAAACTTTTTTGGTGGCCAAATCATACAACTTAAAAGCGTTTTGCCCGATTGGATACCTGACGAAAATGGATCAAATAACACGTTTTGATTGGATTTATGTGAGCGATGAACGTTTGTAGCATAAGCTAGACACCCAAAAACGCGGAGGTGAGAAAAAATAGGAGGTTTGGAATAAAAAAACTCAAATGGAGTTTTGAGGGAAAATAGTGGTGTAGGTAGCCTATTGATGATGTGGACCGCCGTAAGAACACATTCACCCTAAAATTTGGGAGGAAGATGAGCTTGAAATTTCAAAGCCCGAGCCACTTGGAGTATATGACGATGTTTGCGTTCCACAACCCCATTTGATTGAGGCGTGTAAACACATGAGTGGTGAAAAACAACTCCATTTTCAAGAAAGAAATACCAAAGACATAAATTCACTTCCATTGTCACTACGGGAGGTTTTGATGCGGGACTCAAATTGGGTAAGAGCATAGGAAAAGAAGTTCTTGATAAACTTTGTGCCTCACTTTGATGACTCATTAAGAAAACCCAAGTAAACCGAGAACAATCATCAACGATTGTGAGAAAATAATGAGCCCCAGAGAGAGAAGCATGTTGATATCGACCCCAAATATCACAATGAATTATTTTAAAAGGTCTTACAGAAGAGATTGAACTATTACAAAAAGGTAAACGACTCTGCTTTGCCAAATGACATATATGACAAGCTTTATTGGACTAGATTGGAAAGTTTAGGAAATATTTTGCAAGGAAACCTAAACAAGGATAGGACACATGGCCCAAGCGGTTGTGCCAGAGGTCCGTGGAGGTAACGGTAAGGTTGCAGGCATGTTTTCTGGTGGAATGGGAAGGTTGTGTCATGGACTTCTTTGTCGCCAGTGTCGTCAAATAATACAATCCATTACGTTGTTTACTCAAATCAATCATCCTCCATGTAGCTAGATCCTGCAATATATACCAATAAGGGTAAAAAGTCACTGAACAACTCATCTCTCTCGTCAAGCGACTAACTGACATCAAATCAACTTTGAACTTTGGAATAGATAACACATCATGTAGATAAAATACATAATTTAAAGGGAATGATTGTTTAACATCAACATCAATTATATCTCCACTAGGCAATAAAACAGGAGACAACGAGCCAAAGTATCTTTATATAATAAATCAGAAGATGATGTGATATGATATGTAGCCCCGCTATCTATGATCCAATTGCGGGAAAGAACCTTAGACAAACCTGGTTTGGTCACAACATTGACATGAGGACCTGGAGCATCAGGAACAACATGTTTTCTGATGAAAACATCGATAAATTTGTCAAATTGGGCTTCTGAAAGAGTCACAGATAGTCCACCATCACCACTGATAGCTTTGGAGACGTTGTTTGCTGAAGGTTCTCGATAACCAGTGTTTGTGCCCTTGAGGTTTATTGAGTCTGTTGCTGCTTCGCTTTGGGATGCCATGGAGGATAGTCAATCAGCTCAAAACATGTCTGAATCCAGTGACCTGAATCACCATAATGAACACATTGAGTGCGGCCTCTTCCTGAACCTTGGCGCCGTTCCTGCTGTGAGAAATTTCGATCAAAATTACAATTTGATCTTGAGTCCTGGAGATCAGCTCTTTCAAATCTATTTCCTCTTCCTTGATTGAAGTTGGATCTATTGTTACTTCTCACAGCCATCGCAACACTCCCACTGGATTCTCCTGAATTGGAAACAACACTAAGAGAACGATGCTTTTCTTCTTGGCACACAACGGCATAAGCCTGACGGACAATAGGCAGAGGGTTCATCAAAAGCAACTAACTGCGAATAACATTGTAAGTATCGTTCAAACCCATCAGAAATTGCAGTAGTCTCTGTTGATCTCCTTGTGAGCTGTGTGAAGCCTTAAAATAAGAAGTCAGTTTGTCCCAAAAACCTTTCAGTTTTGTATAATAAGCCGAGATTGATTGTTGCTCTTGCTTATGACAAGCTATATCTCGCTGAATTTCAAAAATTCGAGAGGCATTACCTTGTAAAAATCGTTCATATAAGTCCTCCCATACCTCATGAGCCGACGAGTAATATGTGAGACTCTCAGCATGTCGTTATTGACAGTGTTGGTGATCCACTATTGCACCAAGTCGTTGACTCGAGTCCATGTATTGTAGCCAATGGTCTAAATATCACTTATCGGTATCGTATCGGTCAAGGGGTAAAACGATATATCGGGGATATATCAAGGATATGTCGATATATATCGGTTTTATCGGATTTGCTTATTTTCAATAAAATTTATAAAATTATACTTCAAATGTACTAAATAAACTAAAGAAACGATACTAAGTAAACTAAAGAAAATAAATACTTAATTTTTTAACAATTAAAGTACACGAACGACACTTAATAACAAAAATAAGTGTTTAAGAATGATTTTTTAGGCTCGAAATTCATTATATATATTTAAAAATATAAATGATATAAAAAATAGAAATATATATGAAAAAAGAAAAAAATACAATTTTTTTAAAGAGAGGAAATAAATATTAAAAAAATGAAAAAAAAATCAGAATTTGACCGATATATTAGAGTTTGACCGATATTTGACTGTTGACCGATATATTCAACTGATATGAGCGATATCATAACGTTTTCTAAATATCACCGATATATCCGATATTTAGAACATAAATTGTAGCCATATAGATCTGTCTCTTTTGAAGGAGACCGAATTGTGCCATTGATAAAACCAAACTTGTTTTTTGAATTCAAAGCTCAGAGCATATCCTTTTTCCAACCATTATAGTTGTTACCATCCAAGATTTTAGTAATTAGGACTATGTCTGAGTGATCAGATGGATGAGTATAAAATAGATATGAGATGAGAGATTTGGATTTCACATCAAAACTGGAGGGAACAATTTTTCTGGGTGGAGGAACTGGTGGTACATCATCATCAGCCATGATGAATGATAGGAGAGGCTGCACGAGAAATTAAGATGCATCGAGGAAAAAAAAAGTCTGTATCAAACCTTGCTCTGATACTATGATAAAATGATTTGAGGTTCATATCTAAAACCAATTGACAATAAATGAAGTGATCAAAATCTTTATAAATTCATAAACTATGTCTCATTTTCTCACGTGAAATGTATATTCTCAACATGTAGTCATTCACATCTTGAACTTAAAATATTTATACTCAAAAGTGAGTCAAAACACCATTGAATTTTGAAAGCATGGAGCAAACGTGGTGTCATGGTCGACAAAAAAGGTCTTATGATGTTATAACCACCACAATATGGTGCAAAAGTTTCAGGAATAAAATTATTTGCATAGAGACAAAGGACCCAGTAACCTTATTCAAGTTGCCTGGTGAGCAGTGAGACCCTGCAACTTATTCCAGCAACTATATATTAAATTAACCCGATCGTTCTTGTCGATTAAGTAGACTCTCCTCTCTTTGTTTCTCATTCAGAGAACCAAAGACGAAAGCTTTCAGATATTGATGAGGATGGACCTTTTGATTACCAATGTTTCTGTGGTGTCAACCATTTTTACAGTGCTGGCAATATTGGCTGGAGTTTTGGGCTACTTGTATGCACCGTACTGGGGAGTGAGAAGGGTTCCTGGCCCAAGAACTATCCCTTTCCTAGGACACCTTCCCTTGCTGGCCAAGCATGGTCCTGATTTGTTCTCAGTTCTTGCCAAGAAATATGGCCCCATCTTCAGGTTAGTATGTGTTTCTGTATGCAGCAACTAGCTACATCAAGCTTCTTCTTTCAAACACAACTAACTAATTGTGAGTAGTCTTATCACTCTTATGTGACTCTTAGATTATGGCTGTTTCTGTTGATTATGAGTTTGGGGTGTTGATTACTTGATTATACATTTGAGCATCCAAGTTATAATGGATTATAAACTTATCCGGTAAATCTGTTGATTAATGTTGGGCAGGTTTCATATGGGAAGACAGCCACTTATAATTGTAGCAGATGCTGAGCTTTGTAGAGAAGTTGGAATCAAGAAATTTAAAGACATGCCAAACAGAAGCATACCATCTCCAATCTCAGCCTCCCCTCTTCACCAAAAGGGTCTGTTTTTCACCAGGTATATTTTTTTAAATCAAATTCACCAGGTATCGTTAAATTCATGAATTATGTGGAGAATATCAGTTCAAGTTGGTATTTTTTTGACTGATTTTGAGTCTATATTGATTCAGAGATACAAGATGGTCAACTATGAGAAACACCATATTATCAGTGTATCAACCTTCATACCTAGTCGGCCTTGTTCCCACAATGCAATCATATATTGAAACTGCTACTCTTAACCTTGATCACCCTTCCAAACAGGATGAAGACTTTACCTTTTCAAACCTCTCCCTCAGATTGGCCACTGATGTAATTGGACAAGCTGCTTTTGGTGTCAATTTTGGCCTTTCAAAACCACAGTCCATCAGTGATTCAATCAACAAGATTGATGATGAAGTTTCAGACTTCATAAACCAACACATCTATTCCACAACTCAGCTTAAGATGGACTTATCAGGTTCCTTATCAATTATATTGGGGCTACTAGTGCCCATTTTACAAGAGCCATTTAGGCAAATCTTGAAGAGAATTCCGGGCACTATGGACTGGAAAGTAGACCGGACTAACCAAAAATTGACCAGCCGGCTTGATGAGATTGTTATGAAGAGAATGAAAGATAGCGAGCGAGGATCAAAGAATTTCTTGTCACTCATAATGAATGCAAGGGAGTCAGAAGGGGTAGCAAAGAGTGTGTTCACTCCAGACTACATTAGTGCAGTCACTTATGAGCATTTGCTTGCTGGTTCAGCCACCACATCTTTTACCTTGTCTTCAGCTGTCTACTTGATTTCTGGACACCCGGATGTCGAAAGCAAGTTGTTAGCCGAAATCGATGGATTTGGTCCACATGATCAGATCCCAACAGCTCATGATCTTCAGCATAAATTCCCTTATCTTGCACAGGTAACTCAGATGGACCTTCAAGAGCTAACCAAGTACTCATTTGTTTGCTGCTAATTACTTGATCTAATTTATGTAAATTGGCAGGTTATTAAAGAGGCAATGAGGTTTTACATGGTTTCTCCATTAGTTGCAAGAGAAACGGCAAGAGAAGTAGAAGTAGGAGGTTATCTTCTACCAAAGGTACTGCTGCTTAACTAAAAACCTCTTCCTACTGGTTTGAAACTTGTTTAATAAACTAATTAGAAGATTTCTTTTCTTTTGAGGAGCAGGGAACTTGGGTCTGGTTAGCTCTCGGAGTTTTGGCTAAAGATCCAAAGAACTTCCCGGAGCCAGAGAAGTTCAAGCCAGAGAGGTTTGATCCGAACGGCCAAGAAGAGAAACAAAGGCATCCTTATGCTCTCTTACCATTTGGAATTGGGCCTCGAGCATGCATTGGTCAGAAATTTTCTCTACAAGAACTAAAGCTCTCATTGATACATTTATACCGAAAATATGTGTTCAGACACTCTCCAAACATGGAGACACCTCTGGAACTTGAGTATGGCATTGTTCTTAACTTCAAAAAGGGTGTCAAGCTTACAGTTATTAAGCGGACAGGGACTCGTTAAGCTTTTTCAGTTGTCATCATTACACATTCCACAACTTCTAATGTTATACGAGAGGCAATAATGTTGAATAGAAGCAAGTGTTGATTTGTATGCTATCATGCTCAAGAACTTGTTTCTGAAGTAGTCGCGCGGCTCCCTTCAGAAACCTCGAGTGAAACATTGTACAAACTTATCCTAAGATTAATCCCATGTGAAATAAGTAGCAAGCAGTGTGCAATTCCATAACAAATCAACTATTTTACAACTGAAACCTCAAATCATAACTAAGGTCGATTATCAAGGACTCATATTTTACTGGTAAAAAAACTATTCTTGCACAACAACACTAACTTACACATGTAGGGAACAACAAGCAGTTGATCACATGATCAAGTATCCCTTTCACCTTAGTTTCATGGAGTTCTTATCCAAGCCGGTTGGCATTCCAAGCGGCTTCGAGAAATGGACTGATGATAGCTCAGAACCAGCACTACTTTTGGAATCGCCATTAGAGAAAGCCCCAGACCTCTTGAGAAACTGAAACTCATCCATGGACTGCCTTTGAGTTCTGTGAGATTGATAACTTGCTGCTTTCTGCTTTAACATAGTTGACTCAGTCAGGTTCATGTAACTTGGCCTAAAGTTACTGCTCTCATCTGTTTTATCTGAAGCCAATCCAGTGTTTCCCGAAACCGGTGTTGCTGATGGAAGTGAAGAAGAGCCAGGGCTATTATCATACCGAAATTCTGAACTTGGGCTTGAAGATGAGCGAGTAGTCACTTGAGCAAGGTGTGGTGGTTTTGCAGAAATCCTAGTGGTGACATTGTTCCTTCTCACTTTGACCGAGCATGGAGGCTCTGAAGATTTCGAATGTATGCCAATGCCAACAAAAGGGTCTGCAAATTTCTTTGGAGGCGGTGTGATCTCAGATGGGTCAGCGTTGGATTCTTCCATCAATCTAGTCTCCCATGGCTTAGCTGACATCCAGCGTTCTAACCAACTCCATCCCCAGCTGTTCTTGTCGAATTCATTGTTCTTATTGAGTGAGTACACTGAGGAATTGATGCGTGAATTCGAATCTGGGGTTGATCTCCATTGCTGAGATAACAAAAGTAGAAACTCAATCTTTGCTTATACAGCAGTAACATGACCAAAAATGTACCAACATTATTAGGCTTCATCAATAATATAAGTTATATAACTACCTTCTGAGCAAGAGAGTAAGCAATTGCTCTCTCCCTCTTGAAGGCCCCTTCTTGCCTCATTTGAATCTTTGCTCTTACGTCATCTATTGTTCCCTTGCTGTCACACCATCCTTCCTGCATTTTCAAATTTCACAACTTTATCAATAAGTGAACTAATAACATCAATGACCTTAAAGATTTGTACTTTCACTTCTTTGACATTTGAAACGAAAGCGAAGTGTGCGAGTGTTTAAACTACCTCAGCTTCTTTTAAGAGATCGGCTTGGGTGCGGCGCTCATTGAGCATGTTCTGTACAGCTTGGCCTTCAATGGACATTCGCACGCGGCGAGCCCTCACACGCGCCTGAACTCGAACAAGAGCTTGCATGCACCTCAGTGTTACAGCTGCTTGCTTCCTCACCTGTCTGCCCCGAACTAGAGCTTGAAGCCTCACTATTCCTCTCAAAGCCTTCAAAGCCCTTCTAGCCTGTAAACCAGTTTTTAAACTTTCAAACTTTAGACCCCAAATGAGTAATTAGCCATTTGATAACAAACAGAACAGAACAGAGTACTCTGCCTTTCAATATATAATAAGATCATATAAATTTCGCAGCAAAGATTTTTACTTTCTGAAAACAAAGATTACTAGTCTAAATCCTATTCCAGAGACATCAATCTAGATCTACTCTCTAATGTTCTAGATTTCATAAATGGGAAGAAAAGCAGAACAGTTCAATTACCAGGAAGCCTCTGAAAGCGGTTTGGATTCTGATAGCAGCCCATTCTTGCCTGACAACTCTAAAATCTTTGGGGTGAGCTCGAACCACTGTAGCCACAGCGGTAGTGTACGCTTCTGCCCTTCTCGGTGAATCAGACCCTTCAGAAGCAGCTCTGTGATTCCCTTTGAATCCTTTCCAGGAAGACCCGAAATCCCCAGACGCATTCCTCCATAGCTTCCATTTCTTATTCTTCCCACCCACCTTTTCCTACAAAACAAAAAAAGAGATTCAGAGAAAGTTCTTGCACAGTGAGTGGTATAAACAGTTGGAACTAGAACAAAGATGCGAGCTGTACTTGGTCATCTTTGTCGGGTTTTTTGAAACCTATGAGGGACTTCACCCATTTTCCTGAAGCACCCATTTCTGTGAAGAAGCGAAGACAAAAGCTTAATACTTTGGAGAAGTTGGAGCTTGAAACTGAAAGAGAAATAAGAGAGACTGCGTTTTAGGAAGCAGACACCAACGTGGGCATAGTTTTGTGGGATTAGTGGGGTGTGGTGGAAGTACAAGAGAGATGAAGAAGAGGAGCCGTTCGAGATTTGAAATTCAAAAACACACAAGAATGGACAAGAGGCCGAGTATAATTGGCGCTCGATTCTTTGGGAAGTGGGTGCAGTTATTTTTACCCAAGTTCGCTGCAAAATTTAAGAGTTATTGTCTACGACGGCATGACTCTGTGTTATTGCCCACCACTTTATCTGGGGAAGAATGATGAATGTGGCCACGACGGCATGACTCTGTGTTATTGTCTACGAAAAGAGTTAAAAAGGAAACCGACAACGTATCCAATTGGATTGGCTGACTAGTCACTCTTCCACCCTTTTGTGTTTTCAATTTCTGGTTGCTGCGGCCTTCTCACAGTTCTGGGCATGTGATTGAGGGCAAGTTTGAACTGAGTAGGTAAGAAACTAAATTCGCTCCCTTAAAGAAGGGATACACTTGCTTGATTCGGGGTTAAAAAATTTGAGATTGGATCTTGAGTTACCACATTTGTTTTGATGATGCATTGTTTTCTTCCTGTATGCTTTTACCAGACAGTTTAAGAAGGTGGTTTATGAATCGAAATGAGTTACAATATGAACATTGCGCACAAGTGTAGTCGAAGATTGATAACATTTCAAACACTTTAAAATTAAGACACCAGAATTGTGTAATTGCATGCAAGGTACCTTATAATTTGTTGCTCATTGAGTGATCCATTGCTTAAATCCACTTTGATCTCAATAGAGTTGTAATGATTTTTTACTTTTGGAACTATGAGAGAGGTTAGAGCTGTTAAATGATGAAACATAATAGAGCAATCCATAATGTACTCATGCTAATCCACAATGGAAAAGATAAAAGCTTTTCGAAAAATATATATAGATTTTTTTTTTACTCTTGTTCATCTATAAAATTTGAATTAACTATTTATAAATTCATATAACATCACGACAATGTATAAGAATGTACCGTCGTTAAAAATACAGATTACATAATATGATAAAAAGTGTTTCGTGTTTGAAAACTCTTTGCGATTTTACATTAGCACATCAAATCATCAATACATAACCATGATTGTGATTATGGAGTTAACAGTGGCTAGGCTACACTCAAAGTGATCAAATGATGAACAAGTTAATCCTTGAATGTTTGAATGTGATGAACACATTTTGACGTAATTGAAAATTTCATTCACGCACAAAAATAGCGAGGTTTTATGATGAGAATCATGACATGGCACAGACTCGAAAGAATACACCTAATAGATGAGACTGAGATTTTAAGGAACACTAATTATTCGTTTTGATGTTATTTTATAATTGCTCTGTTTTTGAATCATGCACCCAAAATTTGACAGCGGACTGGAGAGAATGGAGACTGACCAGTGTTCGGGTAAAGAAGCATTTATTTAGATAAAAGTGTGTTTAGTGTTTTTACTTAATTTTTCTCTCTTTTCGAATTTCTCAACAAACACCAACTTGAATTTATATGTTGTTGTCAGGCGTTGACATCGAGGTTGAACACTCTTGTCCTTTGCCACCAAGATTTCAAAATTCCAATCTTGCTTCCAATTCCATGTTTAAATTAATGGACTTCCAATGAAAGGCTTGTTCTTTATTTCTATTTTCTCCTTGGATTCCTCATTCCTCCTTTCATGGCTTGGAATAACTTCATTTCATTTATGATCATCTTCTACTACTCTACCTCTTTGAATTTGGATAGGATCTCATCCTTTCATTGGATTCCCTCTACTAATTGACTAGCAGTGTTATGTTGTACTATCATTTGCATGATGCCTTTGTTGCATAAAACCCAGAGGAAAGAAAAAGATTGATGCATGGGGACATTGTGCTTGCACCATTCACAAGAAGAGCATATTTACAAATTGGAGCTCCTAGTTTACAAATTAGTTTAAAGAGTGACAAATAAATAAAAGAATAACAAGTTCGCCTTCGTCCTATGACTCCCTGAAACACTAAACAAGTTCGGGAACAAGATGACCCCATCACACTCGAGAGCCGAGACTCTGTTGTTTCCGGAAAGTAATTTTCAAGGAAATGAAAATCAAACCAGAGCACGCTAATAGTGTTGAAATGAGAGGTTGCACTATTGCAGTGAATTATTTTCTTGAACCAAACGCGGCCTAACAAGTATGATTAAAAATTAGGTACCCTTGGGCTAGGGAGGCCCATATATGAAAGTCTAGGTGAGACCCTGATCTTTGAGCCTGGTCTAGGTGAAGGGATTGGGGAATAACTTTCACGGAGGCTGGGCGTGACCCTTGGTGATAGATTGACCTTCTCAAGAGCTGGGAATTGAAGGTCAGCTGGATAGTCTCTCACACACCCAATACGTGGTCCAAGGCCACTGGTCCAATTGCAAGCTAAGCGCTTTGACATGTCAAATACTTCTGCTGCTTCTTCTTCTTCTACATCATCTGCATTACTCAAATTGCTCTCAAGTTGTTGTTGATGATCTGCTGGAACTTCTATGGCAGCACCACTATTAGAATCATCCAGGGTCACTTTGCTTGTGGATGATCCAGTCACCTCTGGCTCAGAGCACCCCTCATTTTGATATGCTTTGTCCTCATCAACAGCATACATCTATAAAACAGTAACAAATGTTCAAAATTCAATCTCTCTAAAACTTGGTTAATTCTTTTAAAACATTCTTAATTTGCTTATTGCCTAATTACCTTGACATTGGTGAGGTCTACATTGTTGTCTCTGAGGAAGCTAATGAATTCCTTGAAGTTGTCTGCGGTTGGAAGATAGTGACCACTGTATGGCCATATAGCCTGAAAAGATGGAAGTGAAAGATGAGGTATTTGATCAGCTAAGTATTACATGTATTGAGAAATTACAAGTTAGTTCAAATGTATTACATAATGTGTGTATGTACCTCAAGAACCCCATTATGAGAAACTAGTCTTCCAGCTGCAGTAGTAGCCCCTCCAGAGAGGAAACTTGAATGCTGAAAAGACCCCTTCTTTTTCTGTCCTACATATAAAGACCTTGATGTGCTCAGCACAAATATCCACTTTGACCCTTCATCTGTGTTAACAAGTAACCCTGATTGCTTCTGCACTAGCTTCCCATCCTCTACAATCACTTCATATGCTTCTCTTTCTCTCTAATAAAAAAAATGAAAATGTCAAAACTATTACCATGGAGGGTGCACCAGATAAACATCAACGTAGTGATTAGTGACTAGTATGTGAATTCTTACTGGTTCAAGATATTTTATGCACTGGCGCTGGAAATCAGGCCTTGGACACTTCTTGACATTTGTGTCTTTACCATCACCAACATCCAACCTTCAGTTCCAGGGTGTAGGAAAGACAGGTTAACATCAATTCAAAGAAAAATACGGGAATCATAGACGGTTGTATGTATGATGGAAGATGTTTTCATTACCAGTAAAAGAAAGATGTTTTCATTCCAATGTCACTAAAAAAGAATGTCTACGGATCAGTAAGCCTATACAGAGTGTTGGCCAAATGGTCCAATTTCCAGCAATGTATTAGGATCACTGCCTAATGATCCTTGTGTGATAACATTGTCATTCAGCTTAATTAAAATCCATGGATTGATCTATAAGATTACTATGTTTCTAATGAAATAAGCTCCTACTTTCATCGATTTTTCAATGAAAAGTATTAGAATTGTAAACAACAAAGTCGTATAAACAGAACTTAAAAAGTAAAGAAGCACAAAGAAGACTCTTTCTGTACAAAACTCGGCAATAGAAGTGCATAGATATATATACTCACAGCTTCAAGCCAATGCTGCAGGGCTAGTTTCTGAGCCTTCTGATCCTTGCACAAACCTTTTCCTAACTACAAACACAACCATTTTGGTTTGTTAACTTTGATCTTCTCCACTAATTTGCACATCTCAGAAATTTCATTTACATAACCAAAACTAAATAAGTACCTTAGCTGCCCTTTTTTTAGCTCTCGTCCACTTTGATACAGCAGTTTCCTGTTTCTCAATGTCGAAGAATGACACCGAATTTCGTTCTAAATCTGCCAAGTCTACGGCTTTCCACCTACAACAAATTCACCTCACATATAAGCAACAAATTAACACGTGTATGAAAAAAAGTTGTCACATTTTCATGATACACACCAGAGTTCCTCAACCACAACAGCACAATCTGCGAGGTTGCGCCTAGTCCTGTAACTCTTGTATACTTTCTGAAGCCTAGTTGCTGCAGCATGGCGACTGCTAACTGGTGGTTTTGGAGAAAACAACACCATTGGCTCAGGAAGCAGAATTGTGGGTTTCTTTATCTGCATTTTTTCACAGTTTCTACCAACTGAAGAAATTGAATGTGGTTTCTCTTCAAATGTATCAGATGCTGCTTTGAGTTTTTCTTCTGTAGGTTCCCATTTCTTGAAGCTGAGAGACCTTTCCAAATTGTTTAAATAGTCTAATCCATTAGACTTGCTATGGGGTTCTGAATCTTCAGTACTTAAGCTCATGGACTTCACGGTGAGTGTTTCTACGGTGCCGGTTAGTCGGCCCATTAGCTTTGGCAGTAATCAAATGATGAACTTGCTCAGCAAACCCAACTGGAATTAAAAACCACAAAACTCAGTTCAGGTGTCATGGAGTTAAAACTCATTACCAACATATGTAAACGAAACAAAAAGCACCCTTAAAGCTTTATGATCTGAAGAATGAACGAGGTATATCAATATGCATGAAGCAATTAGCTCAAGAATATCAATTCAGCTTAATCTTACATGCAATGCAAGCCCCTTCTTCTTCTTCTTCTTCTTCTTCTTTAGAAGCGTGAAGCAGTTTATCATGTATACATACACGAGTTGACTAGTGGCTCTGGACCTCTGGTCAATCGTTCGAAAAATCGAATTCGGTAGCATCATGGAAGTTAAAGAGAAAGACTGAAGAAGCACCTTACTACTCGTATAGTTACCCACACATGTTTTCAATGGCAAAATTATTAGCCTGCATGGTCCATATCGTACACGCTAGAGACTGGAAAGTTCAGGACAAGAAGATAATATATGATTTTGGTACTCAAATGAGTGAAATCCTATACTTCATGCAGAACTTTCACCCATTTGCATTAGAGTAAACAACACTATTATCCCTCTAACAACCAGGAATCTGTGACAGTTCGTGTTGCTGTTCGATGTTTATGCATAATGTATGGTCAATACACCAATAATAGAGGAGTCACTATCCGCAACAATTTCTGATCATTGATTTCTTTATCTTCAAGGGCAGGTTGGGAGTGATAAATTTATTATGAGCCCCATTGGCAAAGCACAAGCGTCAAGAGGCATCTTACTTTGAATAAGTTTCGTTGATTAACTTGGTTCGTTTGTTGAGGTCATGAGGTGTCGATCAACTTGCAACAAACCCACAATTAAAAATTTGCGGCCAAGTCGACTGGTAGAGTTGTCACAATGAAAAAGAAACATACTTCTTAGCTCAACCCCCAGTGGATCTGAAGTAACTATTTCTTTGAAGATAACAACTTGGCTTGTTAGTACAAAAGTGGTTCGTGCCATAACTCTAATATTTATATACTGGCTCATCTTCGAAGGAATGGATAGAATATAGATCTAACAAGAAGAGACTCTTGAATGATATCAGTACAGATTGGACCCCTGAATATGAGCAATGAAAGCTTGGTAACAAATTGACTATGACACCTCGCCCCCGAAGGCAAGTGTGATTTGGCAAGCTGCATGCCAGGCCAGACAGGAATGACTCGAGTGAGTAGGGATGGCAATATTATCCATCGGATAGGGTAATCACGGATATTCGACTCTAATAAGGCTGTGTAATGAGTAAAACCGGGAAACGTGTATGGAGATCCCCTATATTCGAAATATGAAATTGGGTAACGGGTGGGGATGGTATTTTGATCTACATCTCCATCTCCACCAAATAAGAATAAAATATATATTATATATGTTTTAATATTAATTAATTTAATATTTATGTAAATAAAAAACTTTTTATAGTTACTATTTTATTTTGATCTAGACTTGTATTGGTTTAAGTTTAATTAATGTAAAAAACAAAACTAATTTCATCATAATATTTAGTTTTCATTTTAGATTTTTACGTTTTTTCTATACTTCATATGAATTTATATATAATATAACAAAATATTATTAACAGGTATTGGGGCGGGTATGGGAAATGGATCCCCAGCGGGTATGAGGCGGGGAATACCCATTACTTTTTAACGAGGATTGGGCGGGTATGAGGTCATAATTGAAATTGGATATGAGTATGGTATTTCGATCTCATGAGCCTACCCTGCCCATTATCATCCCTACGAGTAATGGTGGAGGGTGACATTTTCTACCAGAAATGAGATGTAAATGGGGGTTGTAATGTTGTATAGACTACGAAAGCTATCTTACTGGCGTAAAGACTGTATGACCATTTTCTGTCCAAGAATAATTATGCATCTTTCAAGCATGGTGTCACGTGCTGCACTGAAGGTTAGTGCATGCGTCTGTCAATGAAGGGCATTGACATTATAAGTGGGGGAGGGTGTCACAAGCTGCACAAATGGTTGTGCCATCGTGACACTTCCTAGGCGCTATGCCGAAGAGAGGGTGTTAAGCGGCAAGCATGCAAGCTGATTGCGGGCTGATTGGGTGTTCAGTGGAATGTCCAGGTGGCCGTTTTGTAATTAAGACGAACTTCTAGGTTCGAGGCACTTAGGCTCTGAATTTGGGAAAAGTCTGAACACGGAAAATGTCCGGGACGTCGAAAAGAGTTCAATTCACTTGACGGCATATTTTTATGAGCTTGTATGAATTAATTATGGAAGTTTCCCCTCCTCGAATATTTGATGTTTCCTCCCACCAAGTCTAGTTTTCTCCAATATGCTCTATAGGGGGGTACCTGGTGTCTGACTCTCCACCACCCTCAGTGCCGGCCTTATGGGGCACTAAGCGAGTCACTCCTGGGGGACCTTGGGGAACCCAGGAGCCGGGCGGATGTCGCCAAAGAGTGGCAGCATGCGTTTCCATGAGTCAGGATGTCTCATGGACAGTATTAGCCGGCAGGCCAATATTTCGGGTCCATGCAGGTGGCGAGGTTCATACTTGGGCGATCCTTATGCCAGCGGCATGGGCGAACTTGTGGGCTTAAGGAATACATGTCGGAACCCCGTGGTGCGCAATGACCACGGAGTAAAGCGACGTGGGCATATGTTAGGGGTTCGACCTTGCCTAAAGGAAAGAGTTGCCAGCAAGCACGGAAGGGCGACACCGTGCTAGAAGGAAGGAAGCCTATAGTGGGCATATGCGGGCAAGTGGCCTATGAAAGAGTATGCTGGAAAGTCGAATGCAAGGTCGGGATGATATGTGGGAGGCAAGCCGTAGAGGCGAGCCTCGCCCAACAAGTTAACACCCTGGGGCCGAGTTGCCCATATGATTATCCCCATGGGTGAAGTGTGGACAAATGATGCCTATATGCCGAGTGAGCATGAGGATGGATGCTCAGGAGGCAAGTAACGTGTGCATGCTTCCAAGGGACAGTCAGATAAAAGGAAGCGAGGACCATCAATGTCTCGGCCTACTGTCATGCCGCTTACTACGAGGTGCAAGGTGCACGCTTATTAGTAAAGGGTTGGCATTAGCCGGGATGGCATGGAAGTCTGTCGGTTGGGCGAGTGTCATGGGAGTACCATGACACGAGAAAGCGATCGGTAAGCGGATGGCATGGAAGCCTATCGGTTGGGCGAGTGGCATGAGAGTATCATGACACGAGGAAGCGATCGATAAGTCACAAGTTGTGAGACTCATGTGTGAGTAGCTTTCGTTGGTGGAACCACAAGCAAAGAATGTAAGAGAGAAAGATCGGAATGACACGGGAGGCGCACAAGTAAAAAAAAAAGTTGGCATCATGGATGCATGAAGAGTTAGGCTAGCCTTGGTTAGGAGTAACCTTGGCGCCGCACAGGTCATATTCCGCTGCGTAGTAAGTCGCCCGTGACACATGGGCTAGCCATTCAGAGTGGATGATTAGACATGGGATAATCACTAAGGAATCACTTTTCACAAAAACTTTTCAGCCTAGACTAATTGGAAGGACCATGCATGGGGTCTTCTTTTGTGACGGGCAAGACTTCCCTCTCTGTTTTACGGTTCCTGTGGTAAGGTATTTGCTAAAAGTCCAAAACATCGTATCTTGATACTCAGATGGTTGCTAGTGATAGTGAAATCACTCCCAAGGAAACCACATATAGAAAATTATTTGGCATAACAATGGCGTAAAATCAATAATCTCTTGTAATTGAGAGACGGAACATTTGATTAGCTCAATTGATGGCTTGATGCCATATTTGAAGTTTATATGTTACAGATTCTGAGTCTATGATTATGCAGCAGTTATTCGTTGGGACTTCTGTTGGGGCGTAATGTGGAGCCAAACTTTCATCGCATCATATGCTGTGAAACCAATTGCAACAGAAGGGACAATCTGCACACACATTATAACAACTCTTTTTGTTAGGCAAGGCAAGCAAGTAGAAATACCACCAAGTTAGCATAGTTATCATGAGAACCACAAAGATCACTATTCTCTATCTAATTGGCCCAACTGATGTTAAATTGTTGATGTTTCAGATAATACACATCCTACGAATAACATGCAAAACTGCAATCCAGTCAAAGTACAACCATTTGATATAATAAGCAATCACCTTAATATAGTTAATGCTCAGGCCTGCAAACAACTTTTGCCATCCTTGATTGCGGATAATATATTTAAGCCCATGCATTGTGTTTTTGTACCTTACACCACCTGAAGGCTGCAGATTCTCAACCTGTTATATCCCAAACTAATGTTAGAAATCAAATGATAATTTCCTCCAAACTCCACCACTACATTTGTGTACTCCGTTCCTTTGAAACCCTAAACCTCATAGCTCTAGTTGCATCAGATTTTTAGTGCCATACAATGCTGCCAATAAATGAAGAGAGACTTAAAAGAGATTTAACCTCACCAAGATTATAAGAAATGACAGCGATACCTGCATTTGCCTTCTAACAACATCCAATGGGTATGTGAAGGTTTGCCCGACCAAGCCAGCCAAAGCTCCGCAGGAAAGACGCATCCCAATAGACTTTTCATACTCCTCAGGAACATGGCTTTTAAGTTTCTCATATATGTAGAACTTTAAACCAGCGTAAGGGAGGATTCCGGTGAGCGTGGGGCCTGACACAGCCAATACATGTTCAACCCAGTATTAGTTTTGTCCATCATATAAGACATAAAAACACTTCAAAATGGCAGATTTTGACAGCTGAATCAAACTTGGATACAAAAATTAAAATGAGGATCCATAGAAATTGCTATTGTTACTTTTATACAATCGAGATAACAGTTCATTCATGCACACAAGTATTGTGGTGAAAAACGGTATACTACATATCATAGGCCCTCATACATGCCATTGCATACGTACCTACACCACGATAGAGTCCACGCAGACCTCCCTCCTTGTAGACAGTAGACAGCACATCTCCTATGCCCTTATAAGAGATTTGAGTTTGAACACCTTTCATACCACAATTAATTTTTCCTCTGGTATTAACCTGTAAAGCAACAATCAACGAGGTATATACAAAAGATTAGAAACGAACCAATTGATCATGAACTTAGAAGTACAGTTCCTTACTAAGCACAAGTTATTCCACCGTGTGTGCTAAACTTTTTCAATCTGCAGTCCAAGTTTTAACTATGCAAGAAAGACAACTTCTGATTAAATATGTTCAAAAGGATAATGACCTGATAAGCAAGTTTCGTGCGAGCCAGGTCCAAAGGGTAAGTGCATAAAACTGCCGTTCCACCAGCTGCTGAACCAGCTAAAAGATCAATAAGAGGTCCTGATCCTAAAGCAGAATAATTATTCAAAATCCAACACCTATACCGCTCATATGCCATGTAATGTAAGGCTGCATATGGAACAATTCGAACTACGCTAGCTCCATTTCCTCTGAACGACACCAAACGATTAAAGATTAGTCATTTAAAATGGAGTATGTTCACCTAACATTACACAAAGAGAACAATAGAAAAAATGATTCTCCATGTCCCGACTTACTTGTAGAATCCTAGAAAACCTTCATTCTTTAGTACCTTGTTCAAAGATTGACCTACACTTAGAGAACGAAACTCTGCTCTTGTCTATAGAATCCGTGCAAATACACAAAGACACACATTAGAGAAGCAAAAATGCACATATTATAAGAGCAATGTACCAAGTAGAATCACTCAAATTTCCAAAACCAAGAAACAAACTCATGTGAAAACGCAACGGAGACTTTTACCTGCAAGAGTATCTTGGTCCTTTCAAGTGGGGCAATAGCAGTCTTGGCAAATCCACCAGCTGCCCCACCCGCAATGAGCTCCCTAGCATAGACAGGCATGCTATCAATCAAGGAGACTTGAGGCCGATTCGCTGAAGCATCAACCAAATCCGCCATATTCGTGGTCAAGGTTGATGATCTTTGCGCAGATGATCCCATCTCAAAAAGACTCGAACTTTGCCACAACAAACAAACAGCCCAAATGCCCTTGAAAATTCGACAGATTGGTTCTACGTATTATCCTCCCTGAAATTTGAACTCCTTATCCCATCTAACTCTCCAAGAAGAAGAAAAAAGAAAAGGATTGAGGTTAAGTTTCAGGTCAAATGGCTTGAGAACACCCAGAAACGAGTGCCGATCTTCCTCTTCGGTGATAACTAGATACATCCAAACATATACAGCCAACCAAACCAACCCCACCAAACTCAAATCAATTAATCAGCAAAGCCTCCCTCCAACAATTCGATCACAACAATCAGACAACCTTGACTCAACCAACAAAAGCTATATGATTTTAAATGAAACTAAACTTGAAACCCTCGAACTGAAACACCAATCTGATGAATCTATGTCGTGAATTCAATTCCTCAATGCCCAGTTGCCCCCGGAATTGGTGTGTAATGGAAAATGGGGGAGAAGGGCAAAGAGGAATTGAATACGTAAAAAGGAAAGGAACAAGAAATTGATGGAGTAGAGGGATTTTAAGGTAAAAGAGGAGGAGGATTCCTCGGCCGGATCCTTCTCTCTCTCTCTTTCTATCCGTCCAACGCGCTTCTAGGAATCTCGAATTTCAAGGATCCTGTATTTATTTCTTAATTTCTAAAATATGTTTTTTTGTTGGGTCAATATTGCATTTTCGTCAATAAGTACGGAGCGTATAATATTGACTCCGGTGGCAATGCAGAGAAGTTATTAGGAAAATGTTCACAGGGTGACAGTGGCCGGTAACCTAAACTCCGACAGGCTTTCATTCCCGGCTAGTTTGAAGTCTCCGTCATATTTGGATATGTGGACTCAACAAAATTCAGTTCTATTGTTCAACGTGATAAAATTGTTAGGAAGCTTCTGGTATTTAATTACCTAACGAAACCAAAGTTGCATTAGGAATAAAATTGACTCTTGCATATTCGATATGGTCTCTCTATGTGGTACCATGTCGATACGAATGGTTCTTAATTAATGAATGGTATTAATTTATAAACCCTTATAATGGAATATTATTACTTGTTTTGCATGTATTATGGTTCACGTAACATGGATCTCTCAAAGTGGAAATGATGCAACAGTAGTACTTGTTTGTTTACTGCTAGGGAAACAGAAGAATCACCTTGTGTAAGAATCATTTTACCATCTTGCTCCCCAGTCCCCCACAATATATATATATATATATATATATATAAATTCTCAAATTGTAACGGTCCCAAAATTTCGAGCTTAAAAACTCCAAATTTTAAAGTCGTTAAACACAAAATAATCTCAAATAAATCGAAATCATTAAGTGTATCTAGAGCATCACCCTTGAGAAAAAATGTAGCTATCTTTCTCTTCTCAATCTCTGTGCACTCTATCATCTCAAATTAAGTCTCCATATCCTCGATCCAATGGTCAGCTACCATATGATCTAGTCCCCCATGAAAGGTCGGAGCTGACAGTGCACTAATATCCTTGATCAGCTTCAACACTCGACCGTCATCTCTAACCGCAGGAGCTGGCTCAACCTGCTCCTCCTGTGGAGCAGCCTCCTCATAAAGGTTCTCCACGTTGCGGACTCGACCTGTGGTCCTACCTCAACCTCGGCCTACCTGCTCTTCCTGTGGAGCAGCCTCCTCATAAAGGTTCTCCACGTTGCGGACTCGGCCTGTGGTCCTACCTCGACCTCGGCCTCTCGCCCGTCCTCGGCCCTTAACAGCGTTCATCACCTTCAAACAACGAAACACTTAGTCAATACTTGTGAAATCTCGAATTCAACTAAAACAGATTCAATAGGTATTAACATGAAATTTCAGGATAAGATGAATCATCGAAGTATCATCACAATACTTCTCGGAGGACCAAACCATTAGGTATGGCTCCTAAAACACTCTCGCGTACCCAACGACATATCAATACCGAGGAGCATGTGATGGGTGTCCGCCTGCAGTCGGATCATCGCTCCCGGATGATATTGATAATCGCCAAATACGCACTTAGGCTCTGATACCAACTGTAAACGGCCCCAAAATTTCGAGCTTAAAAACTCCAAATTCTAAAGTCGTTAAACACAAAATAATCTCAAATAAATCGAAATCATTAATGTATCAGCGGATCAATTCTGAGTTCTCAATACAACTCAGACAACCAATTATTACAACCCAAATTTATAATCCATACATAAAATAGAAATGTAATAATCCTCACAAATCACTCACAACTCCCAAAAATAAAATTACACAATCTCGCACACAAATCACGCTAAAACCTCACCACTGTAGGATGCGAACGACTTCAAGCCTCTGTAGTCGTCACTCAACCTCCACTAATCAGCACCTGCGGAATTATCCCCTACACCATCGAATTGGTGCACCGGGATTGTAAACACAAACCCGGTAAGCTTATAGCTCGTATGAGTAAAAAATCAAAATATAATTCGCATATCAAAATATACGAAATATCACAAAACAACAAATATAAATGCCCTCATGAGTCAATGGACAGCCCATCTGTTTGTCCCGAAGAAAAATGAAATGAAGCGCTCATGAGAAAATTAAGTAACCCTTCTGGTTACCCAATGCATTTATAATACGGGTACCAAGAACGCTGGTACACATCTGTTACCCCTCTCGTAATACACCGCTGATATTGGATAGCCACCCGCTACCCAACATCCAAAATAAACTGAGTACCCATGAGCAGATAACCACCCGTTACCTCACATGCAGTACTAAGGCAGACAGACTAGAGCTCTAACTGTATCGTAACCTTCGCCCGGCCAAATGCTAGGTTCCGACTTGCCGAACATGTACAATAATCTCACATCATATTGTACCACACATCACGTCCGAAGACAAATCACAATTTTTAACATTCTCCGTGATAAAATCATGTACAATAATCACTCATCATATTGTACGTTTTAAAACTTTCACGATATCACCACAATAAAAATCATAACAGTATATTATATAGCAAACTATATATATTCGTATTTATTTACCATTTATACAATATATACATAGTCCACTATATCCTATACATGTCATATTTCATAAACACATGAAAAATTACGTACAATATTCTCACATCATATTGTACCATTTAAATCACATACTCATGCACAATTTTCCGTCACCGAAATGACTATTTTTAATGAATTAATAACAGTACGTAATTTAATGAACTATATATATATATATGTACTTATTACCATTATACTGTATATATGTAGTCCACTAAATTATATACATGTTGTAATTCATTTGATAAACACACTTGCAAAAAATGTTGAATCACCACGAGGGTAGATTCGTAATTCAGTGAGATTTTACTCACCTTATTAACTTGAGCGTAATTTCACAATTCCCGATGATAAATCCTTTTCTCGATTTAACGATTACCTTGAAAAGATAAGAAAATAATTTAGAATCGTTTCGTAAACCTTTAAATGCCAAAACAGTAATAATCGGTTACTGTTCAGCAAATTTTCGGTTTTACGAAGTACTGTTCAGGGTTAATGTTCACTGTTACTATTCACAGTTACTGTACAAATATACCATTAATACGTATTTCTGTACGTATAAATATTAAGTACGTATTTCTGTACGTATAAATAGTATATATGTATTTCTGTACGTATAAATAGTATATACGTATTTCTGTACGTATACGTACTGTTTAAAAGTAAATACAATCTCAGTAAATAAAATTTACTAAATTACCCTTTTACAAATTACTTTTTACATTTACTGAAAGTAATTTATATTTACATTTACCGAAGGTAAAATTTAATTACATTTACCGTCGTAAATAAAATTTACATTTACATTTAAGTAAATTACCAAAATACCCTTCTGTCAAAACTGAGCACACCGCCGCACACGGCGGCGCGTGGGTCCCACGCGCCGACGCCAACCAAGGCGCGTGTGATGCCACCGCCGTGCTTAAACTCTCCCCCTCCTCCTCCTCTATCTTCCTACGGCCTCCGCCTACCCCTAGGCTATCCCTAGCCTCCTCACGCGCCGCCTTTAGGCGGCGGTATCTCCCACCCTCTTTCACTGCCGATTTCTTCCCCAATCTCTCCAAATCGAATCCCTAATCTCCCAATCACCCTCAAATCAACAGACAAGCACACGCACAACATCAAAATCATCTATCCTTACCTTGAACCTTGAATCGACTTGAGGTGCCGGTGGAGGAGGTCGAGCAGCAGTGGAGGTACGGCGACTCGAGGCTCAATCCTTTGGCGCGGGGGTTCCAGGGTGAGGAGGGGTGGTGGCGAGCTTGCCCGAGCTCGTCGACGATGGGGGAGCACTGCGTTGAGGCCCCCGAGCTTCGATCTTTCGCGTGGGATCGGGGAAGAGGTGCGAGAGAAATAGAGAGTTCGGGTCGAGAGGGAGAGGGAGATTGAAGATGGGAGATGGGAGATGGCTCGGGGTCGAGAGGGAGAGGAGGTCGGGGAGAGAGAGAGAACCAAGGAAGAGAGAGAACCGAGGGAGAGAGGTGAGAGCGGCGGAGTGAGTGAGGAATGAAAGGGTTTCCAATTATGGAAACCCTAGCTCTAAAACATTTCCTTTTATACCCCCTCCCAAAATCGGAAACTAATTTCCGTCGTTAATAACTTTTACATACGTCGTCCGATTAGAACGCGTCACATACTCTCGAACTCGTATTGACGAGCTCTACAACTTTCGTGAAGGAAGTTTTCGCAACCGATCGACGGAATAAAAGTCGATATATACGTTGCGGAAACGTAACGTTTTTCAAATTAAACGTTCCGAGAACGTATCCGTCGCTCGTTTTATAACATCGCGACCAATCACATTCATTCATATTAAAATTCCAAATTTTATAGAATTCAAATCAAACTTAAAATTGTTTGAAATTTAGGGTTATTACACAAATAATATATATATACCGTCCGTACGGTACGGATTCGACGATTTCGGCTACCGGTGACACGCAATAACGGCGCCGACTAGTACAACCGCACTCCCCTCTTCCTGGAGCTCCTGTATGTGCCGGCCGGAACTGCAACGCCGACTGGGCCGGCCGAAATCTCCACACGGTGCCCAGGAATTGAAATTTCGAGATTCCGGCCGGCCCACGCCGGCGCTGCAACTCTGGGCGGCAGAGACAGGAGCACCAAGAGGAGAGGAGTGCGGTTGTGCTAGTCGTTGCGCGTCGCCGGTGGCCGGAATCGCCAAATCTGCACTGTGCGGACGTCCGCAGCCAAGAAGCTCTATATATATATTATATTGCTTGAACTTGAAATATGTCTTGAACTCTAGATTAAATTGATTAATTGTTTCCCGAAGTGAAGTGAAATATCGACTGATTTTACTGCTTGCCTTCTCTCTATTACGAATATGATAGGATTTTGAATACAATTAATTAATTAGAACAAAAAACCCCCGAATATATACCAATAATTCAAGCATATGATATCCTCAAAACATCACATCGATCATGTTTACCTTACAAATCTAAATTTCTAGATTCATATTTCTACTACCAGGTTTAGACTTTAAGGTAGGTACACGATTAAATCATTTAAATGGATCGTTGGATAGCAAGAACCAGATGTATATGATGATAAGGTTGAATATATTGTCCACTTTTCAGACATCAGAATTGATCGAGCTGTTTTCCATCTGTACAGCTAGTATCAGGGATGAAATTAATAATGATATATTTGAAAATAAGGTCACGTTCTGTATCAACTCTTTTAATAAATATTGTCAAGTAATTATTTTTGTTCCCGTTTTCAATATCAATAGTACTCGATTATACTCGACTGTAATATGAACAAATCCAATGGTATGACATGGTGAAGAAAAATAAGTTCATATCTGCCTAGCTAGCATATTATTCGTCACCATATAAGTTAGACTAAATGCGAGCGAGCAAGATTGAGGTCACTGAGCAAATAATTTATTGGGTAAGTTAACAAAATTGTCATGAAATTAAACAAAACCTAGAAATTTATCATAAACTAGTTAATTAACTAATTATCTGCTGATGCGGGGGACGAAGAAAAAGTCTGTCATGCCACAGAAACAATCGATGTTAACACGAACACCAAATAGTACTCCAAGACAAAACACGCACAACAGTTGAATTTAAACTAGCTCAAAGTTGAGACAAGGACATTAGTTCTTCTTGATCCTCACTGATCATTTCATGATGATTTCCATCTTTTGTGGCATTGCTAAATCTTTGATCTGGTATTGCACTTAGATCAATGAAGGAGTTTGGCCTACTAATCTGGTTAGGAAGTGCGCTCTGATCACTGAAGGAGTTTTGCCTACTTTTCGGGTGGTACGCCGGGATTTTTCTTCCCTTGGAATCGTATATCATGGTGCTGTGACTGCTGTCTTCTTCATCTGGCACTTTACATTTCTCCCCTAATATAATAGTCTTCATCCAAATCGATTCTTCCTGTTTCGTCATTGACGTCGTCACTGACGACATTGACAACTTTCTCCCCTTATTCTTTCGTTTGTTACCAGACTCCTCCTTGCTTTTATCTCCTCTTTTCGCCATTGACAAACTTCTGGGTAGCTTGAGGCTCAAACTCGATAGCAATCGTCTCTCAGAAGCCGATTTCTTCATCTGAGGCGTTGTCGTAGTAGCATTGCTTGCATTCCAAGAATTAACTGCCTGAGCTCCTATCCCTGACGTCTTCATTCCTGGAGGAAGTGGGAGTTCTTTGCCTATTAAATCTGCTCCATCTTCCTTTTCATGTTCCTTATCTACTGTTTCGGGTTCTTGAGGTGCTGCTGTCTCGTTCAACATTGTTGTTGTTGCTGTTGCTGTTGGTTCTTCTGTTGTTATGACATCAATTACACCCGGTGGTAGTGATTCCTCTTTCGTCTTTAATGTGGCTGGAGATTGTAGATTATCTTCATCAACATGACGCTGCGTCTTTCGTCTAAAACTACAAAGAGCTGTGATCATAGCAAAGGTGGCTGCGGCCATCCCAGCAGCAAAGAGTGACAATGAGAGCACCGGATGAATTAGCAAGTCATTTTCATCCGTGGGAAAGCTTCTTCCCATGAGTATTCAAACATCAAAATTAAAGCATCATTGGGGAAGTCGAATCCCTACAAATTCACTACTGTTGTTTTAGACCCCCTTGGTTCTTGGATTCCTTGACCGAGGTTCGAATTCAGAAAGGGTTCCTAGTTTGCTTCTCTTCTACAATGTTGGTTCTGATGCTTGTTTTCCTCAAAGCAATTAGAGAGAACCAGGCAATTGTATTTTGGAAATTAATGAAGTCATTCGTAGCATTGTCCGAAACAGAATGCTGGAGTTTAGGAAATGAAAGGAAAGAAACAGCTGCGGCCAGTCCAACTTAGGGTTGGTCGTTGAGGTAGTTATGCTATTCTAATCCTAATATAAAAAAATCATGGTACCGACATATGGGACTTCTTCGATCATCATATTAATTAAACACCATATATAAGGCACAACGATCAAGAATATTAGTGTTAGCCATTCTTATTTGAGCCAGCAGCTAGGCTAGTTTGATTCTTGCTTCTGGGCGGAAGACTGAAAAAACCTAATTAATCAATCAGGTAAAAACTAAAAACACTAAATAAAAACATTGTCAAATATTGCTCTCGCCAAAATACATAGCAGCAGCAAGCAATATGACTATTTGAGTAATTTGACATAATATTAAGTGTGTTAGATCGATTAAAAAAACTACATATATAGCTCAAGATTAGGGTTCTTCTTTTACTCGAAAGTTCAAGAAGTAGAAACAATGAAACATGGTCGAATTCACGCTATAATTGTCTCCGGAACTGTTTTTATGAATGGATGATATCAGGATATCTTATTCTGATTCGATCAGTTCATGAAACTTGACTAGTCCTAACTTGGATAACAAGCTAAAGTTACCTGGCTGCGGCTGCTGTTCGATCTGCATTGATCGATATTTTCGAGCTTCGAATTCCATGGATGCTCAAGGTTGAAGAAACTACAATATTTCATGTGCACCGATCTGTTAGATTCATGTGCTGTAAACGAGAGGTGGAATTCAATTTTTTCCCCGAATAATATTAAAAGTGTTCAGTTGAAACAAGAAAATAAGCCGCTTAGGAACCGCCTCACTCGACCGCTGTATATTCCTCTCTCGCCATCCATCTCCGTGACGGTGTAAACAACCAGAAGCTCCCTATCCCGGCCACTGGTGAACCTCCCCACCCCTGGAGAGTCCGTCGGTAGCTGGTGTCTTCCTCTCCCGCCGTTCATCTCCGGGACAGTAGAGTAAACAACCAGAAGCTCCCCCGTTGTGGCCGCCGGAGAATCTACCACCGCCGGAGGGTCCGTCGGTAGCTGGTACCGGCAAAGCGGACACGAATTATGGTACGGAAGCCAATGCAAGAGGCAATGGGAGTGGTATATGTACTTGCAAGGCGTCTCGCGAACTTCGTCTCCCAATCCAAAAGCTTCCATGCACACGGCCGGCGCAGTGCCACTCGTTGACTCCGATCGTCGGCAATTACTCCCCCGCCGGTCGTTCGATTCCATTTAAATCCGTCTGCGGTCGGTCACCACCATCGCGACCCAACTCCACAATCAAAAAATTCCACCGTTGTTGGCCGCAGTCCGGACACACTACCGGTGAGTCGCTGGTCAAAATCGTAACGAAGCTGCTACATCTGTAGCACCAGTACGATCAGGTCGCTGCGGACATGGAACCTGAAAATTGATAGAAAAGTTGGTGTCACGGGCGTACATGCATGTCAACTCTTCTATCAATATTCGAGAAAAAAAAAAAGTACAACATAAACGTGACATTGGTTACGGATTCGATTATTGGCAATGATACTACACACATCAGCGTTTCTGATGGGCCTTGAAAGTGAAGAGCTCGGCTTTCGTTGGGTCATTGAGGACATTACTGTGGGCATGGCGCCCGGGTGTAATACCGGGTTGGAACCATTTCACATGGGCCCCTGCATGGATTAGTCTCACACCGAATGTATTAGCTTCGGCTGTGGGGTACTCTGCAGCTTTGGTTGTGGACTGTCCTCCGCTCGCACACATGAGTACCTATGAGTATTGGGGGCCGCGAGGCAAGCGCCGCAAAAGGACATGTCCTCGCCGTGATTAAAAAAAAAAGGTACAACATTTCAACTCCATGGGGTATCTGTGTAAATACATGTCATCAAGATTCAAACAATTTTATTGATCAACAAAACAACGGTAGGAAAAAACGCTATCGTACATAATAAACCTCACAACCTCCTCTCACTTAAGAAAGAAGGACCATGCTACTATATGCAATGCTGAAAAAGCGGTGGCGGTAAGGGTGACTAGCTTCAGCGGTACATGTTTCCTATGGCATTGAAGTTTCCTGAATGTAGTAGGTTTGGGAGGTGTATTAGACTCTAAATGTTGGGGTCGATAACGAAAGTCTTTACGCGGATTAGTGATTTGTAGGATTTGAAGGTAGCGCTTTAGTTGACGGATGATGTTTTTTAGTACTTCTCTTGTGAGCTATCTCTATGTCGTCTTTATTATTTCGTGAGTAGATTAGTTATGGAATAGCTAAGACAATGAATTATATTTTGCATTCAATCATTGTCTTATACTTTTAAAAAAATATTATCATCCTATAGATAAACGTTTTTTTATAAAATAATAATATTATTATTATTTGTGCATCTCAAGTCAAAAGGCCAAATGGTGGCAGAAAACTTCCCCATAAGCCTACAGTGCTAAGTCCTATACTAATCTGTCATATTCCAATTTTCTATAACTTGGGGAAAGTTTGATTTGGGAAGAGAGAAACAAAGAGATTATATTGTTTTCATTTTTCAATTAAAAATGAGAAGATGAACTCTTTTTTAATTATATAATCTGATATAGCCGACAAAAGAATCCGTCCGAATGGCTCATGTGGGCTTACCCTGCTTCACTCTATGGATATAAAAATCGATCACCCTTTCGTTTTGGAGATCGACCCAGTTGGCCTTTTAAAGAAACATCTCTAACTCTTCCCTCTTCTCTCCCCCTTTCTCTGATTCTGCGAAAAAGCTTTGGGATTTAGCTGTTAAAGTAAAGATAGAATCTGCATATTACATAAGATAAACAATTAGCCTTGAGAGAGAGTTTGGGATTGACCTCAAAGAGTTACATAAGTTGCGAGCGTGAATGGAAGAGAGTAGCAAGTTCAAGAAGATTTGTGTGTTTTGTGGAAGCAACTCTGGCCACAAACAAGTCTTCAGCGATGCTGCTCTTGAATTGGGCAATGAACTGGTTTGTCTGTTTGGCTTCTTAAACCTTTTGAATTGTTATGTTCTTGTGCTTTCTTTGTTGTCAGGTACCGGTATATGGTTCAAATATGTAACTTCTTACTGATAATGAAGTTTCCATTTTTCATATTCATAAAGATGTGTTCTTTTCTGGGAGTTTTGGTATTTTGGACGATGTTATGGGGTTGTGTTGGTTTTGATTGCTACGCTCTTCTTGGTGATTTTTATGCAAAATTTAAAGTTGTGGACTTGTGGTTCTGCAATGTGTTGATGTCTTGAACCGGGTTTGTTCTGTTTGGTAACTAGCCATTGCAAGTTTGCAACTATTCTTCAGATGTGATATGGGTTCATGATCACTGACTTCCTTTTGACAGTAAATTACTGCATGCATATTCATGGAACGGCAAGAAATCAGTGTTCAATGCAATTAACATGAATATCATGCGGTTTTGTCTTTTATGCTTAATTAGCATTAAAAAAATGATGATGCAGTAGTTACTTATCCACTTTGTTGGTATCTATTACAGGTGAAAAGGAAGATAGATTTGGTTTATGGTGGAGGGAATGTCGGTTTGATGGGATTAGTATCCCAGACAGTGTTTGATGGAGGATGCCATGTTCTTGGGTACTATTGTGTATAAAACATTTAGTCTGTTATTGTCTCCGAGTGATGATTATCGGTTCACATAATATGTGTTCTCTTTACATGCAGGGTCATTCCAAAGGCTCTCGTGCCTCGAGAGGTAATGGCTCTAGATTAATTTGTTCTTGCTTGATTTTATGCTTCTTTTCCTGTTTCAAATATCTAGATTCTTGTTCAGCTACAATCACTAAAGAAGCAGACCTTTAAAGAGTAAACATATCAAATGATTTTAACATCCCTAAACATGCTTGATGTCATGTCCTGAGTGATTTTGTCACAAATTTATAAAAGATCAGAGTAGCTTAAGGGTTTGGGGAGAAAATTGCCATTTCAAGTACTAGTTAAAGGTGTACAGTGTACTATCATAGATTAGTTGAGTTGAGTATTAACAGACTTCTATGGACAATTGACAGATATCTGGTGAAACTGTTGGAGAAGTAAGAATAGTTAAAGACATGCATGAGCGGAAAGCTCTTATGGCTGAGGAATCTGATGCCTTTATTGCTCTTCCTGGTAATTACATAAAACATAATTGTATCCACAGACATTACTGAAAGTATACTGTAGCCAGGTAAAAATTTTAACCATGTGGGAATTCAATACTTACTGTATCATTGCTGTTTGTTTTAGGAGGATATGGAACGATGGAAGAGACATTGGAGATGATAACATGGGCCCAACTTGGGATTCATAAGAAGCCGGTACTAATTTTTATTACTGACATTGGATATGATCAGCTTCATATTAGTGGGATTTGTAACTTGATTTTACACTCCACACAGGTTGGTTTGCTAAATGCAGATGGGTACTATAACTCCTTGCTTTCACTTTTTGACAATGGGGTTCAAGAAGGATTCATCAAGCCGGGTGCTCGGGATATAGTTGTCTCTGCTACAACCGCTAAAGAACTTATGGTCAAGATGGAGGTATAGTACTAAACTAACTGCCTCGCATCCTGTTCATGAAAAGGTTAACTTTTTCAGTTAATAATCTTTTACGGACATTAATGCAAAGCGTTAACCAACTCCAAAATGTTTACTTTGGCAGCAATACACTCCTTCCCATCAAGTTATTGCTTCTCATGAAAGCTGGAAAAGGGCGCAACTAGCTAGTTCTGAACTCTGAAGCGTCGAGCCATGAACTCTGAAGCTTCGAGCCATGAGGACCCAAGGTGAAATAGTTATTGGTGTAGGTTCTTTGCCAAAATTGATTCCTGATTTGATTCATCAATGCTCGAGACCTCGAGTAGTGCAGAAGAATCTATTTATATGGGGACGAGACCTTTCATTTCAGTGTACTCTATGATTCCTTGTTATTTGATTTCAAGTAAATTCATTCAGCCTTGATTGCTTTGATTTAAGGTCAACTAAAACACTATCTGGTTGTTACTTTGTTGATATAGACGAGTTGTAGACAACATGGCTGAAAATCGTAGGCATCCCAAAAATGATAGCATATAGAGCAACTCCTAAATCACAACCACCATTGTTCTGAAAGGTTTCTGAACGATATTCTAAATTTTCTTCACAAAGTAGAGATATTTTTTGAAGCAACTAGTGTCTTGAGTCCTGATATTTTCTTAAATGAGTTTGGAAGCATTGCAATGCCTAAAAGTTCAGCTGAAGAGTGGAATAGTAATGCTGATATTTCTCTGTCCTTGTTCTAAACCTTCCATTGTTCTTCTTTTCAGGATCATCTTTTTTTTTTCCGACTAGTTTTCCTTATCCTATGAATTAACCTCTTATCCACAAAAGAAAATCTGAGGCATCCATGGAGAGCATATTCGTGATGCTAATTTCTACCCACTTCTGGGTAAAGCAAAGAGACTTGATATGGTTGAGTTCATCTAAGGTGTTAGGCTAGCAAACTAACTGACCACAGTTCACCGACAATGGGTGGGGTTTGAAGTCCTGAACAGTTTTCGCTTCTGTGATCTGCAAGTCAATAATTTCAAGACAAAACAGCTTTTGGCAAGCAAGATAGGAAAGCAGTTGGATACTGGCACTGTTTTTGTAACTTGCTTTAAGAGTGAAAGGCACAGTACCATAACAAACACCTGTTCAAATTATTGGCTGGGGGCATTGAGGAACCAAACTACAACCCACATGTATTTCTCAGAAGGTTGCCTACTGATTGTGATATACACTAGAAGGAGCAGGAGCTGCCCCATCCTGGTTGCTTTAGAATTTTGCAAATTGGGTCTCTCAGTAGGATTTAGTGGTTGCTCAAGAACAGTGATGGACCTCAAGGTGTTGAGGCTAAGCTCAAAAGTCGAGGTTAATTCTTTGTAGTGGGTTGGGAGAGGCTAGCATCCCATGAAGTGAATGCAGTCATGCAGAGGCATCTAAACTATTCACTTGTGTCTTTAGAGATCCCTCCATCAATTTTCCATCACTAAATTCTTGAAGACCATGTTATTGATATCATTGTCCTTGAAACCATTCTGCTTCCTATACTTTTGTTACCTTTCCTGCAGCAAAGAAACGTCAAAGGCTGAATGATGGAGTAGGAGAACCTTAAGCAGATTAACCTGTATCGTAGAGAAGGCAAACATAGGTGAACAATGTTTAAAGAGAAGCATGAAAATGAGGTGGGGACTCTGTTTCTACAAACAGAAAGCCATCTTTCATCTGCACACTTTCAATTCGTAAAGATGATGGGCAGTTAGGTTAGGATGAGTATTCTCATTATTCAGAGATGAGACATTTTTGTTCCTGCTTTGGCTGTGTGAAAATAATGAGTCATATGACTCCTCATTTTCGTTACTGAAACTTTAATGAGAATCCAATCAATCCATTGCAAAACATAAAGAGGAGAGATCATCATATGTAAGAGCAAAGATTTAAAACAGTTTCAGACTGAATTATGTTTCACACAATGTACTGTGGAATTTTTTCCAGGAAGGGAATGATGTCAAAAAATTCATGCCTTTAAAAGTTAAAACAGTTAGCAAACCCTATCTACTATACACCAGCTTTGGTCAACCAAAATGATCTGCTTCAAGTTACATTCGCCTCTATCAATGTAAGAAATTGTATGCATATACAAGAATCATCCTGCTGTCATCAGATCAAGCCTTCTCTTTAGCAGACGCAGGCATCAAATGATGCAGAGTTGATGCCTGGATAGTAGTGCTAGGGTTGGAATCCCTACCACGGGTAGAGCCAGATTTTCTTAAGTTGAAGCTCTTATCAACATGTCGTACAGACCGAGGAAGGTAAGGCACCAGCCGAGTTGAGCTCACAAGTAAGATCACCCCCACAATAATAAATGCCCTGAAAAAAAGAAATAGTATAGGATCAACAATCTTAATAGTATTTCCTAAATCAAAACTCATATTCTCATTTCAGAACTTCAAACCATGTAATATAGCCTGTTCATAATAAGAAAGTGAATAATAAATTACACGAAATGGATGCATGACGAAACTATAATGATCTGATATGAGGACTTTGGACCATATACTCGTTACCCTATAACATCCAATAAGATTGGATAAATTTTAACCACTTTGCATCAAAGTGGAAGAAAAAAAACACTCAAAGTTTCCAGAAACTAGAATGTTAACAAATGCCCCTAAAAAAAAATGAATGATCACAATGTTCATTAAGTGGGCCAAAAAATGGCAAATAAAGGTTTAGTATGGAATTAAATAAGCTTTAAGGTCCAAGAACATCCTTAGGCCTAACAGTAATTAACTTCAGAAGTTATTAATATTAAAAACAATGTACAATCTACAAATTAGTGTCTCAGTTTACCATCCAAGCAGCAGTGTAAGACGAGCTGTGGGCGCCGAAGGCAATCTTTCACCCAAAGCAAGCATACCAGCAAGAACACCAGTAACAATTGATGCCACAGCAGCACATGTAGAGACCACAATTGCCCTCCCATGCTTTAAACCCCAAGTCTGTTCAAAATAACTCATCAACAACAATAACTTGTAATGACAAAAATAAAATATTGAGCATTATAACAAGAAACAACAGATGCATTTTCTCGTGTACATATGGAGATGAAACTCTCAGTCTAGTCAGGTATTCTACAAACCTGGTAATAAAACCCTGTACCGCTACAACATATGCTGATTATCAAGCATATTGGAACTAGTATGCTGGGGAAACCCTGCTCCAAGAACACAAAGCCCATCTTTGATATTACAGATGCCATTCTGCATTTAGACATGTAGCAATTAAATGTATGATTTGATCATGAGTTTCATACTACATGTTCTCTGTATCCTGTGATAAATCTCTCAAAATCCAAAAAGTACTAGGTTTAGGCAGGAGAAAACATATTTTTAGTATGTGAAGCTATGATTTTAGATAAACTACTCCAACTTGCCACTAACAAATCTACGAGGCTAAAACTTTGTTGTCACATCCAGTGCTTCCATGCATGAGTCCTCTTCTCATATAAATGATACCATGAAATGAGATGTACTAGCATGCACATCTGACAAGCTAAACAAAGTCCTATGATCGTGTTGACATGGGCTTTACATCTCATCTTAGTGCTCAGACAGAAGCATAAGATGTTTTACTTCCCTTCCTATATTGAATTGTGAGAAGTGAACCTTTATCTGACAAAGAACAATATAACAGACAAATATAGTGCAGGAGGGACTCATACCCAAACAAAATGCCAGATTCCAAGCCATATATAATTTCTTCAACAACTTCATATTCCATCTGTAGAACAAACAGATGTCAGTGAAGGGTGAACAAAACCATAAACAAACACTGTAAATAGCTGAAAAATGCAGAAATCAACTTACCAATTCCTGTTTGTTTCTTTGACGTCTGTAGATTCGTAGCCAACCATTAAGGAGTACCTATTTTAAAGAATCTTGCAGGTTTAGAATCATCAGGTAAAGTATACTGTAATTGGATCCAGCAGTATTAAAATTTATATACTTGTTGCAGTGAAAAATAAATCCTACAAGTATCAGATGATCCATGGGGTAAGGTACCTACAAACAAGATGGCGACCACAATTGCCAGCCATGGTAGATGGAATATAGATATATCAGAAGCCTTTTGCTCCTCACCTCCAGCACCAACTCCTGCGAATATGAAATCTTACACAAATTTAAAAAGTACTTTGAATAAAATACACAAATGAAACGCTCACACAGTAATGTTTCTTCGCGATCTAACTTCCATTTAAAAATACCTAACAGTTGAGTACCAGAAATGGGCAAGATTTTGTGATCAACATTCTGAACAAAGAAAACCATGTAAAACTTACATTACCTATAGTGCCAATGCCAGCTAAGGTAATCCCCATCCAGTCAACAGCATTCATGATTTCTTTCAGATAAAAATGGGAAAATACCGAAAGGATAGCAAGTCCACACCCAGAAACCGGTTGGATGACAGATACCTGTAAGTACACCATCAAGATTCTCAGCACACAAAAAACCAGACAGGATCAAACACCAAATACAAGTTCAAAATACGGGTTCAAATTTGGGGGTCTCAGCTTGATTCGACCAGATTCTAACCCAAAGCCACTCAGAAGATTGACGATACAAGTTCAAATTCGGGCTCTTTCTTACATGCATTAACTCAAAAGTTACTTAAGCATATATTATAACTCTCAACTAGACCAAGAATATGAATCAATGCACAAACAGAATGTTCAGGAAAATGTAAATAACAAATACAAAACAAATGGAGCTTCAAAACTGAAACACTTACAGGAGCAAGAGACAATGCTCTCAACATGAGCAAGGCTCCAAAGATATCCATCAGAAAACCAATCAACCAAGCTTTGTTCAACGCATATGCCCTTATCACCTACAACAACCACACACCCAATTAAATCTTCAACATGCAACACCAACATTCGCTTGCAACAAAATCAGAAACCCAATTGACAACTCATCCTTAATCCAATTCCATAAACCCAAAATCCAATCTTGATCATCGAGATTTGAAACACACATTCATCAAAGTGAAAGAATGCACCAATCATAAACACATGCAATGAAGAAAGGGACAAGAAGGGTGCAAGAGAAAGAGTGCCTTGAGCTTCAAAGAGAGAGGCGGAAGAATGACGGTGCCCTTCTTCTGAAGGATTTTGCCGATGTTGTTTCCGGCAGTCGCCGCCAACGTCAGAAAGATGGACTCCCACATCGGTTTTTCAATAAAAATCAAATCTTTGATTACAGGGCAATAAGGAAGAGGAAGAAAGACACTGACTTTGGGTGTCTGTGAGCTTTGGAATTCTGATGTCTTACGCTTCCTGTTTTTGGTTTTTGGGTTTACGTTGAAAAAGAAGATATATATATATATATATATATATATATATATGTGTGTGTGTGTGTGTGTGTGTGTAATGGGGATGTTAACAGCAAAACAGGTCTGGCAATTAGCCAAACGCTACTAATAAAGATGATACTCTAGAGCGAGAGGGGGAGATTGATCGTGATGTATCATCAAAACATCAACTTTTTGCGTCGGTGAGTTGTGATGTGTTGGCTATTTCGTATAGACGCCGGTTCCGGTAAGAAACACTTTCATGTTTTTAGTTTTGTAAGCAACAACTTCATTTTTGTTAACAAGACATATTCTTTGTTCATTTGTTCTTTTGCGGTTTTACAGCATTAGGGAAACTAAATGGACATTTTCTCTAACATTGGTTTTGGGGATCAAACAAGATCCACAGCCAGTCGCCACCTCCTCCACAACCTCCACCACCTCCATACCAGCTTTCGAACCCCGTTAGCTCGGGAAGAAGGCAAAGGCCTCAACCACAAAGCTAAAAAATGGAAAGCCAGTACATTTTCTGTAACATAAATGGCCAAATACTTGTTAGATAAAGCAGTACTAGATTTGAGGTCTGCATATCTGCCAAAGAGGACATAAGATTTGAAAGAACTAAACTATAGAATTGGTTCCTAGTAGGCAGTAGTTAGTTAATTACAGCAACTTCTTATCATCACTGTTTAATTTTTATGTGTATCCATTTTGTATTTTTTGTGTCAATGAAGGAACATCTGGCTCTTTATGCTAGTTATTGCTCTTGAGATATCAGATCTGACAAGAACTGACCAACTAACAAGACATGCATATCTCCACCTGCATTCATATAAAGAGAATCCTTAATAGTGCAATAACTAGCATAACTTTGATTCATCGGTTTACTAGTACTAACTACCTACAAATCAAAAGGCAAGTGACTGATTTGACACTTGAACCACCTATGACAACTTTGCATTATTTCACAATTGTGAATTGTGTGGAAATGATACCAGTATTTGGTTAAATGGCTACACTTTTCAAGAGCCACCAGTTCTCTCTGAACTTGACTGATTTGTGGTCCGAGACCAAGAGCCAATTGAGTTTTCCTTGATTCCTCTATATTCTTACCAGCAAGCTGCAATAAAATCAATTGTACCACATAAAATGAGTTACATACCTGAAAAGTAGAAACCAGAACTATTATGCTACAAATTATAATGTACTTATGGTGGATTACCTTAATTTGTTCCTGTAATTTTTTTTTGGATGTCAAAGAAGTCCAGATCTGTCCCTTCACAGAAGTTGCAGTTCTGTTATCAGCACAAGAGTAGAACTAGCATTTGTAGTTATATTATTAGCAGTTTCTTCTTTATCTGCTTTCTTTAGCAGTACAACTTCACATCTTTCTATTCTGCATTCAAGATCTCTGATTTCTCCCCCGCGGTCTGTGATATTTTCCTTGCTGATCAGAAATGGCATCTGGTGTTGCAACCACCATTTCATTTCATGACGAGCAATATACCACCACCAATTGGGGTACCTACTGTGCTTTGTATAGTCTGTAGTCCCTTTCAACTGTAAAAAATAAACCAAAAATTCAAAGAATAAGCTCATGAAGCATATAAACTTACAATTGAAAATTCGTTAAAAAAAACTTAAAATTAAATTAAATTATTTAAATTTCAATCTTACATTTTCAGTAACATATGCAAGATCTGCTTCGCATTGAGTACAAAATAAAGCAAAACTCTCTTCCTCCTCCTCCTCCTCCTGCTTCTGGCTCCCTTTGATCTCTTTCAGAAGCCGCTTTTCTGTAGCCAAACTCTTGCTTCCATGAGCCATCCGGAAATGCAAATTCTGCTTCCACCGATCCGTGATTATGACAAGCATACATTTTATATGTATATTTAATTATTTATGATTATATATACAAGAAGTGATTCTTACATGTTTCCTCATCTCTTGAGCTGACAGGGATGCCTTAATTGGTTTCTTTTGGTAAACATCGTCTGTGAAACGAAGCTTATGTATGAGTAGTTCCAGTAGATCTATTTTCTTCCTTTCTTGAATCATAGAATGTACCAATTTCTCTTTATAACTATTCAGAGATAGTAAACTGCCTCTATCAAACTATTGACATGAATGTTAAGTTGATATCATTGAAGTGATCACTAGCTAGTATCTTTAAACATGTAGTAAAAATAAAAACATACCTTCCTTTGCATCAATGTTTCAGTGAACAAAAGCTTATCCTGACCCAGTTTTGCAACCAGCTTCACAGCCTCTTCAATTCTGGGTTTTAATCCGGCTTCCTCCATATGTTGTCTTTGTTGCCTACCACAATCTAATATGGGTTGCAGTAATTAAATTCTAGATTTAGTTCTTTCCTCAACATAGCATATATATAAAGGAAGACTAAAACGATAAGCAATGAGATCACTACGATAAAACAGTACATTAATTATCTGAACTATTTGATAGGACGTCTGCAGATGCCTATTGCATACAGCAGTATAAGACTTTCTATGTATTTAAGCCAAGAATTCTCTTGCACCCCACGCAACACTGTTGCGGAAGTCAATTCAATCTGTATAATTTTTCATCTATAAATAAATAAATAATGGAATCTACACTTTTTATATATATTGGTAAATGATCAACCCAGTAGCTATTAAAAATAGTGTTGAATGAATTCTTAGACTAGTAATTGGTTGATCATTTTGATACAGCAACTTAAAACCCCACATATAGCATCAACTCGAAACGGAGTGTTGGCACCACAGTTTTGTTTTGTTGAGACCTACATATGCATGGTGAGCACTCACTGTATTTATCACATAATATCAGTGCATATCCTCAACGAATTTTATTGTACACTGGAGAAAAACATGATACCAACTACATTGGATTAGTGCATGATACTCTTCTCATATATACATGTACCCCAAGTTTGAGTTCCCCATCCCCAAGAGTTACTCTACAATGTTGTATGGCTCTGCACAATGATATGTTATATCATTTTTCTCAAGTAGCTCATTAGTGACAGCTTCTTGCCAATCTCTTCTCGATTTTGCTTGTGTTTTTCGGAGTTTGGAAAGGCATAGGCGTGCTTCCGTTCTCCTCTGATTTATCTCTGGCAACTTCTCCCTCAACGATTCGGTATCCCTGTTCAGGGTCAGCAGTTCTCTCTCAGCCTGTCTAATTTGTGTCCCCATAGCCAAATGTCTTCTCCTTAGTTCATTTATTTCATCATCAGCATGCTGAAATTATTAAAAGATTAAAACACCAGCAGAAAGTTAGAATATATGTTAAGAAACCAGAAAAAGATTAATTTCAAATACTGAATTTTATCTGATGAGTTTAAAACTTATATTAGGTAATTTACCTTGATTTATTCCTGTAAGGTTTCTTTGCTCCCAAAGAAGTCCAAGCTTTTCTACTAACAGTGAAAAAATTAGCCTTTGCAGTATTATTAGTAATGGTTTCATCTCCATGCTTTTGCAGTACAATATCCAATTTTTCTATCCTTCTTTCAAGTTCTTTGATGTTTCCTTCACGGTCTTCAACCAAATCTCTCTCAAGGATCAACAATGACACCTGCTGATGTAACCACCAGGTCTGCTTCAGATGATGCCAGTACCAAGTCTGTTTCAAGAGTTTTGCAAAGATCAAATGCAAAGAATAAGAAAAAAGAATTATACGTGGTAATTGATCAGTACTAACTCTAACTAATATGTTACTGCATAATCTTACATTTTCAGAATCAATAAGACGTTCTTCCAGTCGAGTCCAAAATGAATCAAAACTATCCTCCTGCTGACTCGCTCTGATCTCTTTTAAAAGCTGCTTTTCCTTGGTGAAACTTTTACTTCCATGTACCATCGGGAAATACAATTTCTGCGTCCATTTATTCGTAAGCATATAGATAAATGCAAAGGTAGTTATGTACATGCAGTACAAGATTATATAATATGTGATACTTACATGTTTATTCATCTCATGTGCTGACAAGCAAGACTTAATTGTTTTCTTTTTGTAAGCATTGTCTGAAAATCGAAGCTTGTCCAGAAGTTGCTGCAGCCTGCAGCAGATCCGTTTTGAGTAGTGTTTTCTTTCTTTCATGTATTAGACGGAATCTGACACCCTCTTTCTGGCTGTTAAGATATCTCAACTTACATGCTATACACTGCTGCTCAAACTGAACAAGAAATTTCAATGTGATGATTGTGATTATTGAAAGTTGACACTGGCTAGCGAGCAGCTAGAACATAAATTAATTGATTAAAATTTGTAGATAATTTTGTTGGAGATAAGAGATCCCACATCTAAGAAGTGACAAAGAAAATAAAGCTTATAAGTGGGTGAATAATAACCAATTGTGCCGAGGCCTTTTGTGATTAAAACCCAACACCTGTGAGGTAGTTAAGTTGGGACAATATCGGTACAGTTGGTCCACGGGCCACGCTTGTCGCTGTTTAACATGGTATCAGAGCGAGTCCCTCTCCAGTCGCGCCTCCAATCTTTCGTGGGCCCGAATTGGGTGCCACTTTGTCATGCCATCGGAGGATTTCCGATTGGATGGTCACTAAGTGTCGTTGGTTACTAGACCTTAGTTTCTTTCATCCCAGTATGTGGGATGTTAATCTGTCACGTGCAGACCTAAAAATTAAGTTGCACGTGAGGGGGCGTGTTGGAGATGAGAGATCCCACATCTAAGAAGTGACAAAGAAAATAAAGCTTATAAGTGGGTGAATAATAACCAATTGTACCGAGGCCTTTTGTAATTAAAACCCAACACCTGTGAGATGGTTAAGTTGGGACAATATCGGTACAGTTGGTCCACGGGCCACGCTTGTCGCTGTTTAACAAATTTTACTTCTGCATACCATCTGTTTGTCTATTGTTTCAGTAAGCTGGAGTCTTTCTTCATCTACCTTTGCAGTCAGCTTCTGAGCCTGTTCAATTCTGGTTTCCACATCAGCTTGCAATTTCTCCATAGTGTTTTTCCTGTGACACACTAACATTAACGATATGTAATAATACATGAGAAGCCAGTAAAATGTCAAAAAACAGTCCATAACTTTTACCTCTACTGCTCAGATATTCAGGCAATCAGGCAGCACAACAAGAGATTGAAGCACTTTGACTCGGAATTTGAGACAGCTCTGTCCAATGCATACCAGTATAAGCCTCTGTATATTTAAGCCCAAAAAACACTTGCATTCCAAGCAAATATTAGGTCAACTCCAATCATCAATCTGAAAAAAAGACCGTGTCAAACAATTCATATTCACTAATTAGTCAGAATCGTGAGACACTGAAAACTTTAAATTGGACCGGGATTCCATAGTTCCTTCTTTTTATATGATTAATATGATCTGACTTTAGTTTATCATTATGCCTTTTAGCGTTTGACATTCAAAACCAATACGCCTATAGTAATACAGCTTTTAGTTTCACTCTAAATGAGTTGATCTGTTGATTATCTCATTATAATTGGTGGTAAGAATGTCGCCTAAGGTTCTAATTATTGTTCTTCATCTTAAAGCATTTAAGCCTGTTCCACATCAAGGTTCTTGACAACCTCAGTAATAGAGGATGGAATTTAGAGTGCGATAATAGCACCGTTGTTTCAAACCAGATATGTAAGAAAAGGAATATTAGTTGGCTCAAATACAAAGACAAGAAGCTAGTAATCAGTAATGCAATGCATTGAGACAATCACTAAGCACATGGCTTGCCAGAAATTTTATGGTAATGAATTATAATATAGCATAGGGAGTTAGAGAGAAGATTCAACATAGACCCTTCCAGCCAAATTTAAATCTGCCCTGTCTCTCCTCTTCAAGCATTGGTAAGCTAACTACTGGTTTAAAACTGATCTCAATCTATAGAGGGCCGGAAACCGATCCATTAAAGACGTGTAAAATTTCCTGACTCCCACACACCTCCTCATAGCACAAGACTACAAGTACACTCCAGGGAAACGCTATTGCATCTGTAGTTTCAGGTTCTGGTAAAAGGCTAAACCATGAAAGAAAATAGTAAAATCAAGCTCAAAATGGTACAGATAACCTCAAACCATGTTTGATCGGTAATACAGAAACAAAATCAAACCTCATAACTTAAAAGTGTTTGGTTGCCAATTGCGCAATACTTGCAAACAAGCCATTATCAGCAAAACTCAAAACTTGTAAGTTTGAGTAAACCAGCATATATGGAACTATGATACAAGTACATAACTTCATTAAAAACCTGAGAGAAAAAGAGGCAATATAATGATATAGTACCAACAGCTCACACAACTTACATTTCAATCCATTTGCACTAACTCAATTTATGATCTTTATCATCACAAGTTCACAACTATAACATTATCTCAGTGACTCAAACAGCTCATTAAAAAACCAAAATACAGCACTGTCTTTCAGGACTTGAAGATAAAACTAGAACAAGAGCTAAAAGATCACCCACAACCAAATCAGGATAGCCCATAAAAGAACTGGCTGTACTTAACCTTAAGCCACCTGAAGCTTTTCCTGAAGGAACCCTTCATCTTTCCCTCAACAGAATACATCTTGTAGCTAGCAACCCTCTTCTTCCTCTGCAACTCAGGATCAGCCAGAGCCCAAGAAGACGACTTTGACCTAGACACAGAAGCAGTCTTCCCCTTCTTCAAATCCCTGTTGTTGTAGTTATAATTCCCCATCTGGGCCTGAGCATAGGAGGTACTGTAACTCCTGAGCTCATAAGAACTGGGAGCTGCTCTTGGGGGACCATAGTAGTTGACCATCTGCATAGTCCCACTGCCAGCATAGGACTTTGATCTGTTATAGTCTTCCATTGAAGGACTTTCCCAGAACAAGAAGAAGAGAATAAGCACCACTGGAAATGGACCCCAAAGAAATGTGTTTCCCTCTGGCTTGTGGATTTCGTTTCTTGGTCATTTTTTATAAGGCGGTAAAGGCTGACTTTATAATACAGATGACTCCGGTGGCGTGTATTGCGGGCAATGATTTTGTCTACGAAATCTTGTTTTCTATATTTCTCTACACATAATATCTCACCATTCACCAAGAAATGGAGTAAACCTTGAGCCCTCAGAGTGTCTGTACTCGGCAAAACCATTTCAAATATATACAAGTTTCACGTTTTCTTGTCAAATTTGAACGCCTTCTGGGAACGAAAAAAAATACAGGTTTTGACTGTATTGAGGACATATTCTTCTCTACAATACAACTTACCCCGTTGGACAATGCTGAAAGGTACATAATAGGTTAATAGCTATCTTACTCGATTGAACAATGTTGATAAGTGCAAATGAGAAAGACACAGAAGAAAGCTGTCACAATCTAGCTCAAGAAACAGTTTATCACCGAAAGGATAAACAACATCCGATGTTCAAACAAACGAAAAATTTCTACATAATATTACCTGATAACCAAGTCTTAGAACAAGGGCAAATCCAAAATAAGTTAATGAAGCAAACTCGTTCCAAATACTAAACAAAATTTTTAAGTGGTTCATCCACACCTGAAATGGGGATGCGATCCCGTCTCAAGTGAACAGGACCCATATTCCATTTTCAAGTAATCCATGCTAAATAACAGCCCTTACACCTACAAGCAGGAAAATAAATATGGCTTTCCAAATACAAAGCCAATTACCACACAAACCCAAAACCTTGCTTACAGAAGATCAGCAACATTAGCCGGCAGCTCCTCAATTACAACATTGTAGAACTTCTGAATGTCGAACAACATCCTTTCGTCATCCTTGGTCACAAAGTTGATGGCCACACCCTTCCTCCCAAACCTACCACTACGACCAATACGATGGAGGTAGTTTTCAGGCTGTGTTGGAAGGTCATAGTTAATGACAAGAGAGACCTGCTGGACATCGATACCACGGGCCAGTAGATCAGTTGTTATAAGCACACGAGAAGAACCAGACCTAAACTCTCTCATGATGATGTCCCTAGTGTTTTGCTCCATGTCACCGTGGGTGGCAGATACTGTGTGATCACGGCTGCGCATCTTGTCTGTCAGCCAATCGACTTTGCGCCTGGTGTTCACAAAGATGACACTCTGGGTGATTGCCAAGGTCTCATAAAGATCGCAAAGCGTCTCAAGCTTCCACTCCTCCTTGTCAACATTGACATGGAACTGCTTAATACCCTCAAGAGTGAGCTCATCACGCTTCACCAAAATCCTCACAGGTTTGTTCATAAACTTCCTGGTGATATCAAGAGCTTCCGGTGGCATTGTGGCAGAAAATACACCCACCTGAATTTTGGGTGGTAGCAGCTGGAAAATGTCATAGATCTGAAAACATGAACAGATAGTCAGTACAGTAAACCACAATATCAAAAAAGCATCTATAGTAAACCGCAGAGACATAAGCATTGGTGACTGAAAGATCTCAAGTACAATCACAAAAATCTCTTGATAAAAAAATTGAGCTAACATGATTAAATGTCTTTCCTGGATTTATCAAGTCAAACGAAGGGTGATACCAAAACAGCATCACAAGCTCATTCTTTAGGCAAGAAATATCAGTATCTAACAAAGAACACGTAAAACAAAGTACCTGATCCTTGAAACCTCTTGAGAGCATTTCATCAGCTTCATCTAACACAAACATCTTAATGGAATCTGGACGGAGGGACTGTCTCCGCAACATGTCAAACACTCGACCAGGTGTACCAACAACAACGTGTACTCCACTGGAGAGAACACGTTGATCTTCACGGACACTGGTCCCACCAACACAAGCATGAACCTTGACACCTAGGTAGTCACCGAGAGCCCGCATAACCTTCTCAATCTGTTGAGCAAGTTCTCGGGTAGGTGCAAGAACTAATGCCTGACATTCGAGGTTGGCATAATCAAGCTGCTGCAGAATTCCAGAGCAGAAAGTGGCAGTTTTTCCAGTTCCAGACTGTGCCTGTTGGATCACATCAAGTCCCTTGCAGAAGGGAACAATTCCCCTTTGCTGAATTGCAGAGGGCTTTTCAAAACCTAAGACAGTTAAATTGGCACATCAGTTTCTAAATAAGGAAGAATAGATAATTAAGACTCATTGTAAAACAAAATCAAATAGAAAGCCCTGACCCTAGGAACATAAAACAGAGGACGACAATGTCCATAATTTTAACAGAAAACAGAAAAAAAATTCCATTTGTAGCTCACCATATTTATTTAACAGTGTAAATAACTTACAAGTTCCTGCCTTGGAAACTACACTAACGTTAACTTCTTATTTAGAAAAAATGAAAAGGCAACCCAAAAAAAGTGTGGTGAAAATCCCATTATGATCAATTGATATAAATCTGAACTACAACTGATAATGGCAGGTAAATTCTCATCCTAAAGCAATTTATGCAACAAGCGTTAGGCATCATTTTGCAAAGCAAACGAACAGAAATTGTAGCATCATTGAGACTTACCATATGCATAGATACCCCTAAGAAGGTTCTCCTGCAGACCCATAGCATCAAAACTGTCATGAACCTCATCATACGAGGTGAAGAAATCTTGTCCATCAGATCCAAGTCTGCGTCCACACAAAACAAGAACAATCTCCATCATTCACAACACAACAATAAAGCACACCATACGCAAATTGCCAACTCACAGACACAATTCAACAACGACGAGACGAATGGATTGGAAAAGACGACACTTACAGCTCGCTCATTTTGGCATCATATTGACGAGCATCAAACTGAGATCCTTCCGGTGCAGCGCCAGCCATAACTAACAGAAATCGACAACAAAACAACGCGATAAATCGTTAAAACTCAATTCAAAGGACACACACCACACACACACACACACACCAGCATCAATAACCCGAAAACTGAAACTTTCATCGATAATTTACCAAACTAATCCCATCGCTAATATTTTAACTAATCAAACCTTCGCCTTTGCAGATCCTCTACCCAAATCCACAAGACAATCACACAATCATCTAACAGATTATACTCAATAACACATCTAGATTCGTCACCATAGCCTAGTCAATCGAATCAAGGCTCAAAAGTTGCACAACTAATCCAAAAACAATCGATCTATCAATTAAAATCAATAACAAAGGCAGCAGATGCTAAATAATCAAGGAGGAGTTAAGAGAGATTTGAAGAGATTGAAACGAGATCGGAGAGAGAAGAGGAGGGGGAACCTGAAATCGGAGTAGAGAGGGAGAGAGAGAGAGAGAGCTCGGAGAAATGAGAGAGTCGGCGAGTGAGTAAGAGTTAGGGTTTTCTGTTCCCCAAACTCCTCGGATCTCCGTGTGATTTGGTTGGAGGAGTTGAGCAGCAGCAATAAGACTTAAGAGAGAGAGAGAGAGGAAACTGAGGCTTGTGAGGATTAGGTTTATATCTCAGCGATACCAATTTTTATGTGCTTCCCTTTTTGCCCTTGCGGTTTTGTCCCTTGTTTAATCTCTGATTCGGGGTCCTACGACGTCGTTTTGATATCGGTGTTTGTGTCCACCCAAATAATAGAAAATTACTTAGTGAAACAATACCACATATAAATTAACTAAAATCTTATTTTTCATATTTTTTTATACAAATTAGGATATAAACTCAAGCCTAAAGAATAGGTAAAACAAAACATATTAATTAATTAATGTAAAAATATCTAAAATATTCTTGTTTTCGTGAAAAAATTATCAAATGTCACTTATAAATCTAACAAATTTCTCTATCTTCATTTTTTAGTTTTTTTTCTGGTAAATTTAAGTTTTCCGCCCAAACCACCGCCAATTTGGAGGTGAGCCAATATATAAAGAAGTTCCTTATGTCATGGGCTTTCATTTAAGTACCATATTGCATATATTTGAGAAATTTTAAAATTTCGAATTTTACTCACCAAAAACCACAATAACAATAAGTTTCTCAGTCGACAATAGCAGTTAAATTTATAGTTGACAGTAGCAAATACATTCCAAGTCGACAATAACAGTTAGATTTATACTTAACAGTAGCAGATACATTCCAAGTCGACCGTAACAGTTAGATTTATAGTTAACAGTAGCATGTACATTCCAAGTCGACAGTAGCATGTGTCTTCCAAGTCGATGGTAGCAGCTGGTTTTTAATTCGACAATAGCAGTTAGTTTTTAGTCCACAATAGCAGTTAGTTTTTATAATCGACAGTAGCAAATAACTTTTTCATTAATTATAGCAAACACTATGGGTCAAAGAGATGTAAAAAAGTAAATTATTTTATAACATGTGGCAACTTGCCATCATTTAGTCCTTATTTGTAAATGTTTGTCTTTATTTGCTCTATCAAGTTAAGTAGTGAGTTATTTGTAAACTAAATTATTGTCTGATATTTTTCAGTAGTTTGTTATAAAAAGAAATATAAGTTGTGTTTTACTTATGCAATTCAATGAGGTTTCTTGTTCTAATTTCGATTTATAAAGACTCTACATGATATATAATTGAGAATCTATATATAATATCATTTGATAAACATAGAAGTCTCGTTTTAAAGTTTTTTTACTGATTAGTTTAGAAAAATCTCGTCAGTTATTGTTGCTCGTGTTTTCGCATAATTTCATTTTTTTCAGTAATAGTTCTTCCACGAATGATGTTGGTCCATCGTGGGAAATGAGTTGCTTGGCAAGCGATGTTTTTGTATCCCACGATCCATTGATATAGTTATGTCTTTCAAGCTGTCATAGTGTCATTGTACTATAACTTAGTTTTTGAGCTCAATGCGATGCAAAAGGCTCTTACGTTACACAAAAGTGACATAAATTGCTCCATTGTTCCTTTACTGGGCTGGTGCTAAAGAGCCTAGTCAGCCTACCATGTAAAGTGTTTATGGGCCAACTTATGACGTTCATACTACTAGATTGGGCTGAAATGGATAAAAAGTGTTTTTTTTATTGTGTTTTAAAGCCTAAAATGGAAGAAATTAATTGGAGCATATCTTGTTTGAATTGATGTTAGATATACATATTGTAATACTGTAACTGTATGAGTGTGAAATCTAGAAAGTGTCAATGTATTACTTACGCAGTCATGTGACAGTTAAGAAAGATTGCTTCTTTAAGCACTCATATACACTACCACTTTAAATACTAATATTATTACTATTTTTTAGAACTTATTTTATAACTTTAAAGTACGAAATCTAGAGTTGTGGTAGCAGGGAGACGGTGACGCCTTACGGTTCTCCACCAACCTTTGGGTTATGTTCGACGAGACTGAAAAAAGTATGACAATATATGAAATTTGGCACACACAATTTGGAACATTTTGGGCTTTCAACTAAGGCGAAGAAGAAGTTCCACCCTAGTCGGCACGAGACGATGTTGGGGTGAACACCAATTTTGCATTCCTTATGCAATATGACAACAACTTTGTTCGGGTGATTATGTCAATGTTGGACAGCAGGCGACGACGGATGAAGTTTTGTGGTGATCATAGTTTCGAGTGTTGTTTTATGCTGAATCCTAGCATGTTATGTGGTATATGGTCGGTATATGTGTGATGAGTCTCTAGTTCGACAAGTGTTCAAATGAATATAGAGGCTTCAAAACTCTGTCGTAGTTTTTTTTTAGAAAAAGAAACTATATATATAGCAGCAAAACAAGATTACAACCAAGATAAATACTCGGTGGTGAAACTATATTCCACACGATCATTCTTGCAAAAACCGCTAGTTAAAGGACTATCACAAAAGACAATAGACATGAGCCAAAAAGGTCTAATCTCAAACCAATAAAATTGATTTCAAAAGTAGTCCATACGTACTCGCCGTCAATTTCAAGAAGAGAATCACTCAAATAACATCACATACCAAAACCTTCAGCATATTTACATAGACAACCTCCCTTTAAATTGACACCCAGAATGAACCGGCATTGAGATAGTCCATGGAGATGACATGCACCATAAACATGTGCATTCAACAACACAATCAAACCCGACTTATCGACACCCTAAACCCTCGCTCAAAGAGGAAAGACGATAAGACCTACAAAATAGAACAACAAAACAGACCTAGCCAACAGGCCCAAACCCACATTAAAAAAAACTAATTGACCCAAACCCATGCCCAACGAGCGCATGCCCACCTCCAACAGATCTCCACATGACGATAACCAAAGAGAAAGTTAGCAAGTCGCCACCATTTGATCACAACACCATCACCACGACGGTAACACACGCCGCCACCACCGAAAGACCACCCAAATGCATAGCCTAGATGCAGCTTACCATCCTTCATATTCAATCCAGCAAAGTCATCGGAGGATCGCCTCGATTGAGGACAATCCATACCACCGCCAAACGCCTTCGCTCCCCCACCTCGATACACCGCTACACCGCTAGCTCCACCCTTAGCCAAGACCTAAGCCGTCAAATCAGAAGATGCACCATGTCATCGCCACCGAGCCATGGCCTCTGCAACTGAGAAAACAACAGCAAAACACCGGCCAAAACCCAAGCAGCGATCCTCTATCGATCCCCACCCACAACCATTGATTCTGGGTGCCTAGCTAACCCACGAAAAAACTCCCATCTGATGGCCATGTCAATGGACGCGCTGCCGGACGGAAACCAATTTTGTTTTTTGAAACCCTACGTTTCTCCAATTTACACAGAGCCTTTTGTAGTACCATGTCGTAGTTTTTTGTCCATCGGTCATGTCTCCCTTATGAGAGAGGAGGAGAAATTTTGGTCTTTAGTTTTTATGGGTGACATGTTGTAGCGCGCCTAGAACATGTACACAGTATACCATAAAGGTCTTAGGCGTCAAACTCGTATAAATTATTGCTTTGTTCTATAATCGTATATGTGTTGAAAATACAAGATAAAACAACAACCAGTAATAGCAGCGGAATATGTAGAAGAATTTTACTTTTCTATTGAATAAACGATATTACAAAGATTACACCTTAATCAATAATAATATTATTCAAAAAAAATAAAATATTTCTTACTTAATAGTTACAATCAAGTATGAAACAACCTTATTAAGATCGTTGTAGGCGCACACATGTCGACTTCACTCAGATTGTCGATGTTGTCACTAAAGTCTTCGTTGTCATCACTAAAATTGACTATGCACTAAGCTCTTATTTCTTGTAAAAATTCTTCTCTTGAATTTTTTTTTTCCCTCTCTATCCGTATCTCCTCTCCAAGGCAAAACACTACCTATATATATACTATATACCCCACGACAGTAACCCCTCAACCCTATAACTAATAGGAATTCAACCTAAGACCATTCCTAATACATTCTATATAGAAAAGGAAAAACCCATATACATATGAACTATATCCATTAACCAAAATCTATTTTTTATATTAATCTCTATCACCCTTTAACATAAACATATATTTGAAAATATGCTTCCAAATATAATCTATTATATCCTTATAAAATCAACTTGACATAATGACTTTATGATAGACATATAAGTGTTTCCTAGTTGTAACAACTAGAAAAAAAAAATATATATATATATATATACAGTATATACAAACTTATTTTGTTTTGTTATATATATATATATATATAAGTATGTATTTTGCTGAATTTGTTTTTTAAGTCTTAGGTTGTTTCTATGCTTTGGGTATTAATAGAAGAAAAGCCCAAATTTTGGTCCAAAACTCATGATCTGACCCAAACCCAATTTAGCCAAAAACAAGTAGGAAAGAAGATGATTACAGTGACAACGATCAAAACCCGACATTCTCTTCACAAAATCAAAACTTTGTCTCATTTGTTCATCATGTTCTTCCCATTTTCTTTCTTTTCAGATTCTCCTTCATCCAAAACCTAGCCACATACCTTGATTAAGTCACCAATTTCTATCCAAAAACTTGGAGAAGCATGAGGTGTCAACTGGGTGGAGAGCAAGCTTTCCAGAAGATGACTCCTCAAAGCTATTATGCAGAACTGGAACCCTAAAAGTATGAAGGTGGCAGGTCTAGAACCTAAATGGCTAAGGTTTCAGGTGAACAAGTCAGATAAGTTTCATTTATTCATTTCTTAAGCTCCAAGTTCTATCCATTTTCAAGTACTATAAATAGGGGTGTGTTTCTACATTTTTAAGATATGATTCTCAAAGGTTTAACCCAGATAGAGAGCATTGGAAGAGAATAGGTACTGTATTTGTTCTATAATTGTTGAGCTAAGTTGAGATTTTGATGTTCTTAGTTTTCTACAATTAGAATTTGATATCTTTATTTAGATGATAGATTGAATGGATTTTGTAAAGTTAGAATTGGTTTTGGTTTTATAAATTCTATGTTGGTCAAGTTTTTTGTTAGATCTCCAGAAATTTATTCATTTAGAACATGTGAAGACTAATTTTGTACATGGAATTCGAAATTCCATAACTAATTATAAAAAATTCGTTTATAGGTGTTTCCAACTATGGAATTTTCTTTAGGATGTCTAGTTTAATTGTTATGAAGACACCTACATGGTTTTCCCAGTCTAAATAATTCGTTTTTAGCCAAACAAGTTTCATGTACAAAGACTCGTCACAAATTCCTGAAACTGTAGTTAAACTTTGAAAATTCATAATTTATTATACAAACATTGTTTTAAAGTGATTCCAAGTCTTGGAGTTTTGTTAGAGTGTTAGATACAAGTGTTTAAAACAACGTGAGGTCAAAATCCTATTAGTTTGGTACACGTTTATGTGTGTTTGTATTAAGGTAAGAAAACTAAAATATTGGTTTTATGTTGTTTAAAAACCAACTTTTGGGGAAACAAAGGTTGTACTTGTTTGTTAAACTTTATATCAATGTAATCCTTTAATCATATGACATTGATTCTATGGTTTTACCCTTTTATTATGAACTTGAGACCTGAGGTGGAAATCAACAAAGGTAGGAGGACATTAGGGATCCTCTATGATTGTATATATATGTTGTTTGGTTTTCTTGTCTGAGTTGGTTGCTTTTGCTGCTGGTTTCTGATCCTTTTGTTGATTTGATTATGTGTGCTACTGATATTACTACGTAATGAATTGTAGAAAGGGATGGTGTTATGGTTAAGGCACTTAAGTAGAGAAGTTAAGATCAAACTTTTGTGTAGTTGAGTCCATAACCTCAACAGATACCGTATCCCATGTATGCCCAAGATAATGGACAAGTAGTATATGATATGTGAAAGGTAATTCAGGATTGATGAAAGGGGAATGGGCAAAATGACTAGCAAAATGAATTTATGGGAATGATGAGGGAATAGTTCAAGTAAAAGAAAATTCTAAGTCACCCTAGTGGTGAAATACATGGGATGAGACATGTAGACCTATTGTTTTATAATATATGAAGTATGTGAAGTAGAAAAAGTTGCATCAATATGTTGGTCATGACTAAAATTAATTTGAAGAGGTTTGTCTCTTATTTAGCTTTATATGCTCACCCCTTTATAATAATTTACAAGTGAGTAACAAGTTGTTTGAAGTTATTATTCAAGAGTGTTTTGTTGTGTGAAGTTTTGCTTGTTTTTTAGTTTCCTAGAATAAAATTAGACTTTGATGAGTCTATCCTTGTAATGTGTTTGAACTTTGAATAATAACGTGTTTACCTTCAATTTGTGTTATTTGAGTTTCCTTTATCCAACTTTTTTTCATATTATGTTGTGGAAATTCATTCCATATATAGAGTATGAATTACACCTCAAATTTTTGTTTATACCAAAAATAGAGGTGTGACACTAGTCCAATTAGGAAACTTCCTTAATCACCGCTTTTTCAGATCCGATCTCCACTTTATTCTCCAATGAATTGTTCCTAGTCCAATTAGGAAACTTCCTTAATCAACTCTTTTTCATATATGATCTCCACTTTATTCTCCAATGAATTGATCTCAACTCTTTTGGTTCTTCATCAACTAAATAGAGGCCAATACATGTATCTTCAGGTGTACAGGTTTTCATATTTTATCTAGTTTGGTACATCTAGGTTTTCATAGTGTCTACCTATTTGATGTGTAGATTTGAGGTTTTTCGTAGTATAATAGGAGTTTGTCCACTTTTTTACTGTAGCATTTAAGTATATGATTTATGTTAAATTAGTGCTATTTGGAGCTACACATACAAGAGTCTATCTCACGCACGTTTGATCAGTCGTTGCTTCGGTCGTTTGGCGCTAAATGCATAATAGAATTCTCTCCATTTTCCTTGAAAAACTTACAGAAAAAAGAAAACATGCATAAACGTAGGCAGTATAGCCTTTTCTTGTATATGTATGTTTGTTATGATGATATTTGTTACTCACACGCTTGATATATATCCCATGAATATCTAGCTGATCGATCGGTTTTTTCAATTGTACTTTGACGAAGTGAAAGAGTGGAGACATCATATCAGACATAGTTCCACATTAATTCTTCATCTAAACATATTAGTCATTCTACTTAAGATTGTTATATCGATCTGAAATATGGAATTGTAATTAGCCAGCTAGTGTTCTTATTGATTATTGTTCTTGGAAAGGTCAGACCAGAGTCACGATCAAATCAATATATACCTGTACGCGTAGTGCAAATTTTAAGGGGAAAACGTATTCCGGCCTGCTGCTTCGGCCTCCATAGTCGACCAATGCTAGGTTGGTCATGCAGCCATATTGATACTACTGCAGGTAAAGCTGGCTATAAGCTGCAGGCCAGGCAAAACACGCGTGCCTGTTATCAAGCACATGCCGACTAGCTCCGATTCACATGTTTTCCTTGAATATTATCAGGCTTAATTTATCAAGCTAGCTCAACGGCAACCCTAGCTAGCTAGGTCATCTAGTGATCGAGTAACGGTGATTACAAGATTGAGCTTTTGTTACTTGCTCCGGCTTTCTTCAGAACAATAATATATATATATATATATATATATATATATATATATATATATATATCTCCACCCCTATACATATATCGATCAATGTCTGAATAGTATTTGCAAATCGATTGCAAAAACAACTTATCCGATACTCTTACTAAGTTATTACGAATCAAAATGAGTAATGTACTATGTTCGAGTTAGAACAATCAATTAATTTCTCTGGATACAATGTAGATTACTCAGGTGTAACTCTACTGAATTCGATTGATCAAGGTATTGGTGAAGAAAAGACTGAAATACTTAATGACTGAGTATATGTGCCTGTACGTACGTATGATTTGAATGCCTTCAAGGAAGTCAGATCTCTCGGATACGTTTACTGTAAGTTGAATCCAAAAATGATCAGTGGCTACTTTTCAGATGCTAATACGACCAATAATACTCTTGATGGATGAGAAATGGTCGGACGAGAATAAAGGGCCGACGTCGATCAAAATTGACAACCACAAAGACAAAGGGAAAGAGAGACTTGATGTTTAAATTCTTGAAACACCATGCCAAAAGGTTGGCATCCGTTGGTTGAAAAACCACCCTAACCACTCCACCCGGCCCCTTGACACGTACCAATGGACCATTCAGATTCTCTTGAAACCCTAACCCTACAATGAAATCGATACTATTATATTGAAATTTTGGACCCTCTTTACTTTATATAAAGCCATCAGTAATCCAGAAAACCCTAGTTTAATTAGTTGCCCAGAAGGAACTTGATTTAGGGATGCCTGGCCCCTGGTGGCCAGAGCCAAGCAAGTAGCCAACCCCAGAACACCAGGAGAGAGAGAGAGAGAGAGAGAGAGGACCAGGACGACAATAGGCAGCTAGGGTTTTGCCGAAAGTGGGCGTGCAGTACTGCAGGTGAAGATCGAGAAGATCTAAACGCTTTCCGACTTGCAAGTTTCCAAGGCTTGGCTAGTTGGTGTAACTCTTCGCTTGGCATCAGGCCGGGATTAGAGAGTTAAGAGCCTTAGAGATTAGGGTTGGGTCACCAGGTTACGCGGAAAAAGTTTAATCCGTGGTCATCTCCCTGGACCATTGCAGCAGAGAAGATGCGTGCTTATCAATCATGATTGCCGATGCAAATTATTCAAATTAAGTGATGCCTTCCCCATGTCTAGCTAGCTACGTACACTGCCGTATTATTATATTTATTTTCCAACAGATCGATGTGCAAGTTCACAAGATTTAGATTTCGTTTCTGATTAAAAAAATCTGAGACAGTACGTACAATAGCACAAGTCCACGAGATTGATTCGCTATCATCTTTTACAATCATATTTTACATTCCATTGAGATAAGTGTGGTTCACACGCATAAACCCTAAACTTAACACTCTTTTATAATCATCAAATTAATACTTATTATAATTTTTTTAACAATTAGCAATAAATCCAAAGAAATGTAAGAAGCAAGACATACGTGTGTCAGTATGTGTAACACGAATAAGTCAAATTAATGGTGTTCTTTGTACATTACATGCTTGATCACTAAATAGATATAGATTAATTTATGTAGTTAACTCTACATTTGTAGTGTCTTAAAAATAAACTCTACATTTGTAGTACGCCAACTCGATGGAAAATTTTAAGGTGCACGTACAACAGTTGCATCTACCACACATTCACACCACAATTGGATCCACCGTCGGATCCTGATGTATGGCATACAACAGCTGTACAGTAGACGAACCCCAACTCGATCTACATTTTGGAAATCATTGATCGATCACTTAATTACTTAATTGGTGATGTAGTGATTCTGAATTATAATTCTATAACCAAAATTAAGAAAGTTACAATCGGTCGTTGATAAATTGAGCATAAGGAACATGTATGTAAGCACCTCCCTCACTTCCCACTCCAAAAAGGGAAAGTCCTAGGCCACTGATCGAAGAGTACCCACTTCCATAATGGGTATATTTTTCTTATCCCCACCACCAGGTATCGTCAATAGTCATTCGGTAATTGGTAGTTGGTACTCATTACTTGCCAACTGACGAGACATAGATCTCCGCTTCATGACTTGACATCATGATCATAATGATATATATGCATATATAGCTTAGCGTAATATCTATATATTTTGCTCAATAATGATCTCTAACATATGCTATTACAACATCAAGCCATGTGGTCGGCGACTCGGCGTGGTTTGAAGATCTTGTTCTTTGATTTGATAAGAGGCTAGACTTACGATCGAATCTTACTTAACTTTGCTAACTGATGACGTTTTAAGGGTTTTATACATGCACTTAGCTGACTAATTATCCTATTAGGATCGCATTTACGCTTTTGACTAGGTTTATACATTGTATACGTATGCAAAGTATGAAATCTAATCTTACTTAGTATACTAATTACGAATATAAGTCATGCATGTCGTTCCCACAAACCATTAAACAAAGAAGAATATCATCGATTCTTTTTCTTTATAATGAATTGATTAATCAAAAGCATATATACTTTAAACTTCTTTAGCGCCGTATTAGTTCTTTTTTGGCGCCGGTTTATGTCTATTATTATGATCAAATGTGGCTCTGTTGCTCTCTCATTGGTTCAATTGGTTGAGATTTGAAAACAAAAGGGTGATAGCTTTATCCTTTTTCTTTTTCCAGAGTATAGCGTCTGCGCGCCTGCCAATTGCAATATATCTTAATTAAGCTTTGCTTAGTTCATTCAGTCTAAAAAAACAAAAAACTTTGCTTAGACGTTTATGCGTGATTTGGCCATTTGGGACTCAATTAACATAATCAAGTGTGATTAGGACACGTTTGTTTCTGTCCTGGATATTCAAGGCATCTGTACCCTTTCATATATTCTAACTCTAGAAGATGGATGTTGTCATGCTGATCTGCATTTGATTTCAGTGACAGCAAGAAAGAGGAAAATATATATAGCTTCTCCTTTTCAATTTGGCCACCCTCTAATCCGTATTCCGTCATACTTTAGATGATCGATCAGATGCACTACTCAAACCCGCAATCTTCTATATGTGAGTTGTGCGATACGATCTAATCTTTGATATAGACATATAATACCTGTCAACTGTGTTGGTTACAGACTTACATTTCATGAAATAGTAGTACTCATAAATGTCGACATTTAGTAGAATAGCACAGAATGCAACCCATTCAAATGATTTAAGAGAAAATGAAAGTTAAACTCAATAAAGGAGCAACTCTTTGAATCTAAACTCACACTAATTTTCTCGTTCATTATATACCTAAAATCGTTTATTATTATTATTTCTCATTTATGTACGAGTCTAATATGTCATTATGAGTAATTATTATGTGTACCCGCCACATCACGTGACACTGTCATGTGGTATACCCAGCCAATCATATTACGTCATGGTATAATTAACATGCACGTGGTGAAAATGACAAAAATTTATTTACATATAAGAACCAATTAGAAATAATTAGAGTAAAAAATTGACTAATAATATTAAGAGGTACGTATCTGGCGGGTATATATAATAATTTATCTGTCATTCTAACATATAAAAAGCTATATTAAATAAGTTTCCTAATCTTAGGTTTTGACACATTTTGAATGTGAAACAAATCAATTCCATCAATAATTATTTTATTGTATTTAATTCATATTACTAACATCAATGTGTATATATATTCATCACAAAATTTAGTTTTGCAACTTCTTGTTCTTCTTCTATCAATTCCATTTTGTAAAATTTTACACAGTTCTTATTTTTTCAAGTAATAGGAACTAGTTATATGAAGATTATATGAGAAATTCATATGAAGGTATATAAGGTATCAAAAGATCTAGGTTCAGTAAGTGTTTCTTATCATGAGATACACATATTCTTCTTGTTTATTTTTTTTTCTTGTTAAGTATATTGTCACATTAATCCATTGTAAGAGGTATTATACAATTGTCTGGAAAAAAATCATAGGTATACATGTACACCATATTATATAATAAAAAGGTATATTAAACTTCCCTTATAAATGTGTTCCTCAATAAAAGGTAGATTTTTATATACGAGAATCAGATATATGTATATTAACAATTCTAAGTGAACCTTTTAAATAGATGCTTCTCATTCTTAAGTTGTGATCAAAGAGATACTTATTAACTAGGTTAGACACCTAAACGTAGAGGTGGCAAACGGGTCGAACCGGTTCGGCCAATTTTAAGCGGGCCAAAACTGTGCTCATGTAGTGCTTGAACCGGCCCATTTATTTATCGTGCCAGACTCGGCCTAGCCCATGGCCAAAGCCTATGTCATGCATGAGCCGGGCCAAGAAGCGGGCCGGTCCGGCCTATTAGCATAGACACAATTAAAATAAAAACTATTATGTAGTTATAATATTTGTTTGATATAACTATTTAGAATAGTAAAATAAATAAAATACTACAACATATTTCATAATCTTATTTCTCAAACATTACGTATGTCAAAACAATGACCTTTTATTTACTATTTTGATAATATTTTTGAAATATTGTAGTTAAAATAATGAAATAATCAAGAGATTTTAATTTAAAAGTTATAATATTTTAGTCTAATAATGATAATTGTTTAAGTATTTATATAAATAATATAAAATTATGTAATTAACAGGCTGAACCGACTTTTAACGGGCTGGGCTCGGGCTTTTCAACCCATTTGTCCCCTCTACTTAAATTCCTATGTATCTTTAATTTAGGTTGTAAAGAGATGAATGAAACTTTAAAAAAAAATTAAGTTTCACATTACCATCAAGATAGAAATCTTAAATCACCAAAATATAAGTTTTACATTTATTATTTACCTTAATTTGAATATAATATGTTAGTAATAATGATAAGTTAAAAGGAAACTTGCAAAATCACATGCAATCTATAATTAAGGTAAACATAATTTAATACAAAAGTTTACTAATCAAAATTAAAGAGTGAAAATATGTAATTTTTGTTAAAATGAAAGACAATCTAGTATCTTATTTGACAATAATTGAGTAAATATTATAATTAAATAATAGATGAATTTGTTTTAAAAGAATGTATCGAAATGGGTATAAAAAATGGGTATAAAACTAAATACCTCATGATTCAATCTTTGTACGACATTTATAAAAAAAAAAAATAGATTTCATGATATATTTTAATGGGAACAAGCCATACATCCTGCAATACGTAAGAGAAGAACACGAATCGAGTTAAATTCAAAAACATCGTAACAATTAATATAACTAAGAAAACACAATGGTAAATATTAATTAATTTTTTAACTTTCTTTGCAATCTCATATTGAAAATTTTAAAGGCTAATTATAACTTCACCGATCAAGTTTCCGAAACTGAAATACTCAAACATGAAGTGAATCTCACTTGTAAGTCAAAACCAGTGCCGCCCTTGGGGCAAGAGTAAGAAGGCTCAAGCCTAGGGCCCTACATGTTAAGGGGGCCTCAATTCAAGAAAAAAAGGAAAGATAATGAGAGTTAAATTGACTAATTACTATTTTAAAGTAATGAAAAGTTAGCATTACTCACTAAACAAACATGAGATTAAAATAAAATAAAGTCGAATTTTTTTTATAAATTAGTGTGTTTCTATATAAGTCTAACAAGTTACCAACAATCATTTATTCTCAAGTTTTTTCTAGAGTATGTAAGACATCATAAAATAATAGTAATTTGTTGAAATTTAAACTTGTGAACTATTAATATGTAATAAATGATTTTTTTTGTTTAGGATTTTTTAAGCATCTAAAAAGTCTCAAAATATTTTATGCCTTATCCTCCTTAGACACAGGCCGACCCTGGTCAAAACAATGTCTCGTACGTTTTCAATTTAGCTTACTAGCTAGTATGATTACATTAACCGGTTCGCCTACAAGTCAGCTTACTATTATAACATCTCTAATAAGTTGACTGAATACATCTGTTTCTAAAGATAAACAGTACCCTAGCTCAACAATATATCAAAAAAAACGGTACTATAGCTCCTAATTAGTGTAACATCTTCGTTGTTCCCATATATTAAAACAGTACTCGAGCTTAGGGTTAACCAAAAAAACAGTACTCGAGCTCCTTATTTTCCCATTTTCCACAAGTTTATAATTCAAAAAAGAAGATTTTCATATTAGAGAAAATATGGGGGAATTGAAACCCTAGTTAGAGGCCTCCAACCCTTGAGGAATCACTTGTTTTATCATCTGTCAAATGCTTCCCGTCATTTATTGTGAGTAGCAACAAAAACCTTGAGTCCTTGATGATTTCTTGTTCATTTTCAAATTCATGTCAAGAAATGAACGTTAACTTCTGATGCATTGAGAAACTCAAACATTGATGTCTCAGTGACTACAATTTGCAAAAACGAGACTCCAACGCTAGCTGCATTCTGATGTTTCCTTACATGTATATTGTGTGTAATAGGCATTGCATTTGTTATTTCACAAAAGAGACACTATGAAAAGAATCAAATGGAAAGAAGCACTGCACAAGTCCTTAACCAAAACCACAATGCAATTAAGCTCTCTGTACGTGAATGCCACAGAAAAAACACATCCCTCCAGAATCTCATATATTTAATTCTATCATCAACATGGACCAGGCCAAGGAAGGATGGAGAGATAGGGTTTCAGAGGAGGGACTGGTATCAAAATAAAGGAGGTCGACCAAGGATTGGAAGGTTTTAGATTTAAAAAGAACAAGAGATTCATCGATCGGTGGGAGCAACATGAATGAATAAATGTATGTGGTTGGGGTTTGAATACGTATGGGCCGCTTGAAGAGATAAAGAGATAAAGGAGGGCTCTTGTTTTCTTTTGATCTCTTTGTGTAAAATGGTATTAAAATAATACAGAATGCCCAATTGAAGATAAACCCACACTGATTCCATACGTGATGCGCCTCTCTTTCTCCTCCTATATAAAGCCCCACCCCCTCCTCATGTTTTCCCACATCGAAAGCTAAGAGCAAACTCAGCAAAGCAGTGTTCCACTTTCATACAACAGTAGCTAGCCTGGTTTTGGGTTTGGGGGAAAAACTTATATTTTAGGGTTTCGGCAGCCAGCAGCCTCCCTCGATCTGATGCAATATTTCACCAGAAGGCGGTTTCGATTACGGGTAAAGGAGGTGACAGAAGAGAGTGAGCACACAAGGTGTTTTCTTGCATGCTGTGTTTCATGCTTGAAGCTTTGCGTGCTCACTCTCTCTCTGTCACCCCATCTCTCTCTCTCTCTGTTTTCCGTTTCAGAATCAATTGTGTTTGATTATTCTGTTTCTGTATGTATGAATGATGTGAACACCTTTGATTCAAAGATTCCTGTCGTCGTCAGTGAGATTTATAACCCAGTGGTCCAAAACTCTGTCGATTCCTGATTAGAAATTAGGGTTAGGGTTTTTCGTTATTTCTATGGCTTTCGTGGTATAGAAATCGTATGCAGAGAGAATCAAATTTAAGTTTTTTTTTTCAGTTACACAGTTAAATTTAGGTTTCCTTTTGTGCTAATTATGCGAATTAAGTATGACATGCAGATTTCTGGCTTAATTCATTCGCGGATGATCAGAGATTGATGTTGGCTAGTGACGATACAGGCTGCTGGATGCTGAAGGGCCTTGTTGATATTTCGTGCTAAGAGACGCTAGATTGGAAGTTGTAAAAGCCTTTAAAGATATACATATGGAAAAACAATCCAGGATGTAGAGACCAGAAAATTTAGTGAGAACTCTGATTCATACTTCTTGTTTTGGTAATATAAACAATAAAAACTTGTGTAATGTCACGAAGATCATAACTCCATCAGATCTCGATCTCCTGATCCAAATGCTCAGTTAGGAATTTTAGTAATTTCTCATGTGTATGAGTGTATCCTGAGTTCCTGATGGCTAGAAGAATCCATTATTATTCTTGTTTAATCTGTTCTGTTTTTCCGGGTTTATGCCGAGTACGAAGATTTAAAGTTTTCAACTCCAACCAGATTGATTATTAATCTTTCCATTGCATACTTATGATGCTTTCCAGTAAAGAGAAGATAAGTTAGGCACTTGAGGATCGATCTAGGTAACATATATGATCAAGAAAAAGTTTGCTACAGGGATCTTTACTGAGGCTCTGAAAGTGTTAATGGGCCTAGTTTTGAAGATGGTTAACCTCTGCAACTGCTTTAAACCATCCAAATTAGGGGTGGTAATGGTACACAATTTTATTCTAACTAATTCATATACCAACTGTACTAAATATATTGTATACCACCAAATTAGTACATGGTACACAGTACAATATACCGTACCATAGTACAAGTTTTTTGTGTATTATGGTATGTCATACTAACCGAAATGAAAGTTTTATGAAAAAAACCTCAATATATGCATCCATGGTGAGTCAAACTTGGTTTTCTTCCATGCAAGTTGAAGCCAACTATCACTAGGCTATCATTGCAATTACAACAACTCATGCAAAACAATATATATTCTTAAAAACTATATATATATATATCCATAAATATTTCAGCCGTATATTTAGTGAAAAATAAATCTTAACCGTAGATTTTTGTTAAATTTATAATTTTTGGACTTTGACATTTTAATTTATGACTTTGTACTCGGTAATTTGGTTGAAGTTGTATACAATTTTGTATTTATGTTGTTATTTGTTATTACTTATTTGGATTGAGCCTTTAAATGTTTGGGCCATAAACATATTGGTAGAAGCCTATTACCAACCGTACCAATTAGTTGGTATACCAACGTTATTGGTTGGTTTAAATAGTTGATTTTTCATACTAATTATAAGTTAGCAACTTACGTACTGAGGTCTTCCTATTTCTAATAGACAAAAAAAAACACTACACCAAAATTTCTAACAAAATGAGTATTTTCATATTCTCTGTTTACCAAACATAAGTATATAATATATGTTTACATGACTTTAAGAGAAATCTAAGTTTCAGATCTCAAATCTAGCTACAACAAATACAAATGCAAAAACATAAGCCATGATGTCTGTCTGATTGCCTTGATATTTATGAGTAATAAAAGTAATTACAAAAAAACACTAACTAAAACCAGACTTTTACCAAGAGAACATGATAATCTCATTAATGCAATACTACTACTTTTGGAACACTAATCTTCTAGCACTCTTAGATGCAAAGTCATCTATCAAACTCTCATAATCAATATTTTCTAAAAACTCATGTTCAATTGAAATCAAAGCCAAAGTATTTAATCTTTCTTGTGTCATGGTTGATCGCAAGTAAGGTTTCAAGAATGATAGAGAAATCAGAGAACCACATATTCATAGAATTGAACTAGATGAAAAGACCAATAGAACATCTATGAATCTAAAAAGTAAAAACTAACAAAAGAAATAGATCTAATAAGTAAGGATTTTAGATTACCTTTTGAATCCTTGATGTTGAATAGATTGCAATGGTTGAATTGATTTCGATAGATTATGTTTTTTCTTTTTCTTTTGTGGATATGGAATAACAGAAGAGGGAAATAGCATAAGAGAGGTTTTTCGGTAGAAAATATATTTTTGAGTGTTTTATGGGTTGAATTCGCGAGAAAAAATGATAAAAAAAAATTTCAAGTGAAAAAATGTTAGTAATGTGGTTCAAACCCAGCTCACCACATTTAGAAGATGAAAGCCTGACTCATTTGAACCATCAACTAACTTTATAATTAATGGCTCTTTCCTAACTATAAGTAAGATTAAAAACAATTTTTGAGGTCCTCACAAATTTGAGGCCTTGTGCTTTGTGCTGTTGCACAATTGGCACAGCCCATGGGCATGGTCATTGTCTTTGGGACGGTATAGCAGGGATTTTTTCCTGATACGTAGTTTTCTGGCTGAACGAGGAGTCGAGGACCACTTGTAAAACTAGGCCCCCAATTTTCTTATCGACTCTAAGTCATTCAGTCGTTGTGTATATATTGCTCCTAATCCTAATGATACTCGTATATATAGAGAACCCTAATGGATTTTTATAGTGGATAGTCATTGCTTATAACTAAATTTAATCGTAAGCAAGCACCTGCGGTTTCTTTCGTGGACACCATGCCAGTATTTCCTCCACCAGGTCCAAATTCTCCTCTAGCTGTAAGAATTCAACTGATGATTCTACTCTCATGAGCAATAGGTACCACTTCTATGAAAAGTTGGTACATTATGTTGATTATATATTCTATTTTCTGGTGACCTGGGTTGAAAGTTATACACATGAATGGATGAACTAAACTTCAAGTAGATACATGCTGATAGTACGTTGATAGTACAACAAGATTAAATTACTCACCGAACTTGATAAATTCGGGGGAAGATCCAATTTCGAATCTTTACAATCAAGCAAATTAAAATGACTATAAGTTGATGGTACAACAAGGACTACAGACATTATATGGGCGATAGTGAACCTTTTTTCTTGATGTACTTCTGTCTTAACAGAAGAAAGAATGAAATAAAATGGATCCCAGATCGACTTACTCCTTGTGGAAGTACAAAATATGTAACGGCCCCCTTGATACATCTTCTGAGCCATTTTCAGGGAACCAAGAATTGATGATGCTCTGTGATGCATTAATAGAAATTTCTGCAGGCCACTTATCGACTAGCTTAAAACCAAATTGAGAAGCTGCTGAAAGTATGGAAGGTTCATCTACCCGTCGAAAAATATGACAAAGGATCAGGGCTGCTTGATGATCCTTGTTAGTAGATGAAATCAACTCCTTTGCAGTTTGAAACAAAGGCAAAATAGCATCAGGTATGTAAGTGACATCTGTACCTAATATGATATCAAATCCTCCGCTGTTAATTCGCTTGATGGCTTCTATATGGTCTTTATTTCCCCATTCTAATATTCTTGTGGTAAACTTGTCTGAAATTGGAGGTCTAAGATTGGACATGACATTTTCCGTGAGAAGGTCAAGTGCTTTTGTGTCTCCATCAGTGGCAAACACAAATTCCGCAGGTCTGGCAGCAATCATAGAGCAAATGCCTGCGCAACCAGAACCCAACTCCAACACCCGTTTCCCAGCAACAATAGTTGGATTTCTTTCTAAAATAGGAGCCATAAACCGAGCAGATTCCCATAACATTAAACCAGTCGATTTGCAGGTGTGTTGGTTCTCTTTAGATAGGACTTTGATTTTGAGAGTCCAACCTCCCAGCTTGAGCTCAATTAGCTAAAAGAGAAATGATTGTAAAAAAGATGAGAATTCCTCATATACACTACAAATATTTCAAGGTTATTCAGCGAGACAAGAAAACTTTACTTCATTATCACTATCAGTGTTAGTTGGAAGACCAAACATGTCTGCTGCCACACCATCGGACATGTCAACGTCCAAATCATTGACAGTACTACTCAAGATGCTATCGTCAACATCCAGCTCCAGCTCCATTTTCTCTTGACCAGGATAGTCTATCCTGAATGGAGCTTCTGGGTTGGTATTGGAGTTATCTAAAAGGCAGAATACAGCTTGAACCCACCGCCTGAAATCAACAACATGAATTAAATCTCCAGAGAAGAGATTATAGTCCAAGGAGACAACCAACATCTACGTAGAGAAAACAATCTACTGACGTAAGAATGTTTACCTATTCATCACCAACTCCCGCGACCGGTTCTCAACTTGTTTGCAGCACAAATTAAGTTCCTCAACATCAAAACCATTTTCTTTAAATAAGCTTGTCAAGAACTCATTAGAGAAGTAGAAAGCCCTCTGAAAAATAATACGGGATCAAAATCAATTTTTTGAATTGAGATAAAGTAACTTTGTGCATGCATATGTGGTAAAAACTTACAGTGCCATCCCCTCTGGCATAAAAGTTTTCACTAATCTTTTGGTCCTTGCAGTTCAATCTTTCCTGTCAATTGGATAGCAAGGCATCAAAGTATCAGAATCTTGACAGCAATATGCTGAATTTGTGGATTAAGATCAAGATCAACAAAACGCTTAATGAACCAAATAGGAAAGAAGCTTTTGGACATCAACCTGAGCAAGGTCACCAGTAGCATAATCGCGAAACAGAACACGACCACCTGGCTGAGGAAGAGAAAGAAAGAATGAGCAAAACCTTCATCATACCGAAAAGGCATAAAATTGTTCTATCAAAAGAACTACTTGAATTACAATTATACTTCAAAGTTCAAACGATAAGATATGCAGAAACTAAACCAATACACGACTAAAATATTCTTAAGTAAACATATAAGTGATGGTCTGATGGATGTAGCACTACCACTTACCTTGAGAATTTTTCTTATATTCTGCACTACCAGAGACATCTTCTCAGGAGATACTGCAGATAACACAAAGATCTGCTTAACCAGTCAGCAACTTTACTAAATAATGGTTATAAATCCAATTAAACCAAAAGAGCTGCTTAATAAGTAATTATTTAATATTATATATCATTCAAGCACATCGAAAAAATTGATGTTCTATATCTTCGGTTCATTTACCATGGTTACAATATCTACTGAAAATGGAGATATCTGTTTAGTCAGATCGTCAATGGTCAAATCACAAACGAATGCATTAACTCGACACTCTGTGAAGTCTTTATGTTTCTGCAAAATAATAGAATACAACATTGTTATGGTTATTCAAAACCTACATAAACTGAATAATTATTATGCACTTGCATTTTACTGGTCAAACAGTCAAACATATGTAATCAAATATCCTTTCCCATGGATGGAATCAGCAGCAAGGTGTAGAAGGATCATTACCTTAACCAAGTTAACAGCATTTGGTGAAAAATCACAAGCATGGACAAAAATGTCATTATATGTCGCAACCAGTGGAAAGATGGTGTTTCCAGCTCCACAGCCGACCTGCTTATCAAAAACAATAATCCATGATCCAATATATGACATCCTGATCGGAACATGTACATCACCCCCTTACATAAACCAAAATTAATACTTTACCTCTAGAATGACTTTCTGCCCAGCTCCCTGGTAGTTGCAAATAACCATTAGAAACACAAAATTGTTGGGTGAACAAAAATAGCAAAATTGTATCCATCTATACAACCAACTTTGTTCTTCACTCACAGAGAAGTATTGGCCCCATTCCTTATCCAAGTAGTGCCGATCTTTAAAAAACTGATCAAAGAATACGTAGTTACAGAATCAGTTAATAGTGTAGATTGGACTATGAGCAAGTAAGCAATGTATAAAACAGAAGACCAATTTGAAGTTGGTCTATCTTTCAAGACAGTAAGCAATTGTGACAGCAAAAAGGACAGACCCTATCTTGATGTCGCTTATAAAAGACATCCCAGTACTTCTTAGCCTCTCTTTCATACTTGTCTGCAAAACAATATGGGAAGCAGAAGAAAATTAAACACAAAACTGAAAAAGATGGATGAAAAGCAAGAGAGAAAGAGACAAACCTCTCCAGAAGGGAGAGACTGTGTCTGAGGTGGAGTAAATCTGCAATCTTGGGGCAGGTTGTACTTGTTGTCCTGCTGAAGCTTCTTTCATACTGAAAGCCATAGGCTCCCAACTCTACTGGAATACAGATAATTCACAATCAGACATCAATTTGAACTGGAAAATTATATCAAACATATTGATTTGATAAAGTCATGCTGCCATAGAATTAACAATACAACTAATTGGATTTTTTTTCATTTGGGTCTGATTTCTTACCTCTTGAACTTGAAGCAGCAGACTGGCACAGAGATCTGACTTTCGAGAGCGCTTTAGGGTTTTAGTTCCGTCTCTTCAGATTTGGGGTTTTATCACTACCTTAATACGCACCGTTTTGGGATTCGGTAATACCGTTAAATTCTCCGGACCTTTTCCAATTTTGTTAAGTTTAAGGGCCTCGTTTTTTTCTTTCTTTCTTCAGCAAGAAACCCAGGCCAGAATCACCATCTAGACCAGTGAAAACTTTACCCTTACAGAGGATGTTACACAGAATCAGTATATACGTATTATTGATTGCTGCTGTTTGTTCTACAATCAATCCTGTTCTCTATTCTGTAGGCTGTAGCTCAAAGTTTGGATACAATCTGTTGAATAAATAATTACACGCGAATAAATTACACCCCATCGAGAATTCAAAAGGAAAAGTAAAATGTTCTCACCTATAAAATAAAACGGGATGCTACAAAGTTTTCTATTGCATAAAAAGATGCTTCATGCATCGCTTGGTATTTCCTTCCTTTCCTGTGTTTGTAGAGTTGCACTTTTCGGTTCCCTTTCATCTATTTTCTTGACATGCTCTTCCCTTTCATCGGCATTGGTCTCATTAGTTTCTTCGACAGGTGTGACACCGTTTTCAACCAAAGGCATGTCACCATTCTCAGTGCCGCTCTTTTCATTTTTATCTTTGTTTTCATCATCAACAGGTTTGGGAAGCCCTCGGGATGTAGAGACTGTCAATAGGCGGCCAATCCCATCATACAAACTCTTCGCATCCATTACTAAAGCAGCTCCACCAGGGTAGCAGCGGCCAAAGCAATTTGAACAATGAGGATATGTAATCTGTAAAAGGGTTGATACAAAACCTGTTAATGTTTTACACATGCCTATGTTACATGAGGTCAAGTTAGTAAATATTGTACCTCAATGAATGCCCGGCAAAGTGATAGGAAAAGTCCAGACTCATTATCTTTCAGTATTCTAGTAGTATTGTATCTCAGTAAGGAGTCAGCAACAGTCTGTAATCCCTTGATTAACTCTTGAGCAAGCATGTGCTTCAAACTTATGGGGGCACAGGGGCGGAGGTCATTCATCGCTGCAGAGACACCTAAAACAGAAAGAGGAGATATGTACATAAATGCCCGAAAGAAGAACGGTTAGCTTGTGTTTACTTTCCTAATTGCCCAAAGCATAACAGTTAATTTAGTTAGTATTACACCCGAAATAACTGAAAAGCAGTCAAGTTGATGTAGGCGAATCAAAATTAGAAAAAGGCAAACCCTCGGTTTCATAAATCATCTAGCTTCAGAAAACTTATACATCACTTACCATTAATAAAAACAGCAAGGGGTGGGTGTTCCATAAGATAAGATGGCGGAGTAACATCATCCTGATTTTCATCATTAACACTGTTTGCCGGAAAACCAACAGCCGGTAGTGGGACCCATCGATGTGAATCCAAGACCAACTAGATGAAAGCAAAAAAGTCAAGTCAAATTCATTATCAAGAACTCCGAAAAGTAAAAAAAGGCAACATGTTGCTTGAGGCAAACTGAAAGTCGCAGCGTAATGCAATTTCAAATCATCAACATTCACCTGAAAATTTTCAACTGCTGTACTCATATTTTTTGCGAACAAGTTGAGAACTGCCCTGAAAAGCCACCAATTTCAATATTCAGGATATGTAACATACATATTTAAGATAAATAGTCATTAAGAAAAAAGGGTTGAAGATCTTTACTCCTCAAAAAGTGAAGGTAGCAGCCCCCGAAAATCTAGCCCAACCCAACCAAGCCCCATGGCACAATACTGTTGCAAGAAAATAAGTAAAAAGGTCAGAATAAAGAGAGCAAGAGCTAATTTCAAGCAATTTATATTCCTATTTTGCAGCACATAAACAAGTTATTCATGCAATTGCCATGCCTCATATTGTCCTCATGCTACACATTAAAAGCATAAAGAATCCGAATTGCAAGTTTTGGTTGATATAAAATATGTAATTAGAAGAAGTTGATTGGGTGACAATACCTTTGCAAATCATGGACCGTTAGTAACCTACTGCATCCTAGTATGTATTTCCTTTAATTGTTTTACATTTCAAAATGGTAAAATATAACGGAAGACACTCACCATGGATTGATCCAAAATATTTGATAGTGAACCTCCTTCAGTTATTTTTGGAAGCACAATTTTCAAAGTCTTAAGGAGTGAGGTAATTTGATGCATAGACCAACTGAACAGAAGACCACCATCATGATTTTCTTCATTGCCTGATGTATCATCAGAAAATATCGCTCTGTATTGATTGACAACATCAAATAGATGCTGTCTCTGAAAGTTAATCATCCCCTTCAGGTAGTCATAAGCATTTCTCTGGTCCAAATCCTCAAGAATTCCAGTAAGCCATGCCTGCCGACATCTCAAGAACTAAAACAAAGAAAAGTCACGTCAGATAAAAGCACCCAGATGCTCATTTCAAGCTTTATGTGTCACATGCAACAAAAATGTAAACAATACAAGACATTCTAATGCTTTACCTGCAAACGCATTTCATACTCACTAAATGCCCCTATTCTACGTAGATATCCAATAATGCGGAGACACTCAGGTAACTGCAAAACACAAAGATTATTAGGAAATCTCCAATTCATTGATAGAAAAACCATATTACATGGTTAGTAATACATCATAATTACACAATACCTGAATGTTTGACCGTAGTTTTTGAAGAAGCTGAGAAAGAAGAGATTGAGTGGTCTGCCTGACTTCTGCAGCTAGAGCTTGTATAACAGGCAACCTTAAAGAAAAAAAAAAGGGAATTCAAAAGGCCAAAAGAAGAAAGATAGCTCAGGTCATGGCCTTTTAAATAAAATAAAGAGTACAAAATACTATAAGTTGATAGAAGATAAGGGGCATGACTCACTTGGGGTGCATAGTTGAAAGCTTGCAAACAAACGTTTCCAAGTCCAGAGCTTCATCATAATTTCCATTCCTCACACATCTGCATAGATAGGGAAATGGATAAGGCAAAAAAAAAAAAAACCATAGTCCTCTGCAATCAGTTGCTTTTAAAACACAACATTTGAACTTAATAACCGCACTACTATCAGAAATGGAACACTTTGCTTCAGCTCAAATCAATTCACTAATAATAATCACAAACTTCACCGTCAGGAAAACCAAAAGCCAACTCACTATAATGAGAACAAAAAAAAAATTTCTAAGCCATAACAAAGTACCAATACAATTTCACGACATGCATCAAGAACTTTTCAGTTCAGCCTAGTAAATCCAACTCATTCACACCTACAATGCCTATGTAAATTGAGTTGCGGTGAAGCACATACGTATCCATAAGCTGTGGGATTTCAAGTAAGTCGAGCAATGTACTATGATTGGCAAACAATATCTGGTTCATCTTCCTCTTCTCCAAAATCTCCTCCGCTGATTCAACAAACTCACTGCATCCACTCGTCAGCTTCGGAATCTCCCCTATCTAAGCCACAACGGAAAATCCATCACAAAATTCAAAACCTGAAAACCCAAACAAAACCAGAGAGCTGGTTTAGAACCACTACCAGAGACTCCAGGTGCTTATCAATGGAGGACACTTCGTCTCGAATCACCAGCAACGCGTCCGAAGCGGCGATGAAGGCTCGGTAGTTCCCCACCGCCACCTCTTGCATTTGCCGCTGTATCCGCTCCGCGTCGACCCGAAGAAGCTCCGGTTCCTGCAAAACCCGACCCGGGACGAAGATGACTACAACTTCAATTCAGTAAAAGCGAGCAATGAGAGAGAGAGAGAGAGAGAGAGAGAGAGAGGGAGGGAGAGAAGGGAAGCAAACCTTGTGGAGGCGATCGAGTGTGAAGGAGAGGAGCTCGGAGACGTAAGGCTGCTGGGCGCCGGAGGCGAGAGGGAGGAGGCTGGCGACGGTGGACGAGTCCTCCGCCGCGGCATTTTCGGACTCCATCATCTGGAGCTCCGAATTCCGGTGGAGGTTGGGATCGGAACCTTCGGCTTAGGGTTTTGGGGTGATGAAATCGGAGGGAAAATGCAGAGTTTGCAGATCTAATAGCTGAGCTTTTTCTTCTTCTTTGATTCAGTTGCTCAAGGCTGTCTGTGTTTCTGTTGTTGAGTCGTTGCCGCGATTCGGATCTGGATCAACTGTAAATTGAGAGTTTATTGGGCCAGAGGCTGGACTGTGGCTGGGCCTACCTTTTAATGCGTCTGTATTTTATTTTTGTTTTTGTTTTTTTATAAAAATATTACATTTGATACATGTAATTATAAAAAAATCTAACAATATTCGAAATTTCTAAAAAGTCATTTTAAAAAAACCCTTAAAGCGTTGTCCTTAAATATTATGAAATTTACAAAATGTCATTAACATATTATTTTATCCTCTTTTTTCCAAAACTAGATCTGAATTGTGTTGATTTTTTTTTCCACAAAAAAGGTTGCGTTGTCGATGTTGGAAGCACGGGACAGGCCATGGTCGGAGGCACGGGGACGATGTCGGAGGGGACATGCCAAGGTCAGAAGTGTGAGGACGACGTCACGTGTGCGGGAACGCGGGGACAACGCTGGGACGCGGGGACGACATTGGGACACTGGGACACAAGGATGATGTTAGAGGCTGAAGAAGGAGGGGCTGGTTTTCAGTTTGGTTGGAAACGAGGGGCTGAATAGGAGGAGAGGTGGTGGTGGTTGCGGATTTGAAAAGAATCAAGATCCTAATTGAAGAAGATTGAGGCTGGTGTTGTTGTAGATGCAACTCGTCGAAAAAAGATTCCTAGATCTGGAGAAGATGATTATGGAAAATGCCTAGATCAGAAAAGATGTGATGATGGGTGCTCGTAGCAGTTCTTGGGTGCCCATCAGAAATCCAAAATTCTAACCCAGTAACCCTTCACAAATCTTATCACACTACCCGTCACACTATTAATCACACTAACTTTGTGTTGTGACATGTAGTGTGGTTAGGGTGTGACATCACATTAATGTCAGTAGTTGGATCATATAAGTTGAGAAGTTCAAGATCCCATAACAATAGACAAAGATTCGTTACTTCTAGTCATTCTTCTTCTTATTCTTCTTCTTATCACAACATAGTCACATAAAACAGTGTGATAGGTAGTGTGACAGAGGGTGTGACAGGAGGTGTGACAGTGTGATAGGTAGTGTGCAACGGGTGTGATAGGTAGTGTGACAATGATTGTGACAGGGAGTGTGACAGTTTGTATAATAAGTAGTATGACATGGGGTATGACAACTGGTGTGACAAGAGTTGTGACAATTAGTGCGACATGGGGTGTAATAGGTTGGGTGTAACAGTTAGTGTGATAACGGATGTGATAACGAGTGTGACAGGTAGTGTGATGGCAGATGTGATAGCGAGTGTGACATGTCGAGAGAAATTATGTTAAAATGAAAAAAATATTGGTATGAGTATGCTCAAAATAATGAAAATAACAAGAATTAATAAGTCTTGAGCTATGGTTTCATCGGAATTGCTTGGAGCACCACCATGAACAGCTGTAGCCCCCTTGCGAGGGTTGCTGTGCCATGTACGGTGATCGGTTCAGAGTAAGTATAGTATCAAATGAAATATGGGAGAACGATCTTTCCAAGGTACCAACCACGCTCAAATCCATCGTCATACGGTAAAGTTATAGCCGGAATTACAATAAGAAGGAAAAAGAAGAAAAAATGAAGAAGAATAGTGTAAGAAATGACAAAATTGTCCGTAAAATATTCTAAAAGTGACTACTTTCTAATTTTGTTCCAAGTTTGTTGACTTATTTTCTAATTTGTAGTCAATTGAGATGACATTTTTATAATTGAGAAATAAGTGAGGATATTTTTATAATTTATGATGAGAAATTGTACCATTTTATAATTTACCCTTTATTTATTTTATACTTTTAACGCATAATTTAATCTTGAGAATTATTTTAATTTAATTTGACGGTATTATATCCGCATACTAAAGAAAAGTCATCAAATTGTAGACGACAATAAGATATTATATGAAACGTCATTTTTGTTAATCCAATGATAATTTAAGCCGGCAAAAACCTCGATAGTAAAATTATATTGCGGATGCTGGACAGTTTGGCACTTGCCCTTTCAATTTGAAGAATGTATGTGAATTGGACATGTTATACTGTGACACTCGTGAATGTCTATAGGGATGGGTGGCAACTTCAGTTGTTTGAACTCAGAATTATATGTATGATCTGGTTGCATAACTTGATACAAAGAAGCATTTCCGAAGGCATAAGCTGCCATTTAAACTTCCTGGTGGTTTTATATTGATGATGGAAAAGTATAGTAAATTAGTCATTTGATCTTCAGTCAAAATATACACAGAAGAGAACAGTTCCAAAGAAATGAAGAACAACAAACACCAGATTGGTATTTGAACTAGCAAATTAAACTTGGTGTTTATAAACAGAGTAGTACAAACTTGGTGTAGAACATATATAAAATGCAACCGCATATCTTAGCATAGAACACCTCCCTACTAAAGTAACACCTTCAAAAATTCTCCATCACCAAAAAGAAAACACAAGCTGAACCAAGAGGATAACGAAAAACAAGGCATGAGCAGAAACAGAAGAAGCCCCTGATGCGTAGAAGTAATAGTAGGGAAAGGAATTGTTGTGCAGTAGTCCTGCTGTTGTTGGCATCACTGGACCAGAAGGAGGCATGTCGTAAAAGTACTTAAAACGCGGTGGGGGAGGGGCCCATGAAGAAGATGATGGAGATGATTGTGATGCTTTTGGTGGTGATGATGGCGGTGAGTGTGGCGGGGAGAAGTAATAGATTTGAGGCGGTGGCGAGGACTGGTGGACTGGTGGTGGGGATGATGGAGGTGGTGGTGGTGGTGGATGTGACTCTACTTGAGCAGGAGGTGGTGAACATATGACTGGACATGTAGTACATTCACTAATACACAGAAAACCAGTCTCTGGATCATGCATTTGTTCACCATATACAAATCTAGCAAGCATCATTAGTCCTATAATCCCTGCCTTGAAACCCCAAGGAACCCATTTTTCTATAATAAATACCTTGGAATTGCCCATCTGACTTATGAGGCATAACCTTGAAAACTATAAACCAAGTTATATGGTCCAGATGGGTTTTATACAAGTGTGTGTCTGGCTCTTTGGAAAGCTTATTCTGATTCTTCTCTTGTGATGAATGGTATGTTGGTGTAAAGGAGTACTATACTAACCATTTTGTTAAACTAATTTACCAATTAAATAAGTAAAAAGCCAACTCCTGAATTCAAATAGAAGATGAGAAGGAATAACAATCAAAGCGTCTTTCACAATCTAATCTTTCTGTGATGCATTTCTGCAAACATAATCAACCTTTGTGTGGATCAATATTCTTACCTTACAGTTTTTCACTTTATGCTGCTTGTTTATACTTTCCTTCGCTTGGTGGACTTCCTAATTCAATTAGGATATCCCACAAAGTGAATTTTCAAATCGAGTTTAGTGACCTGAGTATCAAAGTCTTATGACAATAATTAGGCCTTCATTGTTCAGTAAAGTATTAGATTCTTGCATGCAACTTTCATTTTTAGTTATCACAAAATCTCATTGAGCTTCAAACTGCAGATGGGAAGCAAGCTCATTGGACAAAAAAAGAAGACGGGAGTTCAGGTACTGAGGCACACCATGGACAAGAGTTACAAGACTACAAGGCAAAATCTTTCAACCACTAAAGAGCAGTGTAAATCAATTAGTGAAATAAGCCTGAAATATACATTTTTCTTGTTGGAGTAAGTAACCCGTAAGTGATATCCCTAACTGCCTTTTTTTTTTCAACTACATATAGTTCTTCAGCTTCTTTACCTGTAAGCAGCTTTTAACTCTGTGTGGCATTGGATGATAACTTCACTGCTCTTAATTGCGGTCGCGACTATCTCTTACTTCTGTCGGAGCCAGTACTCATTCTTGTTGGTTCCTGCATATTCAAGAATGAAGTTGAGACCATAGCACTAGTTTTGAAGAGAATAAAGACCATTTGGCCACAAGTGGAGACAAATTAAAATAAGCATGATTTAGTTACTAACCTCACTACTACTTGTAATGTAAGTTAGTGAATTGGGTGCATGATCACTATAAGCACTTCTGCTATACATATTACCAGTAAGTCCATCAACCTTACTTTTACCAAAATCTCTTAAGCGGTTAAGTTCTGGCACTATAACTTTACCAAGATCTGGCCTATCCCTCTTTCTTAGCTCTGTGCACTTCAAAGCCAAATTAGCAAAGTCTAGAGCCTCTTGAACAGGCCAGTCTAGCACTGTGGGATCAAGCATATCTGCAAATGTTCCTTTCTCAATGGACCTCCTGACATGGTGTGAAAGACCCATAGCAGGCTTGGCTGTGATAATCTGGAGTAGTACTATACCCAAAGAGTATATATCTGACTTTGTTGTTAACATGCCTGTTTGCTGGTACTCGGGATCTATGTAACAAAATGTGCCTGCAGCTGAAGTCATGTGACATTGTGTGACCTCATCAGCAACTGATGCTGGAACTAACCGTGCTAGGCCAACATCACTAATTTTGCTCACATAGTTACGGTCTAAGAGGATGTTGGCGGGCTTAAGGTCTCGGTGCACAAGAGGTTCTGGCTTTGCTTGGTGAAGAAACAGCAGTGCTGTTGAAATCTCTGCAGCTATTTTGAACCTTTTCCTCCATGAAATTGGTGGGGTGTTACCTCTTCTAAGTAGCCGGTCTTCTAAGCTTCCATTGTCCATGTATTCATACACAAGGCATCCGTACTCAGGGCAGGCACCAAGTAGGAGTACCATATTAGGATACCTAATGCAGCTCAGGACCTCAACCTGCAGGTCAGGACACAAAGTGTTCATCAGAATTATCTGTCACAAAAATAGGTTCACAAAATCATACTATAACTCGGAAAATCTGTCATACATATGGACCTATTTGGCATGTTGTTCTAAGATTTTAATTGAGGGTTCCTATATCTCTATGAAAGCAATTCTTTGCTTTTTGGTCTAAATTTGAGCCACAACTATCTGTCATCATCTTAATTAGTCTGGTTATGGAAATTGAGCAAAGTTGTATCCAATACCGTACCTCCTGTTGGAATTGCTTCCTCCCTTGAGCAGCATCAGGCCTTAAGACCTTGATGGCAACTGGCGTGTGGTCAAGTTTCCCTTTGTACACAGGTCCATATCCTCCTTCACCAATTTTCATTGAATCTGCAAAGTTGTCTGTGGCTTGTTCAATCTCTTCTATGGTATACTTTCTGTATCGAACATCATTATGTGCCAAAGCTGACAATGCGCGATTCTTCTCTTCTGCCTCTCTCTTTGCCTTCATCTCTGCTTGTATTCTTCTCTGAGCTTCCTTCTCAGCCAGCCTCTGAGCTGTCTCAGCTGCTTCAATGGCAGCTTTGCTCTTGGCCTTCTCCATCTCTACAATGGCAAGAGCGTTCTCTTCAGCAAGCCTGGCTTCGTGAAACTTACGAGCCTCCTCCTGCTTCCACTGATCAAGCTCTTTGGCCTACAAGTATTCAAAAGATAGCTTTAGTATCTTCTTGATACTCAGTGCATCATAAAATATGTCATCTTTACTGCTACAACTTCCCTTGTAATCCGCTTTACAAAGCATAGCAAGCAAATGAACATGGATTGCTCTCTATGATATCCCTAACGACAATCTTTTTATAAACTATAACCGAGTTTAAAATATGTGACTACTCTCAAGTGAAAACTATAGACAACAAGGATCATACTTTGATTCGGTGGATAGCAATGAAAAGAGTTACTGACGAAGATAGCTGCCAACATTCTTCATCATAGTAAAAGATGTGATATGAGGTATAACCGTATAATTGAGTGTATAACATATGCACCTTATTTTTGGCCGAGATAGCTTCTTTGCATGCAGAGCTGTACATGTCCATTGTTTGTTTCAATTCCTGCTTCAATCTTTTCATTTCAGCTTCAATCTCCCTCTGTAATGAAGCAGATAACAGTTGGACAATAGCTTCATATATAGAGGCTAAAATTACACTTTTATACTGTGCACTTACTGCAGATTGTCTGGATGAGTCCCTAGGAGAACTAGAGAAATCTAAGTTTTGGCTAGAGATATCCACTGATCCAAATGAATGTATTGGAACAGAAAATTCATATTCTTCGGCAGTGGAATTGCGGGCGCTACTTATTGAAGACCTTGATCCTGTTTCATTTTGAATGTCAATATTATCTAGTGACAGATTCATTGGAGCACTCCTCGTCCTCTCGCGTGTTGCAGCCAATTTCTCTTGACCAGTCCTTGTTCTTTCCCTTGTTGGAGTTTTAGCAACATTTTCGCCCACACTTTGTTCAGTTGGTGACTGAGTAGGGAATACCTGCACAGGTGGTTGTTTTGGTGGAGTGACAGTATTAACCACAGGCCTCCTAGCAGTCCGCACTGAGAGCATCTTCCCTTTGTGAACCACATATACGGAACAAAACTCCGGCACAGCTTTTGACAAGCTGCTGGGAACATCCAAACCTTTGAGCCTCCTGTCATCAGCACCAGATCGTTTAGTTAGTGATACATGCAACTTCAGGTTACTTCTCAAATAAGGTACTTATTTTGATCGAGAGGGAAATGAAAACCTTGTAAGAGCATTCCTTGTTGATGCACCAACTACAATGTTGTTAATGTAGTTGGAGGTGATATAATCCAATATTGCTTTAGCCACATCAGGTTCTTCAAGAATAACCTCTTTCACCTGAATCTGAAATTTAAATACAATTCCATCTTGTAGTCAATCATTTCTGTGATGCTTTTACATTATTTACTAGCTTCAATTTAGATACTATAGGGAGTGAAACCTCAAAATCTTACATAAACCCTTTTTATAAATCAGCCAATATGTTATATCCATCCATATTTCTATATATCTTAACGTGACGTACGTATAAACATTGTTTTTTTTTTCATAAAAGTTTACTGATTTAGAGAACTACAAGTAACAAATTACATACCCCTTTGCGTGCACAGTATCCACGGAAAGGAAGGAACACATTGTGATGATCACTCTCACCTCCATCACCATCATAATCTGCAAAAAGAATTCAAGAACAAAAAATTTAGGATTGCTGGCCTTGCCATTTGTATACACATGGTTATGAAGAAACTATGATACCTACTATGACTTTTTTGCTTGACATGAATCAGAATGATGTAAGGGTTGGAGATAACAAGATGATCAATGGCCCACCGGACAGCGGTGTTGCTGTTCTTATTGTCCTTGTCGACGGCGACCGCCGTGGCGTTGATTGGCGTGCTGTTGTCATACGTGGTGGCCATGTGAAGAAGGGAACGACGTAGGGTTACTGGTTAGCGGGTTTCAGCAATGGCGGACCGGTAGCTGTGAGCTTCCGCTGCTACAACCACTGCCGCCGCACCGAATGTGAATCTGGCGAGAGTGTAGAAAAGTTGGATGGGTACGCGAGAAGGAGGAGAAGGTTAGTTTCCGTTAGCAAAAGTGGAAGGGAGGGGATCGCCATTGTTGCTCTCTAAGTTTGCAAAAATGGACGTTACTGGCTACATTTTAGCATGCCACCTCCTCCGTTGGCTTCCATTTAGCTTTTTTTGATTTTTTGACCCGGCCATGACCAAAGTAAACAAACTAATTGCATTTTATGCACAATTGCTTCGAGAAAAATTTATCGAATTAAACATATATATAAAATATTTCAATTGACATCATGCACTGTTTTAGTCTTAATCTCAATCAATGTGAATCTAGTAAGTGTAAATACTTGAGACATTGAGTGTATTTACCAACGCATATTGGGTATTCTCAGTTTTCTCAATATCTTAACCGATTTAATGAAATTTCTTCAAGTATCAATTTAGTCAGTATTTGGATCAACATCCACAAAAGATATCATAGAAAAATCCTGCTAGCTTGTTGCTCACAAACTAGTGGGAGTTAGGACTCGAATATTACATATTTAGATTTCACATACTAGGCTATTCGACCAACTTCATTGACAACGTGTAATCATTCACGCTTCCTATATCTAGTAATGCGGAAGAGAAGTGAAGAATTTAAGAAACAAATCATATAATCATAAATCCACAATAGAAAATGAAAAACAGTAATAATCGAAACAGTAAAGAAAAAAAAACCATTGTAATTAAAAAAGCCCAGTCTACCAGCGCGGGACCTTAAACTAAAAACGACGTCGTGCTCTCTATTCAATCCAATTCCCAGGCTCTTTCTTCCCCAACCCGATACTCCGATAGCGATCTTCTCCTCACCGGACTCGAATCTCCGGCAAAAAGCTCCGTCGCGATGTCGTCAATTTACGTGCTAGAACCACCGACGAGGGGCAAGGTGGTGCTGCAAACGACCCACGGCCCTCTCGACATCGAGCTCTGGCCCAAAGAAGCCCCCAAGGCCACCCGGAACTTCGTCCAGCTCTGCCTCGAAGGCTACTACGACAACACCATCTTCCACCGCATCATCAAAGGCTTCCTCGTCCAGGGCGGCGACCCCACCGGCACCGGTGAAGGTAAAAATTCCTCTTCCTTTTAACGCATTCGTAGTAATAATTCGGATTTGCTTCAATTTTAGGGTTTTGAAGTTCTGGAGCTGTGTGATTAGGTGGCGAGAGTATCTACGGCGGTCTGTTCGCCGACGAGTTTCACTCTCGGCTTAGATTCAAGCACAGAGGCTTAGTTGCTTGCGCCAATGCCAATAAGCCTAATTCGAATGGGAGTCAGTTCTTCATGAACTTGGACCGGTGTGATTGGCTTGACAAGAAGCACACGATTTTCGGAAAGGTGAAAATGATGACTTTGTTAGTTTCGTTTTAGCTGGATTGAAGCAATGTAGCAATGTGGAGTTTGTTACTACTTACGAAGTGATGCATTTGTGTTCCAGGTGACTGGGGATTCGATATACAATTTGGTGAGGTTGAGTGAGATCGAAACCGATAAGGAGGACCGGCCACTGGACCCACCGCCGAGGATATTATCAGTAGAGGTAGCTACATGTGTTTCTTAAGTAACTTTTGAGCTTTGCATATTTCTAATTTGGGAGTTTTGTCTCGTTGTCTGTGTTTTAGGTACTGTGGAATCCATTTGATGATATTGTCCCGAGGGCGCCTTCACGTTCGTTGGTCCAACCGGCAGATGATGCTGACAACAAGGAGCCGAAGAAGAAAGCTGTAAAGTAAGCTTCTTTGTGTGCAGATTGTAACTCAAACATATCTGTTTGTACAGAAAATGCTATTTTGCGACAATAGATGGTTCCGAAGATGCTTTACTGCTTGTAGCTTATGTCATCTGTGGCTTTGTCTGACAATGCAGAAAGCTGAACTTGCTGTCCTTTGGAGAAGAAGCTGAAGAGGAGGAGAGAGAATTGGCAGCTCTAAAGACAAAAATAAAGAGCAGTCATGATGTTTTGGATGATCCTCGTCTTTTGAAGGAAGAAGTTCCAATAAGCGAAGTGGTAAGTACATGATATTTCTTCTGATTCTGTTGATATCAAGTGTTGAGAGTTTACTAGTTTGTAAGTCCATGGGCGATGTCTAAAATAATCATGTAATTGTCAATTGTGAAGATCTTGTGAATGTATTTTCATTAAAAAATAAAAACCTTTTATGTATTTATGAAGTGTTTTGTGGTATCTGAAATTTTGTTTTCTGATCTTTTCATGCTCATGAAACCTTTTTGTTTTATATATCATGACTTACTGGTGCCTAAAAATTCATTTCTATAATATCTGGTTTCATAACATCATAGAATAAGCAATTGATCATCAGTAGGATTTACTTTGTGACTTTTCTTTTTTTGATGCAGGATCCCAAGACAAGGCAGGTCCAGTTATCTGTCAGGGAAGCTCTACAATCAAAGAAAGAAGACCCCTTGAAAAATTCCGAATCACAATTTTATAACTCTCTTAGTTACAGTGATAATGATGACGATGATGATAATGAATCCAACTTTGATGCACGAATGCGTCATCAAATACTCAGGAAACGGAAGGAATTGGGTGATCACCCACCAAAGCCAAAGTTGCTAAATGGTAACCATTTTTCTACCCTATATAGAATATGTCTTGGATTTGCTACCTCCCTAAAATGATGCCTGTTTTGCATTGCCTCAGTAATTTGTGTCCATTTGTGCATATGCAGGGAGCTCTAACTTGAAGCAGCGAGAAGTAGCTGCAACAAGGTAAAAAATTATTTGTTTCTCAAGTGTGTCCACTTGTCTAAGAATTTATGGCTTCAATAGTTTCCTCAGTGATATAAATGGGAAAGAAAGGGAAGTTTACCGGGTCGAGGGGATGTTTCTATAAAAGATTACAGACTGATACATATTGGAGTATTTTCAAACTAATGTCTTCATTTTCTTCTTGTCAGGTCGAAGGCTGAAAGTGATGATGACCAACCAAAAGTAGAGAAGCTGTCCTTGAAGAAAAAAGGGATTGGATCTGAGGCCAAAGCCAACCGCATAGCCAATGCTGATGCAGACTTACAGCTGTTGAATGAGGCTGAAAGAGGGAGACAGTTGCAGAAACAGAAGAAGCGTAGGAACCAAGGACGAGAAGAAGAGGTATGTTATGTCTTATTGGCTCTTATTTGTATCGTTTCTGTGAATTATCTGTTTACTTTCTTGTCCTCTGCTGGATAAAAAATCGTTTTAGTATATTACATATAATAATATATATGTTAGCAGTGGATGTCATTGAAGGGTGAAATGTGAATAACCTATGACTGTTCATCAAAGGACTAAGCAGATTGGGAATAATGCATGTAAGAAATCTTTGAAGGATGAGTCTGAATTACCAGCGAAACTAAGGCATAATCTAGAGGTTACTAGAGGTAGAAGAGCAGTATATTATCGTCTTACTTCAATTTCTTCGAAAAGCATATGAACTATTTTTATACTGTTCATTGAAACCCTTGCATCTTTAGATGATATAGAAACAGCCAAGTGGAAAGCGGAGTGACAGAATGTGTTTAGAATTCTGTTTTGTGTGAAATATGGAACTCTAATTCTTTGTGTGCATATAAATAATGTCCATCTCATTATCATATTTGTCTATGTTTCTCTTACCACATCATTGTGTAATGTAGCTACTAATGAGACTATTTCTCTGGATTGTAGACAATAGCCAGACTCGAGAAGTTTAAGAAGACCCTGATTGTGAAGGCCACAGCCCCAGAAAATGAATCTGGAGGTGGCGATGGTGAAGATTTATCTGATTGGCAAAAATCTCAGTTAAAATTTGCTCCTGAAACTGGAAAGGTGAGCTTCTCCATGTCATAGTTGCTAATGTGAAATTGCAGTAGAATAGATTATGTTCCTTACTTGTGTGACTGCTTTAAGGGTTCTTACAAGTTCCAAAGGGATACTGAAAAATAATGAATATCGGGTTTATTTTTAAATAAATGACATGACCTTGTTGTGTCCTAGCTTTCTACTCTTTTGTGGCTTACGTTTTCTTGTAAATCATTATGCAGATGACTCGCACTGAGGACGTAAATGATTATGTTGTGCATGACCCTCTTTTGGAGAAGGGGAAAGAAAAGTTCAACCGGATGCAAGCAAAGCAAAAACGAAGAGAGCGAGACTGGGCTGGGAAATCTCTCACTTGACCTCCCTCTGCCATACTCGGTTTGTAGAAATATATCTGAAAGTTTATGGAATCATGAGAGTTGCATGCCGATTTCCTTAGTATGTCATGTGCCTGCTGAAATTGTGCTCAGTTAGCCACACTTTTAGTTCCATGAAACAAGTGGAATTGAGGCGCATTGTTCGTCAGCAGTTTCACCACTCTCATATTGCACAGGCTCATCATTTCACCAGCTGTATTGACGAAGAATGTGGCTTGTGCTCCTTCCAACCTTCTCTGACTGACTGACTAGTCTCTTCTGCAGAATATTAGAATAGACAATCTTGATGCGTAGTTTTACTTGAAGCAAAGTCCAGTTCTTCTTCTATGTGGTCTATTTGTTTGGAAATTAACTGCAGTGCAGGGTTTTACCGTTTCAACTTTCAAAGCTTCTGGACATAACGTGTAGACTTGGTTAGTCCAGGTGGGTTTGTAATGGAGCTCGACCGACCGCACTTTGTTGCCTCGGCGGCATGGAAAATCCAATGTATCCAGCAACCAGCACTTTGGGCAAGTTCCATGCCTGCTTCCATTGACCATGTCCAATATTGCCTCAACCAAACTGCTTTCTTTCTCAAAACTTGCCTTTTTCGTTTTGTTATGCTCGTTCCAAATACCAGGCAAATGGTAGTGCTAGCTGTTGATTTTCCGCGTATTTGATTTGATTATCGACTTATGAAATTGATGAGCCAACGAAACTTACAACGCATCATTTCCTCATTATGATCTTGAGTTCACATTAACTTCTACCGAACAATTGTTGGATACAAGTTATAGTTTACACCTTTGGCGCTTGATGCAGAGCTGCTCTTCTAAACTTGACGAATTCGCTTTCAGATATCTTTACGAGATAATTTCTCTAAGAATACACAACATGTCGACTCTTACACCGCAGCTGCGATTGATTAAATCAGTTTTGAATTCCTTGCCTTCATTTTTGTTCAATTGTGTCATTCTCACGCAGGAGGTCAAAAGTAGAACCTAGTAGTAGTGTGTATTGTTCAATTTGCTACCACATCCTACGTTATATATGGGTGGCTGTAGCCAACTGTGCCCCCATGATTCTCTACAAGGTTCCCCAGATTCAAAACCCTATTAAAATCCTCCATTCTTTATCGAGATTTTCAGAGAACCTGCTAAGCCTATCAAGAGGATCCAAAGATCCGGGGGCCCCACAATATCATGCTGGGCCACTAAAGGGCCGACATTTTCCACCGAAATCGTCAAAAGGGGTTGAAGTTCCGTCTCCTTGTATAGAAAGTAACATTCGAAACTTGCCCAGCAATCCAAATCCTTTACTTCTTCAATTTTCTGATAATGATGATGATGATGAAATTACAAAGCGAGTCACCGTCGAACACCTATGTACCTACCACCGCCATTTATATAACGCGTTCACACCTGGAACCCTTTTGCGTCGTCTTGTTTTGCTTCACGCGTTCACACCTGTAAATAGATAACCGAGTCAACCCCCTGTGTGGCACGTTATTCACCCCTTCCATCTTGAACACATTTCAATCAAATTCATTCGTCGATACTAATTTCTTGTTAAGAAAGAAAATACTCTCTTAACCTATAATGATTTTCTTCTCATTTCATTTGCATACATCATTAGATTTTAGTTAATCATTAGATTAGATGGTTAATATAACACTGTTGTATTATATTATTCTAATCCCAACAAGTAGTGATGAATACAAATTCTAAATCCCTACCTCCCTTTTCCCCTAAATTGTCAATCTTCGTGTTCACACCGTGTACACACACAAACCCCATATAAAGGATTTACAGTATTCAATGCCAAAGACCTTTCTCTCTCTTTCCTCTTTCTTCTCTCTTCTATATGAAAATCAAACCACCACCCAACCCGGACCCAGAACACCCCGACCTCTCCTCCATCTACTCCTTCCTCCAATCCTCTCTCCACCACCAAATGAACAATGATACCACCAAGAAACGGCGCCGCAAGACCGACGGCGACGGAGCCCCCCCGGGAAAGCAGGGAAAGATGAAGGACCTCAAGGGGATCATCACTACTCTATCGCTTCGAGAACAGCAGGAGAAGCAGGAGGAGAAGGTCTCAAATGACGACACGTCGTTTTTGGAGGAGAAGCAGAACTACCAGACGACCAAGACTAAGGCCGCCATGCTGGACTACTACTCCGATATGCAGGGCTACTATTCCGAGGTCGAGGAGTCCGAGACCGTGAAGCAGAAGAAGTCGAGAAACGCGGCGGCTGCTTCTGTGGCTGCGGCGGTTGATGGCGGAAGCTCCGAAAAGAGCGTGAAACCCGGCGGGTCGGGTCAGCACAGGAGGCTTTGGGTCAAGGACCGGTCAAAGGCCTGGTGGGACGAGTGTAACCAGCCGGATTTTCCGGAGGAAGAATTCAAGCAAGCTTTCCGGATGGGGAAGGCGACGTTTGATTTGATCTGCGAGGAGCTCAATTCGGCTATAGCTAAAGAGGACACTACTCTCCGGAATGCGATTCCGGTGAGGCAGAGGGTCGCGGTTTGTTTATGGAGGTTGGCTACAGGCGACCCGCTACGGCTTGTTTCGAAGCGATTTGGGCTGGGGATATCGACTTGTCATAAATTAGTGCTCGAAGTTTGTTCGGCTATTAGGACTGTGTTGATGCCTAAGTACTTGAATTGGCCGGGGGATGGGGTTTTGAGGAAGGTGAAGGATGAATTCGAGGCGATTTCGGGGATACCTAATGTTGTAGGGTCTATGTATACCACTCATATTCCGATCATTGCTCCCAAGATCAGTGTGGCAGCGTATTTTAACAAGAGGCACACGGAAAGGAACCAGAAGACTAGCTACTCTATTACGGTGCAGGGTGTGGTGAACCCGAAAGGGGTGTTCACCGACGTGTGCATAGGATGGCCTGGTTCAATGCCGGATGATCAGGTGCTGGAGAAGTCGGCTTTGCATCAGAGGGCGGGGAATGGCTTGCTGAAGGGTGTGTGGATTGTGGGGAGTTCGGGGTACCCTTTGCTGGATTGGGTTCTGGTGCCGTATACACAGCAGCATCTTACTTGGACGCAGCATGCGTTCAATGAGAAGATTGGGGAGGTTCAGAATGTATCGAAAGAAGCGTTTGCGAGGTTGAAAGGGAGGTGGCTGTGCCTGCAGAAGAGGACCGAGGTGAAGCTCCAGGATTTGCCTGTGGTTCTTGGGGCTTGCTGTGTGCTGCACAATATATGCGAGCTGCGGAACGAGGAAATCGATCCAGAGCTGAGGTTTGAGCTTGTGGATGATGAGATGATTCCAGAGGTTCCTTTGAGATCACAAAGCTCGTTGAAGGCCAGGGATGCCATTGCTCATAATCTCTTGCATCATGGCCTTGCAGGCACCTCTTTTCTCTAGGAAGATATTCGAATTTTACTTCTATTCTTTTTTTGCTTACTAATTAGTTGTATTGTTGTAGAAGTCATTCCTCCTTATTTGTGATTTCTGTAAAGAGGCTCTGTAAAACTTAGATACTTCTCCCTTCCACAATTGGATGATTGTAATCCTTATAGGGTAAGTTATACATGAACAAGATCACACATTGTAACGTAAAGATCCATACAGTTCAGTTACCAGATAAGAGATGAATGAAATTGATATTCTTTTGCTTCTAAGATGTGAAATGTTTTTTAGGTGCTTGGAAATGTGACCGTCTCTTAGTGCATGCGGGTATTCTTCGTTTCCCCTATGCAATATGTCAGTCGAATATTTAAGATTTGCAGTAGCTGGATGAGGGCTATAATTTAAGACCTGCAGGAAGCTTCATCATTCATAATATATCAAGGCCATCTGCTCCCTAAAGTCAACAGGCATTTTCCATGCTCATCACTAAAGCATGAAACACCACTGCATGTGAAGGAATGACCACTGACGTCCAGCTCAAACTATCAGCAAGAGCATATTGTTTTATTTTATTAGATTTTATTACATAAAATTCTGTTTAGTTTTGAATTTTATCGTAGTCAGTCAGCAGTTTTCTTTCTTGTGCAGTTGAGAACAATGCTCATTTTCCTCCTATGATGCAGGCAGAAATTTTAAAATGCTATATCATATCCATACCTGATACAGATACGCGCTGGATACACCTTGGATACATATCCAAACCTATTTTGACATATATTTGACTTCGAATACGCGTTTGACCAAATAAACACTTCAAGGATACATTTTTTGATACATTGTAGGGCCATTTTTGTCTTTCTTCATCAATTAAAGATAAAACCCTATTCTTGTAATTCCTTTTTTGGTTAACTTCTTGCTTATTTTAGTAAAGCTTGTATCAAACAATTTAATTAACCTCTTTTCCATTATTGTTATACATGCAAATTTATGCCAATAGTTTCAATAATGTTTATATTATATATATATATATATATATATATATATATTATAGTATATATTAGTTTAATAATTAAAAACGTATCTCATATCATGTTTTTCTTGAAAATTCACATATCATGTATCCCCGTATCACACACCCCGTATCCGTACATGTGCATCATAGTTTTCCTCCTTTCAACAATCTTCAAAATACCTAAGCATCTTTAGAAATTGTTTAAAAAGAGCTTGCAAGCTTCTAGTCCATGAATAAAAAATAATATTGCATCTTTGATTCTATCATCAAAAATCTTGCAATCTTATAGTGAAACCTGAAATGATCTTCTTATAGTGAAACCACGAAATGGTTCTATGTCAGTGGGTTGAGTCCAAATTCAGGGACCCTCCTTTGTATCGAGCTGCTCATCTATCATGCCACAACCTACATATATCACTCTAAGCTTCTAATCGTTGATCTACACAAATGACTGACTCAGTATTGAAAAGATCTGCGCATCTTTGGACAAAGACAAGGGAATTCATACCAGCAAATAGCAATTCATTCATCAGTGTCGGCTTCCACTTCATTTCTGATCAGAATCAGATGGTAAGCGGAAAGGGAAATGTGCAAATTGAATCCTCAATGGAAGGGAATCAGGCTTTTTGTCATCAAACTTGTAACCTGCGTACAGACATACATCCACATTTCAGATGTTGATACGTACTTTATTTTTCCTCAGATTGCTCGAGATTAGTGAAAACTTTATCAACTCATTTTTCCATGCAGGATGTGAAAAATCTACGTATACTGCCAATATTTAAACATAAGATATTCTGAATATAAAGTGACTAAATCAAAATACTGAACAGACTTGTGCTACGCAATGTAATGAAACAAAATAGTTTTACAGTCTAAGCAGAGACAGTGGGAAATTGCAAAGATGATACCATGTAGAACTTCCATAGCAATCAAAGCACATTTTGGATCCTTAAACCCCACGAAGCACAAAACCATAGCCTTATCTCCACTCTGCTATCCAAACACAGGGAAACTATAATCAGAAGCAATTCAGGAGCCAGACATAAATGGTAACAAACAACAGTTTTTGCAGGGCAAGATGTTGTTGCTAGATGAGACTATCTACCATAGCCTTATCTCAACTCTGCATCACTAAAAGGTAAATCTGACAGGAGCAGTTGCTTTCCTCTGTCAGTGATCAATGGCCTTTCAGTGTAAAAACCTTAGATGATAAGATTACTTGATGAAGTTAAGAAGATGAGTGCACTTACACGTCTAGGCTCCTTGTGAACTACTTTGATTTCTTGAAAGACAATGAATGGACGAAAAAGATCTTCATCATAAGTTAAGGTTTGAAATGACATGAGGAAAGGAATGAAACAGCATATTTCAGGCAGTCACTTTTACTGTAAACCATAAGCTGAAAATGTTGCATACCTAAAACATTCACAAGCATGTGAAACAGACATGGTATAAGCAAAAGGATACGGCCTACTTCTCTTCTGGTACAGTCAGTGGGAAGTCCATCTACAAACAAAATGTTTGATTCCCCTTTTAGAACTGGGAGACCATCCCCACTCCTCAAAGGCGCAGACCTTTCTCTACTAATGTCAGTTGAAATACTCGAACCAATGCCTGCTCCAACCTCGTGTCTTTGACTTAGTAAAGGCTGAGCTCGTAAAGAAGATGAAAAACCCGCCCCTGCAGTTACAGCAAGACCAGGTCCAGCACGAACACTAACACTCACAGCATCTACACCATAAACCCCCGGCGCCACTGATCTTATCTGCAAACCCACAAAATACACACAATTCTCTCACGCATACAATACATGCACAATGTACACAAACAGATGTCACGAGGCTCAAAGTAACTTACTCCAACATTCTGTCTTTGAAGCCGATGACTATTTTCCAAAGGATCATATAAACTAGTGCCTGTTGTTACACCAACACCAGTATCAGACCGAACTCTACCTCCCACACTATCACCTATCCCATACGGCCCTAAGCCCAAGGGCTTCTGCAGTAATCAAAAAACATATTTCTTCACGCATGCACAGTTGCACACATAAATCTACAAGCATTACACAAATATATAAATCCATAATCACAGACTCATATCAATCCAGAATTGGCAGTTTAACTTCTTACATCTCTATGTAGAAAATCCGAAGAATAATTCCTCAAATCGGTAGGGGTAAAACTGTGATTCGACAGCAACGATGGTCCTTCGGATGATAAGTAACCAGGAAAATTGGACTTTGCTACACTGCCTAGTAAAATATACATTCTTGATCAAATTTCAACGAGAGACAAATCGTTCATGAAAACCCTGTGCATTATACAGCAGCGATGTCATAGAGGAATTCTGAAGACGACTAGGAAATTGACCGTGATTTTGTGCGGGAAAAGTGATTATTGGTGGCGGTGAAATTGAAGATATGGGAAAACCGAAAAACCTCGTTCGGGTGGAGCGCCGTATCTATGGTAGGGATCCGCCATGGCTTCCACCGGTTTGAGTTAGAGTGGCGGTGAAGCTCCAGTTAAGCTTGGCAACTTGAACACTGAACAAGCCCAAACTCCGAACCGAAGCTCTTTCGCTTTGGACTCTGCACTTTAGGTTGAAACGACGCAGTTTGGGTGGTAATTGTGGGCCAATACGGATTATACCAGTTTAGTGGAATGGGCATGAGTGTTAGTACGACTATTATAGAATGGGCCTCAGGAGTTGTTTTTGTTCAAAGATTACGTAAGGGTCGACCACCGGGCTCGGGCCGGGCACTGACGATTTTTTTCAATTTTTCAGGCCGGGTCAGGCGGCTTACTAATAAAATCGAGGCCCATGAGCTACTCACATGCCCGGGTTACACTTTTTCGGGTCGGGTCGGGTCCATTATATTTTATGTGTAATGTATATTTTTTTATAAATAAATAAAATATGATAATTACTTAACTAAATATAGTACAAAAAATAAGAAAAATAACTAAATAATTTAACATATATAACAAATAAATACATATAAAATTATTAATTTTAAACATAAATGAGTTTTGGACGAGCTTTTGATCGGGCTTTTTAGGGCTGGGCTGGGCTTTGGTCTTTATGGGCTTCAATGGGCCAAGCCTTGGGTCGGGCCGAGGCTTTGGACCCTCGGCCTCTACCCAGCCTTATACCCATAAGACCAGTCTTTGACCGGGCCGGATCGGGCCAGTCAGGGCCTTGGGTTTTTAGGCCCACGGGCCAAATGATGACTCTTACATTGGGGAGTGTTGAAGTACGGAAAACTACCTACCCTCATAAACATCAGAGTATATTCGGTAGGGCGCTCACCTTCCCATACAGTATGAACGAATAAGATTAGAGAAAATTATATAAAATACATGGTTGACTGTGATTGTAGATTATTTTCATTAACTAAAATTGCGTCGTATATTATATACGCCGTGCATTCAAGATTTTAGAAATATACTTATCTTTTAATTTTGTTCTTAGTGTATACCTACGTCATAAATTTATGCATTGCAACACATATTGTTTAGATTATGAATTGAAAAGGTCGGGTGTGCTCTCCATATAGATATCTTAGTGAACATTTTAGTATCATGGCAAATTCGTTGAAGAAACAAATAATTTATGAGTTTTTTTCGTGATAAATATAGTATTTTAAAGTTTGATAAATTAAATTATAATGACATCTAATTAAATCATAATTTTGTTTTAAATTGTCACTAGTCTCATGACACACGATTTAGTTCTTTTTTTTTAACAAAAATGATAAAAAAAATAAAACCAATACAGTAGTGGGTAGTTATGTTTTTTTAATCTCTATTTCCTTCTATTTTTTCTTTTTACTTTTGTATTTTTTAAATTACAATAACATCTTTTAGATCATAGTGAAATAGATTTTAGATTTTAATAAATCTTATGCAATTTGGGTTATTAAAAAATTTAACCAGTAAACGTCTCAAATTTTTTATTGCTTTATTAATATAAGATGTTGGAACTTGGACCAGATCTCAAAAAACACTTGAATCTTACAGCTCATATGACCACTGAAGATTTGAAGCATAGCAAGTCATTCATGTCAAATCATACCTTCCCACGTATTCGTACGTCTACGAATTGCAGGTGAGGTGTCGCGCACCCGATAGCTCTCTTTCAATTTATGGTACAACGCACAATCACAATGAGCTTTTGTCACTGTGTTGCCGTTTACAGCTAGATTTCCTTTTCTTTTAACCAATCGTTTCACAGCCTTAGCTGTGATTGGACCATTACGTGAAATTCCATTTTTAAATCAAATCCTATGTCGTACCTTAATCTTAACCCCGTCAACGAACGATGGTCGACACAGAGACAGTTGCACACTTTTACTTGCAACGCAGTATAGTTGTGTGCGACTTAGTATGATAACGTCGATGACAAAACTTTGTACAACTTAGACGAATAATTGTTGTTGATTGGTAAAATGCGATATGATTCGTCATCATTTTAGATGATGATTATTATTTGCAATGGTAATTCTTTATTCGTCTGAAGAAAATTAATGTAGCGTATTGAGAAAAACATAGAAAAAAACAGTTTTTTCTATTATGTATTCGATTGTCTTGGTCGCGTATTTTGAGCGAAGCTGATGTATATTCGACAAGTAGTCAGGCCTATCATATGTCTAAATACGTTTGAATACGATGAGTAACTTTTCAATTCTACCCCCCAAGTGCTAAGGAAAAATAGTAAATACAACGCCCCATGAAAGGCAAGTGGGGGTTACGGCCCAATCATAATGTGTTAGAAACGCTTAAAAGCGTCATTAAAAAACGACAGCGACGCTTTGGCTCACCAAAACGTGGAGTGCGTCACACTCCCCACTTACAGGCGCGTGATCCTCACCTCTACTCATTCCCCTTGATAAAGAAATGATGTCGAGCTGTGATCTCCTACTTCGAGACTTTCCGCGACCCATCACCACCACAAAGTCTAAACCCGACACGTCAGACTAAGCGGACCCTGCGAGTCCGATCTCGACACGTGTCGCGCCATTGCGGGAGGAGAGAGAGCTTAAAAAGGAACGAGGTTTATTTCCTGAGGTTATTTCTCGTCGTTGCAATAAAAAATAAAGAGAGCTTCGTTTCAGTGAGGTCTGTAGAGAGAGAAACTGAGACTCTCTAGAGAGAGAGAGAGAGAGAGAGAGAGAAGATGGAGGATCGAGTGGAGGAGGAAGAAGAAGAGGAGGTGTTAGGTTCGAGCTTGACGATGGAGAGGGTCGCAGCAGCCAAGCAGTTCATAGAGAATCACTACAGAGCTCAGAGGAAGAACATACAAGAACGAAAAGAAAGGTATTTAAACGCTTTAATTACTCCTAATTTTTAGCTCACTAATGCAGTTTAGGTTAGGAATTTGAGCTCCGAATCACAAAGCCTTCATGTTCCGGAACACGAATTGAACCGAATTTATGGCTTTGGATGTTCATCAATTATGCAATTTTGTTTGCTGCGGAAATGTAGCAGTAGCAGCTGAAAATGTGTGTGACTAGTTTACGATGTTTGTGGTTGAGGAGAAAGGTGTGGTTATCTTAGTGTGGGTAAAGAAATCAGTGTTTTGTAAGAGATTGTAAGCAATTAATTATGCCGAAAATGAGACACAGCATTACTGAATCGGATCCATCTGGCTTCTGATCTCTGCTTTTCATCTTCTGATTTGGTCTCTTATTCCTTAGGTCTGGTTTTGTCTGATTTATGCGGTGTGTCTATTAGACTATTTATTGCATAATGTATACTAATCTATTGGACTAGACCACTAAAGGTTTGGTTCTCTGGACATGCTTCAAAAAATGCATTGTTTTCACAAGATGTGATTGGCTGTGAGAGAGGCAGATCTTTATAAGTGCTCACCCAGATGTGCGTGCTGGGAGACTGCACTCAAGTGTAGCTCCTGTTCGAAAGTCCAATAAGAAGGTTCCCCTGAAACTTAAGGTTACTGAAAGACGGCACTTGGTTTTGATAGAGTTGCACACTGAAGTTCTATAACGCTAGGGAACAGAAAAGAAGAACCTTCTCTTCTATTATGAATGCTTACAAAAGAGGTTTCCTGCAGTATGATGTCTATTTGAACGTTTATCTGGAATAGCTGCATATTTTCTCTGTAGTTAGTTTCCTTATGATATTGATTGCATACCTTGCCTTCATTCTTTATGCAATATCCTATCACGTATAATTTTTTTGGATCTGTTTGTGGTACTTCATCTCAGACTAAGTTTTATTTTCCTTAACACACTGTACTCCATAAAATGCACATAGAGATGCAACAACAAGGTATTCTGATTGAGTTTTCTAAGGTAGTTCTGTGGTGTGTTGTAGACAAACAGAAAAGTTAAGGGGTCTTTGACAATCTTTTTTCACTGCAGACGATGGGTTTTGGAGAGGAAATTAGCTTCCTCAGATGTGCCGAAAGAAGTACAAATCAATCTGATCAAAGATTTGGAGCGAAAAGAGACGGAGTTCATGCGACTTAAAAGGCATAGGATATGTGTTGATGATTTTGAGCCTTTGACCATCATTGGTAGGGGGGCTTTTGGTGAGGTCAGTATTGATTATATAAGATTCTCAGAAAACTTTTAAATTCCTTTCTAGACACTTTGCTTGTTATATTTTCCTTTTGGTATATGTTTGCGATGTGGTATCTATGAATTTCCTAACTCACACTTAAACTACCAGGTTCGGTTGTGTCGGGAGAAAAAATCTGGCAATATATATGCCATGAAAAAGTTGAAGAAATCTGAAATGCTTATCAGAGGACAGGTAAGACCATACATGCGACTTTTGTTACAGAACCTACTGCTGGAACTTGTTCCAATGTTTTATTGATCTAATTATCAATGCTCTCTTCTTCTTTTTTTGCCCCATAGGTGGAACATGTCAGAGCTGAAAGAAACTTGCTAGCAGAAGTTGCCAGTCATTGCATAGTAAAACTTTACTACTCCTTTCAGGATGCTGAGTACCTATATTTAATAATGGAATATCTTCCTGGTGGTGACATGATGACACTGCTGATGAGGGAGGATACATTAACTGAAGGTGTGGCTAAATTTTATATCGCACAGAGTGTACTGGCAATAGAATCTATTCAGAAACATAACTACATACACAGGTGGTCTCATGCTGTTGATTGTTTTGTTTTGTTTTTCTTTTCTTATCATTATCAGTTTACTCAATACTTCATAATTCACTATTTTCAGAGACATTAAACCTGACAACCTTCTTCTAGATAAAAACGGTCACATGAAACTCTCGGATTTCGGCCTCTGTAAGCCTCTTGATTGTACAACTTTACCTGCACTGCATGAAAATAGATCCATGGATGATGCAAATTCGGCAGAACCGATGGATATTGATGGATGTGTTCCTGATGCGGATAACAGGAATAGTTGGAAAAGCCCGCTTGAACAGCTGCAGCATTGGCAGATGAACAGGAGGAAGTTGGTATGCTAGTGTCTTCAACTTTTTTTCCCAGTAAACCTTCACCCTTAGACCTTGTGTTCTCCCCTCACTATTCATTTTTTATAAAATCTTTCCTGCAAGGCATTTTCAACTGTGGGGACACCCGACTACATTGCACCGGAGGTGTTACTTAAGAAGGGATATGGGATGGAATGCGACTGGTTGGCTTATGCTTCATTTCCTCTTATCATATTACTCTTATATTCTCTTTCAGTACTGTTGTGATATGACTTTTTTCATTTAGGTGGTCACTGGGAGCAATACTTTATGAAATGCTTGTTGGGTACCCTCCATTTTATTCAGATGATCCTATAACTACATGCAGAAAGGTAAAATGCTTCATTCTACTATTCACATAAATTTAACTCTTTTGAGCACCAATGTTCTGCAAATAATCATGGGTTTTCTAAGTTCGCTAGAGTTTGATGTATATAAGGCCAACATACTGTGTCTAGTGGAGAATGGAACACTGTAGTTGACCAAAATGATTCCTACCAACTATTTTGCAACCATGTCTGAATATCTCTTCTTGTACAACTATTTCGATCTTGGTGAGTCTTGATGTATAATTGTATCATGTATATTATTTTGTCAAGAGTGTCAAATTCTGAAGATGTTTAAGATGTTGTAATGAGTATTATTTTGTCAAGAGTAGGCCAAATTCTGAAGAAGTTTAAGATGTTGTAAACTGTTGGATTGTACATGTCACACATATCTATATGGTTTAGATATCTGTACATGTCACACATGTCTATATCTGTTGCATTGTTTTATTTTTGATTTGTGCTTTTGCACCTAAAATCAATTGGTTAGTATAGATATTGTTGGTAATGCATCAAAATCTCTCCACCTGCTTTGTTTAACTGTAGATTGAGGAAGCCATTATTCTTCAACTACAAGTCTTCCCTCTTGAAAATAAAAAGTACTTTGATATAGCATATACATAACGTAACTCAAGACAGAAGTGTAATTATATATAAGTAATGTACAATAAGTCATGGCATATGAAGTGTCTTGGATTTGTTCCTTTCCTAGTTAACTAAGGCATTATCCTAGGTTATATAAGGTTTTATTAACCTGTTGTTGTTTGATGTCATTACATCTTGAAACGGTGTGCTGAATGCTGAAATAACTTGTTCTCCAGAATCATTACATACTCTATGATATAGTCCATCTTTCGGTCTGATATTAAGTGGACTAACATGTCTCACTCTATTTCTTAATTTCTGTCAGATTGTTCATTGGAGAAACCACTTAAAGTTTCCAGAAGATGCAAGACTGACACTTGAAGCCAAGGATCTCATTTGCAGGTTGTTGTGTGATGTTGACCATAGACTTGGTGCACATCAAATCAAAGTGAGGCTCTCATATTGAATACTATATTATTAGGATCTTGCAACAACGTGTTGTGCCTTACATTTGTATAACTCTGTTGTGTCAGTCTCATCCATGGTTTAAGGACATCGTGTGGGACAAACTCTATGAAATGGAGGCAGCATTCAAACCAGAAGTTAATGGGGAGCTTGATACCCAAAACTTTATGAAGTTTGATGAGGTATTGTATTAGCGTTTCTTATTTGCTTGTTTCTTTGCTCTGCTGCATCATCAATATTTCTTCTGTGACTCTTATGCTAATGATACTCTTTCATATATGTTATATCTGGAATTTAGTGTCAAATTTGATGATCTGATATATTTCCTTATCTCGTCTTTTTCATGTGTGATTAGTTGGATCCTCCAGCATCAGCAAGAACTGGTTCAGGACCCTCACGGAAGGTTTGTATATATGTATATATAGATGCTGTAAATAGCTGGTATAGTTATAAAGTTTTCATGTACTAGGTTGCTTTACTAACTTGACACCAGTGAACATGAAGAACTGTACATATGAAAAGAAAGCATCTAGCTGTAACTATATGTGTCTATACATAATCTTTTTCAGAGTTGTGTTGTCCAGTTGAAGTCAGGGACATTAGAGTTCAGATCACTGCCATCTAAAACCGATATTTATCTTTTTTTTATTTTATTTTGAGGGGAATGAATTGACTTCATTTGGCGACAATGCCATGCACGGCCACAAGGACCAAATACAAGATGTGACAGGCCACCTATCATACAAGCTAAATCTAAGCAAAGCTAATGAACTATGCAAAAACACGCTTATTATACAAACCAAAGTCTGAAGAAAGTCCAAAAAGAAACGGAAAAACCGATATTTATCTTTGTTTGTATATATATATAAATAAGGTTATCTTGTATATGGTTTAGGAGCATATTGATGCTTAGACCTTATCAGCTTATCATTTCACGCAGCTGCAATTGACTCCCAAGGATCTAAACTTTGTTGGCTATACATACAAGAACTTTGATGCTGTAAAAGGGCTTCGGCAAGCTTTTGGTAAGCAATTGTTACTCCCATGATGAGTTGAATGTACTTTTCTCACGTGTTTGATAAGTATTCACCAGTGTCTTCTATTATGAATCTCAGTCAATTGATTTTTTGTTGATTTCTGCAGCTGATGCTCGTGTAGAATTCACTACTGAACGGGCAGCCCGAGAATCAGAGGTACAGATGCTTGCATCATCTGGTGATCCTATGTTACCATGACATCAAATGCTGGAGGAGAAAGTGGCAAGCTGACGCTGATATCACACATATGCTCTGATTCGAGTTCAGACTTTTTAAACTCTGCATATTTTGTGAATTAGCTGCCTTGCAGCTTGCATACTGCCCTCATTGGAAGTGTACAGTAGTTACTGAAGAGTTTCATAAAAACCCCGAAAAGGGGAAGTGAAACTCAGGTAAGGTTTTCGTTTTTGTGAATTAGAACTTAGAATGTAGTCTATGAACTCTGGAACTGGTGTCCTGGCTGCCCAGGTTGGCAGTGTTATAACTTTGCCATCTCTAGTGGCAGTTTCTGGTCCGTCCAAGCATAATTCATAGCGAATTACCAAATACCAAGAAACTCAGTAGCGATTTTAGAGATAACTTTTCTCTGTTGTGTTGTGTAAGATTGTATCATTGTAATGGTAACATGAATTAGCTATGAATGGAATAGCTGTAAAAATGTCATGCCTCAATTTATTATTGGGGAGTCTGCACTCTTTTTTTTTTTTTTTGTTAAATCTTTTAGAATGTGTTTTGTGACTTTGTCACGTGTTAAGAGAAAGGGTGAAATTATAAGTGAGCCTGCAGCCCTGGTTAGGTACCAATGTACCATAGTACGTCCGGTTGGGCTTGTACTTTTGGGCCTGGGTTCAAGGCTTTAGGGTCTTGATTCAAGAGGTTGGTGTTTGGAACTATTTGTGTCGAATAGTACTCCCAGGAGTGTCATAATATGGGGTAAGTGTAACTCTTAGATCAGAAAAATTATTTGATTCTGTGTTGGTTCCTACCACAACATTGAGTTTCTTTGTTTTCAACTTTTCATTCCATATTTGTTGCATGTTAGATTGCCTATGACATTGTTTCAATTTCGTTTTTGGCTATTTAGTGTTTCCTACCTATGGCTTAATCTTGTCATATCCCTTCTAGGTTAGTTATGTTTATGTAACATTTACTATCTTCAATAAATCAACACCCCGCTTCATTAAGAAAAAGAAAAAACACTTACAAGATCCCAACCAACTGATATTTAAGGATACTTTTCTTTTTTCTAAAATGGAGACAAGTAGAAGTTATTACAACAATTAACACATCTTTTTTCCGTAAAGAAGAAAGTTAGAGAATTATAAGTAATTCCAGTCAATCTCGTGCCATATCTTATATTAATAAAGCCAGAAGAGAAGTCAAAAAGTTAAAATTTTGAATTGCCTAATTTGTCCAAAATTTATTAATCACCACTATATGTAGGTATATTCTTATGAGAGATAACAATGTACTTGACAAAGAATAAACCCAAAAATAAAGCATTTTTTTTACGGTTGTTCACCCACAATTTCTATAATTGAAGAGAACTGTCAGACTATAATCTCAACACATCTGACAAGTATTAGGCTAGTTCTCTATTATGCAAGAAAACCCCACTTGGACCAGTTGTAACATAGAGGTATTAGACTTGATCAATTGTGGTGACTGGTCAGCAGCCACAGTGATTAGTTAGATATGTTTTTTCTAAATTTTATAATTATGTATATGTACAAAATTAAAATCGCTTAAGAATTAATCCGTACTAAGGACTGAAAAAATGAAAATATCACTTTCAGAGAGGATTCTAATTCGTGATATCACCACTATTTCATGAGGAACCCTTGATATTTCGCGATATTAACAAAATTCTCACGAAATCATCGATAGTTTCTCTCCACGTGGTCCCAAAATTTAATAAATTGGACAAAATAAAATTCACAACCAAGGGGAGTCGAACCCGGGTTGCTATGAAAACGTCACCACTCCTCAACCACCCGTGCTAGGGTGCTGTATATATTACCTCACAAAAGTATCTACAAGTTTCCATAATTCTTTTTGAAAGTTTTATTAATATCGAATATTATCAATATTTCCATCGAAAATATCTCTTTTTCAGACTATCGAAACTTCTTTGATAGCCGATATTTTAGTCCTTGTTCCGTACTTTAAATTTGTGAGGTTTCATGTCAACACATCACAGCATCTCAACGTATATTTATTGTATCTTTTCATATTTATACATATCCAAGTATTTTGCAAAAGAATTGGATACAAAATTTGGATTAGAGAATGAAAAGGGCAGGCAGGCAACATGGGATGGGTGGAGATGCTTTAATGCCCTTCTAGATTTGACACGTGTCATCTATTTCTCACTCCTCAACTACACTACTCTCTCTCTCTCCCTCGCCCTCTTCCCTTGTCTTATTTTTCTCTGTTTTTATTTCCACTTTGGTTATTGGTATATTTCCATCTCCACTCCCCTTATTGCGTTTGCAAGTCTCAACCCCAGGTCAGCTGTATGTGTTTATAAAAAAGAAACAAAGACTCCCCACATTTGAGCTGATGATATTCCTTTTATATTGGTAAGTAAAGCATCCTCTTTCATCTTCTTGTTTCTTGATCTTTTGATCCTCTCCCCATGGATTTCAGTTGCTAAAGTTAAAGTCTTTGGACTTGGAAAATGAGACAGAGAGAAACAGAGAGAGAGAGAGAGAGGAAAAAGGAGGGAAGGTAAGACTTGCACAGTTGACAAATTAGGTAGTGATTCTTCTTTTTTTACCATCTTTCTTCCCTTTGCTTAATTATTGTCATCATAATTATTCGAGGAGAGAAAGAAAGAAAGGGTGAATGAGTAGTGCGCTTTCAATTACAAGAGGCTGAGATAGCTTGCCTCAGATCCAGGCAAGTCAAGTTTATTTGTGTGTAATAAAAAAGGTGCTTCCTTTCATGGGTTTTCCTGTGATTCCTGGGCTTTGCCTTTCTTGGGTTTCTTTCTCATGACCCCCCTTTTGCTCTGTCTTTCTGGTCTGTTTAGATAAGGGGTTGGTTTCTAATTCACTCTGCCTTTTGTTTTTTGTTTTTTGTTTTTGTTTTAGCATTTATAAAAGTTTGCTTCTTTCTTGCTGTAGTTGATGGAAGTAGATAGAAGAAGAGTCCAGAGAAGAAGTTGATAAGACCACACATTTGCATGTCCTTTTTGTATAATTAGGGGGGGGTTAAGTTTCTTGGAATGGAAGCTTGGATCCATTGTTGTTGACCAGATCTGACTACCCATTTCATTTTCACCACCTTTTAGCTCATCCATACATTCACATCTCCTGAATTGGCACCCACTTTTAGCCTTTGTTTTGAGTGTCAAGAGCATGGAAATTAGTTTGCTAAAACCCACTGTTCAGATTCCTAAATCATTCTTACTAAGAAAGGAAAGTCATAAGTTTATCGAGAAATGACTGGTCAGTTGATGTTAGAGGGTTTGAAGGGTAACTTGTTGTACTGCCCAGATAAGAATTTTGATGGAGGAGATGTCACCGGCGGTCGCGGTACCATTTAGAGTAGGTAACTCAGTCTGTGATAACCCTACTATAGCTACCCACATGAATGTTACCAGTCTTAAGCTAATGACAGACACTACTGGATTGCTATCTGATTCTGTCACCAAAAGTTCCACTGAGGCGGTTGCAGCTGGACAAGAGGATTGTAATTGTAGTCATTCAGGGAATGAAGTTAGTGTTGTTGCAGTATCAGCTGCAGAAGAGGAAGAGGGAGGAGGAGATCTGTCGTTAGATATGATAACTCAAGATGAAGGTGATCGGGCTTCTTCTGGTAATTTGATAGCTGGGGAAAGTGAGGAAGATGATTGCCTTTCATTGGAAGGTGATCGGGTACTTGATAGCTCTTGTTCGTTCTCAGTGGCGAGTGAGTCAAGTAGCTTGTGTTTAGAAGACTTCCTGGTGTATGAGACAACCTCTGAAGGAGTATCATTGAGTTCTTTAGACATTGACAGGAACAGTTGTTTAAATGATGTTGCTAAGGTGGGGGATGCTGGTGATTCGAAAATTGAGACTAAAGATCCACTTTCTTTGTCGGTGAGCCATGAGGAAGAAATTGGTCATGGGTCTGATCCAAAGGCGTCTGATGTTGTTCAATTGCCTGTGGAAGTAGGAGTCAAAGAAACAGTAAGCCGGAGTGTTTTTGAGGTAGAATATGTTCCACTTTGGGGGTTTACATCCTTGTGTGGTAGAAGACCAGAGATGGAAGATGCATTAGCATCAGTGCCTCAGTTTTTGAAGATTCCAATTCAAATGCTGATCGGTGACCGAGTACTGGATGGCATGAGCAAGTGTATAAATCAGACTGTTCATTTCTTTGGAGTCTATGATGGTCATGGAGGCTCTCAGGTTTGGTTACTTATATTTGATGCTATCGTTATGCAATAATTTCTACTTCATTTCCTGTATGTGATCTCTTTTCACCTGTAACCCTGCTTCATGAAATTGTCTTTCACTTTGTTCAGGTGGCAAATTATTGTCGTGATCGTATGCATTTGGCTTTGGCTGAGGAGATAGAAGCTGCCCAGGGCCTAGATCACACAAGTATCAAAGATAATTGCCAAGAGTTGTGGAATAAGGCTTTTACCAATTGTTTTCTTAAGGTTGATGCCGAAGTTGGAGGGAAGGATGGTCTTGATCCTATTGCCCCGGAAACAGTTGGTTCCACTGCTGTTGTTTCCCTTATTTGTTCGTCTCATATCATAGTGGCAAACTCTGGTGATTCAAGAGCAGTTCTGTGTCGTGGGAAAGAACCTATGGCATTGTCAGTAGATCATAAAGTAAGAAATTCTATATTTGAAGTCTTATACCTTATATTTTATGACTGATTATTGAAACTAATCTGTGTTGAATTTTGTTGTCAATAACTGATTATGGCAACCGATTTTAGCCAAATCGAGAAGATGAATATGCAAGAATTGAGGCAGCTGGAGGCAAGGTCATACAATGGAATGGGCATCGTGTGTTTGGTGTTCTTGCTATGTCTAGGTCAATAGGTATGTAATTAAACTTAATTTTTCCCTCTAAATTAATTCTCTCTAGATGGTTTTTAATTGAATTTCACCAAGGTACGTACTCTGTAAGTCATTTTGAGAGAATGTTCCCTAGTGTATAGTGACTTTCATTGCTGATGTATCTCATCCGAGTTAATCATCAATGGTTAAATTCCATGTGGATTCTCTGTTTGAGACACACAAAGGCTATTTCTATTATTATATTGGTGCCAAATTTAGACTTTGGGTTGTATAATATTAGGCAAAAAAAAAAGCAAAACACTGAAGTTATGTACTACGGAATATGCATAAAACTTGGTCAAGAAACTTGGATGTTTGATTCTAGTATATGTCAATAATTCGAACGTGTGTTGGTCCAGGGTAGTTAGTTTCATGAGTAGACTCAATGAAGAGTAGGGTTTGTATTTGTGAAATGGCTGCCTTTTTCATGGTGCCTTTTCTGACAAAAAATCATATATCTAGTATAAAAGTTATTGAACCTAGTACATAAGTCAAATATAGAAGTTTGGTCCGAACTATTGTCCTTAAGACAGACATATATTCTTACTAGATACGTAGAACCAGTGCATGCTAATTTCAGCAGCTAGCATATAACAATTTCAACCTTGGTTTTGGGTTGCAGGCGATAGATATTTAAAACCGTGGATCATTCCAGATCCAGAAGTAATGTTTATCCCTCGAACCAAAGATGACGAATGCCTTATTTTAGCCAGTGATGGTTTATGGGATGTTATGTCGAATGAAGAAGTGTGTGACCTCGCTCGGAGACGAATACTCTTATGGCACAAGAAGAATGGTGTTACACTTCCATTGGAAAGAGGTGAAGGAATTGATCCTGCTGCTCAAGCAGCGGCGGAGTTCCTTTCCAGCCGTGCCCTTCAAAAAGGAAGTAAGGACAACATCACGGTGATTGTGATAGATTTGAAGGCTCAGAGGAAGTTTAAAAGCAAAACATGATGTTGTTGCTTCATCCCTCGTTCTGGATCAGTCACCTTTAGCTGTATGATATCTGATATATTGTTGCCCATTTGTTTTTCGCCTGGGCTTCATTGCTTATTGAGAACTGCAGTCTGTATGTATCACATAGAACGTCTGCAATTTTAGAATCTTTGGTTTAAAACTGCTTGATAAACTGTGCCCAGTTCTGTCTTTGTAAATCTTAGCAGCATGTAGTAGGGATAGGACATGGTGGCAGTATGAATCTTTTAACATTCTGGGCAAATTGTATTCATTATTGCCTCCGAGTTAATCAGCTCAGTGAGGTAGATACTTCATTATTTTCAGTGTAATGCTTGCTATCATGCTCCTACCGGTGTCAAGCTTTTATGCTATGCTCTCCATTTGATCCCTTCATAGGAAAAATTCGAAAGATGAATAACAATGAAACTATCTATATGGAAAAGAAAAAAGCATTCCTGTTCATCCGATCATATAAGAGACTAAGATTGGCATCTTACATTTTTCTGACTTTCAGGTGTAAAATCCTTCCAAATTCTTCCTTGAAACGAATAGATCAAAGCCAGTTGCTGGAATGCCTTGAAACCAACTCTGTCAAAATGTTGGCAAGTTCTTTCTCGCCCTGAACACTCTGAACCCACTTGGCGTTAATTTGCACTCGCTCAATGCTCTGCTTCAAGGTTCTAGTCATGGCAGAGTTAGGATGGGCTCTCACCTGGTTTGGGCTGCCAACCAAGCTTTCTGCAAATGGATTAAAAAAAACTCATTAAGGTTTAATAAAGAAAAAAAAACAAAAAATAGAAGTCTGGATAAAGGTGAGTCAAAACATTTTTTCTTGCCCAATGACATTGGTTATCCGACAGTCTTTTAAGTTTTAAGTATATGTACCTTGGTACGCAGCAATGCCATGGCTCATGTGTCATGTGTGATAGATGTTTGTTCACGTTAGGTAGACTATACAGTGCTCATTAACAAAGATACAGAGATAGTGTACGGCATACTTTTTGCATCCTATTATGATGCAAATATACCAAAATCTATCTTAAGTCAGAATAAATATCTGTAAAGAGAAACGCAAGAACTCCGGCAACCCAATGAAGAAATGAATTGGCTTTACACTTCTAGGTTGTCAATGCCTCTGTGTTATATCATTTCAGATTCGTTAAGAGGTCAACATGAAGAGACAATGTAGTCGGCCATTAACGCTAATTCCACACTAGAGAGAATCTCCAACCCAAAACCTAATCTGGCAAGTTTGCCATACACCTTCCATTAGAAAGATTGTTGTAGGTACTTCAGAAGTGGTTGAAAAAGAACTTACCCTGCAGAGGACTGAAGAAGGCCAATAAAGAAGTGATTGATAAGATCAAGTAGCTCGGGTACTGCATCAGCTGCAATTCTTGCAAGCTCACGACTAATCTCTAAAAAGTGAGTCCCAGCATTACACTAAGGTCACAGTAAAATAAACAAACACGATAGGGAGGTTATCCTTACAGAAATAAAATTTGACAGGATGGTATAGTCAAGTTCCTCTTTATAAGCAGCCAATAAGGTAAGCAGCGAAGCAAAAGGCAGCTGACGAGCCATAGAAAGGGCATATGAGTCATCCAGGATGCCTATTAAAGTACATAGTTGATCAGTACCAAAACTTTTCTTAGTAAGGAGATAAGTATGTGTATGTAAACAGTAAAAATGAGTTCCAAATCTGTCCGTTGCGGACAAGTGTTTGTTCTGTATAGCATTTCTTAGAGTAGCTGCAAGTTTCTCATCATACTTCACCCTGTAAAAACCAGATTGATCCACATTGATTTTTATCCAACTGCATACTGTACTATTTTTAGTGCATATGCTTCCACTTCCAGTTTCTGCTATTGAACAACCCAGAAATTCCTTTATGTCAAGTGTTTCAGACTTAGTTTTGAGTAGGAAGCTCTTGCGTACATCATATGAGCCACAGCATAATGTTATTGGCACAATCCATTCGCCATTGGCTTGGGAACCACTTGATAAGCCGAGCATGTAGAGATGGAGAGTAGTTCTCTTAGTGTTGATGTATGTAAAGAGTGAAGACTACGTTTTGCTGCACCAGTATCTTAATATATGGAGGTTTTCAAAGTTCGTGAAATTGTCCTGCGCTACACTCAATTCAGCAAAAAAGAATTAAAAAAGAAAAAGAGGAGCCATTGATCAGATCAGATCTTTGGCGGGAAATTTATGTAGTGAATCAGGGGTTGGATTGAAAATTCATGAATACAATATTATCAATTTGCTTCTGTCCTTTTATTAGTATTGGAATTACATGACAAGGGAGACTTCATTCTTGGAGTCCAACGAGCAATCTAGTATTTCCTGTATGCCAACTCTGTCACTGCATCAGAAAGGTTCTTCTCACCCAGGATGCTCTCAGCCCACTTGGCGTTGATCTTTACCCGCTCAATGCTCTGCTTCAGGGTTCTAGTTATGGCGGGGTTGGGATGCGCTTTGAAGAACTCCTCTACTTCCTTTACCTTGTCTAAAGACGCAAACTGCCAGAAGAATAAGGTAACCGGCAAAGGAAAAGGCATTAGAAAAATGGCTTCTAATTTCTCGGCGGGAAAAACTCTCAAGACAACATCTATTTTCGAGAGACAGAGAACATACATGCGACACAGTTGCACTGACAAACCGAGTAATCAGAAATCCAGAACCCCAGGTCTTCGAGATGTGCTCCCAATTATTCTGTAAGTTCCATCATCCAGAGAGCAAAATGAAATCATTAAGAGAGTTATATTTACAGGTAAGCAATTCTGCAGTTTGAAATAATTTCTGTGCTGAACACCACAATCAGACTAATACAGCTGCCCAACTAATGGTGAAATTAGTTTCCATAGAAGATGACACATTTTCATGTAAACTAATCGTGCAAAATATGAAAGCTCCCATCCCCATATTTTGTTTCTAATTAGATAATTGCTATAACTTATAATTCTCCTATACCCCCTCTTGTACAATATCCTTGGAAATTACCTTCAGCCACGTCCAAGCTGTTTCTCGTCCTTTACTACCAACAGCTAGTCCAAAGACAGCATCCTGACTACGGACCTATAAATGTGCATTCAATGTCAGTACCATCGACCTATTACATACTCTATTTCTTACTTGTATATTTTCAAACTCCAATTAACAAATATATAGAATACCTCTGAAGTCAACAAAAAGTTGAGAACTTCCAGTATTATGTCCAAATCTGGACATGATGCTAACGAACCTACAGGGACAGAAAGATATGTTACTGCATAAGCTAAAAGCCTCAAATTTTAATATGATAGATAAATTGATTATTATTACCTAAAATGCGGGTCTTCTCCTGGCTTAGATCTGTCTCTCTGTAAACTTTAAGCAGAGATTCAAAACCCGATCGGTTAGATTTGGTTACTCGTTGCATTACAGCCACATATGCTGCCTGCAACAATAGTACATAACAGATATTAGTAGAGTGCTAAACACGTATGTTTAATTGATATTTACATATAAAGAAAAAACAATGGCTTCTTTGTTGGGTATAAACACCAACCCTTCTTATGTCAGGAGGAAGGAGTGGTGTATTTCTGTCATCTAAGAAGGCATTAAACCGTCTGATTGCTTCATCCATTGTCAGATCATGTCCAAATAAAGCAAGGGCAGTCAAAAGTTCTCCTCTCAACATTGCATCCAAATGGCTCTCACCCGGTTTTGGTTGCCAACCAAGCTTCCTGTAGATGTAGTTGAGTATAGATAATAAAACAATTAACCAAATAACGAAAGATGAATTAAAACTGGACACATAGTTTGGGACTGTCAAACATACTCTCCCTCCCTAAGCGTTTACATCAGATGATCATACCTAAAGCAGTAATTGATGTTTTTCCACATGCCTATGACTTCAACAGGTCTCTACTCACATAATGCATATACACTTTGCTAGCAATCATAGAAATTCTAAAATATAAGATTTTATATTTCGTGGTAAAGGTCAGCATGTCTGTAACTCAGTATAAAAGAAGGAAAAAATTCAATTATGAAGCGCCTATGGTGCTCCATTTCCTCAGTGTGACACTTACACCACCTTCTTCATACATCACCATATTTCAACAGGTTTTCAATTTTTAACACTAAATCATTTGTGTTGGACCTTAAACTCCTATGCAGCATCACTTTATTCATCTATATATCCCATGATCTTCTTTCTCTACAAAGGCAATTTAGCAAATTTGCAGATGACTCTTATTATCTGTTGATATTTAGATATGATATGAAACCAACTCATATCGGTTAAAACAGCAGTGGACATAGCAATCTAATTGTTATAAAATCTCTATTTCATATCGTATTAGGTACTATAGCTGTACATGAAATAACCAACTTACTCTGCAGGGTACTGGAGAAGGCCAATGAAGAACTGATTAAGGAGATCCACTAGCTCGGGTACAGCATCAGCAGCAATTGCAGATCCCAGTAACCCTGCAGCTCTTATACTTCTCAGCAATGTACAGAGATAGTGTTCCCCATCCACACCCAACATCAAGAACACTGTAGCCATCTTTAATCTGCGACCTTTCACAGTACATCTCCAACATTGCCTTCTCAGCATCCTCCAAGCTGCTCGACTTATCAGTGAAGTAACAACAACTTCACCATGTCCCAGTAGTCCACACCAAAACCAAATCAGCTCACAAAATCATCGAAACTATAAACCGCTAATCCATATGAAAATGTGGAATAACCTATATTTGAGATGTTTCCCGAGCACCAACTTGAAGAAAGAAGTGGGAACTTCATAGTGTTGAGCTTTAGCATCATCAGTCTTGATAGCTATCGGCATCTCCTTCAGGGCTGAAAGTAATGAAGTCACTAACAGTAAGACTTTCACTTGCAGTTTTGTTCAACGTGGTGAGCAAGGTTTGAGATGTACTTACAGTTAACGAAGTGGAGTAGTTCGGAGAGCTGGAGCTCAGAGGAAGGCTGGTAGCCGGAGCGCAGGCGACTGGCTAAGAGCAAGCGCGTGAAGCGCCTTATAATGGCGTCCGGTAGGAGATTCCGCTCCAGTGAAGCTAGAGCAAACCGGACGGTAGCGTCGTAGGGCGCCTGCATCACTCGATCCATTGTTGCTCTACTGCCGCTGTGTTCCTCGTGGTTTCTCTGCTAGTAGATAAAGTGACAGCGGCAAGTAGTGGGACTCTTTTGTCTTTGGCTCTGGTTCCTCGGATCTTTGGACCATGTTCTATATTACATTCGTCTAGTTAAAAAATGGTGATCTTACCGCCCAGATGATGCCACGACAGTGCACTCGTTAAGCAAACAGAGGATGTGAAACTCATAATGAAATTCACTATTGAGATGACGATCATAAAGTAATATGTGTTTTACATTCAAAATTAATTAGTAATGGATGGAGTGGTTCAAACTCTTATAAACTCATAAGCTAGATCCAAATTTCCAATGTGAGATTTATATTCTCAACATGCCCCCACACGTGTGGTGAATTTTCAAGCCATATACGTGGACAATATTTTAGATGACGTGGAGTCCGTGTGGCCATTTCGACTTCACACGTGGACGTGGGTAACTTGGCTTTGATACCATGATAAAGTGATTTGAGGTTCACATACAAAACCAATTTGACAATAGATGAAGTGACTCAAACCCTTATAAACTCATAGACTAAGTCCTAATTCCCAACGTGTTATTTATATTCTCATGCGTCTCAAATTTTTCGGCTGAAATAAAAGTGTTGTCTAAATCAAGGCCTTCCATCTAGAGACACGTGAATCAAATGTTTTATTTTTCTTATAAATATTTCTACTATCCGGTCATAATTTTTAAGCAATTAAGAAAAAAGGACTTTGTATTACCGATATTCGGTCCCGATTATTAACTGTGTTGAATTTTACGTGTCATCATCTTCGCAATTCACTTGACAATCAAATTTCTATATTCTAGTTTTACCCTTTTTATATCTTTGTTACCTCATATTCATAAATTATTGCCAAACGCAGTTTTTGTGCCCATTTCTTCAATCTATCCACTAGTACTCGCAAGCACAACTACAATCATTGATGTCGTTAATGTCATCTCGAAGTTGTAGTCATGCCTAGGTCGATTGAGAAAGTAATAATCTGCACGTCTAGAAGTGGAAAACGGGCCGAGTCGGGCTGATCCGAGCTAAAGTCATGCACATGTCGTACTCGGCCCAGTTTATTTGCTTAAATATTTAGCCCGGTCCGGATCACGGCCCAAGCTTATGTCGTATCAGGTCAAGAAGTGGGCCGGCCCGGCCTGGCCCATTAGCATTATAATATACAATTAACATACAAAAAAATTGTATAATAAAATTATTTGTTCTATATAACTAGTTATAATAGTAAAATACATAAAATATTACAAGACACTCTTATTTCTAAAACGTTACATGTGTCAAATTACTATAACTTTATCACTACTTTGATGATATTTGTGACATAATGTAATTAAAATAATGAAATAATCAAAAGTTTATATTTTAAAATGTCTAATATTCAATATTCATTATTATAATTATTTAAATATTTATATAAATAATATAAAAATATATGTTTAACAGGTCGACTCATGAATTTATTGTTTTCGGCCCAAAACAGGCTCAAGCCAGACCCACGGGCTAAAATTTATAGGCCCAGTCCGACCTATTATAATAACTGACTCAGATCGTGCCGAGCCACTTTTTAACGGGCCGGACTCAAACTTTTCAGCTCACTTGTCACCTTTATGCACATCCCAAAGTTTCTTCCTCTTCGATCTGGAGACTCAACTGAACGGGTCAAAAATCATACTATATATAAAATAACCTACATCTCCTTTTTTTTCCCTCTTTGGTCATAATTCTTAGGAAAATATGAAATTCGAGTTGATAAAGAGAAAACTTATGTTATCAAAGAAAGAAAAATGAAGTGTGGATACTGTGACATAAGAAGAATAAATATCGATATATCTAACATGTTTCCACAACGCACACCCCATAGGTGCACTTCTACCGTTTCATTTTCATTTTACATAATAAGAACTAGCATCAGTCCACACACGTTGTGTGTGAAAACAAAATGTTTTTTTAAATTAAGTGTTATAACATGTTCATTTTACAATAACATGCGATGCAAGAGTGATTATGCATTTTCGTTTTAGTTAATAAATTATATTTTGATTATAATAGTATAGATAATAACGTTGAGTTTTTTATTCGAGAAAAATAATAATGTTGAGTTGAGAGCGACTGTTGTGAAACATATAATAATGACTACTTTCTTTTTCTCAAAAAAAAGAAAGAAAGACTAATTCCTTCCTGGTTTGGGCCAAGCCCGACTCATTCAACCCCGACCCAATTCAGTCAGAGGTACAATGACGATTGTAACCCGGGCACAGTCTCTCTCTCGTGACGACTCAACTACCACACTGTCCAACGAACCAGACAAATCTTTTATACTTTCTTCACGTGAAACTTGCCGGAATTTTTTCCTCACGATTCCCGAGGCAACCTTTAAACCAACCAAACGACTCGCCGTAGCTGCTTATCCATCTGCTCAGGGGGAAGAACAGTTCTCACCTCAGTCAGGTCAGTATTCTAAACCATGGTGATTTTCTTTACAACATAATTCATTATTTTTTGTTTGTTTGATTAGGCAAGAAAGAATGCTGATTTGGGTTGTTTTTGTTATTTTCTATCTTTGATTTTATGGTCCGATAGAGTGTTTGAGATGACCAGAGAATAGCTACTGTTTGATTGATTTTGATGTAAAACATAAAAGAGGGTGATGATGCAGACAACCGAGTCTAAGAACAGCAACAGCAACAGTTCAGGTCAACTGTTGCGCGACATTGAGGAAATAAGCAAAGCCCTTTACTTGCACAAAGCCCCTCCCAAGTCTCTTTTGCCTCCTTATGATTCTTCACCATCCAAATCAGCTGATAATAACACCCGATTTTCGAACCCGAACCCATCATTTCTTAGGGAAGATTTGTCGCGCAAGGACAAGAAGACATCATCAGGTTGGAACTGGAAGAATCCCTTGAAGGCTTTGAGCCACATTGGGAACAGGAAATTCACATGTTGTTTTTATCTTCATGTTCATTCACTTGAGGGCTTGCCTCTGAGTTTCAACGATCTGAGTGTCTGTGTGCACTGGAAGAGGAAAGATGAGGTGCTTCAGACGAGCTCTTCGAGGGTCGAGGAGGGCGTGGCGGAGTTTGACAAGACTTTGATGCATAGGTGTAATGTGTATGGCAGTAGGAATGGCCCGAATCATTCGGTTAAGTACGAGGAGAGGCTTTGTTTGATCTACATTTCGGTGAATGGGGCGCCGGGGCTTGATTTTGGGAAGCATTGGGTTGATCTTACGAGGGTGTTGCCGCTTACATTTGAGGAGTTGGAAGGGGAGAAGAGTTCTGGTAAATGGTCGACTAGCTTTAACCTTTCAGGCAAGGCGAAAGGCGGTGTCTTAAATGTTAGTTTGGGGTTTCTGGTGACGCAGGATAAGGTTGCTAATTTGAGTGGTAATCCTAATGTTCCTCAGGTTATAGGTACTGTGCCAAAAAGGTCAGCTAGCTTGGATACTGGTTCTCAGATGCTTCGAAGAGTTGGTAGTGTGCCTAGTAATGTGAACCACAGGCCTCGGTTTTCATCTGAGACTTTTGATTTAAAGGATCGTCAGGAAGTTATGAGTGGATTGGAGCTTTCCAAATCGATAAGTTTCTTATGTCAGAGACTTGATGAGGGGAAGTTGTGTAGAGTAATGGAGTCGGATTCTGAAGATGTGGTCCCACTCAAACCCCAGCCAGGTTTGGACAGTGTATCTGCTAAGGAAATCAAAGAGTACGAGGATGATGAAGTTGAATTTACCATTGTTGAAGTTGGGACAGAAATACCTGAGAAGGAAAAGTTGAACTCTGATCTAGTTTCTGGTGGTGCTAATGATGAATCTGCAACTGAGAATGAAAATATCTATGTGGATGATGTCATCAAGGATTGTGATATCGACCTTGATGAGAAGACTATGATTGTTCCAAAGGATGTCTGTGGTGATTTTGTGGATGACTTTATGGTGAATGACATGAAACATGAAGAAGATAGCATTTGCACCGAAGGATCAAACATGAATGAGGTGGAGTCGGCTTCTCATGTGCAGTTAGTTTCAGAATCACCAGAGTTGAATCATTTATTTGCTCCAGAAGAGTGTCTTGAGGAGTTGGGCCATATGGAGCGTAAGTCAACTTACATGGCAAGTAAAATAGGTGGAAAATCACTTAGCTTGGATGATGTTACGGAATCTGTATCAAATGAGTTCTTAAGCATGCTGGAGATGGATGGTTGCATGAGTTCTGATAGTGAACCAGAGTCTCCTAGAGAACTTCTTTTGAGAGAGTTCGAAAAGGAGGCAATGAGTTGTGGAGATCTATTTTTAAATCTTGATTGGAATGAAGAGCAGCCAGAAGTTGGATCCTCTGTTTCACCAATATCTTTCTATGAAGATTATAAAGGAAATTTTGACTTGTCTATGATCATTCAAGCTGCTGAAGAGGAGAACCAGAGAGAAAGTGAGTTGTTGAAGAGAAGAAAGGCCAAGATTCTTGAAGGGTTGGAGACTGAAGCATTGATGCAAGAATGGGGATTAGATGAAAATGACTTTCAAAACTCACCCTGTATTCTTTCTGGTGGATTTGGCAGTCCAATTGATGCTGGTTTTGGTAGTCCAATTGATCTACCCCTTGAAGAACCACTGTTACCAGCACTAGAAGTAGGCTTTGGTCCTTATGTTCGGATGAGAGGTGGAGGCCTTCTGCGGTCTATGAATCCTTCACTATTGAGACATTCTAAAAATTGCGGGACCTTGGTCATTCAAGTCTCTAATCCAGTTGTAATACCGGCAAAAATGGGTTATGATGTGGTGGAGATATTGCAGCATTTGGCACTGGTTGGAATTGATAAGTTGCACATGCAGGTAAATAAGCTAATGCCTTTGGAAAATATAACTGGCAAGACAATACATCAAGTAGCACAGGAGGCAGCACCAACTGCAGTGGTCCCTGAAAGGTTTGTGAGCCAAATTTTTTTTGACTTTTTAAGTATTTGATATATTAGTGCATCATCTATTTGTGAGTTTACATCTTATGTTTGTTTCAGGCTTGAGCAGATTTTGTATAGTGAGAGCAAGGATGAAGGGTTTTTATCTAGTTGGAACTGTAATGACCTGAGATCAAAACTAGTAGATGGTGAGATGGGATCAGACTGTGCATCTCTGGAATGTCTTGTTCCGTTGGCTTTCAACAAGATTGAAGCCCTCGCATTGGAAGGTTTAAGAATACAGTCTCACATGTTAGATTCAGAGGCACCATCAAGTATATATCCTCGGTCTGTTGGTTGGATTACATCCTCACATCCAAATCACGGTGAAACTCTCAGGTCAGGAATTGGAGGAGGGTTGCAAATTTCGGTTTTAAATGATTTTGATGATGACATTGATGAATTGATGGATCTGTCTATATCATTGGAAGAGTGGTTGAGGCTAGATGCTAAAATCATTGCTGATAAAAATCAAAGCAGAGAGCAATTATTGAAAATCCTTGCTGCTCATGATGCCACGTACATAGATATGGTTGGTGGAAGTTTGATAGAAGACTGGAGCTGCAGTGATTTATCTGTTGGGAAATGTGGATTCTTAGGGGATAATGTCACAATTGCTCTCATGGTGCAGCTTAGAGATCCCTTTCGAAATTATGAGCCAGTTGGTCTGCCAATGCTTGCTTTAATCCAAGTGCAGAGAGTTTCAACCCATTCATTTCGAAAGATTTCTACCATGGTGTTAAATGATAACAGGGAAAAGGAGCATGATGGTACCCTCTCAACAGAGGAGATTAATGGCAAGGAAACAGAGAGATATGAAGGAGATGAAGAAGGCAATCCGCAGTTTAAAATTATTGATGTCCATCTTGCAGGAGTGGACACCAAGTCTGGCAACGAGCAGCTTTGGGGTACCACAATACAACTGCAATCGGGTTCCCGATGGTTGCTTGCTGCTGGTTTGGGTAAGACAAATGGTTTTCCACTTTTGGATTCAAAAGCCATCGTAAGATCATCACCACTGGTTTCAGCCAAGCTGCAGCATAGAGATAGTCTCTGGAGCATCTCCTCTACTTCTAATGTTCAGGACATGAGAGCTGCCCGGAAAAACTTGATTGCTCCCCATATTCGAAACCCTGATGTCATATTTGCTAGTGAAGCCATCCTGAACATGTAGATCGCCTGTTTTTTTCCTAGTACATATGATGCATATAATGCATTAATTTTTGTTAATAGAGTATATATATGATGCATTATATATTCAGACGAGCTATTTGACCATGTGGCAGACTTTGCCTTACAGGTAGTTTTCCCTTTTTGATTACATCATCTTTTGTGTTACACCATACAAAACTGATCGACGTGCTTTAATTTGAACCTAAGCACCTGTTGAACAAAGACCATCATTTTCATTTTCTTGTCATAAAATTATAATTTGCAAGCGACGTTAAAAGCCCTACAATGGCTCGACCTTTTGAGTTGACTGTTCATGCAAGTGCTCTAAACTAGTACACTCTGCTGAGCTTTAATGCAATCTGCTGCATTAGTTTGTGTAGCAAATTTGGAAAAACTTCTACTGACAGAAACTTTTATTCATTTACCAACTTCATAGATTGCACCTAACAAGGGTCACAAGGGAGCTATATTAGTTCCAACATCAGTAGCACCAGCAGCAGCTATCTATCTTCCTCTTCCTTCTTCACCAAAACCTGGATATTGTTCGTGAATTCAGGCGCTCCGATGGTTATGAGTGCCCTCATAAGTCGTAATTACAAAGGCTGGGTCTTCTTTATCTCTCTCAACTCTCTTTTTCACCGGGCAGCCGTCACATGAACACTTGTAGTAATTCCTGCCATCAACATGGTACTGTCAGATCACATGTATATATGTTTAAAACATCTATATTTGCTCTATCAAACTGCATGTATACCTTGGATTTGGGCTGTTTTTCACCATTTTTTTTCCATACTTCCTCCATTTGAACCCATCATCCAAAATCTCAACCTCTGATTTCATTTTGAAGGCCACTCTTTCTTTAACTTCACGCCTCTCCAGCATGCTTCCACTGTCATCTATTTCAACAGAACAAATGTCTTATGCATGAGATAGGGACTAGATATAGTAACAAAATGTAAATATATTGAAGTTTATGTTCTTACTGGTATTAGATCCTCCAGGTTGGCTGCTACTTCCACCAGAGTCATCATCATTTACTTGGTTAACTGAATTCGGAGTAGACCCTTGAGCTACATAGTTATGATCTTCACCAAACCAGTCACTCAACATCAAGTACTCCTCGAAATCCGGTTGACTGGAGAACTCATTCTCAGGTGTCTGCACTGATCTGTTGAAGTTGTTATTCGACATTTGGGCACTGAAATCTTTAATCAAAACGTTGATGGGTACGGATATATAATCTATCACCTCCATGTTGGCTTCTTCATCACCTTCCTAAGCAATAAAAGGAAGCTTCAATGTTAGTTCTGAGTAGCAATGACACATAGTATTGATAGATATATAGTAAGTAGAGGATGACTTGGTAGAAAGACTTCATAAAGTTTAAAACTTGAGAACGACTTTATAACTTGAGGTCTCCATGTCTCGTGCTTAGACCAACCCCTTCACATTTGGAATAGAATAGCAAGAATTGTAGTCAATTGTGATGGTGACTGAGCAATGCCAAAGCTTCATATATGCAGAGAACCAATGAGCTCCCTTTGGTTATATGACTTCTATGACTTCTATCTCACAAAATTTGGTTCCAATTAATCTGATTGAATAATGTCCCCTAGAACACTTCATTTCTTTCATTCATTCATGTTTCTCGATGCTTTAACAAGAATTGGACCTCTAGTCTCACGTTGAATAAGCGTGTTCACAATCCATACGGACTCGAGTGCACACAAGTTACGAGTGGAAGAAGTTGTTTAACCGACAAACTGGATTAGAAAATGTTGTATATTGTAAACTTGTAAAGGTTTAATTTATTTCACCTCCTCAAGATTCTTGTCAAAGGAATTTGGAGGACATATATAAATCTTCTTTTTTTTACATACATAAATCATAGTGTTGATGTTTCACTTCTCAATGGTCCAAGATATAGCCACTGTGCCAACTGTGTTCAAAGTACACGAAACTGGGATTTGAAACAGAGCCATCCTTCCACAATGCAAAATAATCAACAAGGAAATTTGCAAGTAACTTCCAGTGCCAATGCTAAAGGGTCCACAAGGAAATTGAATAAGAAGTTACTACCAGACCGGCCGTTTTCAGTTTCGGAATCTCCACCGAGTCAATATCAAAGTTTGGTAGCGGACCAATACTTTGGCAACATCAACTGTATTTAACATAAAATTATCCTATTATAGACAACAAAATATTAGCAGCATTCTAATTTTCAGGACGATTAGGCAACTGTCAAAAATCACTCCCTTTTACTTCCAGAAAGCAGATGGCTGCATGATTCATGTACATAACAAAAATCACTTCCATGAAGAAAACCTACCACGGTTTGTATAGAATTGACAGTAAAACTATTCCTACGACCAAAACTTCAACCATCAACTTGAAGTAAACCGTACTTTTTGAGGGGCTAAACCAATATAACTATAAGATTGTAAACAAAAATTCTTCGGGATCCAGATCAAAATTTACTTTCCTCTGGCAGCACTTCTGCCTTTTGGTTTTACCCTATTGACATCCAGAGCACGCTCTTCTATGAGGGATACAGGCGTGTCATGTTCCACTTCTTGGAGCCTTAAGCTCTCTCCAAATCTCTCATAGTATAGCAATTGCTGCAGCAAACAAGCAATGGAAAATGGACTGTAAATAATCTTATGGCAGGAGAAAGAAAAGAAATAACTGCAATGCACAGAGACAAAATCAATTCATATACCCTTAAAAAAGGCACGGTCCATAACATCAGGTCTGCCACATAAAACAACTCTTAGAAATTGCATAGAAATCATTAACATCATAAGACGTAAAGAAGAAGCAATGAATTTAACCTATTAGTGGCACCAACTACAAATACACCCCGCCGCTGGTCTTCACCACTTAACTCTATAAGTAACTGCAAATGTAGCAGTCAGTTCATCATCCAAAAATGTATGATATACAAGTATGTGCATGTATGGATGCGATAGAATTGGTTCAAGATTGTCTTTGCAGATTGTTTTACCTGGTTTACTAACCGCTCAACAACCCAACCCCTTCTTTACCCCGCCTTGTTGTCAAAGCATCCACCTTGTCAAAATTGGAGGGGGATATTAAAAAACTAGAAACTCACAGTAGTCCATTGGAAAACTTGTGCTCAGATACAAATAATAAGAATATAAATATGGGACGGCAACATAACCAATCTACTACACATAAGATCAATTCAACTTTACCACAGTAATCCCTATAAGCAGTCATATATGGATATAATAAACTATTCAAAACTCAGGAAGCGAGGATAACAAACCTCATCAAAGAAAAGTATGCATGGTGAGCATGTCCTTGCACGAGTAAATAATGTCCGCACTGCCAATGCACTTTCTCCAACATATTTATTCAGAAGTTCAGGGCCCTGATGTTTTGGAAACACCACAGAAGTTAAATTTGAATATCACAAAATATGCAACAGAACTCGAATTTCTCGTCACCAAAATTAAAGAATAAAACAATATGATACACCAAAGGACTGACCTTTATATAAATGAAATTGGCTCCTGCTTCATTAGCAACAGCCTTTGCTATTAGTGTTTTTCCACATCCGGGAGGCCCATAGAGCAAGAAACCTGTTTCTGAATTTATTCCAAGTTTCTGGAAAAAAAAAACAAGTCAGTGTCAGATCATAACAAATAAGCAACAATAAAAAGAACATAGGCATGACCATATGTATCTTGTAGTCTTATGATTATATTAATTGCTTCAGGTCAGCATTCCAAGACCCAAACCTTCTCTTTTAATGATAAAAAATATGAAAACAGCCAGTCTCTATGAAAATACATTAAACAAACATACCACAAAGATAAAAATAAAATGAAAATTATAGACAATAACTACCTCATAGTTTTCAGGATGTTTGATACGCCTAACTATACAAAGGCCGAATTCTTTCCTCAAAAGATCTAGCCCACCAACGTTTTCCCATTTTACATTAGGAATTGTCGAGAATCCTTCTCTTTTTGACGAAGGTTGAACCACTTTAACTGCTTCCTGAAGAATGTCATATAACAACAAGAAGTTTAATATTTCCAGCAGACTATGTGCATTGATTTCAATATTAAGAATACAAAGTCAGGGTAATAATTCCCTGTTTATTTTATAAGTTTCAACACTTGTCACTGAACCTAATGAAGAAATTAGCCAAGTGTTGTTTTCACATACAACCTGAGAGTGTCAAACAGCATTAAGTACACAACCTTTTCTCTTTCCTTCCTTCTTCAAGGTGATGTGAACTAAACAGAAGGCAGTGCCTAATCCAAGCTAGCTCTGGTATTTAAATACTTTTAGGTATGAGATATAATACAGTTTCAGTTTCCTAGCAGGGGGATCAGTTAAATGAAAAACCTTCATGATTTTCCCAATTCAAATCTCCAAGCATTGACACCATTTATTTTGCACTAGTACTAACTTGTTTTTCCCCACAATAAAACAGTAAATACAATCTCTAACTAAAGTTCCCAATAATCGAAAATGTAAGACATTATAACCAGCTTGATAACACCATTCACTACTAAGTATAACTAAGCACTACCTGAAACACCTGAGATGACTTCAGTGGCCGAAATCTGATAGAAGGGAATACCAGTCTCATTGGCAATGGCACGAGCCAATGTGGTCTTCCCACATCCGGGAGGTCCACACAACAGAATCCCAGACATTGGCCCAACACCGAGCCACGACTGGCGAAGCGGCCTAATAACCTCATCGACCACCTCCTCCAGCACTCCCTGCATTCCACCAAGTCACTAAACTTGGGGCCCGCATTCCTCTTCACCTCAACACCTCTAGAAACAACAGAGCTCTTGGCCTCACTCTCCGACTTATTCGATGCAGTCTTCTCCGTCCTCGGCGCCATTAGTTCAACCTTCTCCCGATCCATTTCCACATTCTTCTCCTTCGGCTGCTCCGCCGCCGGTTTGGATTTTCCGCCGCTTTTCGGATCGGCATACGATTCCCGCAGCATCGATTTCATTAAATCAAACTTAGCCTCCAACTCCTCGCCGTATACTGCGTCCTCCGACGTAGACTCCTCATCATCTTCTTCTTCAGACGCCGCCGCCGACGACGACGACGATGAGGATGACGGAGCGTGACCGTTACGCTGCTGGATTTTCCGAATGTGCGCACCCTCTATCTGCTGCAACCTCCCTTCCTCCTCTTCATTCCTCGCGCGCTTCCGCCGCTTACTACCGGCGAGCTCATTCTCCTCGTCCTCGTCTTCTTGCGACGGTAGCGGCGCTCGTAGTCCGGGTAGGGCTTCCACCACGGATCGTCTGAAATTGATGGAACCAAGTTCTATCAGTTGGAAGATTAATAGGGCAGAAGGGTAATATGAGGGAAGAAAGGAAAGGATCACTTCGAGGGATCTGGCCTCCAAACCTTAATAAGTTGAATAGTTCATTACTTGAGAATAGATTACAGTAAATGGTCATTCTTATATTCTTATATGGAGTAGATACACATTCCAGATTATGACTCATATATTATCCCAACCTAATTAATAACATAGGGAAATATGCCATAGATATTTCTAGACACATAATTCTAGATAAGCAGATACCAAAAAGAGAAATTAAAAACTCTATCATTCATCTCCTCTGGAAATAAACCTTGTCCTCAAGGTTGAGTTGGAATGAAGTCTGGAAACTTCTCCTTGATTGAATCATAAGGCTCTCATGTAGCATCCTCAATCGGTAAATTTGCCCACTTGATGAGAAGATCCACATCAGCTCAATTATTACGCTTAACAAGCCTTCGTTCTAGGATTGTTTCTGGTTCAAACTTGAACTCTCCAGAAAGAGAAACATCCGGGAGCTGACTTTGGGCAAAAACTTGAGCACCCAGCTTCTTTTTAAGACAAGAAACATGAAAGACAGGGTGTATTTTAGTCCCCTCAGGCAAGTCAAGCTTGTAAGCTACTAGACCAATGCGTGCAAGGACTTCGTAAGGGCCATAAAAGCGAGGAGATAGCTTCTTGGAGGCACGAACTGAAACTGAGGTTTGCTTATAGGGCTGGAGTCGTAGAAACACCCAATCACCGACATCAAATTGACGTTCACTGCGATGTTTGCCAGCCTGCTGTTTCATTCTAGCCTGTGCATCAACCAAATTATGCTTTAAGAGCTCCAACATTCTGTCTCTATCCCTTAGGTCACAATCCACTTGATGAACACTTGAACTTCCCTGAACATATGAAGTAATTAGTGGAGGAGGACGACCGTACAAAGCTTCAAATGGTGTTTTCTTGATGGATGAGTGAAATGTTGTATTGTACCACCATTCAGCCCAAGGAAGCCACTTGACCCAATCCTTCGGCCGCTCACCAGTAAAGCACCTCAAATAATTCTCTAAGCACCTATTAACCACTTCGGTTTGTCCATCCGTTTGAGGGTGGTAAGAAGTACTCATTTTCAGTTGTGTACCCTGCAAACGAAAAAGCTCTTTCCAAAATGTACTAGTGAACACCGGATCTCGATCACTGACTATGGACTGAGGCATTCCATGTAGCTTGAAAACATTATCAACAAATAATTGGGCAACAACAACAGCTGTATATGGATGAGATAAAGGACAGAAGTGTGCATACTTGGTGAGGCGATCAACTACCACATAGATGACATCCTTTCCTTGAGATAGGGTAATCCTTCCACAAAATCCATTGAAATGTTTGTCCACACATGCTCTGGAATTGGTAGTGGTTGTAAAAGACCCGGACTAACCATCGTTTCGCCCTTGTTTCTCTGGCATAAGTCGCATTCTTCGACAAACTTTTTTATTTCTTTGCGCATCCCTTTCCAGTAAAAGGCGCGGGAGAGTCGTTTGTATGTTCGAAGGTAACCAGAATGTCCTGCAGCTGGTGAAGCGTGAAATTCATGGAGTATTGATGGTATTTGAACTGAGTGAGCCACTAGAACAATGCGACCCTTGCGTCTAAGGTCAGTCTCATCCCATGTATAGTGACGAACAGCAGTTGGATCCTCTTGTATCTTATGAATCAACTTTTGGACTTCATTGTCTTCCCTCCATTCCCTTCGAATGTCATCAATTCCAGTAAAAATAGGAGATGAGATTGCCAAAAGTTCAGCTTGCTCCGGTAATCGTGATAAAGCATCTGCTACCACATTCTCCACTCCTTTCTTGTAAATGATTTCATAATCATATCCCATCATCTTTGATACCCAACGTTGTTGTTCCATTGAAGAAACTCTTTGCTCCAAAATGTACTTGATGCTTTTATGGTCAGTTTTGATCTTAAAATGTCTTCCCATAAGGTAAGTCCGCCACTTGGTAACAGCATACACTATTGCCATCATTTCCTTGTCGTAAACGGACATTTGCTGGTGTAATGGAGAAAGAGCTTTGCTAGTAAAAGCCAATGGACGACCTTCTTACATTAGGACAGCATCGATTCCAACACCGGAGGCGTCACATTCCAACACAAAGACTTTACGAAAGTCTGGTAAGGCAAGTATTGGAACTGTAGTCATTGCTGCCTTCAATTTAACAAAGGCATTCTCAGCTTCCAAATTCCATTTGAATGAATCCTTCTTTAACAACACAGTTAAAGGAGCACAGATCTTTCCGTAGTCTTTGACAAATTTTCAATAATAACCAGTCAATCCAAGGAATCCCCTTAGTGCACGGACTGTCTTCGGAGTCGGCCAATCCACCATGACTTTTATTTTTGACGGGTCCGCTGCTACACCTTCTTTGGATACTATATGACCAAGATACTCCACCTCCGATGACCCAAAGCTGCATTTGGATTTCTTTACAAACAAGGAATGCTTACGGAGAAGGGTAAAAACAGTACGAAGATGATTTAAATGATCATTCCATGAAGAACTATAGACTAGGATATCATCAAAGAATACTAAAATGAACTTACGAAGATGTTGCCTGAAAATATCATTCATCAGGCTCTGAAAAGTGGACGGGGCATTCGTGAGACCAAACGGCATTACTAGGAACTCATAGTGGCCGTCATGAGTCATAAATGCAGTTTTTGCTATGTCATCTTCATGTACCCGAATCTGATGGTATCTGGCTCGAAGATCTAGTTTGGAGAAGTATTGAGCTCCCCCAAGTTCGTCCAGCAACTCTTCCACCACCGGAATGAGATATTTATCTTTCACTGTAATTTTATTTAGCGCACGGTAGTCCACACATAATCTCCAAGACTGATCCTTTTTGCGAACCAATAACACTGGACTAGAGTACGGGCTAACACTCGGGCGAACGATTCCTGCCTCCAACATTTCCTGCACTATCTTCTCAATTTCAGTTTTCTGGATGTACGGATAGCGGTATGGTCCGACATTAGTAGGTTTGCTCCCTGGTAACAGAGGTATTCGATGATCATGTGTGCGCTTGGGAGGGAGTCCTTTAGGTGCTTCAAATACAATTGAGAATTCTGACAAAAGGTCCTCCAACTCGGGGGAATGAGTTTCTGCGTTCTGAGGACTCATGCTCCATGATTGAGTTTCTGCAGACTGCGTACTCATGCTCCGTAACTGAGCTAAAAATACTTCAGGCTCTTTCTCGAGAAGGCGTTCCATTTGGGGAGAGCTAACCATTGACACCTCACATGCATCTTTTCCTTGAATAAAATACTTTTTCCCATTGAGGGTGAATTTCATGTAAAGTTTAGCAAAATTCATGACTATATCATCAAGTGTCCGCAACCACCGTACACCAAGGACCACATCATATCCATCTAATGGTAACAATAGGAAAGGAGCAGCAATTTTCTGACCTTGCATAGTGATCTCCAGATTTGGGCATTTTCCAGTTCCAACCACCGGTCGTCCATCAGCAACCTTGACTTTGAACGGTTTGCACTCATTTACTGAACATGCTAAACGCTTAGCCAACTTTGCGTCAAGGAAATTGTCAGTGCTACCTGTGTCAATGAGTATAGTCACCAGCTGCTTCTTTATATATCCTTCAATACGCAAGGTCTGCGGATTTGCATAACCAGCCAAGGCATGAACATCAATGGGACTTTGATCATCGTCATCTGTATTGGCGTCTCTTACTGCTTGAGCATCACATTCCTCCTCTGAGTCTTCATCTTCTTCAACCGTTCTTGCTGGTTCAATCATCAGGATACGCTTTTGTTTGCACTGATGGCCTCGCTTCCACTTTTCATCACAGTACCAACATATGCCCTTGGCTGTCCTCTCCTTTAACTCTTGTTCAATAAACTTTTTTGGCGGATTTCGGACTCAAGTATCCCCATATTCAGGGTTAGACTTATGGAAACTCTTGTACTGTCGACGATTCTCTTCATTGAGCCTCTCTTCCTGCATTTGAGCAAAAGAAATTGCAGCAGACATAGTTCAGGGTTTATGTGCCTTTACCTCTCGCCGAATGTCTGGTCGAAGTCCTTCAATGAAAGTCCCCACCAATTGGCGTTCAGTCCAGTCACGAGCTCTATTAGACAACCGTTCAAATCGACTCTGAAATTCCACCACGGTTGTTGTTTGTTGAAGCTTTGTGAGCTCACCGTCCACATTCTCATACTCTGACGGTCCAAACCTTGCAAGCAACCCTTCGACGAACTCGTTCCAAGTAGGGACTCCATGACTTGATTCAAACCAGTCGTACCATTGAATGGCCTCACCATCAAGATTAATTGAAGCTATCTCAACCTTTATGGCATCTGGAGTTCGATGGAATCGAAAATACTTCTCAACTCTAGAAATCCAACCTGTAGGGTCTCCTCCTTCCCACCGAGGGAAATCCACCTTCATATGTGGATGACCCATATTTCCACCATGAAACCGCTGCTCTCCCTGATTTGAGTTGGTGTTGTTTGCCATGGAACCCGAGCTTCAATCATGTCGGTTTCTATCAAAAGCTTGGGTAATAGATTCTTGGAGGAACGCCTTGAGCTGGTCGAACTTCTGATCAAATTGGGCAGCAAGCCTTGCCTCGATCCTTGATTCCAATTGGCTCTCATTGACAGAGGACTGATTTGGAGCCATTGAATAGCTCTTCAAATCAAATATGCCTAACTGCTCTTTCTGTTTTCGCGTCAGGGGCATACACCAGGTCGGTGCTCTGATACCAACTTGATGGAACCAAGTTCTATCAGTTGGAAGATTAATAGGGCAGAAGGGTAATATGAGGGAAGAAAGGTAGGGATCACTTTGAGGGTATCTGGCCTCCAAAGCTTAATAAGCTGAATAGTTCATTACCTGAGAATAGATTACAGTAAATGGTCATTCTTATATGGACTAGATACACATTCTAGATTATGACTCATAGATTACCACAACCTAATTAATAACATAGGGAAATATGTCATAGATATTTCTAGACAGATAGTTCTAGATAAGCAGATACCAAGAAGAGAAATTAAAAACTCTATCAGAAATCTGTACGCTTGAACCGCGCGTAGTCGTCGTAACCGCCGCGGAGATGGTCCACGATTTCGTCGACGAAGGAGCGGTGGTCCAACTCGATCGAGGCCTCGAGACGAGCGCGGAACTTCCTCCAATCGAAGACCGACGAGCTCCGCCGTCCTCCGCCGCCGGACCTCCTCCCCCGTTTCATCTCAGCCTCTTCTTCTCGGCCCTCCTTCACAGTTGGCCCTATTCTTCTCTCTCTCTCTCTCTCTCTCTCTCTCTCTCTCTCTCTAGGGTTTAGGCGCATTAAAACGCAGCGTTTTATTTAAAACCTAAAACGACGTAGTTTAAAAAGCAGCCTTAAACAACCTCGGCACCTCCTGCGACTTGGATGGCGCGCACGAGAGTAGCCGCGACGCCGCCGTCGACGGAAACACGGCGCCGTATAAACATGGAGAGGTCGGCGCTGTTCGCCAGGAGAGAGGCGGCGAAGGTTTTGAAGCAAGTTCTGCAAGGCGACTCGCGGCGCCGCTCCGTGGGCTCTATCAAGTCGCTAGTTTACAGTCCCTCGGTGAGAAACAAGAAGGGAACTTTTGCTGTGGTCTGCGAAACCCTAAAGCGTAAGTTAAAAGAGGAAACAAGTTCATATGAAATTTTGTATTTAGTTTTTGCTGCGAAGAAAAGTGATTGTAATTTGTTTTCAGATCTTAAGATAATCAAACAGGTGTTGAAGGCTGCAGATGTTCTCAATAGCAAGTGGAGGGTACTGTTCTGTTTCATTCATATTCACAATCCCGTTGATGTTTATTTTAGCTAAAAGTGGTAAATTTACTCAGCATTTTAGTTGTGGTTCTGCAGAAGCAAGATGAGTTGGTGTACATTGTCACCTATGATATTCTTTTTGGTCAGGTAATTGAATGCTGCTAAGCTTGAGCTTGATTTGCTTTTAAAGTTCAATTCATGAGAGTTCATAGAAGTTGATAATGTTTAATTTTCTTCATATTTGCTTGCCACTGCAGCTTTCTTTTTTTTTTCTTTTTTTTTTCTCTTATGTTAGTAAATGAACTATGAATTTTATAGGTGACTTCATCAACTGGTGATGCGGAGAGATTTCTCTTGCTACGGAAAGGGGCTCTGCAGGCAGCTCTAGATCGCCTTTTAGTGAAGAAAAAAGTGAAGAGCGTTGAAGAGTTGATAGCTCTTGATCAGACACCTGGTTGGTGTTCATGTTCTTGTTTATCGTGCTTTTCACTTATAAATCTGCTAGAGTGGAATGAATTAGTTAAATTTAGGAATTTCCAGTTGTCAAGACTTATTGGTTTACCATGTTTGAAGTTTTAACTTTTAGGATATGAGTTGATTGGTGATTTTGATCCTGTTGCTAATTATTGTTGCAGAGATTTCAAAACCTCGGTATGTTCGTGTTAATACTCTGAAAATCGATGTCGATACGGCCTTGCTTGAGTTACAGAAACAATACAAGGTATTTCTTAACTTTTTTGTTTGAACCTTTTGCTTGAATGTAATTTTCTAGAGTACATAAAGAAATGTTGTGGTGGAGAGGCAAAAAACAATGAGCTTTCAAGCATCTCTTTCAACTTCAGACTTATCTCCCAAATTCTAATATGTTGCCTACTTTAACTTTTCTTTGTTATTCTGCTGAAGTAGACATGCTTGACCTTAACTAGTGAAGTATCCTGTCAATCATTGCCAACTGATGATAAATTAATGTGTTGTATTCAATCTCATGTGTTAAACTTTTAACCTTTCTTGCATCATGTTCTTTCTCATTTTCTTTGTTACATAGGTTCAAAAGGATGATCTGGTTTCAAACTTGTTGATTCTTCCACCTGGTAGTGACTTGCATGACCATCCTCTAATTGTCAACGGCAGTGTCTTCATGCAAGTAAGAATATTTAGTGTTCTTCATTTCATCATGGCTGTTGTTCATCTCTGTGGTTTTGATGTTGAATATTTTTGTCTTTACTGCTACAAAAGTCTACGAATATCTTTGATATAGTTGAGCTTATTTTGATCATTTTGTCACAGGGAAAGGCAAGCTCTATGGTTGCAGCAGCGCTTGCTCCAAAACCAGGGTGGGAGGTGGGTTGACTATCTACCTCACTATGTTTGTGGCTTACCTGTTGCCTGACATTGTTGTTTCTGTTCTATGTTTTGGTTGCAGAATTTGACACTAGTATCTTCTTGCAGGTTCTTGATGCATGCTCAGCTCCAGGAAACAAAACTGTCCACCTAGCAGCTCTTATGGGAAGTGAAGGAAAAATAATAGCATGTGAGCTCAATGAAGAGAGGGTTAAAAGATTAAAAGAGACCGTCAGACTCTCGGGTGCTTCTAGTATCCGTCAAACCTTCTTGTCATTTATTACCTGCTCATTCTCGTATTGCTTTTTGAAATAGTAGTCATTGAGGGTAGGCTTTCAGATTATTCCGAATTCATATGTCAGACTATCTTATGGTCCTTTTTATACTCTTCTATTATCACCTTCGTACGAAAAATTGAGTAGACACTTGACTTAACCTGGAATATAGATATAAAGGTTCTGCATGGAGATTTCTTACAGTTGAACCCTGAGGATCCTGCATATTCCAAGGTGAGACATATGTTGTCTGTTTTTACACGAGTTTTAGTTCAGATCTGCATGGCTTCTAGTACATATGGTTTTGATCAATCTGTGGGATAATATTATTGCTTGTTGCAACTACCATGAAATCTTGTTCACTTACAGGCTTTTGATGCGAGATCTTGTGATATTGGGATACTCACCTATACATTCATTGTTGCAGGTTCGCGCTATTCTTTTGGATCCTTCCTGCTCTGGTTCCGGGACAGCTTCAGCAAGATTAGATCATTTGCTTCCTTCCTCTGCTCCCGATCACTCTGCTGACTTCACAGAGACTGAAAGACTGAACAAGCTTGCGGCTTTTCAGAAAAAGGCTCTGGTTCATGCCTTATCTTTTCCAGAAGTAGAAAGAATTGTTTACAGCACATGCTCTGTCAACCAAATTGAAAATGAAGATGTAGTCAATTCAGTTCTACCTCTTGCCGAGTCTTATGGTTTTGAACTTGAAACAGCCTTTCCCAAATGGCACCGCCGTGGTCTTCCAGTTTTCAAGGGTGGTAAGCACTGCTTCTTAAGCTTCACATTCTCAATTCCCATGAAATCAATCAGATGTCCAAATTCTCAATCTTTCTGCATTTGTTGCCTTGCAGCTGAACGCTTGCTTCGAACTGATCCCGTGCAGGACAAAGAAGGCTTCTTCATTGCTTTGTTTGTGAGAAAAGGATCTTATCAATCAGAGGAACCTGATTTGACATATGCAAAGAACACTCACAGAAAACAGCACGCGAGGAAGAGAATTGTTGTACCACCCACTACCAATTTGTTTAAAATTTGGTCGCATGCAATGTTGAATAGGCCAACTTGTAGTTGTTGCGGATGAAAACAGAAACCTTGTTCTCTAATTTCTTGTTTAATTTCATTCAGCACCAGTTTTCTCTTCCATTCTAAACACTTGTACTGTCCACTTCAATTTAACAAGGAAATGTGAAATTGTTGTTTAAGTAGATTGCAAATCATAGCCAGTTTATGCTATGCTCGTCTTATTCTGTGTTACTCATTGTGGTAAATTGTTCATAGGATTACACTAAGAGAAGGAGAAAAGATGATGAAACTGCTAATTCATTGCTTCATAGATAAAACCATACATAAACACATATCCGATTGGAAAACGGTAGCAACAAAGCCACAAACCTAAAACACCAGAACTAAAATCGATATCGAGAAACAGACCAGCACCAAACACTTCATACCAACATCACTGTAATTATTCAGAAAGCAACCCACATTGACATGGCGCGCACAATCCTAGGCAATCTTGACCTCGATGGTCTTGGGCTTCTTCGGCTGAGGCGGGGGCAGCTTCTCCACAGTGACAGTCAGAACCCCATCTTGGCAAACAGCAGAAATGGCCTCGACATTAGCATTCTCAGGCAGCACAAACTTCCTCATAAACTTACCAACCCTCCTCTCCATCCTCACATACTTGGCCCCCTCCTTCTCATCCTCCCTCTTCCTCTCGCCGCTGATCAGAAGCACATTGTCATCCTCCACCTGCACCTTGATGTCCCCCGACTTGAGCCCCGGCATGTCGATCACGAACACATAGGAATTCGGGTACTCCTTCACGTCTGCCGGAGTGGAAGCCATGGCCTTGGCGTCACGGACGTATGTCCTGGTCGGAGCATTGAATGTCGACTTCTCGGTCTCCTCCGGGAGTTCCGCCAGGTGCTGCAGGGCAGTGATGATCGGAGCGTCCAGACCCATGATTCTGAAGTCCATTCTTCTCTTGGTGGATGCGGGAATGTTTGATTTCGAAAGCTTCTTCTAGATTTGGGTGCTTTGGGATTTTGAATTTTCTGTGTTGATGAGTGGGAGCAGTGGCTGTGGGGTTTTATAGGGTGGAGTGCGGTGGTGTTCATGGCGGTATAGGGGCTTATGGAAAGTTCTGGATACACGTGGAAGGAGGAAAGAGGATGTTCTAGTAGTTTCGTCTTTACTTCTTCCAAAGTTCCAATCTTCCATTACCGTCGAGAAGCTACGGGAAGTTGGAGAATAGAGTAACTGGACCGGGTTAGAAGATGAACGGCCCAATACATTTGATTTGGGCTCATGACAAGAAATCACCAACTTGGCCTGTAGGTGGAAGCTAAAAGCCCTACCTCCGCCACCAGCCACCAACCACCGCCAATATATTGTTTTCAGGGATTCATATTAAGCAAACACTATCGGATCATTTCTTGGTGACACTTCAATGTACACACGAAGGTTACAAATAACTAATAAGGATACATGGCTTCTTTTCACAAGTTACTTACAAATAAGATTACACACTTGCATATAAGGCTAGATTCATACTAAAGTATATGAAGGATGTTTATACAGCGAAACACAGGACTAAGACTAGAGATCGACCTAGCTTTTTTACATGTTTCTTTCTTATTCCTTATATGGATAGGAAAGGATAGACTTGAAACCAAAAAGCCAAAAATGAACGCAAAATGACCGAGATACAACCAAGGCATACGATGTTACGAACAGTGCAAAACCCGCAGACCTTCCTTGCAAAATGTAATCTAGGGGCTATTGCCCTGCTGGCCTTACGGTTTCTGTCCGCCGCCCTCGCCGCCTTGGAAACCACCTAGACCTCCTTAATCTGCACTTTGACCTTCTTGGCCCAACTGGCCACCTTGACCTTCTTGGGTGCTGACAACCCTCACCTCAATTGTCTTGCGCTTCTTCGGCTCCGGTGGCGGTTTTTTATCCACCACCACAGTCAAGACCCCATCCTGACACTCGGCACTGATCTTGTCTGTTTCAGCATTTTCCGGCAGCACAAACTTCTTGAGATACTTGCCGAGCCTCCTCTCCATCCTCAGGTACTTCACTCCCTGGTCCCTCTCCTTCTCCCTCTTCCTCTCGCCACTCACCACCAAGACGTTTTCATCTTCCAGCTGAACTTTGATCTGGTCCGGCTTCAGCCCCGGAACGTCGATCACAAAGATGAAGGCATTCGGAGTCTCCTTCGCGTCCGCTGGAGTAGTTGACATGGCCTTGGCTTCCCGGAAGTATTGGCGAGACGGCGCCTGGTGGCTAGACTGGTTGTTCTCGTCGGAGATGTCCAAAAGGTCGTGGAGGGCGTCCATCAGGTTGGTGTCGACGCCCATATTCCTCAGGGGGGTCATCAGGTCCATGTTTTACAAACTAGCTAACAAAGCTAAAACGTGGCTGAAATGTGTGAAGGATTATGGATGAGCTCTGATTTTGCTATTTGGTTTCTAACCCTGACGTTTTGGACGTGAGTTGTGATGAGATGGTTTATATAGGGTTTCAGTGGATGTGAGTGGATAAATTTGAAGAGATGTTGGTGCTTGCATCGACAAGCTTTACTTTGTGTTATCTGCATGCTCAACATTTGTAACAGAGGAACTCGGGTGACGCATGCTAGCAGCTTAGCTCGTATTTCGACTGCTGTCGCTATTCTTAGAACGACACACAAGCAACTATAAGTCGCAGGAGCATTCCAAATTCTAAGTATACGTAATAAAATCGTGACAAGCTTGAAGAAGATTAAACTTGAGAGAAAGAGAGATCGGTCGGTCGGTTACTGTGGCAGAAGCTGTGAGGTACTGAGGTTAATTAATATTTAAGCTCAGCCGAAACGTTTAAGTGTTCGGTGAATTTTGTACTTGTTGATTGCTACGTGGTTGTGCACTGGGAGATTGGACACCACACATGGCTGCGGCTCTCTTCCTTCGATTTTGGGTCCTATCAGGCTATCCTCATCAGAATGGTGACGAAGACAATACTGATGGAAGGTTAAACACTGAACTTCAACTTGACCAATGAAGTCTCTTTCACAGTTGTACCGGCGAATGTGAATATCCGATCAAACGCAGATGATATGACTGCTGCATGTAACGAAACTGTGGCCACATTCAGCCATTGCCTCTGAGATATTAAGATACCAAAACTGTGAACAGCACCCGATAACATTCAATCATTTCAATGTGAATGGGGACAAAAAACTTATTTGTAGAGCAAGTATACGTTCAATACCAATTTCCACTCGATCTTCCCTGCCAAATGCGCTATGAACAAACTTTACACACTCAAAACTTCAGAGTTCGCAGCGACCCAGCTGCTATAAGATTCTCACACATGATTTCCAAGAGGGATGTATATAAACACACTAAAAGCAACTATGTTCAAGAAAAACAATTGCAATAGACGCCTTTCAAATGCCTTCAACATCTTCCAAAACTGATTTTTCTCGGGGAAAATGAGAATAGGATGCCCGAATTTGGAGATGATACCTGCATTGAAACACAACAACCAGCATTTCTAGACTCAGGCATCGTAGCTTTATCTCTGTGGTTAAAGGTCATCAATGTCATATTCTTCATAAAGCGTATCATCTTCAGGTTTCTGCTTCATGCATCCAAACTTTCTTAGTAGCCATACTATTGCTCGGAGAACATTACCGATAAACACGAGCCCCATCAGTGCCAGCCATACAAGCACAGAGACTTGGGTCACATGATACAGATAGCCCCCCCTCTGCTGTCCTGGTGTCATAAATATCAGTCCGATAAAATATGTAGCAGTTAGCGCTGTGATTGCAAGCCACATGATCACCATCTGAACCCACAACCATCTACGCCGTTTCATAGGCAGTCCACTCACAAGTAGTAGAATTATGCTCAGTGATGAAAGGAAAGCAAGTGTATTGGAAATCATGAAAAGTCCATACAGCTTTGGTTGTGTATCAGCCATCACTGACTGGCCTGCATGGTGTGGATTATCCACAGGGTTGCCATTGCTGTCTTCAAGATAGTCTGACTGCCAAACACCGCCTGGTGGGTTTATTGCAGACTGAAAAGCCACTGTAGCAATCAGTGATGCCACAACCATTAATGAACTTCGTTTCCTACCCAACCAATCAACTTCTTTCTGCTTTGGCTTAAATACTAGTTGCCTTAAACTCTTCCTCTTTGACATCAGTGGCTGCGATGTGGAGGAAACTTGCACTGTATCTTGATCTTGATCAAACATAGCAGTCGGTGTCTTCTTCATGATTTTTGGGGCTCCAGCGAATTGAAGGGATTCTTTGATTTCCAAGTCTCGTAAATCTCTAGTACTATGCGATAAGACATCCAATGCAGTGAAACCATTTGAATTTTGGGCATTTACTTCAATCTTTGTATTATCCAGCACGTAATTTACCACCTGCAATTAGTTTCACACATTGTTCATTAGACAAACATACTAAAATAGTATAGCTCTCGAATATCATATCCCTTTCTTACCAGTCGAAAAAGGAACATAATGTTCATGCCAACAATCATAACCAGAGAAGCACAAAGACGAGAAAACTCTATGAAAAATGGTAGCGCATTCAAGAATATAACATTAGTATATTCAAAATGAGTGACGCAAAACCAGTTATTTTGATAGCTAATAACAATGTCTGGTTTATACAATGTGTATAAGAGCAGGGCAGAGGCTATGTCTTGTTTCTACTGCCTTGTCATTTTGTCAGTATAAAAAGGTTTTCAACTTTTATCTTCAACACCCAAATTTACATCAAATGGTGAAATGGATTCATGAACTGAACTGAACTGAACTAAAGCTTTAGCTAACAACCAATCAATCCACAAATGTAAGGCTTCAACTTTCTTAGCAGTTAGCAATCAACACCTGAAAGGCCAAACCTTTGTTTCATTCCTAGCCTAAACCAGTTTAAGCTGAAACATCCAAAACTCTTAACAATTTTACATCAACTCCCATTCTCTTACACGACATAAAACTTTGCAAACATAAATTAAGAACACACATACCTCCAATTGTTTCTTGGCCACAGCCACATGCAGAACAGTGTTACCATCCCCATCCCTATAATTCACAAAGTCATCATCTTTCCCAACACACCCCACCAAAACCTTCAACACCTCAAACCTATGATGCTTCACACACAAGTGGTACCCACTCTCCCCTCCCTGAGTCAACACCCGAGCCGCCTCCGGTCTAACCCGGGCCAGCTCAGCCACCACCCCGACCCGGCCCTTGATCACCCCAAGATGCAGAGGACTCGACCCATCACGATCCCACACCAAGCTCAGATCAGCGTTGACCCGGACAATACTTTTGACTATCTCCAAACACCCTTTTGCTGAGGCCAGGTGGAGCGGGGAGGAGCCACGGGGGTTGAGCCGGGAGGCGAGTTCGGGGCAGCGAGCGAGTAACTCGGCGGCGAAGGCGGAGTGGCCGAGAATGGCGGCGATGTGTAAGGGGGTGTCGGAGAGAGATGAGGTGTCTTGGAGGATGTGAGGGTGTTGTTTGAGGAGATGGAGGAGAGCTGGTACGGAGCCTTTGAGGGCTGCTTGGTGAAGCTCTTCTTCCATGGAGTTCTGAGACTTCTGTCTCTGTTCTTCTTCTTTTTTTCGTTTTGGTCGTCTAATAAGTTCATTGGCTTCATTTTTGTTTGGGGGCCGGATGCGTGGAAAGAGAGATATTCTGGATGTTGTCGCTTGTACAGTGAAGAAGGAACTGACGTCGTCAGTGTTAGAAGGTAGATATTCTTGATGGTAGTTACTAATTACTCTACTACTAAGAAATTCAGATTACTAGATGATTCAATCCTTCGATACAACTAAGATGTACACAACGAATCACAGTTTTTAAATTGGAAAAGGATTTATGTTTTGGCTACGGCGATCAAGATTGATTCTCCCGGACACCATCTTGATTATTGTAGAACTTTTTGCGTTTTAGACTCCTTATATTACAAGTTGCATAAGTTCAAAGACAAAACCAGGAATTAAAGATTAAGTAGTTATTCTGTGTACTCGTAACACCACGTAATACTGTTATATGATGTACTCAATTAATTATATTACTTCATGGTGTAATAAACATTAACGCGGTAAAATTTAAAAATATTATTTAAATATAACTAAATAATCAGAAATAAATACAATAAAAAATATATCGATAACATTAAAGGGGTACGCCATGTAGACTGTGTACTGAATACATATAATAATTTTTCTTAAAGATGGATTGGACTAAAATATCCTATTATTTTAACAAAAAAAAATCAGAAGACATGGGTAATAAACAAAATTTTGTACAATCCAACTAATAATCTCTTGATGCACGATGAAACATTATATATTATTGAATGATATGGAGGCATATATATATAGGCATTACAAAACTACAATCTCGTAGGATTCCAAGTCATAATCTACTACGGAGATATTAATCTATCTCCTAACAGGAAACCTATTAGGCTAAGACACACACAAGGGTAAAATAGTAATTCTCTCAGAACACTCCCCCTTGTGTCGCATGCCTAGGTTGCATGGCGCACAACGTTACCTCGGTAAAAACCTTGTCAAGTAAAACAAAAACCTCTTGAGTAAAACAAAAACTTGATCGAAGGGAAAAGGAGCACAATGCACCAACTACTTAAAAGATATTAACATGTGATGTAGACTCCCCCTAAAGTCTACCAAACTCTAAAGTTCTGATAAACGACGCATGCCGATGCTCTTCACATGTTTCACAAAAGTAGATTTAGGCAAAGACTTGGTGAACAAATCCGCAACATTGGATTCTGAACTCACTTGATTGATCTGTACGTTCAAGAACTTCTATTGTTGAACGTTGTAGAAGAACTTGGGCGAAATATACTTAGTGTTGTCTCCCTTGATGAAACCTAACTTTGTCTGCTCTATGCAAGCAACATTATCTTCATAAATGCACTTAGGTTGATCAGTTGTAGAGACTAATCCACAAGAATCACGAATATGACGAACGAGTGATCGTAGCCAAACACATTCTTTAACTGCTTCATGAAGAGCGATGATCTCCGGGTGATTCGAGGAAGTAGCAACAAGAGTTTACTTCGTGGATCTCCAAGATATCGTCGTATTCCCAATGGTAAACACATAACCGGTTTGAGAACAAGCCTTATGAGGGTCAGAGAGGTACCCTGCGTCGGCATAACCAACTAACAAGTTGTTTGGAGTCTTTGTATCAGGGGAATGAGCTGCACGGGACCGGTTGCTGCTCGTGGCACCGTGCACGGTCTCCATGCCATGGCGGCCGACAGCGTTGATGCGGCAAGGTCGGGGTCGGCGACGGCGGTGGTGTGGGGAGATAACGTGTCAGTGTTCTCTATGCAATAGGGGTAGAACAATCCCATGTCAAGGGAACCTTTCAAGTACCAAAACAAATGCTTGATTCCATTCCAATGACGTAGTGTAGGCGCGTTGCTAAATCTAGCTAATAAGTTCACTGTGAAAGATATGTTCGGTCTAGTATATTGAGCAAGATACAATAGTGCCCCAATCGCACTAAGGTATGGAACTTCAGGACCAAGAACTTCTTCATCATCCTCTTTAGGACGGAATTGATCATTCTTGACGGAATGGATCCTTCTTGATATCTAGACTTTGGACGACCATGAGAGTAGACAATGGACTACATAGATCCATATTGAAACGTCGAAGCATTTTCTGCGTGTAATTCGACTGATGGACTAAGATGTCGTTGGCCCTATGCACAAGCTCAAGGCCGAGACATAATTTCGTCCTCCCTTGGTCTTTCATCTCAAATTCCGACTTCAAATAAGACATGGTCTCTTCAATCTCATCAAGAGTACCAATTATATTCATGTCATCAACGTAGACCGCAACGATAACGAATCTGGATTTTGTCTTTCGTATGAACACGCACGGGCATAGTTCATCATTCTTATATCCCCTTCTCACCAAGTATCGATGCAACCGATTGTACCATATTCTTCCGGATTGCTTCAACTCGTACAACGAACGATGTAATCTGACCGCATGCGTACTCTGTGGTTTGGAGGTATTTGATGGAGGTAAAGGTAGTCACTCTGGAGCTTTCATGTATATATCTGCGTCAAGATCCACATAGAGATAAGCTGTGACCACATCCATACGCTGCATGTTTAGTCTTTCGGACACTACCAGACTAATTAGGTAGCGGAAGGTAATGATGTCCATAACAGGAGAATAAGTCTCTTCATAGTCAATACCAGGTCGTTGTGAGAATCCTTGCACCATGAGTCTTGCCTTATAACGCACAATCTTGTTCATCTCATTACGTTTACGAACGAAGACCCATTTATATCCAACTGGTTTGACATCTCTTGGAGTCAATTCAACCTTTCCGAAGACTTCTCTCTTCGCTAATGAGTCAAGTTCTGCCTGGATTGCATCCTTCCACTTCGGCTAATCTGATCTGCGTTCGCATTCCGCTACAGAGCGAGGTTCAACGTCGTCTTCAGATATGATCTCATGTGCGACGGAATAAGCAAAAATGTCATCAATGCATGTAGTGGCTCGGTTTCGGACCGATTGCTCACTTGTGTAGTTCACCGAGATTTTGTTGTTCTCTGGCATCAAACAAGGTTTCATAGCATCCCACAGTAACACTTGAGTTGATTCATGGACATAGCTGTAATCAGAGACAACTTTTATACGATAGTGATTCATCGTTGATGACACGTTGTGCCTTGGTCATTCGGTTTTTTCTAGGCTTTGAATCCCTAGAGTTTATCGGTCTCCCCCTTTTCCTTTGAGGAGCCAAGGCCGAAGCTGCTCCTTGCCGAGCCATCTCGACATCGTCGCCACAAGGGGCGCCGGCAACACCACGGCGTACGGTGGTGCCGCCGCCGGCTTCCGTCCCACTGTCAGGGGCGGTGCCAACGTTGTTAGGTCCAAGAGCTTGTCTTCCACGTCCGTATTTCGGGACATCTAACTGTGCCGGTACATTTGCAGCGGGTATGTTCGATCTCGTCACTTTAGCAATATCTACAAACCGTTGGGCATTAAATCCGCGACTTTTTGGAGGTCGATAATGCGTTGCACTTCTAACTCACTTTCAGCAATGCGGGGATCATAATGAGACATAGTGGGGACACACCACGTCAATTCCTAACGTTCATTTGGAATGATAACATTCACATCTCCCCCTAACGACGGGAAGCATGTATCATCAAAGTGACAATCTACAAATCTTGCAGTAAAGAGATCTCCGGTGGTTGGTTCTAAGTAGCGGAAAATCGTTGAGGAATTATAGCCAACATAGATACCTAATGGTCTTTGAGGACCCATCTTACTACCCAGTAGAGACGTAATGGGCACATAGACGGAACAACCAAAAATGCGTAAGTGTGAAATATTGGGTTCGTAACCAATTACCATCTGGTACGCACTAACGTTTGGTTAGCCACGGGTCTGAAACGAATAAGTGTCGTTGCATGCAACATTGCATATCCCCACGCAGAGACTGGCAGGTTAGTACCCATAACCATTTCCCGAGCAACAAGCTGAATACGCTTGATGGTAGCCTCTGCTAGACCGTTCTGTGAATGAACATGAGGAACAAGATGTTCAACTTTGATCCCAATAGACATGCAGTAATCATCAAAAGTTTTGGAGGTGAATTCTCCGGCATTATCCAAACGAATGGATTTGATAGGATAGTCGGGGTGGTGAGCCCGAAGTTTGATGATCTCAGCTAATAACTTAGTAAATGCAGCATTCCTTGTGGATAGCAAAGCGACGTGTAACCAACGTGTCGATGCATCAACTAATACCATAAAATATAGAAAAGGTCTGCATTCTGGTTGAATAGGTCCACAAATGTCACCTTGGATACGTTGTAAGAATGGAATGTTCTCGGTCGAAGCCTTAGCAAAAGAATGACTTCCTTGAAATTTAACAAGAGAACAAGCTTTGCAAAACGAGCGATGGGCATCAGAAATCGCCATGGAGGCATTAGAAATCACAGGAGGCATCACAGGCTCCTGTGAAGGAGGGGATGCCGCCACGAATGGCATAAAAGCTGTGGAGCTGCCGAGAGAGGCAGGCTCGGCCACACCGTGCGGTGCACATGTGAGGTGATCCTCCAATCGCTTCCGGGACTTGAAAAATGGATGACCATGTGAATTTTTAAGAATTCTAATCATCACATCACGTCCAGGATGCCCGAGACGGGCATGCCAAAGCATATAAGAGTCCGAATCACAAAAGTTGCGTTCAACCGCATATGATTCAAAGATTCGAATGGATGTAAGATACAAACCATTCCCGAGACTCTTCATCTTCTCTAAGATGCGACGCTGGCCTGCTTTCTTAGAGGAAACACAAAGATATTCATCTTCATTCTCAACATAAGTATCGAGGTGAAAACCATTGGCACGTATGTCCTTAAAACTTAGCAAGGTGTGGGGAGACTTCGGCTCTTTATGCGCGTCTACGACGTTGAGAGTCGTACCATTAGGAAACATGAAAGAAGCGGTGCCTCTTCCTTGAATGATGGATTTCGAGCCAGTCATTGTAGTCATCGAAGAAGTCGAGAACACTAGATCCGTGAACAACTGCATGTGTCGTAGGATAGTGTGGGTGGTTCTGCAATCAGCTAGACATTCGATTTCGGCGTTGGACATCTATAAAATGATAATTAAGAGAGTCAGCGACACGGGAACAATTCTATATAATATACCATAGAATATTGTAAGAAAGGGAATCAGAACAAAGTGCGATGTCATCGAATGTATCACATGGCAATAGTACTACATTCTTCAACTAAAGAGTTGGAAAACATGGTATTGAAGCAGTGAAATACAAAACAGTAAACGAGGGTGGTAAAAACCATCAAAAAATGGTGTGGAAACGCACACAAAGAATGTCGGTGAGTGCATATAATGGACTTGGAGAAAACCGGAAAAACGAACTGGAAAATCATGTCAAAATGACTCAAAACCGGGTGAAATTTGGACAAGGAAAACGTGGTAGCAAAAACTGCTGGAAATATGCCGGAAAAATGACGAGAAACGACGAAAAAATCATCGGAAAACTGGCCGGAAACCGGCGGCGCCGATTGCCAAAAAACTGGCCGGCGACGGCCGGAGCTTTAGGTCTGACATAGGACGCTGACAGAAAACCGGATGGCGGTGCCGGAAACGCCAGAAAGTGGCCGGAAGACGGCCAATACGTCGGAACAGTAACCGGGTACGGCCAAGGGCAAACGACGTCGTTTTCAACGTTCCGAGGTCCGTTTTCCAATTTTGAAGTTCCAAATTCACAATGTAGTGCTATTGGAGTCCCATGTTACCAAAAAACATCCAATTTAAAAACCACGTGAGTTGCACACGTTGATCATCATGCTAAGTGTAAGGTAAATAAAATTTTCAAAGAGATGTCTTGTAAGCAAGAAAATGAGAAATTTTATTGAATGCCAATCTTTAATACATCACACATGAACTTCTAATTCCAAAATCAAAAGACTATTATAAAGTCATTGAAAATAACAATGGCGGTCGACCATAACAATACTTAAATTCATAAAGCTGAAGAAGCTAAAACGACTAATCAAAGTCGGGAGTATCCATAGTAGCGGCCGGAGGCTTAGCCTTAGAGCAAGGGGCTCTGGCTTCATGGAGATGTGATGAGTCTCGATCTCAGGGTCCTCATCCACATGATTCGATTCGGGTTGTAGAAACTTCTTGTAGGCGGAGTATGCCTTGATCATATCTTTGCTAGCGCGACAATCGCGATTAAAGTGCTTAAATGAGCCACATTTGAAGCATGTAGACTTGCCATTACCGGAGGTGGAGGCATGAGGAGGCGCACGACCTCCTTGAGGTTTGGGACGGGGACGGCCTCCCCCGGAGGGTGCGCCACCGCCACCATCACGAGTCTAAGTATTGGACTTAGGCCGAGACTGGCCTTATTGCCTCCCACCACGAGAGTTGTTGTTTTGGTGCTGATATGGAGCGTTCTTTGATTGATTCTTTTGCTTATGAGCTTTCCCATAGTTAGACTGTGGCGTAGAAATCTTTTTAGTGTCAACATGTCTATTGTTGTTATTGAGAAGAATCTCATAATGTCTCTCCTTCTTAGCGAAAGACCGGATTTTCCATTCCTCTACATGAGTGCGGTATGTATGAGCTTGAACCTCATAGTTAATTGGAAACGTGTCCAATGTCTTATTGAGAAAATCTAGGTTGGTATTGATGACACCAACGGTGCCAAGATCGGATTGCAGACATAGCATATCCTGATTAAAGTCATCAACTCTCTTATAGTCCAATAGACGGATATAATCCTATCTAATAGTCAATTCAGGGAGAAGCTTATCATGAACGTTGTTGTACCGCAAGCGTAGTTTGTCTCATAATTCTTTAGGATCTTTTACGTTCTAGTATTACCTCTTGAGAGTTACATGGATGTGACGTCTCATGAAGATGAGAGTTTGAGTCTTGGCCATGGGTGGGAAATAAGCAGGAGGGTCGGCAAACATGCCTTTGATCCCTTGGCTCTCGAAAGCGAGCTCCATGTCTGAAACCCAGCGGTGGTATTCATTTCCTTCTAGATCAAGAAGGTCAAATTCCGGTCGAGATGGCGATGACATCTACAAAAACGAATACGGAATCGATTAGATTCAAGTATAATAGGAATTAGAAGGGGTGACGTATATGGTCACAAGTAAAATCGATACAAACGGCGGTACTCACGATCACACCCAAAATAGCGGTGCACTCAGGCGACCACACGAAAATCGATTAGCTTTCCTTTCAAAACAATTGTGACTCCCCCAGAACCGTCACACAGACAACATCAACCAAGAGGGAAAACCCATCCCTCTATAGTCTCATCGGCGTTATAAGAAATGTCGGAATAAAGACAAGAATAAGGCTAATAGCGCCCGATATAATATATATATATATATATATACGTTCAAAAGCATGAACGTTTATGAAAAATTTACCTTTGAAGGTTTGTAGAAGACGGGAGTAGCTTCTCTTGAGCGAAGAAAGCCGGAGACGAAGGCGGCCGGCGGTGAAAAAAAATTTCTAGGGCTCTAAAAGTTCACGGTTTTAGGGTAAAGTGTGTGATAACATGATGCATGATGAAAAATTGTATATTATTGAATGATATGGGGGCTTATATATAGGCATTACAAAACCACAATCCCGTAGGATTCAGAGTCCTAATCTACTACGGAGATGCTAACTATCTCCTAACAGGAAACCTATTAGACTAAGACACTCACAAGAGTATAATAATAATTCTCCCGGACCATCTCTTTAATTATATTTTGGTTATCGTTAAGTTGTTAACACGTTAAGGTGCCAAAGATTGGGTTTGTTTGCTGTGCAGCAGGGTATATTATACACACACTTGTGTGTGATGAAGGAAGGGTTTGATAAAATGCACAGTGGGTGTGGGATGATGATTTGTGGATGAAAGTACTGATGCATAATATGCAGCAGCGTATAGCAGAATTCTCCCAAAAAATTGGCGATAACAAGTTTTTTTAAGTTTTTGATAGGCACCCTCCTCCGCGTTCAAATTGGACCAGACCTTACTCATCTAGAAACTCTACGTACGTGTTGCTCCCTGAGGAGTCAAGCACAATATGTAATAAAGTCAATAAACCAATGAACCAAGAAAAGCAAATATTTGAATGCATTTGGTTCCTAAATGGCCAAGGCTATATGGAAGCTGATCGAGGAGGTAGTCAGGTTTGCATAGACACACAAAGAACGTATATGAAGCAAGTGCGGACTTATGAAGAACAAAGTGAAACTCGTCTCATCGGGACATCTGATAAAATTGGAACAATACAGATAAGAAATCGAGACCAAATATTACACATAAACGTAAGTATTATATATACATAGGCACATAGCTTTGATCATATCACTGATGGTGTGGTTATTATTTAGGGCAAACTATCTGTGATGGCAGGACGTACTCTCTTCTTTTCGGCATTAACTTGTCAATCAAAATTTCCCAGAGACGTAGGGTATGCAGCAACAACAGAAGGAACATGACGAAGGACCACGCAAATATACCATACTTGATCACTTTGTTTACACTGCTTTTCTGTTCTTTTGGCGTGAAAATGAATATCGATTCGGCGTAAGTAAAAGCCATGGATGTGATCGCCAAATTCATAATGCCAGTTAAAAGCCACATGAAGAACCTGCGCTGGAAAGGAAACCCTGTGATCAGAAGCAAGATGATGCTTAGGGAGGCAATGAACCCAATAGTGTTGGCAGAGAGGTAACACCGGTATTCATTAGGGTACTTGAAAGCCATAATTGCTTGTCCTGCATCGTGGCTCGACGAGTCGTCTTGCCAAAGCCCACCGGGAGGGTTGAGACCAGATTGAAACGCCATGGTTGCGATCAGTGATGCCACAACCATCAATGTGTCTCTCCTCTTTGGAATCCAGTCCACTGGCCCCGGCTTACTGATGTTGTGTTTATAATTATTAGCGCCTGTATATTCAGTAGTTCTGTGTGATGAGAGCAAGTTCATCATGATGTGGTTATTGTTGGTGCTTCTATCTAGACCAGTTCTTAATGCTCCAGCTCCTCGTAGGCACTCTGAAATATCAAAATCTCTCACATCTCTACCACTCTGTGCGAGAACGTCCAGTGCTGTGAAGCCGTTTGCATTTACGGCATTCACCTCCGCACTATAATTCATAAGCAAAAGCCTTACAGTCTGCAAGTTGGAAATCCATGCATGTTTAGTCTACCAAGCATGCATTGTTAAACAGCGACAAGCGTGGCCCGTGGACCAACTGTACCGATATTGTCCCAACTTAGCCACCTCACAGGTGTTGGGTTTTAATCACAAAAGGCCTCGGTACAATTGGTTATTATCCACCCACTTATAAGCTTTATTTTCTTTGTCACTTCTTAGATGTGGGATCTCTCCTCTCCAACACGCCCCCTCACGTGCAACTAATTTTTAAGTTTGCACGTGACATATTAACATCCCACGTACTGGGACGAAATAAACCAAGGTCCAGTAACCAACGACACTTGGTGACCATCCAATCGGAAACTCTCCGATGACATGATAATGACACCCATCTTGGGCCCATGACAAAGTGGCACCCAACTCGGGCCCACGACAGATTGGAGGCGCGACTGGAGAGGGACCCGCTCTGATACCATGTTAAACAGCGACAAGCGTGGCCCGTGGACCAACTGTACCGATATTGTCCCAACTTAGCCACTTCACAGGTGTTGGGTTTTAATCACAAAAGGCCTCGGTACAATTGGTTATTATCCACCCACTTATAAGCTTTATTTTCTTTGTCACTTCTTAGATGTGGGATCTCTCCTCTCCAACATGCATATCGACCATATTTACGTACGTAGGTGGTTTTACTACTTTACTACTAGATAGGGAAATAAGAGGTATATATACTATAAATTTACAGTCAATTAGATAAAACTTCACATGTATGTAGATATTGCAGCTGATGAAGGACATATATAGTCAAGTTATTTAGAGTACGTCTCACTAGCTTACAAATAATCCCAATATATATATATATATTGTATAATACGTAATTAATTATCCAACAAATTAGTTAACATATGAAAGTGAAAAGTGATGTTCCAGACATGAGACATTGGATGTTTTAAGTTTTAACATCAAAAACTCACAAGAATTGTAAAAAACCTGTGTATAATTGTGTCTTTGATCCAAACCTTTAACAACTACTATATACTGGAGACAGCTGGTGGCCTGGTGCAGCCTAATTAAACAGCTACTTTTCTGTTTTTTTTTTGTCTGAGTATATATATATATGTGTGTGCGCGTGCTGGTGGCCTGGTGCAGCCTAATTAAACAGCTACTTTTCTGTTTTTTTTTTTGTGTGAGTATATATATATATATATATATGTGTGTGTGTGTGTAGGACTAATAGAAGCAATTAACTTGCTTGTCAATAGGTTGACTTTACAACAATCCAATCCATGGTTACATACCTCAATCTGTTTGTCAGCAACTGCCAAATGCAAGATGGTGATTCCATAATCATCCTTAGCATTCAGAAATTGATCGTAATCATCCATGATCTCCAGCATAGTCTTAATAGTCTCCAGCTGATTATGTTTCACACATAAATGGAATACAGTCCCTCCCTCATCCGCAGTTGCCCTAGCAGCACTAGGTGCAGAGGAGTCTCGGAGAAACTATTGACGACAAACCTGTCGAGGGCCAGTCTATCTTGATTGAGCAAATCTGTTAGGGTTGCTAGATTGCCTTCTTGTGCTGCCTCATAAAGCAAGTCTCCCATGCCCTCCATAGTGATTACTGTACGTATGTGTCTGTTAGGATTTACGTACGTACTTTGTTTATAAGCAGCTTCCTGATGAGCCAACTGTTTCTTGCTGACAATTTCTTTGAAGAGGGCGATAAAATTTATTGTGTTAAGTATTCTTAAATCTGTGTAATACTTAGGAGGGGACTATCTGGTGAGATGACCATTTCAAGTCGCATTTATAGTATATCACTCGGTAATGAACGAAAGTCTAACACTCAAATTAATGACGCAATCAATCTAGTGCACATCTTAAGAATAAGAATAGATATACGCATCTAAAATATGAAATTCCAGGGTAAAGACTTGACATTTTGGTTTTTTCTATCGATCAGTGACAAAAGCCATGAACCTCGCCATCAGTTTCAGTCATCCGGCTCTATTTCTGATTTGTCCAAGTCAAGACTGGTAGTTATAACCGAAACAGTGTCTGCCTTTGGCCGTGGAAATGCTTTGATCATGGAGATCTGGTTTTCGTGTTGGAGTTTATGGTCCAGCCGTGAAGATCAGTAGATTACATTGGTTCGTAATTAGCAGCTTATTTTAGTTACAGAAATACTGTACTCCAATCCGCCATAACCGTGTTTATCATATTTAAGATAGATATTGTAATCATCTGAATTCGTACCACTATTGACAAAATGATGGCAAGATTCAACCTCATTTTTACACGAACATAAGAATGACACGATTACACAGAGTGATAGGTAGGTTACATTACAATACTTAATTCAACACTCTAATACGTAGGTTACTACTATATTTTTTTCAATCAAAAGATCTATTTCATTACTTCAAACTAGAAATACTACTGTTAGATGCTCAATAGTTATTGGGTTGTCAGTTAAAATCAACAGCCCTGTTGGTTTCATTGTAGCTTCGGGCTGCATTATGATGGGATTTGGCCCAATAAAGGAACGAGCTGCCTGAATAGTTGAAGGTTTGTTGTATTGAATTGATGTATATAAAAAAAAGAAAAAGATATTTGATGTATCCAAAAAAAGAAAGAAGAGATATTTGATTTGTACAAATGAATGGCAAGCGCGCACATTGTACGTTAAAGGTCAAAATCTCTGAACCAAAAATAAAGAAGGTCAAAATCAGTTGTATGATGTTCAAAACTAAGTTAGGTATTTGTCAAATTAATAATTCAGTATGTTAGGAATGTAGGTGTCCTAGTTTATGAGTAAATGATAGTGAAAGAATAAAAGCCAAAGTTGATCTCTTTCAATTACATAATAGGTCAATTTTGATTGTAAACATTCATTAAGGCAGAGGCAGTATTACAAACCATTTCAGTACCAAGACATATATACCACACTATCACAACAGTTCAAGCTCCTTTTAAGAACTATTTCTCAAAAAAAAAAACTCTAAACTTACATATCATTATAACAAATTCAGATAAAAAATCATTATAACAATTAATGCAAATTCATCAAATCAGGATTATATAGTCACTGTTAGGCAAATCTGATCTCATATCGTTGTGTTTGTCACTTAGTTATTTTTCCACTACAAGTAAGTAAACATTTTCAATGAATTAGCACTAGTAGATACCCAATTAAATAGTAGATTTAATGAAGACCAAACAGTCAAACAAAAATGGAAACTCTAATCAGGTAAATTGCTCAAAACAGAGAAGGGGAAAGTTATTACCGATTATCTAGAAATGTCGAGATAATAACCGACACGTGTCCACTTCATCGATCCGCAAAACCCTCTCTAAATTCCATAAATCTTGTCTCTCTTCTCTCTCTCTCACTAATCCACTTCGCTTTCTGTGATCCTCTCTCTTCCTCTCAGCTTCGGTCTCTCTAGGTTTTTTTTTCCCTTGCTGGGATTGGATCAAATCTCCACCGTCGATTGATGAAGGTCTAGAAGGAACACGATGAGCCCTGGTGGTCTTCTCCTGGTAAGAAGGAACAGTATTCATTGGTGTTTTTACTTCCAGAAATGTTCGACCCATTTATGTTGATCCACGTCCGTACCTCCCCAATCTGGTTGCGCAAGAGAAAAAAACCCAATACCCAGAAAACCCCACTTCCAAATTACTAAGCTTTTCACACTAAAAAGCTCTAATCTTTTTCATCTTTTTTGGATTCAGAAACAAGCTCCAAGATCACATTTTTACTTCATTTCCTAGCTTTGCTTAGCTTTTGTATCAGATAGTTGGGTTCAAACTATGCCCCTCAGTTTAAGTTTGAGTTCAGATTAGTTTGGAGTTGTACAAATTTTTGAGTTGGGGGTTTTTGGTTGTTTAGTTGATTTTTCAAAGTGGCTAAGATGAGCTTAAGCACAGCCGAGGATGATTCGCCTTCGGAGATTCATATCCCGGCAGATATAGATTGGCATATGCTTGATAAGTCCAAGTTTTTCTTTCTGGGTGCTGCTTTGTTTTCTGGTGTTTCAGCTGCTCTGTACCCAATTGTGGTCTTAAAGACTCGGCAGCAGGTCTCCTTTCCTCAAGTCTCTAGCTTCAAGATGTCGTATTCCATCATGCGCCACGAAGGGCCCAGAGGATTTTACAGAGGTTTTGGGACCTCATTGATGGGTACAATTCCGGCACGAGCTCTCTACATGACAGCTCTTGAGGTTACCAAGAGCAATGTTGGGACTGTGACTGTGCAATTGGGGTTTTCGGATACTACTGCAATGGCTATAGCTAATGCTGCTGCAGGGTTGAGCTCCGCCATGGCGGCGCAGTTGGTTTGGACCCCGATTGATGTTGTGAGCCAGAGACTAATGGTTCAGGGTTGCAGCTACAGCAACAATAGCAGTGTCCCCGGTGGGGGCTCGTGTTCATATCAGTATAGGAATGGTTTCGATGCGTTTAGGAAAATTGTAGGCGCAGATGGGTTCAGAGGATTGTATAGGGGATTTGGGATTTCGATATTAACTTATGCACCGTCTAATGCGGTTTGGTGGGCTTCTTACTCTGTGGCACACAGACTCCTATGGGGTGGTTTTGGTTGCTACATGTGCAAGAAAGATGAGAATGGGTCGCCTAATCTTAAGCCTGATTGCAAGTCAATGTTGGCAGTTCAGGGGTTAAGTGCAGCCATGGCTAGTGGTGTTTCAGCTTTGATTACAATGCCTTTGGATACCATCAAGACAAGGCTACAAGTTTTGGATGGAGAAGAAAATGGTCAGAGAAGACCATTAACAGTAACGCAGACTGTAAGAAATTTGGTTAGGGAAGGAGGGTTTGGTGCTTGTTACAGAGGACTAGGACCAAGGTGGGCTTCAATGGCTATGTCTGCTACAACAATGGTCACTACCTATGAATTTCTCAAACGGATGTCGACTAAGAACCAAGGGAGCTGAGAAGTCAGTTTGGATACATACAATGCAGTGGTTTTTCTTATCTGATCAAATCGTTCTTCCTGGCAATATTGGCCTGCTTAGCTATAGTTATCCTCTCAAGATATGTAAATTTTGTAGTGTACCACTCCTTAGAGTTTCCCCTTTTGCCTCTAATTATATGTCTCTTGCATCCTACTCTCTCGTGTATCTGTTGTCCTAGTAGTTTCTGGTTTTGGGTAAATTTTCCAAATAGCTCATCGTCTGAAGCATTTGGGTTCTTGTAGTCAGCTCAGCTGGAAAAGTGCTAAAGCTTAGTGATAGAAATACTATGGATTTCATACTTTCCGTAGGATATTAAGTCTCCTTGTCTTCTTGTTTTTAAGGAATCTTATTGATGTGAGACTTCAATCACTACATTTCCAATGTGGGATGCCCATTATCCAGAAATTAAAATAGTTTGATTTTTTCTGCACAACTTTGAGTAGTGGAATCCGGTGGGTTGGAAAGCAATGGTTTAACACAAATAATTTCCAATCCAACAACTTCCTCTCCTCCCTCACGTTTCATAATAATAAATAACATTAGGAATCACGATTCTGGTTAATATATTTCATTGGATGCACCAGTTTTTGATTCTCACTCGGAATTAGAAATTGGTGATGACAAAGAGACAAAGGGCATATGGGCATGGAAGGCCTTTGTTAATATAATGTAACCGAAAGGGCATCATCATCTTCTGCATACCCCGAAACAGAAATGGCAACATGTCCAAAAGACCAAAACCAGGGGCCATTTTAGCAACAAAATCTATAGGCGGTGCAAATATCTATGGACCATCAGAAGGTTGCCCTTGTAATCAAGTTCTATGGACATTTAGAGCCGTCTATCGTGCATACCAAACAGTTGGTCTCACGTGTGCCATGACCCTCTAATCAAGTAGCCTTATCCATAGTTTCTGTCTGACCAGAAAAATGCAGAGTTAAAGGACCACCAGTGGATCAGAACTTGGAATAGATTTAATGGCAGAAGCATCACAGCTGTGGATCTGTAATTCACCTAAGTTTCCTCAAATCTAAATATGGTCCAGGGTAGAAGTACCATATCAAGTATAGAAGACATAGATTCACCCTTTTGAGAATTCTAAACTTAGTAAAGCCAAATCAAAACCCAGCATGAGCAGCATAGAAAAAAAGAGCTCGTTGTCTACATTATATTTGACCTAACATTCTAATAAGGATTCATATACCGTCTCAAAATCAAACCCAACATTGCACATGAGAAAGAAGATGGTGATGAAATTGATAAATTGAACCAATTCATTTAAAAACAGTACTTAGTCTCAGCTACAAATCCTACAATCAGTTCCAAGCAGAAGGACAAGAAGTCCCACAATGTCCAGAGGGGAAATGATTTTCAACTCGAAGATAAATATCCTAACGTGATAAATTTAAAAAGAACACTGGAAACCTAGATATTATCCTACATAAGTTCCCTGAACTGCAGGAATGAGATGAAGAGATATGGAAGCCTGACCTACTAGACAATTAGTGCTCGCCCATGGGAGCACAGAAATTTGCCACATTCACAATCATCAAGGCCGGGATCTCTTGTTGCTGCAAGAGGGACATTTATACTGCTTGATATGCTCGGCCCTTGCTGGGGTGATCTTCACACATTTGCCGTGGAACCACTTCTCACAGACATCGCAGCAAATCCAAAATTCATCGGATGCATAGTTCTCTCCACAGGCACCGCATAGTGTCTCTCCATGCTCATCCTCATCTTCATCTTCTGAGCCATCCTCATAGTCTTCCCTTGCTTGCATAACCTTTGCATACTTCCCCTGAGACTCAGAACCTCTCTGCATTTGCCAACCCAATATGTAATTTAGTTAGGACGTGTTCAGGTAGTTTAGAACCAAAGATATTATAACCACCATAGAATTCTACGCAGTCAAGGTTACTTATTGCATTGATAACATGTAACAGTAATGCACAGTTTCCACATGTACGAGTGATGCATTGTACTAATCCCACGTCATAACAGAACTGATAAATTTGAATTAGCTTCCATAATTTAGCCATGCCAACACCAAAATACTCGTAACTTGATTTTCATTATGAGATTAAAAAACCAGAAAACTAACTTCTTCAGACCTTAGAATTTGATTTAGGTTTGTTGCTGCCATGATTTGAATTTGTTGACTTCTCCTTTACTTGTTTCTTGGCTGTCCCTGTAACAATCTCGAATATAGTTGGAAGCTCATTTATCATATTAAAGAGGCGTTTCCTGCAAAGCAGAAACCAACACTTGAGAAACCAAATATCAAAGAGAAGCAGGAAGAAACTAGAAAAACATACAAGAAAATTCAGTAAGGAAATCAAAGGAAAGGTCACATTCTATACTGATGGTACACTGCCTATCTAAGAGTGAAACAATAACTTCACTAACAACCAAGTATAATGGTTATCCTGATGATATTCACAGACTGATCATACTGTACAAATATGCATACCTATCAGTCTTTTCAAATTGAAACCTAGCACCAAAGTAAAAGGCCACTCCAAGTAACCATGCATCACTGTGGACAGCAACCAAGGATAACCAGTCCTTTTCTTGCATCCCATCCCTGGCAAAGTTGATACCAAGTGCCGGCTCTGGAATCTCCGGAGGAACCTCCTCTGCAGGCAATGTAACTTTCCACTGCTCGGTTGGCAATCCATAGAGGCAAAGATTCTCCTTCTCTGTTATAGAAGATGCTTAAGCTGTCATTAATTGCTCTTAATACATTGGTAAACAATCATGACGTATAAAAAAGAAACACATTTTGGATTAACCTTTATGACATCACTAAATATGCAAATGATCTCCAAGTTCCTAATTAAGAAAAATAAATAGCAAACGCCAAAACAGTAACCAATTTGTTCTAGAAAGCTAGATTTTAACAAAGATATACTGAAACTCAAACGGAATACATAGAATTGAATACAACTTCACATCCACATCTCCAAGAGACCACGATACAACAAAGTTTGATTTTGGAAAAACACCATCACTATGGTAATGTAAACGCGGTAGAAAATTTACGCTAGACATTCAACAATTATTTATTTAAAGTGCATAACTGCTAAGCTATATAAAAGTATTGTTCAAATGAAGCGGCAAAAATGTGCATGATATCCAAGGAAGTCCAAAAGGAGATGGCTTGTAGCAAACCATAACTCTCTTCGTCTTACATATAGAAGCTATAGCCAAACACAAACCTAAACTCTGCTGAAACCCGAAATTAAAGTGCAAAAGCACTAAAATGCCACTAGTCATAATTCCACCTACCCCCTTTATCTCTAAACATCCATATTTGGTAGAATGCAACTGTCTACAAGTATAAAAGAGCAGAACTTTAAACCTTGCGGCTTCAAACATTTAACATAGATGAAAAATCTGATGCTAACAATTCATGAACTCTATTTTCTTTGGTAATGCAGATTACGAAAATTGCAACTATAAAGAAACCGCATTAGTAAAATTAAATTGATTATTAACAATTATATCAATCTTACACGTGTTTCATATACACCAGAATTTAACAAAAACATAACCAGAATCAATTACATAACCGAAGTGACTGAAATAAAACGAAACAGCGCAGAAAAAAGAAAGAGGCTAACCAGGATCGCACTGCTGGAAAAACAAGTTCACCTCTGCAACCACGGTAAATAAGCAAGGTTAATTCAACCTGAAATTTCCAGAATTTACAAAAACAGAGCAGTAAAATTTGGGGAGAAATTAACCGGTAGTGAGAGCTTTAATCAAGCCGGCCCTGCGGCCTTTGAAGTCTCTGAAGACCTCCTCAACCGTCCGGGGATTGTACGGCGGGCCAGCGTCCATGGCGATTGACCGATTGAACGAAGAGTTCGGAGACTGAGAAAAAGAGGAGGGAAAAGTGAGAAATATTTGACCTCTCAGAGTTTGGGAGAGAGAGAGAGAGAGTGTGTGTGTGTGTGGGAGACACAGAGAGATGGGTGCGGATTTAAATCGGGAAGAAATGGACTTATTAACTGGATTTTATAAGAGGGAGACGAGTCCGAGTGTAACCTCTGTGTCGTGTGTGATGTGATTCGGCCCAATCGAGGGAAAGTCCTAAGATCTTGCCACGCTGTTAATCGCAAATTGGACGTGGCTGATTAGGCTCGTCTCAAACAATGTTATATAGCCCTCAATCATTTAGTCCGCGAATCCGAAAAGCATGTGGAGGTCCACAAGTCCGCATGCTCTAAACCCGTGAGAAATCCCGCCAAACCCCGTTTTCGTGGGTAGAGGGCCGGGCTTAGTTTAGAGGTGTGAAACTAGGTCCGACCCACCAAAAGCCCGCAAGGCCGGTCCATAAAAGGCCACCAAGAAATAAAATATTATACATACAAATAACATATTATACATATATCAATTATATGTCTTTTTGGTAATAATTATACATAAAATATTATATACGTTAATAATACTAAATTTAAAATTTAATATTATAACTTTATACTAGATTAAAAATAAAATTATAGCATTATAAATCAATTATATGAAGTATATGAAGTAAACTTCTCATGATTAATCGATACCAGCTGATGTTATCGGTACTAGTATTTATGGGCCCTGTTAAAACTTCATCTAATTCGATCATTGTTTGACCGTTAGAATTTCCAGTTTACCAAAAACACCACAAATATGCCCTAAGGGATGACGCATTACCAGGATGCGAACGTTGAAAGTCGTTTGCATATATGAAATAAATCTAATTTTTGTCACCGATCGAATCCGGTCGCACCGAGGAAACTCATTTGGCAAAACTCCGGTTTGTAAGACCCGAGATTTTTAATCTCGAATTACCGACACATTAGGACAAATTAATCGACATTTAAGTTAAATGTCAAAAACGTGGTTTAATACGTCATTATTAAGCTACACGTCGTCACGAGCTCGGAAATGTCTTCAGAATATTTTTCCAACATTCGGTTTTGTTTTTACGATTTTCTAAAAGTTGTATTTAGTTTTAAAGTATTTTTTTTGTTCAGTTTTGGGTATTTATTTTTAGGCTTTTGACAAAGCCCAAGTCTCCAACTTGACTCGAGCCCAAGACCCGGGCCCAAGTTCTTTTTCTTTCTCTTCTCCTCGCGTCCTCCTTTTCCCTCATTTCTTTTCTCCTTCTATTCTTCCTTCTTCACCGAGACCGAGACTGCACCGCAAAAACCTTCCCCTTAATTGATTGCCGTCATTCCGGCGAGACTGGCGCATGCACTACCACCATCTTGACAGCCGCTTCTCCCCCTTCATAACCATGTACCTCGATCGCCCCTTCACCTTCGTATTTCGTGAAATCGAATCAAAGACAGTGAGATGCATTGGGTGATTTTCCAGCGAAGCTCTCAGCCCTAATTTTGGTAAGCCATGCCATTATTTTGTAAACCCAATCCATTTATATCATTGGTTTCGTCGATTTGAAGCTAATCCCCTTTCTCCTTTACTGGTTCTTCACTGCCGTCGTGCTCCACCATCGAGCTTCCTCCTTCTCGGCGAAACCAAGACTCTATGATGACAACTTAGTTCTAATTCGATAAGACCAGTTCTTCCTTTCCACTCCTAGTTTGTATTTTCTTTCAATTCTTGGCTTTTCTTTCGAGCCTAATCCCAATTTTTCTTACCTCTCTCTTGCATCTGCCGAGGTCTATTACCTCTTTCTCTTCTTTTCTGGGTTACTTTGTTTACTTGGGACGATCCCTGGAGCCGTAGCTATAAAGAGTGGAGGAGCAGCAGCTCGGTTTGGGATCGGAAAAGGAGCAGCAGCCTCGGCTTATGTTTTTCAATTCGTGAGGTAGTAAATCCAATCCATAGCTTCTTTGTTTGGAAACGACTGCTTATATTGTTGTTGTGGAGTTGGTAGTATAGTATGTCGATGTATGCCGAATTAGGAGTGATAGAATATGATTTTTGCAGCCGGAAACACGATCGGAGAAGTATGGGGTGAATTCCCCTGTTTTTACTGTTTTACTTTTACTATTTTACTGTGATGTGAAATGATCAAAATTGCCCTGGCAAAAAGTTATTGTTTACTATTTACTTTTACTGTTTCACGGTTTTATCCTAAGATACTTTTTTACTATTTACTAAATGATTTTAACGGTTTTATTTTTTAACCAAAGTAACTTAGTGAAATTATAATTTCAACAAGGCGACGAATAAACTTAATTTTTAGTTACGACTAATGTTAGTTCCGATTCTCGCCCGGTTCGAGAATTGAGAACTATTTAACTTAGATAAGTCGGTATAATAAATAAGTCGTCGATATGATGCTGAGTATCTTATATAACCATAAAATATGCTTAGTATCGATCGACTATTGAAAATTGGATTATTCTTGGATTTTTCGAGAATCAGTCAATTCATGGTCAAACCAGGAAATACTTGGTCCACGGAAAATCAAATGTTTGACTTTCCTAGTCAAACTAGGAAAATAATTGAGTCAACTTATTTTCGATATTCGACTTTGATGTTGACTCTTTTATACCGCATGAACTTAGAATTGATGTTAGGAGGATCTTTTGGAGACTTGGAGCGGCATCAAGAGCTATATATTGGATTTGGATATCGGCTGGGATTCTGCACGTCATTCCAGGTAGGGGAGCTAACCCTCCTATGTTGTATTTTGGGCCAAATAAATTTCATAGTCTAGTTCTCGGTAGAAATGAATTATAATGCATTAAATGTTGCGAAAACCCGAGACTATGCACCATTTGGAGATATGGTAAGTAGTGAATCCTCGCGTGTGTTGACCTGAGAGTGACGGGAGCCTAGCATTCTAGGCAATCATACGGTGTCGATGACCGTGAACCTCCGGAGGGGCAATGTCCTATTTATTATTGGATCTATTTTATTCTATACTATTGAGGGTATTCCGTTTAAATGGACACTCTCGCTACTCTGTTATTATAACAGACGTGTAGTTGGCCTCGACTATTTAGTCGCTAGGATCGGTCGAGCATTGCTTGAAGTTGAATTTGCCTTACCCTACCTTTGGAGCTCCACAAACTATTTTAGCATGATATTCCTAAACTTGCATTATATTTCGAATATGGTTTTCTCTGGCCAAAAACCTATCCTCAATGTTTTATAAAACTTATCCTTACCTGATTTTGGTTTTCAAACCTCATGGGCGGGCTGACCCCTACTGGGCAAGCGAGGACGACGCTCACCCCTACGATAGTTGTCTTGCAGGTCCAATTGTTATTCCGGAGCTAGGAGTCTCATTTCAGAGTTAACAAGCGTATTCTCTTTCATGCATTTCATTCCTATGTTTATTAACAATGTTTTCGAGTGAAGTTTTCCGAGGTTGATTTCTTGTTTGTAGCTACCTTCATTTTGTACAAAAATTGGGTTGTCTACTTGTTTAATTTGGGCCGGTGGCATTAATGCAACTTTCCCATTCTTGTTGTATAAAGTTATTTATTTTCGTGGAAATGTAAAGTATTATCATTTATTTTTCGTGAACATGTTTGTCTTGTCAAAAAAAATTTATTCACTTGTTCACGTTAGTGAATGTCTGAGCGAAACCTAATCACTCTGTTTGTTTGCTAAACTCCTTTTAAATCTCAATATATTGTCATGTTCTAATTTCGAGATGTGACACGGTAAATGGAGTTTTAATATGTCAAAATGACTTTTTTTGTTGATCATAGGTAGAGACGGTCAAATCATATTCAAAACTGACGAAATTTTTACAGGATCCCTAAATATATATATATATATATATATATATATATATATATATATATATTGATCACATTTACTGGTATTAATCGACAATATTTCGAACTGGAGTTGTCGATCGCCGAAGTGTCTACTAATGTACCATAACCTTTATATTAGGTTTATAATAAAACTATCGCATTATGAAGCGACTATATAAATGAAACTTATAATAATTTTTTATTATTCCAAACCTTTAAATAATAATATTTTTTTTTCTAATACAAGCCCGCAAAGCTCACTTTAGGTGGACGAGCTTGGATCTTCATATTTGTGAAATACCCGGCCCGTTACTTATTTAAATATACTAAGGCCCAGCCCGTTAACAAGCCCTAGTTATATTTGTGCAAGTTCTAAGCACATAATTATCACAAGATAATCAACACATAAATCTCGAATCTAAGGTCTAGTTTGGTACATTTGTACTTTAAAAAAAAATTAGTTTTTAGGTCAATTATTAAAATTCATAGTGTTTGGTAACTTCAGAAAAATCAGTTTTTTTATATAATTTATAGGTCACTCATATTAGCTTTTAGAAGCTCATTTTACTCAAAACTTAATAAATGTTAATATTTTTCTGTAAATTATCAAATAACACCATTATCTATAATTACTCTTGATATGTTAAAACATAATCATGTTATTTTTGTCGTTGACCATATCTACATCAATTTTGTTTAGAATTTACTAAAAAATTTATTTATCGACAACACTACAAAAGTAATATTGATCAAACATAAATATGTTTTAATTCAAAGTTAATTTTTGTTTACAGTACAATAAAAACATGTTTTTTTTTAAGCCGCATCAATATCAAACTAGTCATAAGTCAATGAGCACGCTAAAGTTAGTTTGATATATCTAACTTATGTACTAGTTATTCGCAGACAAAGCAAAATCAAATAACGATCTAGTCAAGAATTGAAAGACATACAAACTTTGAAACCCAGCTGCTCTGGATAATATTTCCAACATATAGGTAAACCATCGAAGTGCAAACTGAAACTGATTATTTTTAAAAAACTTAACCACCATTGAAGCAGTAATGCAGTATCGTCCTGGTCCCTCGGGGTGGCTCACATATATTCTGGGGGACAGTCGAGACACGGAGCATATCCGTTGTCAAATGTCAGTTTCCACCTTCCAAACATATTTCCGACGAAAGACCAAGAGATGCCACAACCCCACATATTGGCCTAAGCGGGCTAGATGATTTAGAAAAAGATCTCATTGCCCCCAACGCCTTGGTTCGTTGTTCAGATGGATATTATAATCATCCGTTTTCTTCTTTCTTACAAATATGTGCATTGTAGTCAAGGATCTCAAAACATATAATTATGAACCTTGAAGTAAGTTGAACTTAAACTCTTAAAAAGAGTGACTCTGTCAAGTGATCCTAAGCACTTCGTGCGAGTTTTGGTTATATCATGTACCCTCCATTCTTTTCCCAGATAGACATAAATGATCATCCAACACCCTTCTGTAACTATCTATATGAACAATTCTGCATCTTTTACGCATATCCTTGAACATCTTCTCAACCTCGACAGCCTTCCCCTTGGCGCATAACTCTTTGACGAAAGCTGAAAAGCTCTCCAAACTAATAATGTACCTCTGATCAAGTGCGTCACAAAAAACCTGAATTGCGCTTCGCAAATCACCATCCTCACAATAAGCTTTGATCAAGCAACTATAGAGAGTGACATCAAGAGCATGACCGTTTATAAGCATGTCATGGAGAAGCTCTTCAACTTCCGGCAGCCTACCTCTCACATTACAAAGACTACAAATCACTGAGTTGTAAGAAAAGAAATTGGGAGAGCAACCCATTTGTGGCATTTGCTTGACAAGATTAATGGCTCTTTCAAGCTCCCCAATTTCAACAAGAACACTCAGCACTGCATTAAAGCTCGAAACACTTGGCTTCAAGCCTCTCATCCTCATTTCCTTTAATAGTGAAATTGCTCTATCCGATTCTTTCCTCTTACAATACTCGTTGAAAGCAATACCATATGCTTTCACATCCAGCTTCATCCCAAGTCTGGCCATCTCCTTAAGATGCTCATCAGCTTCATCACCCTTCCCTGCAATGCAAAGCCCCTTCAATATACTCGTATGCGTTGCTATATCGTCCTTCACACCGTTCAACCTCATCCTTGTCATCATCCCCTTCGCCTCGTTAACATCCCCACTCAAACAAAAACCATGAATCTCGGCATTGTAAGTGAGCACATTAGGCTCACAACCCTGTCTCACCATCTCATCCAAACACTTCATCGCCTCGCACAATTCACCTTTCTTACTATACCCATCGATCAAAGTCGTGTAAGTTACTGTATCAGGCAAGCAAACCTTCCCCTCCCTCATCTGACTCAAAATTCTCCTCGCACTATCAACCTCCCCCTTCTTGCAATACCCATAAATCATAGTATTGTAAGTAATCAAATTCGGCTCGCAAGTCATTTCGTCGAACACGTTCTGTGCATTCCAAATTTCACCCACTTTGCAAAACCCTCTAATCATTGTGGTATAAGTCGACGCATCCGGATTCACCAGACCTTCCTTGACAATCTGATCATATATAGACTCAGCTAAACCAATCTTGTTAGCCCTAACCAACACACCCAGAATGGCATTGTAAGAAAACAAGCACCTCCCATTCTCAACCACTTTGGCCTTGTGGAACCAATCGATGGCGGCCCTCAGACCGCCGCGGCGGCCGTGAGCTGTGATGAACTTGTTGGAGTCTTGGAGGAGAGACGCGGCGGAGGAGAAGAGGGAGTGGCGGAGGAGGAGGTCGGTGATGGCGCAGTAGCAGTTGAAGGAGTGGGAGTAGTTGTTGGGATTGGGGTTTGGGTTGGAGGCCCATTTGAAGAAGAAGAGGGCGTGGTGGGGGTTGGTTTGGTTTTGGAGGACCTGGAGAACAAGGGATGGGTTTAGGTGAGGTGAGAATTGGTTGAGAGGGGAGGAGGATGTGATGAGGTTTGAGGGGTTGGGTGTTTGTGGGTTTAGGGTTTGGAGGAGAGAGGTTATGAAGGGCACTGGAGAGTGATTGGTGGAGGAGTGAAATGAGTGTAGGGCTCTAGCTGGCGCAGCCATGGATTGTCGAATACACCTCTGCATGAAGAAGAAGAAGAAGAAGAAGAAAAAGACGGTGCATATGCGTGATAAGTTCTAAGGTTCCGACTGGACTCAGCTATTTGCATAGTTGCGCATGCGTATTTGATTGGCATTGTACGGTAAAATTTTACAGGTGAATGTGAAATCAGTAAATAACACAGTTGGTGACAGGTTTTAAAGAGAAAAATCTCTGGATAACTCACTCAAGTTTATGTAAATTAGCTCTATCATTAGTCAGCCAATAATTTTTTAGAAGAAAATGGTCGATCATTAGGAAGAATGTGATCTTCACAAGAAATTGCGTCTGCCCAAATTTTACAGCTATAAATATATGTTTGCACAAAAATTACATCTATAAAACATGTAGAATTCCGTCAAAATAAAATGATGTAGAGAGTGGCGTATGACATATTGCACCAGTAAATATAAAAGTGAAATAGAAATAATATTATTGACACACTCTCTTGTAACACATTAGAACAGTTGGTAATGTTACATACTCAACCACTCGCTACATGATCATGTAATTTTAAATTGTCATGCATACTCGATTAATACATTTCTTTTAATTATATGAATTATGAGATTCTTTTGTTAAGAAGTTAAAAAGAAGGGTAAAAAGAAACTCTGAAATTAGTCCATAATTCGGTAGGGTCGGCTTAGTTAAAAGAAGGTGAATTAAAGGAAAGAAGAAAAACTCAAATAACTGAAGTAGAAACAAATCCACACAGAAATGAAAGCAGCACTATCCACCCTGATCACCTCCAGGAATCTAAGCCCTCATTCTTCTCCTTCTCCTTTCTCTCGCTCCATTTGGCCTCTCCCAAAGTCCCTCCCCATCTCACCCCCCATCATTTCCCTATTACCCTCCAAGTCCCTCGCCACCACCACCAACTCCTCCCCTCTCCGCCGTGATCACCGCAAGTCCCAGCCCGCCGATTTCTCGTCAATAATGGCCTCCTCCTATAAGCCCGAAGAATCCAGGGTCCCACCTGCCCTCCCCTTACCCGCTCCTCCCGTCAACAAGGTAATATTGCCCGGTTGGAAGTTGAGATTGATATGAATTTGGGTGCTTTATTGTGTGAATTGTAGTTCAAGATCGGGATGTGCCAGTTGTCGGTGACGGCGGATAAGGGGAGGAACATTGCTCATGCTCGCAAGGCCATCGAGCAGGCCGCCGCAAAGGGCGCTCAGCTCGTTCTCCTTCCTGTAAGCTTGTTGGAGTATATAATAAGCACTATGTGTTAGAATGTGTTAAGAGTTTAGATATGTAGTAGTAACATTGAGTTGACCTTGTGTTTGGTTTTTCTGTTCTTTGTAATGCAAAGGAAATATGGAACGGGCCGTATTCGAATGACAGCTTCCCGGTGTTTGCTGAGGACATTGATGCTGGCGGTGATGCATCGCCTTCCACAGCAATGCTTTCTGAAGTTGCTCGGCGTTTGAAGATCACCATTGTTGGTGGGTCGATAACGGAGAGGTCTGGTGATCAGCTGTACAATACTTGTTGTGTGTTTGGTACTGATGGGAAGCTGAAAGCTAAACATAGGAAGGTAAGGCTCTAAGCTCATTGACAGTATGTGCTCCGGTATATATTGATGTCATGTGCCTAAGTCAGACACCCAAGGACTGTTAGAATATAGTTTTGTAACTGGGTGCTAGACCGCGAGTAGTCTTTACCTTCTCCTAACCGCAATTGAATCCTCTCAGTTCTCTCACCTTCTTAATCATGGCACTTCGAGATTGGTTTTAGGCTTTTAGCTCAGTGAGGAGGACAAGTAATAATTTAGACACTGTTAACTTGGGATGAGGCCTCCCCTACAAATAGCCTTCAGTGATTTGATTGACGAATAGGTCTCTCCATTCGCCTTACTAATGACTCAGGGTTAGAGACTTAGAGGACATAGTGTTTGGAACTTATAATGCTGACCTTTCAAAGTAAATTTTTTGCCATAGAATTTTTTTTTTTACTGATTCATAACAAGCTCATGGGCATCTAGATGTTCACAGATACACCTCTTTAATATTGATATTCCTGGGGAGATTACCTTTATTGAATCAAAGATTCTTACAGCAGGGCAAACTCCTACCATTGTGGACACAGGTATGATGTTCGTTCTTCACATATCCACTGCCCCAGCTATGTTGTTTATGATGATCGACCTCTCTTTTCTTATTTGAGTTATTGGAATTCCTGATTGGGGATAGTAACCATGAATTGCTTAATGCAGAAGTTGGACGTATCGGCATAGGCATTTGTCATGACCTTAGGTTCCAGGAACTAGCCATGATCTATGGAGCAAGAGGTCAGCCTTCTCTCAATTTTTATTTCCGTTAAGCTTCCATGTTGTCTGGTCATTCCACGTGGCCTCAGCCGTATTAAGTTGCAACTTGCGAGAGTACTAAAACTAAATTACAAACTTTTCCCCTGTAATCAGAATCAATAGTTCCTGGTTATATATATAACTTTATGACTTTACCATCTTATAGCGCCAAAATCCATGAAACTCTGCAGATCAGTTGTTGGCAGTTTTACTCATGGATTATCTTTGCACTTGTTTATCATAGGATGAGGCTTTGAAAACGTTTTGAGTTTTCTTTTTATGAGTGAAGGAATGTACATAGCATAAATATACCGAAAGCTAATATTATTGAATAGTTGACATCAGGTGCTCACTTGATATGCTATCCTGGGGCTTTTAACATGACCACTGGAACATTGCATTGGGAATTGTGTCAGAGAGCTAGGTTGCTATTTTTGGAGTCATTTTAATGATTACTTTTAACCTGTTTATAATTCATTATAGTCATTATTTCTGATCAGCCTTCTCTCTCTTGTGCAGGGCTACAGATAACCAGGTACTTTATCCATGTCCTCTATGAGATTTGTATCCTGATTTATATCTGTATATAACTTGAAGCTCATTCCATGACAAAAGAAAATGTTATAATCTACTACATGACTAGGACCGTAGCATGTCAATGCAGTGTTATTACAGTATTACCTTGGTTGTCCACAGACAGAAATGCACCTTCACCATCACATGTCCTACTAGGCTGGTGAATGCTGTTTTTGATGTGAAGTTAATTGATCAAAATAATAAACATTATTTCAAGCTTATGTGATTTGTACAAAGAAGTTTTTCAAGTACTATTAGTTGCATTTTTTGTGGGGTCCTTATCTTTTTGGAGAACGCCTAAAATTTTATTCTTTTGTCTTTGTTGCTGCTACAAATTTCTATTAAAAACTGATTAAGATAATTTATTAATTTAAATTATGTCATAGTGATTCTAAAAGGAGAATGCAAAGTTCCATGCAGTGAGTGATACATGTTTCGTAACAGTGAAACAGAAATGTCCTTTTACATTTCAATTGATCTGGGGGTTAGCGTTATCTAAATAGTAAACTAATGTTCAAAGAATGCTGTAAGCTGTAAACCAAATAGAAAATGTGTATGCACCTCCTTAAGTTGAATTTAGATCAATCACGAGTTGGGCTTTCCTCCACATCAAAACTTCACCATTTTGTCCATTGATGTTATTTTTTATGGTTGTTTGACAGCTATATGTTGCAACTTGTTCACCTGCTCGAGATGCCGGAGCTGGTTATGTGGCATGGGGTCACTCCACCCTTGTCGGACCAGTATGTTTATCAATCCCCTTATTATTACCTTGAGCAATTCACTGTCAAGTTTTATTATTACTACAACCATTGGTTAGCAAGTTAATGGCTTTGCTAATGGCACTTGTAGACTTAATGATAAAGAAATGCCATCATTGTAATACTTGCTGAGCCTTTGCAAGAACAATTTTGCCCATAGAGTCTGACCCACAGTTCTAAATTTGCAGTTTGGAGAAGTGCTAGCAACTACAGAACATGAGGAAGCAATAATCATAGCTGAGATTGATTATTCACTCCTTGAGCTTAGAAGGTAATGTGGTTTCCAACCTAGGGCATGTTGTCTTTGTAATTCAAGAATGCTTCAAGATATGTTGAGAACGTATTCTTATCCAATGTTTATACAAACCTAACATAAGGTTATTTCCATTATTCAGGACAAATCTCCCATTACTGAAGCAGCGACGAGGTGATCTATACCAGTTGGTAGATGTCCAGAGGTTGAATTCTCAATGATTGTCGTCTTGTTGAAGACTTTGTTATACACAAAGTGAAGGCTAGTGTGAAATGGTTGTGGATGTATCATTGTATCAACTATCAAGTAGTGGAAATAATAAACCATTTGACATGGAAATAATGAACCATTTGACATGGAATACTTCGGATATTGGAGGTTTTAGATGTCACTATATTTCTTATATTGATGTCTATATTTATTCTGATATCGAAGGCTTCAGCAGATGTTCTTCCCTGTTTCCTGGGAAGGTGGGGTTTTTGGGGCAAACTCCACTGGGGAGCTCACGGAATGTCCAGGTCGAGACATCCAGAAGGCTAAGTACGAAGTAGGGCCTCTTCAGCAGTATTGGGCCCTACTATTAAATTGGGATGGACAAAATGAAATTCAAAGTTCATCATTCATACCTATAATTAGCTGGCCCAAAATGAAATCAAGTCCGCCTGAAGCTGGAGACCCCAGGAGTCATACAAAGGGCACGTGGGTACAGCATGTACAAAACCCCCAGTTAATCTAGTAGACCTTCAGATAGTAATGCCCCCAGTCACCAAATCATCAATACCTTCAATATTAGTAGTAGGCAGACTGAAATCTCAAGAAAAATACCGCAAATTGAAAATGATTCGCCGATTTTAGTTCTTGAGTTTCGCCGATTACAGTATAAGTGCACGTCAATACTCTGAACCGCTGCTATGTGAGCTAATCAAGTGTAGATGACGAAGCTGTAGCGGCTATGAACGAAGACAAGAAAGCAAAGTACACTGCTCCTGCTGCTTTGCTGGGAACGGAGCAAAGTTTCTCGGTTGGCCTTCCTCTCTTCTTCGGGATCCCCAAGGCCCATCTCTTTCACCAAAATTACTGCATGTATAGTGAGCTTGATAAATTCGGAGAATTCTGCTATACGCTGTTGTATGGTATGCAGCAGCACTTTCCACCATAAATCTCACACCCACACCCACTGTGCATTTTATTAAACTCCTCATTCACCACACAAAAGTGTGTGCTAATTCCACTACATGCTAGCTGAAAATACAAAAAAAAATCAAAGGGATTCTTTTACATAAGCACTACTAGCACATTACTAAAGTTCAGAGAAAAAGAGTTGTGTTTGATCTTAGTTCTTCAGGTTTTAAACGTTACTTGCATCTCACAAATCTTCAATCTTCTTTGGGATCCTTTCCGCTTATTAATCAACATCATCATAGGTTATATATATATATATATTCCTTCCTTTATTACCTTATATTCTCATCCTTTACTAACGGTCTATTATTGTATAGACGATACGTTTCCGCATATAGTAGTATAAAGTATAAACACGAACACGAATACGAACACTTATGATCTTTTATAATATTTCAAAACATGTGATTTACCGAACCATAGAAATAGAACTTGAGCGTATTAACAATGTAGTGTTTGTTATACATGATGATTGAAAATCGCAAACAATGTACTCCAAAATATCATAGAATTTTGGTAACGACCAGTTGGTTCCATAGATGAGACCGTACGACGCAATGATGGTCTTGTACAATTGGCAAGATCAAGGGGTACACAACACATGCTCATGGCTTCAGGCTACCATACAAAGACGAGGTATCATAAAACCATGATCAAGTGTGAGTGTGCCCATGCTTTCTCACGTGGGACACGCCCTCAATCTGTATGTTTTCTGGGTCCCCAATTTCAATAATGTTTTCACTGCAACTGCAACTTGTAGAACAAGCATAGAATGCTCCACCCTGCACCAGACAAAAGGTGAAATCTAAAGCCTGAGGCGATCTGGGATTTTCACTCATTTCACCTAAAGCAGCCAAGTGTAAAACTACCCGAATTATTTTTCACATACACGGTGAAAATGATAGGTACATAAGGGATTTAGGGACAGCCCTAGTCGGGGACAGCGAGGACAGGGACTCCAGACTCGCGCGATGGCCTACTCAAAGTGTGAAACATGTAGGAGTGTAGCAGTATTCGCACGTGTGAAGACGATAGCGTGAGTGAGTGAGAGAGAGAATTTATGGGGTCGCGTCTCAGATTAGTAGTCAGGTCCTCACGAGTTACGCATATCTGACCGTCTATAATTGCCTACTGCAGTAATTTTACGTAACAAAGGGTACACAACACCAGAGTATCACAGTTCATCAGTGTTGTCCAAACCCTTGGGTAGTCATGACTGAAATGTCCAAAAAAGAGTAGATTACCGAGGGAGCTGGATTCTCTCCTGATCCAAAATTTCATCTTACCTCACTGACCTCTCCGAGATGGCGACATGTGTTCAACCTTTCATCTAAGTTTCACTCCATTGAATTCAACCTCTTCACCCAAATCCCAAATTCCTGTAACCCCAGAGCCCATTTGACACAACTCCAAACAGACCCATCCCATGAAATCTCCCAAAACCTCACTAGTTCATCAACTAAATCAAATGGGAAATTTTTAATGGGTGCTCTTCCCAAAACATACAACAAGAAATCAGAAATACATGCTGAGACTCTGATAGCTCTCAACTAAACCCATAAGGAATAGACATAAAGAGTCCCAAGAACAAAGGAAAAAAGAAAGTCAGGTGGCCGGACGAAAGCTATGCTAGTAGACGAGATCACTTTCCGGTTAAATGCAAGCTTATAGACTAAATTGAAATCAAACACCTTACTGTTAGCACACTACCTCTAATGCGAGGGTCACCCATTTCGCATCACAGTGAAGATGGATTAAGAACATTGATGAGAAGAAAGAAAGAAATCAGAAGTGGAGAAATTGTGAGCATTGGATGAAAGGTTGAACACGTGTCCCCATCACGGAGAGGTCAGCAAGATAAGGTAAATTTTTGGTTAAGGAGAGGATTCAGATTCATTACGAAGATGCACAAAACTGCTATTAGGATTGGTCAACCGAAAATATGTTAAGTTGTAATTGAGGCGGACGTTACATTACATGGATACTTATGGTGATCAGTGGTGTTTGGTAAGAACCTCATCTTGTGAAATTAAAACCGGTTACTCTAAAAAAGATATTATGCATTCTCAATTTCTTTGAAAGTGAGAATCTATATATGATCAACATTAGGGATCCATGATGTTTCATATGACCATTCATACAGTCGAGCTAGTGTAATCACTGATCAACATTAGTATTGCAAGTGATACATGTCTTACACTCTCTAACCAAAGAAGAAGCTTGGAAATTAGGAGGCAATAAGATCGAACAAAGAATCAAAGCTGTGGGCCGTTTTGTAGGGTTAAAAGGTTCAAGTTGAGGTTGCATTTTCCAATCTAGATACAAGGGTCTGGCCAAAACTTAGACCAATGTCCTTAACTCATACCCTACTTAATATATAATCACTCTCAACTAAGGGCCTCGAGGCCTCAACATACATTACCATTTGATTGTGAAAGTACGCAATATCATTATCTAATTGTTGGTGCAAGCCACCTTGCTATGTATATCATATTTTAACCCAAAGAACCCAAATGGCTGGGATTTGGTTTGAAACCCTAATAAGGGACCAAATCGAAGAACTTTCTTTGTCATCTCCTTTTATCGAACGCTTTGGTGTGCATAAAGGGCCATTCTTGCTGTAAGAATCATAACTCATGTCATGAAATGGATGAACATGAGGCAACCAAAATCGGAGCAACATGTGATATTGGCTACGATTATGGGGGCAGATCCTTTGCCTTCCCATATCTAATTCAAGCCATTGGTGGGGTTTCTTGTTTGGATGATCTTGATGCAACTCTAAGCCACCCCTTTCGGTATACTTAATGGGGTTTTGTTTGTTTTGTCAACTACTTTCATAGTATATATGAAACTATGTATGATAATCCTAACATCGTAACATTGATCGATGCTCTCCTTTTCTTTTGACATTAGAATAGCCCTTAAATTCATATGGAGTTATATCTTTGAGATCTATAGTCCAATAGTATAACCTTCGAACATCCTAACTGATGATATTTGATAGAATAGGGTAGCGACTAGCGATGTTTAAATCCATGCCTAATTATAAATTCAACCAGTATCTACCATAGGAAAAACCCAAACAACCAACCAAGGTAAAACCCAATTTCACATGATTTCGCTTTTTAGTTTTTATATACCATTTCCTTCTCTTGTATTAGAACTTCAGATTTAGAAAATTTAAAAATAATTGAAAAATCATAATAAAATATTACAAACACGGAGCAGATTTCATGCACTTAGGTGATTGATTCATTAGGTCTCACTCTCCTTACAACGATTCAATGAATAACTCTCTAATATTCTCTTGGTTTCGTATTAAAATTTTATTGCGTCCAGTGTTTTTTATTAGTGCATTTTTTTTTTCAGTTTCAAGACAATTCTTATGTGGGGTCCGAAGGCAAACTCAGCGGATGAAAACCTCACAATACTCCATGATGATACACTGTTGCATACCGAAGCGGAGGGGCCAGTCCATAAACCGGGCATCAGGGTATCCAAGGTAATCTTCTGATTGTTTTCTTTTTATTGTTTTTGACAACTATTCTATAATCTTTTGATTTTTGTTTTAGAAAAGATCGTCCTCAAATCGTCAAAATATGCACCTACCAATTGAACAGAAGTGTACAATACATTTACACTTATTAGCTTAATTAACCATTAACAAAACTACCAAAAACAAAAACAAACAAAACTAGAAGAATTTACATTTACAGGCTAAGATGTTCAGTCTCTTATTAGCTAATTAACCATTATCAATCATGGCGCGCCGTGCCAACTCGATATATGAACTTTAAACCTCAAGCCATTTATCCTTAAAAAAAAAAACTTTAAACCTAAATGTAACTCACCTTCCACGTCCGACTACAATGTCTTTTTTTATTATGCCACCGATCCTACTATACCCATCACTATAAAAGAAATTAAAATTAAAATTTTTGCTTTCAAACTAACCAATCTTAATTGATACCTCCTAGGAGTATTCCAATTTCCAAATTAAACCTCATTAATGATTAGCTTCAATTTTGAATCACATTCAACCACCAAACTTAATCACAGCAATCAAAAATTTCAATCACCCCATTTTCCTTTGAATTAAACACTAAGACCTAATTGTTTCTTTGAATTAAACCATTTTCAAAATAAAAATAAAATCGAAACGCTGTGACCCGCCAATATTACTCTTGACCGTACCGTAACGCTGCCCTTGTTGGCTTGTTCCCTCGAGGCTTCAAAATTTTATAACGGAAGGATAGAGCGTAATTTACTCGTCGACTCAAGGACATTCTCGGCATTGAGAAAGCGCAGTCCACGCCACGTCAGTGACTGCCAAACTGGCATTGGCTCCGATTTGGGAGGAGGGAGAGAGTACGCCATGCACGCGCGCGTGAGAATGTGATATTATAAAGCCACAGTCCCCCTGTTCCCATTCTTCTTCATCTCTCCAACTTGAAGAAGGCGTGCCTATTCTGCTCTCAATTGCTCTCTTTCTTTCTCCATCTCTGCTTGCACTAGACAAAACCATCGATTGCTTTCTCCCTTTCACACCCAGAACTCGTTTCCTTGTTGTCTCACTCTGCAGCTTTCGAACCCTTCTCTTGTTGCTTGTTCTGTCACTCATTTTGCAAAGAGAGCAATGGCTAGTCGGGAGCACCCGTCTTCTTTCTCTTCTAGTCTTCTGGATAAAATCTACCGCTCAATCGACGAGGGCGAGAGGAGAAGCGGAGACGTGAGGTTTTACGGCGAGACGAAGACGGTGGCATTGCCAGAGAGAAACAGCAAGAGCGGGAGAGATACTGCTTTAGAGGAGGAGATGGCGGCGCTTCGGAGGGCTTGTTTGATTGAGAAGTGGATTGAGAAGAAGGCGGCTGAGAAGGAGGAGGAGAAGCGGAGGCAGAGTCGATGTGAAATGGGGAGGAGGAGCAGGAAATTGGAGAGGGATCATGATGATGGTGTGTTTTTCAGTTCCAATTCATGCTCTTCAGAGTCGAGTTCCGGTGGATTTTCGTCGTCCGACGCTGAGTCCATGTATGGTTCTCGGCCCCCGCCGAGGTCTTCTTGTTTTGTTCCTTCTCTGTGGCCGAAGCCGATTCGGACCAGCGTCCAGACTCGGCCGGCGAAAACAGAGGAGAAGAAAACAGATAAGAAGCAGAGTGCTCGGTCTCGCCAACAGAGAGATATATACATTGTTGATGATTATCGTCACAGTCGTGACTCAGATCGGACTACGATCAAGTCTAAATCAAGAGCATTGAAGGTTTACGACAATCTAAAGAAGGTGAAGCAGCCAATCTCACCGGGGGGTCGCGTTGCGAGTTTCCTCAATTCTCTTTTCACGACAGGGCAAGTCAAGAAGAGCAAGACGACATCATCACTTTCCGGGTACGAAGACACAGAGAGGAGAATATATTCATTGCAGGGCTCGACGTGTTCTTCAGCATCTTCATTTTCAAGGTCATGTCTGAGCAAAAACTCACCCAACACAAGAGAAAGATTGCGCAATGGGGTTAAGAAATCGGTCCAATTCTACCCGGTAAGCGTTGTAGTCGGCAAAGATTGCCAACCCTGTGGCAAAAAATGCGGGTACGAAGAACAAGACGCACATCCTATGCCTGTAACTGTGCCGACGGCATGGAAAATCGGTCGAGCTCAGACGATCAAAACAGAGGAGGAGATCGTCAAGCTTCGAGTGTTGGAGAAAAGCAGGCAAGCCGAAGACGCAGCCAGGGAGTTCTTAAAAGACCACCGCCGGAACCAAGTTAAGAATGAGTCTTTGTTCAACAGAGATTACGACAATCATGACGATGATATGGACGATGACGCTGCTAGTTGTTCAAGTTCGGATCTTTTCGAGCTCGATCACCTAGCGGTGGTCGGAAAAGAAAGGTATCTGGAAGAGCTTCCGGTGTACGAAACAACTCTTTTCAATCGTACGAATCGTGCAATTTTTTAGTTGCTTAAGGATCAATAATATTGTAGTTCTTTTCGTTTACAAGTTGCAACATATAAAAAGTACATAACAATGCTGTTTGTTTAGCTTTGAGTTTTCTCTTTGATTAACGGAGTTTAGAAGTTCTTGTGTCCCCCATTTTGAATTCTAGCTTTGGATGGTGCAGAAAATCATTGAGCTGTTATTCTTCTCGTAGTAAGATAGTGTCATTTTGGGATGTGAAAAAAGGGGTGAAAGTATAAAGTGTGTTCAACAGAGAGTTTGATCTTCTTTTCTTTCTGAATGGGGATGCGTTTTGATTGTTGATCATGATCAAAGACTGAGATGTTTGATAGGAACGGGAAAAAGGAAGATGAAGAGAAAGAAAAGGAGAGAAGGGAAATGAAAGAGGGAAAGATTCGAGATCGTAATGGCAAGCAAGCAATGAAACAATGAAATGGAGAGGAGGGGATGTGTGTGATGGCAAAGGCAAAGGCAGATCTTCGCCCATGGGAATAGAGAAAGTGAAGTTCCGATAAAGCATTTGGCTTTCGTTTCTTTTCTTTACTGTTGTGTTCTTTCTTTCTCTGGAATGGGAATTGGGGATTTTGTAATTTCGTATTGACATTTTGGCCCTCCTGGGCATATCCCCGTTCCCATCCCAACAACCAAGAAAACATATAGACATACAAATACACTTGTATAGATAGTGGTATGGTATGCTTTGGTCTTGGGTTTTAGTCTAGCTTCATGAGATTCCTTCTTTCCATATCAAGCATCCATTCTTTTTGAGCTTTTATTCTCCATCTACCAAAAAAACCACCGGCAAGTGGTGTATTGGAATTAGTGGGGCCTCTATCTTGGGTATCTTCTGGCATGACAAACAGTTCGAATGCCGGGGAACATTGATGCTACTATATCCGCGAAGGTGGCTGGGGGAGGATTGCAATGCCCCTTCAGCCAGACGGGGTCCCGGCAGAGGAGTAGTCCCACAGCCAAAGGTCTGTGGGGAAACCTTTGTTGATAATACGAAGGTGCTAAAAATTGGCTTAAGAGGGTGTCAAAAAAAATCTCCATCTACCAAAACGGAAGTCATTCAAGAATGAACTAGAAATGTGAGTCTCGGGACCGAAAATAAAAGAGAGAAATCAAATATTAATAAAAAATAATACGATATACGTATAACATGCTAGTTCAGTAACGAAATAATTCTTGTAGTATTCTAACATATGATGAATATGAGGAGATCATCTGAAATCGAACTTGTGCAGCTTAACATACAGGAAAGTTTATGCCTAGTATTCTAATTTATATGCCTGTATATGTTTATTGTATATTTGAAATGCTTCCTAGCTAGGGGTGCATGTTATTCTACATTCACGAACAAAAGTTCTCCCAAGCTCAACGCCACTTTTGTTGCGGAGCCGTAGAAACTTGATGTGTAACTAAACGAAACTAAATTGTATAATGCATTAAGAATGAAAAGATGGGTGAAGTTGTGATTACTAGCTAGAAACGAATCTTGCATGATGATTGCAGAAGCAACTAAATCAAGAAATAAGAACACGATCGAACTTAAACAAAATTAGAGCATCGAGATTGGAATCAAATCCCTAAGAGCATGCAAGATAGTGGGCTATTCATTGTTACTTAGTAGACCTAATAAGTCATGACCTAGCCAATTATAAATATTAAGATTTCAATTAGTACGTGACGAGCATGCAGATAGAAGCTGCATATTGGTCTCAAATTCTCATTCTGAAAATGCAAATAAATGGGTGAGATTGAGGTCCACTTACAAAGAAGAATCTCTTTCTATCTCTAGTCAAAATAAGCATCACTTATATATAGTTAATTAACAACTAAAAAACAAGCCCCAAACTCAACTCAATTATTTGATTTAGGCGCGCGGCTGTTGTCTGTAATTTATTCAACAACACCAGTTTATCAACTACTATAAGCTTTCTTAATTTTCGAGGGAAGAAGATTTTGAGTCTGGCGGTTAGACGATTGGATTAGTCGAATCGTTAATATTTTTCAGCAGTTGAGATATTTGTGTAATTAAACTGTGGATATATATGAGTCCAACAAGGGCTTGCAATTTATCAAAATTAAAAGGCCAAAATAAGATTAACAAGCAGGGGCGGATCCAGCCCAAGTGAGATTTTAGTCCAGAAAAAAAATCTAACCCTCTATTAAAAAAAATTAAACCAATCGATTGTACGAAGTCTCTCACAGACGTATTTCTTATGTTCTTCAACTCTTCCCTCTACTCGACTACTTTTATTTTAAATCATTGAAACCCGTCACCACCACGATTCTATTAAAAAAAAGAAATAAACCAATCGATCGGACGAAGTCTCTCTCACTCTCTCTTATACGTCTTTCTTCTGTTCTTCAGCTATTCCCTCTACTCGACTACTTTTCTTTTAAATCATTGAAGCCCGTCACCACCACTCCCTGACGCCGCGTTGCCGAAGGACTGACCGCCCGAAGTTCTCTCTGCTCTCATCTACACTTCTACCGTTCTACTGTAGAACGACATGTTTAGTTATTTTCCAATTCTCCTCTAAGTTTTTTTTTAAAATTGAATCGGATACTGATTAAAATAATTATATACTGATTATTAAATGATTAGATACTGAAATTTAGTGGGTATATGGGTTTTTTTTACTTTGTTGGTTAAACAGATCTTATTGGAAATTTAGAATATGATTATATGAAATTGGGTGTTAGTATATTAGTCTTGTTACTGTCTTACAAATGGATGAATAAGATTATGATTAGAGATTGAGTATTTTATTTGCTTATTTGAGTTTGTTAAGATTGTAAGGAATTAGTGTAGGTATATGAGTGTGTTAGTTAAACTATCGATTTAGAATTATTGGAAATTTGGTGGTATGTTAGAGAATGGTCGAATGAGAGATTGAGTATCTGCCTATTTATGTTTGTTTGTTAGTTAAGAACTTAAGATTATAGGGAATTAGGGAATTGTAGGAATATTTAAGTTTAATTGACCTTTAATTATATGAACTTCATACACTCTATGTTGTAAACTTGAAATTTTTTTTTTTTGGCCTTTGGCCAAAGTTGTAGTTCACTTCATAAAATCCTATGTCCACCCTTAAAATTAGCCCAGGTGACATTTCAATCATGGATCCGCCAAGCTAATCAAAGTTAAGTCTGAGTTCATTAGAATAATTTCCCTTTTATTTTAGTTTGCTTAATCAATTTATGATAGGCAGATAGCTAGATTCTATAGAGTAGTGGGTGAGGGAATTAAGTTGCCTGCAGTGATGAGAAGAATAATGTTTGTGTATGGTAGAAGGAAAATTGATAGAATTGAATTGAGAAAAGGCACAACCTAGGTTAGATATAGCTGAAATTCATTAGCCTGAAAATGTTTCCAGGACCATCCCTCCTAATGTGTCCCAGGCTTGTAGGGTTGTGTGTACCAGTTCCTAATCATATCAATTATTTTCCCTTCATGGCTAGCTTCAACCCAGTTGCCCATTTTTTCTGCTTTAATTCTTTCCATGTCCTAACAAAGCTAGCTAGGTCAGTAATCACTAACCAGGCAAAAGCATTCATGGAAGTTCCAATACATGCATTCATATTTCTTCTCCTACAGGCTACAGAGAAAGAATTTAACTCTTCTGGGTGCATTGTCATATGTTGAAATATTGCCTGTTATAATTAAATTACTGTATCGGCTTTCTTCATTGTAAATGCCAGACTCCAACGGACGTAACATAACCTGTTGAGGTCATTGAAGTAGTGATTATTGAATAATGAAAGTAGGGGATCGGATTTAGCTACACCTTCCATGTTCTTCATCACAGATTTACTGTGCCCCTAGCCTCAAGAAAACTCATTTGACTTAGTTCTTCTTCGATTCAAGTCTATGCAAACCAAGGGCTTCTATCATAAAAAACAAAACCCCAACCAATTCCTTAACAAAGACAATTTATACTGCTTGTTGTTAGCTAGGGAAAACAGCAAGATCACCCACCAAAATGCATGTGAGAACCTGGTTTAATAATAGAAGTTCTTCATACCAGATTCATCATTCACAGATCTTTATATATTTCCATAATTGTTGTAATTATCTATACACCAACCCAGTTATATTTTGCATGCATTATTCAAATTATATGCGAATAAGTATTTGCTTAAGAAACCGTGTGGAAAAGTGGTCGAGCAAAAGTCGATCGAGGAGGGTCAGGTTGAGCACAGATGCTGCTGTTGCTCCCTGAAGGTGAGCTCAATAAGAGTTGAATGGTCCACTCACTCAGAGAGTCTCACAGTCCACAGGGATCGAGCTAGGCTAGGGTTTGCTTCCACTTTTAGTCGGATAGTGTTGGTCTATGAAAAGAAAGTGATCGAGAAGAGTAAAGAGACGAAGTCCCAAAGCAGCAGCTCAGTGTCTGATTGTCGATCCGATCCCGAGGGGAATTGATTAGCAGCATTTCCTTTCTTCTACAAAAGTGAGCTGTGAGTGTGAGAGGTCTAAATATCTCAGGACCATTTTTAGTTGCATCCAGCACGTACTCCACATTTATGATGTTTTATGAGTCTTTTGAACATGGGAAGTCATTCTAACCTGAGTTATACTGATATATGAATATCAAGCGCGTTGGTTTTCTATATATATAGCTTCTCTCAGTTCTCTGTGTTAAGTCTTCTAATACTTTAAACTTGATCAAGTGATGTCGTCCAGTACGTAGTTAGACTCTAACCCATGCATTCTGTGACTATCTTCTTCTTCTTCTTCTTTTCCCTTGTTTGTTTTTTCCTAACCGGCGTATAAGAAATGAATGCTGTGATGATCAGTTTAACCGTAATAAAGATTAATTGAACACAGTTATCGCCATAAGTTGATATGTTTTGAAATTTAACTAGTATCATTCAAGTTACGGGTTCAAATTTCACAAACATATGTAAATCTCCTTCAAAATTCACAATTAGAATCGGAATTTCGAAAAGCTAGTTAGACCTTTCTTTGGGATTTAGTTCTCACGAGCATGGACCTGATCCCATCTCTCTTTTCTGTTCTTCAATTAACCTTTTCTTTTGTTTCATACGCATGTTATTGTGATTTTGACCACACCTAACGTACCTCACGTACTGTAAATATATTCGATCAAGAAATCTCACTGTAAATTGTTTCGTTTTGTGGCATACATTAGTGATCGATGGACGGATGGTGGTTCAGTTTGAACCCTATGACTTCCCTCTTAGTAAATATCGCCCATCTACCCAAGTGGTCATATCCATATCTATGATCTAGTCATAGGCTAACCGCCCTGGCAGATAAGCTAAGCATAAAAAAACATACGAGTAAATATATCTCCACTATCGTGACCAATAGAGAGGGGTTGGCACTTCACAGTTTCCGCCCCATTTTGTCCTTCTCATTTGCATCAACAGTTCAACAGTTCAACAACAAAAATTGGGAGGGGCCTATTTAAGCACCATTACACCGTTCTTAAGCTCTCTCTCTCTCTCTCTCTCTCTCTCCGCATCCTCAACATTAGTTCTTAGCATAGACAACTCAGGGTGCAAAAAAAAATTAATAGAATTGAATGAACAAAATTCAAGGGATGTTTCAGAAGAAAAAAGGGTCTCCAAAGGCGTCTCCGAGAGTTGAGCCAAGTCATTACACCGTGGCTACTGCAGCGGCCGTGGAGCCGCACGGTTGTTGTCGAGACTCGGTTAATGTTGTATCGATGAGCCAGCCTACCAACAAGTTGGAACAGCAGGTAGATTTTTATTTTAAGTATAAAGCATTAGTCCAGACTAAATACCTAGCTTCCTTTGCATTTAAGATCAAATTGGAACAAATCTTATACTTCGGTGCAGACTAAACCCGGAGGCCATGTATACCATGCATGATTCACATCGCTATAAAGTATTAGTATAAACTAAATGCTTTCCTATTTTGGGCATTGGATTTGGGCCTAAATGAAGGTGGCAGAATTGGAAAAGAAATGTGCAAAGGAAAGAGAACTCCGAATGATGTACAGAAAGAAATTAGAAAGAACACAAGATTATTTGAGGTATTGTCTCCAAGTAGCCCAAGAAAATGGGTTTTTGGACCTTATACACCACAACAAAGATCCTGCAGGCCTCGTTAACAATGCCAATGGTCATGCCAGTCCTCTGTTGCCAACTTCTCCTCTGCACCAGCACCAACACCAACACCAACAACCGTCGGATCTAGATGCTCTGATTGATCAAGCCAAGCTAAATGGATGGTACATAAATCCAGATAAGGTAACTGTTCTTAACTTCTATTGTTCTATTGAGAGAATAGTGAGAACATAAGTAGTCATTTGGTGTGTGACGATTATCTATGTGGTGATGTTCGTGGCAGATTGAATTTGATGAGAAGATAGGGCAGGGGAGCACAGCACAGATATACAAATTAACATGGCATGGACTCGATGTCGCGGTGAAATGCATAGAACCTGACTTCTTTGAATCAAACGAGAATGGCGTCTCATTTTTTGCTCAAGAGCTCGATACATTATCCAGGCAGCGCCATCCGTACGTGCTTCATCTAATGGGGGCGTGCCTTGATCCTCCTAACTATGCTTGGGTGGTGACCGAGTTCTTGGGCTCGACACTGAAAGAGTGGCTGCATGGCCCCGGAAATAGGCAAAAAGAGAGGATGATTGAGCTTCCTCCATTTGCGGTGAGGCTGGCCAAGGCACTCGAGATTGCCCTAGCCATGCAGTATCTACATGAACAAAAGCCGAAGGTTCTTCATCGTGACCTAAAGCCTAGCAACATATTTTTGGATGATGCTGGTCACATTAGAGTTGCCGATTTCGGTCACGCTCGGTTCTTGTGTGATGAGGAGATGGCACTAACAGGAGAAACAGGTAAAGGCGATGGTCCTATACATATATACTCTTCAACAGACCATTACCCTGTGTATTGCACATTATGCAGTAGTGCATTTTGGTATTATAAACTCACAATACTTTAGCTAAGGCTGTGTCATCTCTCTTCTCTCAAAACTTGCAGGAACATATGTGTATATGGCCCCAGAGGTGATCCAGTGCGAGCCTTACAATGAGAAATGTGACGTTTACAGCTTCGGGATTATACTGAATGAGATTATTACCGGAAATTATCCATACATTGAGACAGATTATGGTCCTACTATGGTACGTATTACTTAAAAAACAACTCCTTCACAAGTTAGGCAGTTACTGAAGTTTAACAAAAGCCTCACCTTTTAGTACTACTCTTCATAATTCATATAATAAACCAGAACAAAACTTTCGACTATGTCTATTCCTGCCGGCAATACTAATCAATCTGTCGTGCAAACCACGTTGAATCGTGTTATTGTAGATAGCAATGCAAGTTGTTGAGGGGAATCTGAGGCCAAGACTTCCCGATGACGGTGATGGCCAACTTGGGGAGCTAATTGAGCTGATTAGCCTTTCATGGGATGGAGATGCTTCTATCAGACCATCCTTTGAGACCATCACATGTACTCTGAAGAAGCTTCAAAATAGAATAGTTTACAATGATTAGTATGATGATAATCTTAGTTTTGTACTACATTAAGGTAATTAAAATATGGGTGGACTAGTCTAATTGCTTTGAGATGTGCCCTCAACTATTTCCAGGTCAAAGAAAAATACATGTAAATATCAAAGATGATAAAGAAGCTTCAAGCCAACCTTCATTACAGGGCATAACTGGACAACAAGCGTCCTTGCTCTATGTCCAATCTGTAATGTAGTTCTACAGGCAATTGAGCATACATCAGACTCGATCTTTTTACTTGTGATTGGATAATTATAATTTTGTTCACTAGCTCATCCAAGAAGATACATCTTCCAGATTCTTAAATTTTATTTAGTTTAGATATAACACATAACATACGATCTGTGATTAAAGGTATTTGTTTGACCATGTAACCATATCAATTATCAAAGTGACTAAAGGAGAGAGAGCAAGCAGATGACTCTGTTCCATAAACAGAGCAAATTGGGCATGTTGATAAACAGAGGTCTCTGTTTTATAACAGAGGAAATTGGATATGTTGATTAAACAGAACAGAGTCTACTATAACATAAGACTTGTGGGCTCCGAGCTCTCTTTCTCGGAACCCCTACCATATGGGATAACCTCGTTATCCCGTCATGGGTCCGCAACTAATTTCTTGCTACTGGTGTTCTTCACATTTCAAGTTTCGAACATATCTACACAAGCCCCATCCTTGGAGATGTGTCGGGTCTGCAGTTCATGCAGACTCAGCCACCGAAAAGCGTGTTAGCATCGTACTTAGATGATCACCAACTCTGGCGGCAGTGTGCAGATTCCTATGGTTAAGCACACAATAAAGATGGCTATGATAGTAACTTGTGCTAAAAGAATGAAGCACGTTGAAGCAGCTGGTTCGTTTCACACAGGTGTAGTTGGATTTGAGCCATCTCTTTGTTGGATTTCACTCAGCGGATTGATAAATAAGATACGATATCGAGAATACAACTATAATATGGAAAAACAAACACACTCAAATACACAAGATTTAACGTGGTTCCCTCACTCCTTGATGTACGTTCACAAGACGTGATCTGATATTTCTTTACTATCAAGAATAGTATGAACAAAATACAAGGTGTTTCACTCAAAGTTTATACCTAAACCAAAAACCCTTGAAACCTTGAACCCTTGTACACCTCTCTCAACTCACACTCTCAATTTCCGGTAAAGACAACTCTCTCATACAACACTCAATGGAGAATGAAATTCCCCCTAAATAAGAGAGTACACAAAACTCGGATGCTCCTCCACCATCTTTCAATGCCAACCTTCATGGCTATTTATAGCCAACTCTTGCCATGCTTGTTTGTTGCAGCCAATTTTTTCCATTCAAACATTACTGCACTTGTAATAAACATGACATTAATTTGAGCCACATCTCAACATCTACCTTGACGAAAACTTAATGACATCCTCCTGAAACTTCAGTCACTGCATCTAAAATTAGATGTTCATCCCCACGCCCTAGGATACACATAAACCTTAACAAGAAAGAATTTTGATCAAGTTTGAAACTCTCTTCAAACTTGACCCCTAGAACCGAATTCTTCAAATCAAACATGCTTTGCGCAGCTACAAGTCTGTCATCACTAAAAACTTTGTCAAACTGTAAAGACTTACCGATGTCTTTCTCGAAACATGGTTTGACAACACCACTAGCAACCTTCTCCAACCGCCTACTAACCACCGGTTGATCAACAAAAGTCATCTCCTCACCACAATTGAGGATATATCGCTCTTGACTTCCCTTAGCATCACCAACATGACCAACTGCTCGCCTCGAACTCACCTTCATGGCACTGAAATGAGCTACCTTATCGCCATTAGGATTCCCACAAGCCAACGTCACACATGTCCTTATTGGTATGCCTCCCTGTAAGGACTGCTGCAATTTTGGTTGCCATCTAAAAGAGGATTTCTTTCCCCTCGATTGTGTAGCTCCCTCACAATATTTTTGGAAAATAAGATCGCCATTCTTCTCACTAATTTGCAAGCCACACTTGCTCAACTTCTTTCCAAGACCCACATGTTAATTTTCCTTCCACATAGCAGCTCCACCTGTTATTGTACTCCCTTGCAAAAGGTATATATTATTTACCTTATTTCCACGCAACACCACAAGAGAATCCATCACGACCTTCAAAGCTCCACATTCTGTTACAATCTTGTAACCTTTGGAGTCGAGTGCACTAACTGATATATGATTCCACCTTAAGTTAGGAACATATCAACATCATCAAGAATTCTCACCAGCCCATCATGTGTCTTGATCTTGACTGCTCCAATTCCTTCCACCTTGAAAGCTTTTCTTTCCGCCGTAAAAATAGTACATATCTTCACCTTTTTGTAAGAGGTGAAAAGATCTCTATTGGAACACACATGAAAGGAACAACCAGAATCAAGGACACAAACATCATTAGACAACATACCATAATGAGAGGTTGCCATGATAACACAATCATCATATTGTGAACTGAAGGTTGCTGAAACTCTTTGATGAGAATCTTCATCTTTCTCACTGCCACCATCTTTCTTCTTCTTCAACTTTGGGCAATGCACCGCGATATAACTTTTTCATGACAATAGTAGCACTCTTTGTTCTTGTGATTTCTTGAGTAGAATTTAGAGTTCTTCCAACCTTGATCTCGATTTCCTCTCTTTCCCCTACCTGAAAACACTTTAGAGTCCTCGTAAATACCATATACAGTTTTTCTCATATTCTCATTAGCGAGAAGTGTTGATGTAACTTCGTCGAGAACTATACTTTGCTTCCCATATAACATTGTTGTCACCAAGTGATCAAACTTCGCGGGAAGTGATGCTGGAAGAACTGAGACTTTATCTTCTTCACTCATGTTCACCTCTAAATTTAACAGTTCCGAGAGCATTCTGTTAAATTCATTGAGATGGTCTTGCAAAATTGTACTCTCATCCATGGTAAACCTGTAAAACTCCTTCTTGAGATTGATCTGATTTGTGAGCGACTTTTCTAGATAAAGCTTCTCAAGCTTTTCCCATATCTCTTTGGTTGACTTCTCCGTCATGACATTATGCTTGATTTCTTTCGCTAAGCACAACCGGATTGTGGAATAAGCTTGTTGATCAAAGCTTATCCACTCATTGTCCTTCATTCCCTGAAGTTTGCCATCTAATGCTTCTGAAAGGCCATCCTTGACTAGAATGTCTTTCACCTCAACTTACCACATGCTAAAATTATTTTTCCCATCAAATTTATCGACATCATACCTTGATACCCTTGAAGCCATAACAGATATCTAGGTCGAAACCCAAGCTCTGATACCAATTGTTGGGTTTCACGCAGTGGATTGATAAACAAGATACGATATCGAGAATACAACTATAGTAGGGAAAAACAAACACACTTAAAGATACAAGATTTAACGTGGTTTCTTCACTCCTTGAGGTACGTCCACGAGGCGTGATCCGATATTTCTTTACTATCAAGGATAATATGAACAAAATACAAGGTGATTCACTCAAAGTTTATACCTAAACTAAAAACCCTTGAACCCTTGTACACCTCTATCAACTCACACTCTCAATTCCCGGTAAAGACAACTCTCTCACACAACACTCAATGGAGAATGAAATTCCCCCTAAACAAAAGAGTACACAAAACTCCGATACTCCTCCACCATCTTTCAATGCTAACCTTCATGGCTATTTATAGAGAACTCTTGCCATGCTTGTGTTTGTTACAGCCAATTTCTTCCATTCAAACATTATTGCACTTGTAATAAACATGACATTAATTTGAGCCACATCTCAACACCCTTAGCTTGGCTTCTCAAGAGTTGGCTCTGGTAGTCTTACTGGCCAAGAAACACAAAATGAAACTTCCGTTTGGCTGTAAGAACAAGCCAAAGGAGGATCCACCACCGACAAAGAGAGTACTTAATGGTGGCATGGTGCTAGGAAGAAGCAAAGATAATTTAAATTATTCTCTAAAAATATTTTACCAATATCAGTTGACTTGCAAGTTGCAAATAAGCTAGACTCTCATTCATTTCACTATCATTGAGATCTAGAGAAAAAGAGAGGACTCATTTTTTAAAGTTGTTTACTTGTATATAATAAAAGCCATTGAGATCTAAGGAAACCAGAGGACACTTATTTTTCTGAGCCAGGGTGCTATACTGCTATTACGATCAGAAAGACTATGAAGCTTGAGAAACTGGTAGTGGATATCGAACGGTGTATGTCATATGATTTGTTTTTAAGTGGCTTCGGAAGCAATTTCAGGCCTAAAACTCTGTTCCTTATTCCTGTCAATATTTCTTTTTTTCGAACCCTACACTTTTCAATTTCGGCTTTGCTTATAATGTGACAGGTTTGTTATGGAAGCTAAAGTCTTAAAGGAAGAGGAGTAAGCATGTCGAGAAAAGGATCTGGAAATGATGTAGGTGATATCGTAGTAAATGTTGAAAGTGAACAGGTAGAAGATGAAGCAAACCCTTCTTGTTCAAAAGTATTAGAATCTTCATCTCCCAATCAAATTAGGAGAACATCATCATCCAATAGTCCTGGTCAACAGCCAGTGCGGATTGATTCTGGTATTCTTGAAGGGAAAGGTAAGTTAGAGCATGATGGTTCCGCTAATAGATCAGCAAATAACGATGATGACGACGAGGAAGAGGAGGAGGAGGAGATTTACGAGAAGGTTAAATCTAGCAGGAAAGTGAACAAGAAAATGCTGATGGAGTACATTGTTTTATTGTGCAGCTTTGGTGTTTTAATAGCTAGCTTTACTGTCAAGAAACTAGAGAATCTAAGGGTCTGGGGATTGAAGATTTGGAAATGCTGTGTGCTTGTTATGCTCATATTCTGTGGAATGCTAGCTACAAATTGGCTTTTGAGTCTGTTAGTTTTCATGTTTGAGAAGAACCTTCTAATGAAGAAGAAGGCGGGGTATTTAGTTCTTCGAATGAAAAAGAGTGTTCAGGTTCTCCTGTGGTTGGGTATGGTGCTTCTCACTTGGCTATTCTTCTTCAAACTTAATCGTGGGACGAACAGATCAAAGACATCCAGCAAGATTTTAGATCATATAACGTGGACTCTTGTTTCGCTGCTTATTGGTGTCTTTCTGTGGATGTTATCAACTTTTTGTTTAAGAGGTTAGCATCAAAATTCTTGGCCGTCGCCTATTTTGATAGGATTCAAGAAATTATGTTTAGTCAGTACGTTATTAAGACACTTTCAGGGCCTCCGTTAGTCAGCGCTGTATTTGCGAGTCTCAGGAGGATAAACAATGTGGTAAAAAAGGTCTTTAGTAAGGTGAATCCTGCAAGGAAGATTTCAGTTGAGACCATGGATACGTTTCTTTGGGATGCTTCTAGTAGAGATATCGATGCAGAGATTGCAAGTGAGTTCGAAGCCAACGTTGCTGCCGTCAAAATTTTCCGGAACGTTGCTAAGCCTGGTAGCAAGTGAGGAAAAACTAAACTAAGTTTATGTCATTTTCTTTTTTGGTCTTGTTTTGAATATCTTATTTACACATTTAAACTCGAGTAGCTGCATCGTGGAGGAGGACCTCAGGAGAAAACTCGAGTAGCTGCATCGTGGAGGAGGACCTCAGGAGATTCATGACTAGGGAAGAGGTGGACCATGTATTTTTACGGATTGAGGGAGCAATGGAAACCGGTAAAATTAAAAGAAAAGATCTACAAACTTGGATGGTAAGCCTTAAGTCGTGCATGTATCTCAATGCAAAAGCATACTGCAGGGAACTGTATTTTGTTTAGCTCCAGTTCGTTACTAGTTACACCATTTCCATATATCAGGCACTTGGTAAATTGTGTTTTTCATGGACTGCAGGTATCAAAAACAGAACTTAAAAGGCAACTCAGAGATTATTCAATTTGGTGCGCTAGATACTACCCCCACCTGAAATTACCTTTCTGATTTTTCTTTTCCAGGCGATGGTCGACCGCGAACGTTCTGCGTTAACTTCAGCAACCGAACCAGTTATAAATCAAATAGAGCAATTTTTTACTAGCATGGTGGTCGTTATAACCATCGTAATTTGGCTTGTATTGGTGGGAATTGCAAGCACAAACTTAGTTGTTTTCCTCTCAACACAATTCTTATTGGCAGCTTTTATGTTTGGAAACACTTGCAAGAATGTATTCGAAGCCATCGTGTTCATATTTGTGACACGTCCATTTGATGTTGGTAATCGCATTGTTGTTGATGATGTTCCGGTAAATTACTGAGGCATCTCAATCTTATCTAGTTACTTTGATGTTTTGATGTATTTTGTTCATATTTCTAACATAGATGGTTATGTGATATGCAGTTGGTGGTTGAGGAGATGAACGTCTTAACTACCACCTTCTTGAAACCCAATAATGAAAAGGTGTACTATCCGAATTCAGTGTTATGCACCAAAACCATTAGCAATTATTACAGAAGTCCAAATATGGGAGATACCGTGGAATTCTCAATTGTTTTGACACCAGTGGAGAAGATAGACATGCTGCAAAAGAAAATAAAGGAGTGAGTTGAATGAAGCTTTAACGTTTAGGAAGAAATTACGATTTTGCATGCGTCTCAAGTCTATGAACAAATGTAATGTTGTGGATTTCTGGTCTAATAGTCTGATAGATTTCTAGAATCTAGAATATGAATACGACTGATCTTGCTTCTTCTTTGTTCTGCATGTTTGGTAGTTCTACTCTCTCTGGTGTTCAGTCTATATAATTTGTTTGTATGCTTTCTCAGGTACCTGGAAAGCAAACCGCAGCATTGGCATCCAAGCCACAGTCTGGTGGTGATTGATATCGAAGATGTGAATAAGTTACAGATGGCGCTCAATGTTAGTCACACTATTAACTTTCAAGACATCGATCAAAGGAACAGACGGCGACCTGAGCTAGTCATAAAATTGATGAGAACTTTGGAAGAATTAGACATCAAATACAATCTGCTGCCCCAAGAAATTCACCCCACACAAAATAAAGCAGATGCAACTGTTTCTTTCAAGAGATGAACGTTACAAGGTCATCTTCAGACTTCAGAGTCAAGGTTCCATAATTTAACTAGCGCAGAGAAGATTCATTCACTGTAATAAGCAATAATTGTAACATTTTCTTATATCTATGAGTCTGATCTGGATTTTAAATGTAGAAAATGTTACTTGATCTGTTGTTTTGTCTCTTATTGGTGCATTTATAGTGGTCAACTAAAATTTGTTCTTCCATTGCTTCGGTGATACAATGATTGCTCCTTTTTTTTATTCCGGAAGGGATACGATAAACGGGGTGACGGACAAGCTAGCTGACCGCACCGACAGTAGATAATGTTAAACTTCTGAAGATGGCCCTTGACTTGATCCAGAAAAAAGGTTTTAATATGACCAAGAAGGCGATGAAGTTTAGCTTCAATCCAGGAATGACACAATGCACACGAAGATGACAACCCCATCATCCTCGTTTACTCATTCGATCAAGTCATTCACAGTGTGGACTTGAAAGGCATGGAGATGCAGCATTCTGCTGATGGAGGTCAAGTTGTGTTGGAAGTCGGAAGGGATCACAAGAGAAATGAACCAACAGGCTCAGACTCTTCAGCTGGCCACACCCTCATCAAGAGAAAATCACTCAGTAGGTCAGTTCTTTCCAAACCCAAGTCGAGATTCGGTGAAACATTACCAATTATGCATGAAGAGAGTAGGGAGGAGTCCCCTAATGGCATTTCATTGGTTAGGACTAAGTCTTCCTCCTCTGCGAGGATTGCATCGCCGCCGTTGACTCCAGGCAGAACGAAAGATGAGGAGGAGGAGGATGAAGAGATATACAACAAGGTTAGATTGAGTAGAACTAAGCGTAGCAAAGTGAACAAGAAGGTCTTGGTTGAGTTTCTTGTTTTTCTGTGCATTTTGAGTTGTTTACTGGCTAGCTTGACTGTTCATGAACTAAGGCATTCTTTGGTTTTGGGGTTGAAAATTTGGAGATGGTGTGTGCTTGTCATGGTAGTATTGTGTGGCATGTTGATGACAGGTTGGGTTACGAATTTCCTCGTTTTTGTGATCGAGCGCAACTATTTGCTTAGGAAGAAAGTGTTGTATTTTGTTTATGGATTGAAGACGAGTTTTCAGATTCTCTTGTGGTGGACTCTGGTTCTTCTCACATGGCTACTCTTGATCAGACGGGGGTTCAGACGGGGGCTTCAGCAATCACAAATCTCTGATCAGATTGTCACTTACATCACTCGAAGTATTATTGCACTTGTTATTGGGGCATTTTTGTGGCTGCTGAAGACTTTATTTGTTAAGATCATATCATCTAAATTCCATGTGATCTGGTACTTTGATAGAATTCAAGAATCATTATTCCATCAGTATGTACTTTCAGTAATTTCAGGACCTCCACTAATGAAGGAAGCTTATAAACTATCACAAAGCAGTGGCAAACTGAGTTTCAGAGGGACTAAAGAGGCAGACGCAGAAGGGAAGGAGAAAGAGGTCGTTGACATGGCAAAGGTTAAAGAACATGGAGCGATGATGGATTTCTTGGTAAATATAGTAACTAATTCAGCTTTATCCACGGTTTCTCAAAAAATGGAAGATCTGGGTGATGAAGAGGGAGAAAATGAGATTACCAGCGAGGCAGAAGCAACTGCCGCTGCCTATGACATATTCCTTAACGTTGCTCGACATGGTGCCAAGTGAGACAATTATCTTCATTTTTATTTTATTTATTATTTGATAATTTCTTATGTCAATTACATCTAATAAGTAGGTACATTGAGAAGGAAGATCTGTTGAGGTTCATGACAAAGGGAGAGGTAGATGTTGTATGGCCGTTTTTTGACGTCGCAATGACCGGACAAGTTGACAGAAAATTTCTAACAGACTGGGTGGTAAGTCCTTTTCATTCATGTCTCTGGATCCACGTTGAAGTAGAGACATTGGCATCTCGATTTCTACCTTTAAGACAGTGTAGTTCTTCTTTGGTTCTGGATCCTTTTTAGGGATTTATGGCAGTTGGTACTAGAAGGCATGTATTATCTGATTAGCAAATTATGTTACATATAACACAAGTATAATTATGTAACTGACATTATGCATATTTGAGCTATCACAGTTTTTAGGATAGATCATTTTCTGAAATAATTTAGGATACTCTGTGACTTCTTCCCCAGGTGAAGGTCTACACTGCTCGCAAAGCATTAGCTCATGCACTGGCTGATACCAAGATAGTTACAGCGCAAGTCGACAATCTTGTGACTAGCATTGTGCTTATTATCATCATCGTCGTCAGCCTTCTAGTTGTGGAGGTTGCAACCACAAGCTTTTTTGTCTTCCTATCATCACAGCTCGTATTAGCGGCTTTTGCTTTCGGAAACACTTGCAAGAATGTATTTGAATCTATCATGTTTCTATATGTGGCACATCCATATGATGTTGGAGACTGCATCGTTTTTGAAGGCGTTCCGGTACATCGATCTTTTACACTTATTACATTATCTTGAGTTGCACCATATTCGAATTTGTAACACATGGTACACCTGAGTTCTGACAGATGATAGTTGAGGAGATGAACATCTTTACTACTGTTTTCTTGAAACTCAGTAATAACGAGAAGGTGTATTATCCAAATTCAGTTTTATCTGCAACATCGATCAGCAATTACTCCAGAAGTCCAGATATGAAAGATGTAGTGGAGTTCTCAATTGCCTTAACACCAGTGGAGAAGATAACCCAGTTGAAAGAGAAAGTAAAGGAGTAAGTTTTTTCTTTTTTGTTAAAGATGTTGTGGAGTTCTCAATTGTTCTGTACTACTCATTTCTTACTCTTTCATGTACATATATCCTTGTGCTTGTTCAGATACATCGAAGGGAAGCCTCAATATTGGTATCGAAAACACAATGTGGCGGTTATTGACATACAAGATGTTGATAAGTTAAAGATGGCCGTATATTGTCAACACAAAATGAACTTTACAGATTTTGAGGAGAAGAATTTGCGTAGAGCTGAGTTAAACTTCGAATTGCTGAAAATTCTTGAAGAGCTTAACATCACAGTAATATCAGCTGTCCTCCCAAATAGTGAATCTCACTCAAACTAAATAATATGCAATTAATTAATTAGCACTTATTTTGCTTCTTCAAGGAGGTCCAAGTCAACCTGATGTTCGGTTAGAAACTCAGTTCAATACTTTCATCAACCTCTAAACGAATGAGGCTAGGTAATTGATCAGGTCTGTATGCTATGCTGTACTAGCTAGTCACTGCTATTGCTACATTCATTCTGTAAAACCTCAAGGGTGTGCTAATAATCCATGGCTGTTGTTCATACTTAATTTTCTGATATAGTGTTCGAATCTATTGTCAAAAATTATGTGCTTCTTTTTCTTTTTTTTTGGTCAACAATTATGTGCTTCTTTCATTCTGAATAATTTTCCGTTCTGTACTTTCAATCTCACTATACAAAGGTCTCAAATAATTAAAGCTAGCCTACCTAGTTACATGTACTACTCTAATCCTCGTTTAGAATTATATTTATTTGTAGATTAACAAAATCAGTTTGGTTTCTGCTCAGTAGGAGCAATCAGAATTTGATTTGTTTTTAAACTCAATTACTAATATGTTTTTAGTTTATGAGTTTTGAGTTTGACTGTTTGAACATAATCTCGGCTTATTTTAAACATAATATCAATCAGAATTTTTCATGCTTACCATGCTTAAAGCACAAGCATGGTACCAGAAAGATGGTGGTAGGGACTAGGGAGGCAGTTTACATCATTGTCGCCGCAGTTTTTCTTTTTTGTCCATTCTTTGAAACGCCATTCTATTGAGATTATGTTCTATGCTCACTCAAGCAATCTGTTGAAGAATTCTATGCTCACTCAAGTATAATTTAAATGCATTACTAGTGTATTCACCCCCACCATCACTTCTGAGAATTTTACCCGTAGTAGAAAACTGATTTTTGATAAAGGCATGAAAAGATTAAAGTAAGCAAACACCTCTGATTTATTTTTCATGGGGAATATTCATGTATATCTACTATCTAGTGCATTCATCTTTAAAGAGTACAAAGCTAGTACTTGAACCCATCTAGAGACAAATATGGAGAAGTACCCCACCTACACATTATCATGAACAAGTTCAAATGGAACCAAAGACATTTAGGCTGAACTAGAAAATGCTGCTTAGGAAATTCCCCAACACACAAGCTTCACAAGAATCTTTAGTACTGTCAGAAATGCTAACAACTTATCTGTGTCAACATATGATTCTCAACTTCGATCACTAGCAGGGTGTACAATTTTCTGTGCCACAGAGAGTGATTGATGCACAAGCTTGCCCACAAAAGCTGAGGAAGACTGTGCGCTAGGCTAGGAGTAAATTTATACTAAGAACTAGATGAAGAAGCACCAGATGGAGTAGATGTATGATCATGTAGAGGCAGATTGAAATCATTGAATAAAATCGGACAAAAACTATTTTTACTTAGTCTTTACTATGTACGTGCTTACTCTAAATAATATTCTTCCGTTCTGTACGTTCAATTTTCACTACACAAAAATCTCATATAAGCTACCTTGTCTATTTACATGTAGAGTCTTTTTACATTATATCGCTCAATTAATAATTATGAATAAGTGTGTATGTAAGTTTGGTTTCTGCGGCTGTACTCTGGAGCAACTAGAAAACGATTTTCTTATAATCTCAATCATCGATTTATATAAAGTCAAAGCTTAAATGTTCAATTAATCCAAATTAGAGGATGATGATGCTTAAGTTTGAACGTACATGATCAAGTTGCTTGCTTAATTTTAATTACTTTAAGGAAGACAATGTCTTATAACTGTACAACGGTCATGGTTCTAAACTTGTAGTAAGGTTCATGTTGCTCTCACCCCTAAAGAAATTGAAGCTCTTGCTGCATTATTAACGATCATGCAATCATAATCATGAGTCATGCACATTGGCCTGTAAATAAAAGATTACAGATCGATGCAGACTAAAGCAACAACTCTTACAAAGTCTTTTTTCCTTTTGTTCAATCGAAATATAAAGAAAGACTTGACAAGTCGTTTCCACCTTCATCTTGTTCCTTCATATTGCCGTCGTTTTCCCTGATTGAACCAACAAGAGCTTTCCTCACCAACTTGACATCATCGCAATTCGCAAAAGGAGCTGAAATTATGAGATAGAGATGCAAATTTAGATGTGTCGAGGTTTCTAGACTAACTACCGGCACCACATGTTTTGGGTCCAGTTCGACATCAACGGTGAAACGTGCTCTATTCTTTGATTTCTTTCTATCTTTCTGAAATGCAAATCGTTTTCTTCTTTCTATAATTAAAGTGTCGAGCTTGAATATCGCCACTAGCTGAGTATAGTTCTGTACTGTAATCACTTATGTCACTGGGAGTCTGGGCCATGGACTCGTGGAGGATTATAGAATATTTGCTTATGTTGCTTTCGAGAAAAATCACAATGACATCAAAACAATTAAACAAACGCTAAAAACAAACAAAAGTAATTAAAATAATACTTTTTTTTGGTTCACTTTTCCATTTTAATTATACTTCTGTCTCTGCATGGCCATGATTAAGGATTTAAGGATTAAAATAACGTTGAAATATCAGATTACAGAGATAAGATAAGATTAAGATATGATCTATCGTATAAGTCTCGACCAGAACTGTTAAAATTGGTACGTGGTGCATGGTTGGCCTGAACATCCTGCACTGCACCTGAGCTGTAACCCACTTATAAAGTACAAATGACCACTCACGATTCATAATGTAGATTCAATTATATGATTATATCCTTCTTCACTTTTTTGTAAGGGCAAGAAACAATTTGTACATGAAACTTTTTTTATTTTGTTGAGATAAGGTTAGTGAGTTAATCCTCAATTATTTATTAATGAAATTATCGAATACAATAAAAGATGTTAAGGTTAAATCTCTGATTATAAATATCTGAAATAATATGAGACATTCTTACAAATAAGTACTTAACAAAACACCAACTAATAAAGAATATTACACAAATAACGACTCTATTTGCTTTTAGATAGCGGTGACATAGCAGAGAGATCACTAGATACGTAACTCAATCAACGATGAAGCAACAATTACGTATCATAATGTCTAATAAAACAGCTCTCCAACTATGTTGCCGCCAGAAAAATCCGACGACATTTAATCTCACTCTACCACTAAGTGGCAATAACCATTTGACGAAACAAGGAATTCGCCGCCTACTTAGAGAAAACAAGGCACATTAAGTGCGCACAGAAACAAGAATCCTAACTATCTTTACATAACTAATGCAGATAATTATTAAACAAGTAAAATAACAAAAACATAAACAAATTGGATCATACCCAAAAAATGAGCCCAACCCTTATTATCAGCCCAAACCCACAACTAAATAAGAGTTTGGAGGGCCCAAACAATAGATCCAGCCCAAAAGCTTTGCTGCACAAGAACCCCCACTGATCGGACAGTTGCATCTCCCCGACCAACATACCACCGCCGCGACATACCCTTGACCGCCACCGGAAGAACTCCAATGACGAAGAACCAGCAAGAACCCCTCGCCTCCTCCGCACTACTCGAACACATACGCCCATATCCATGAATGCAAGAATTGCCGAAACCTTTTACATCCTTGATTCACAGATTTGAAGTCGTCCTCTCTAATCCTTGCTGCAAGAGACAACATAGCCACTGTCACAACAAAGCCAGACCACCACCTCTTCTGTGCATCCCCGTCATGTGTAAACACTGCCACTGATTTCGAACCAAGTTCAAATCCCCTCTGCCCCAACCTTCGATCACGGGCCCAAGGCACAACACCCACTCCCCATCCGACCACACAGGCCGCATGCCAACGAGGCCAGAGGCTAGCACCAACACCGTCGTGCTGACTGACGAGGAACAACGAGGACGTCAACAAACTCTTCTCTAAAAAACCTAGTGCATGGGGCACGTTCTAGTTTGCAGAGACTTTTCTGACAAGAATTGTACACAAAACTTATGAATTCAAAAAGTTAAGTATTTTGTTTAAATAGTAAAATATTTTAGACAGTGAAATTTACCCTCTCAAAATTACAATTTATACACTTAACCCACCTTTAACTATAAAAGTGTCAAAAATATCCATATTTTATTTCTTCAAATGTCAAATTGTTATAATGTAGGAACACGTGTGACATTTTATTGTAAAGTGTGGGGTTTTGTATAACAGCAAAATATGGGTTAAGAGTGTATAGTTTCTTGTAGGGCTCGCCAACGAGCTCGGGTGGCCCAGCCTGTGAGTGACGGGCCCGGATTGTGCCTTAGTATATTTAAATAAGTGATGGGCCAGATATTTTCACAAATATGAAGATCCAAGTCCGCCCACCTAGAGCGGGCCTTGCGGGTTTTTGCAGGCCGGGCCTTGCGGGCTTGTTTAGAAAAAAAAAACATAATACTCTAATTTAAGGGTTTGAAACAATAAAAGAATTATTAGAAAACATTCTAAAAAACAATCACAAAAAATTTCTAGTTTTGAAATATTATCGATCAACACCAGTAGATGTGATCGATATATATATTTAGGGACCTTGTAAAAATTTTATATTTTTTTAATATGGTTTGACCGTCCGTACTTACGGTAAACAAAAAAAATGCATTTTGACATAATAAAACCCCATTGACCGGGGCTTGGCTAAATGAGTTTCTTCGTTGTGACCACACACGATCGGTGACAATAATTAGTTGATTTCAAATATGTAAACAGTTTTCCGCATTCGTATCTTGGTAATGGGTCCCCCCTTAGGGCATATTAGTGTTATTTTTGGTTTACCAGATTCCGACGGTCAAACGAGGTCCGAATTGAATGAAATTTTAAAATAGTCACTAAATATATATACTGATCACATTGGATGGTGTCGATCGATTCCGAGAAGTTTCATTCATATAGTCGCTTCATAATGCGATAGTTTTATTATAAACCTAATAGAAAGGTTATGATATATTAGTGAACACTTTGGCGATCGACAACTCCAGTTTGAAATATAATCGATCAACACCAGCAGATGTGATCGGTATGTATATTTAGGGAACATGTTAAATTTTCGTCCATTTTGGACATGGTTTGACCGTTCGTACTAACGGTCAACTAAAAAAAATGCACTTTGACATATTGAAATCTCATTGACCGGGGGGTTTGCTAAATGAATTTCTTTAGTGCGACCGCACACGATAGATAACAAAAATTAGGTGATTTCAAATATGCAAACGACTTTCAGTGTTGACATCTTTGTAATGGATCATCTCTTAGGGCACATTAATGGTGTTTTTGATTCCGACGGTCAAACGAGATCCGAATTGGATGAAAGTTTTACATGGTTACTAAATATATATACCGATCACATCGGCTAGTATCGATCAATCCCGAGAAGTTTCCTTCATATAGTCGCTTCATAATGCGATAGTTTTATTCTAAACCTAATATAAAGGTTATGATACATTAGTGGACACTCAGGCGATCGCCAACCCCAGTTCAAAATATGGTCGATCGACACCAGCAGATGTGATCGGTATATATATTTAGGGACCCCATAATTTTTGTCTGTTTTGAACATGGTTTAAACGTTCGTACCTACGGTCAATAAAGAAAGAGGCATTTTGACATATTGAAACCCAATTGACCGGGGCTTTGCGAAATGAGTTTCTTTAGTGCGATCGTGCACGATAGAAAACAAAAATGAGGTAATTTCAGATATGTAAACGGCTTTCGGCGTTCACAACTTTGTAATGGGTCTTCCCTTAGGGCACATTAATGGTGTTCGGTTTTCCGGAAATTCCGAATTGAATGAAATTTTTACAGGGTCACGAGAAGTTTCATTCATATAGTTGCTTCATAATGCGATAGTTTTATTCTAAACCTAATAAAATATGTATGTATAATATTTTATTATTTGGCGGGCTTTTACGGGCCGTGCCGAGTTTCACACCTCTAGTCTAGGCCTGACCCTCTACCCACGGAAGCGGGCTTTGACGGGTTTTCTCACGGGCTGGGCCGGGTTAAAACTTATCGGGCTTGCGGACCTCTGGGGGCTTTTCAGATCCGCGGGCTAAATGATGAGGCCTAGTTTCTCATTTAGAGCTTACAAATATCACTATGTATGTTTTATTAACCAACCTATGGTACAAATAAAAGTCCTTCGTAAATGGATCATGATTTAGGACTACTTATTGAAAAGCTTGCTCTTTCGGAATCAAGATCTTCATGTCTTGGGATAATTGTTTGCAGTTTTGCACCTTATCTCACACATGCATTTTAAATCTTCTCATAATGTTAGGAAGGGGAAGCAGGTGGTGGATGCGCTTACTAATGTTGATTTGCTATTGTCAGGTTTGGCTTAGTGAAATGATACGCAACCGCTTCTTTTAGATATTTATCGACAAGACTGTCTTGGTCATTCTAATTTCCGGTTTACCTGAGTCTTACTTAAGATTAATACCTCAGTAGTTTCTTATTATTTATCTACTTCGTCGGCTTGTAGTATCTAGCTTGTTAATAAATCCGGTGCGAGACTTTATCCCTCCACACATATTTAACAAAAAAAAAATGGAGTCACACGTTGTGATATGACAATGGTTCTGAAACAAAATTCCTAAAATCAGAAACAAATATCATGAAGAATTTGAGGGTTGGTTCTCCGGTGGCGGTGGTATCCCCACTCTGGCTGGCTGGTAATCCTGGTATCCCCACTCTTTCACACTTAAATTAATAAATATTGTTCTTTCTGTAAGCTCGTTTTCATGTACAGTTCAAGACCAAAATTTGTTGTTTTCATTAATTTCTTCTAGTTTTGCAGGAACACCACGTGGCTACAACCTCGACATCTGAACCCTCTCCCTCTCCTCTCATCTTCTTCCATTCTTCTGTCCCTGACTTCTGCAGCTCTCTTTCTATCTTTGGGCAGCCACCCTCTTCTCATTCAGTTTCACACTGATCTACTCATCTCCGAGATCATCATATAGTCTTGTTCTATCCCATGTTTTCAGATGATGAACTACTTTAATTACCCAAATGAAAACCCAACAACCTGACCAATCTTAAAATGGCTGAAGTACTTAACTTTAAGCTCTGTTCTTTGCTGATAAAGATGAAAACTTTGTGTTCTACAAGCCCCAGTTGACTAGTTTCTCTGCAGTACTGAAGTAACAATCAATCCTATTCCAGCTAAATGGTCTTCCACTCTTCCCATCTCTTCTTTTGTGGGTGCTCCGTGGATAGCTTTGGATCTTGTCCGATTTTTTTGACCCAGGTGAGTACAGTAAACTCTTACTGCTTTGGAAAAGGTTGATTTTTAATATGATCGTTTTGGCGCGAAAGTAGCTTCCTTTCCAGTTATGTGTAGTACTTGGAGAACTAGATGTTTTGCTGTTTTGTTACAAAAGCCGTTACATAAATCTCAGTACTTCAAAGAAAGAAAGAAGAATGAATTCTGATTTGTGAAAGAAACAAAAAAAGGAAAGGGGAAAGTACCTTCAGGAAAGTGTTGAAAAGTTTTGATTTTTAAGCAGGATTCTGTTTCTGGTTTTTGTTAATTTACATTTTGGGGTTGTATCTCGTTCTGGGGTCGATTTACATTTTGGGGGTTTAATGCCTGCGTTTTGTTGGATCAGGGTTTAAGGTGAAAGGGTTTAATGAAAGCCGCAGAGAAAGGTTCAAAGGGCGGCGAGATAAGCATGTCGGAGAAGCAATCTGCGAATGGAGGTGAAGTTGTAGTGGATGTTCAGAACTCTGGGACATATGAAGCTAAAGGGTCTCCTTCAAACAAGCAAAGCAGAGCGGACTTGAGAGTGTCCACTGAGTCCGCTACTACCGGGTTCTCTAGGCCTGTTCCGAGTGGGTTTCCTTCACCGGATGTTTCAAGCGCCAGTCCTAACCCTGCTGGTAAGCCTCCGAGGATCCCGGCCCGCAATGAGAGCATCAATAGGAGAAAGTCATTTAATAGGTCTGTTTCTAAACCCAAGTCAAGATTTGGTGAACCATCGCCTGTTCTGAATGAAGATGGTAGTTCAGATCAGGTTAGTTCCCCTTATAGGGGAGCTTCATTCAGTAGGGCTTCCCCAAATAACATATCAGGGGCCAGGGCCATATCCATCTCTTCTAATAAGACTGTACCGCCGTCCCCCGGCAGGACCAAAGATAAGGAGGATGAAGAGATTTACAAGAAGGTTAAGTTGAGCAGAACTAAGCATGGGAAAATGAACAAGATACTCTTGATTGAGTTGATTGTTTTCCTGTGCATTTTGGGTTGTTTAGTGGCTAGCTTGACTGTGAAGAAACTAGAGCATTTTATGGTTTGGGGCTTGGAAATTTGGAAATGGTGCGTGCTTGTCATGGTGATATTCAGTGGCATGTTGGTTACCAATTGGATTATGCATTTAATAGTTTTCTTGATTGAATGCAACTTTTTGCTTCGGAAGAAGGTGTTGTATTTTGTTCATGGAATGAAGAAAAGTGTTCAGGTTTTCTTGTGGCTGTCTCTGGTTCTTCTTACATGGTTATTATTGTTCAACCGTGGGGTTGAGAGGTCAGAGACTTCGACCAAGATACTGAAATATGTTACATGGACTATTGTATCAGTTCTAATTGGGGCCTTTTTATGGATGTTAAAACATTGTTGCTAAAGATCTTAGCATCTAGTTTCCACGTTAACACCTTCTTTGATAGAATTCAAGAATCAATTTTCCATCAGTACGTGCTTCAGACCCTCTCGGGGCATCCGCTTATGGAGGAGGCTGATGGGAATGGTGGCAAATCACCGAGCACTAGCAAATTGAGTTTCAAAGCAACCAAGAAGGCAAAAGAAGGGAAGGAAAAACAGGTCATTGACATGACAAAGCTTCAAAAGATAAAGCAAGAGAAGGTTTCCTCTTGGACCATGAAGGTCTTGGTGGATGCAGTAACTAGTTCAGGGCTGTCCACAATCTCTCATACATTGGACGAGATGGAAGGTCGTAATGAACAAAGAGATAAGGAGATTACCAGTGAGATGGAAGCAACTGCTGCTGGCTATGACATATTCCTTAACGTTGCTCCACTCGGTGCCAAGTGAGGAAACCATCTTAATGAAGTGATAATTTGAATAATTTCTTGCCCTTTCCATGCTTTTGTTAATTATCTTACTTCCAAGTAGGTACATTGAGGAGTGGGATCTAATGAGATTTATGATTGAGGAAGAGGTGGAGCTTGTGTGGCCACTAATTGATGTGGCAAAGACTGGACAAGTTGATAGAAAAACTCTAACAGAGTGGGTGGTAAGACCTTTAATTTATAATCTAATCTTCCATATGGAGTTGTAGTTGTAATTTGGCTTCTGCATATGATTTGTTTCATGTCTTTTTTTGTTGTTGCATTTGTCGTCTAGTCATGCAATTCTCCTTCTGTTCCATCTTTCAATCTAAAAGTAGACATAGCAGGGGATAATTAACTAAGACATGATAAATTGAGTCTGTTTCTATATGCATTCTTTATTTCTTTACCTTCACCATGTATGCATAAGGGGAAGTGGAAAGAAATAATTACTAATTAGTGCTATGTCTGATATAGTCTTATGACTCGTATCAAACTAACTGCAGGATGAAAATATGAAGAATTAACGTAAACTAGATTCCATCACTTCAGTTGGTACTTGGTACCAAAATGCGTTATTGACTTATTGGTGTTCGTGTGCTTGGATGTTTATTTCTGGATCAAATGGTGTAACTATTTTTCCCTTGCTATTATTGCAGGTGAAGGTCTACAATGGTCGCAAAGCATTAGCTCATTCATTAACGGATACCAAAACAGCTGTAAAGCAATTGAACAAGCTTGTGACTAGTGTCCTGGTTATTATCACGGCTGTGGTGTGGCTTCTGTTGATGGAAATTGCAACTACAAAAGTACTCGTCTTCCTTTCATCTCAGCTCGTAGTGGCCGCTTTTATGTTTGGAAACACTTGCAAGACTATATTTGAAGCTATTATTTTTGTATTTGTGATGCATCCATTTGATGTTGGGGACCGCTGTGTTGTTGATGGTGTTCAGGTAGCTTACATAACTCTTTCCCTTATGTTACATATATTCATCAAGTTTCTAATACACTGTACTACTGATAGTTAATGGTTGAAGAGATGAACATCCTAACTACAGTCTTCCTAAAACTCAATCAAGAAAAGGTATACTATCCCAATTCAGTTTTATCCACGAAACCCATCAGCAATTATTACAGAAGTTCAAATATGGGCGACAGTGTGGAGTTCTCAATTGCTTTTACTACACCGGTGAAGAAGATAGGCGAGCTGAGAGGCCAAGTAAAGGAGTAAGTTAATTGAAATTTTCACTCTGTGTTTACAAGCCTATACATATGTACAAATGTGTGGTGAAGTTTTTGTGTCTTTGCATCCGGATTGTTAATAGTAAAAGACTGCATTGCACATCGACACTTGATTGCACTGTAGCAACAGTAAATCATGAGTCGACGGTATGTTAGACAAGTGAGCATTTTTTGTTTACACGCATGCAATTTACTTTTGTTTGTACAGGTATGTGGAGGGTAATCAGACGCTTTGGCATCCAAATCACCAAATTGTGGTGCTTGAAATCGAGAATGTGAACAAGTTAAAGCTGGCACTCTATTTTAATCACACGATGAACTTTCAAGAATGGGGAGAAAAGCAACGGCGGAGAAGTGAAATTGTTATGGCATTGAAGAAATGTTTGGAGGATCTGCACATTACATACTATCTGCTGCCCCTTGATGTCCGCCTCTCTGAAACTAAATGAGGTGCAACTGTGATCAACAAATGATCATTTGTAGGGTAAAAGCAAGACCCGGACTTTTGAGCTTTTCAATTTATTTTCACTATCAAATTTGGGTGGAGTAGGATTTTGTTAGAAGTACTACTGTTTCCAGCAGACAGATGAGATTGATGCAGTGAGTTTGGATCAAATATGATATAAATCATGTATTTTCTTTTTTGACAATGGTAATGGTATCTGTTTTGTCCTTACAGTTCTTCATTTAGGCCAGAAGGAAAGATAAAGGTTGTTGGTTGGTCAAAGTCTGGTATTTTCTGTTTTGGACTGAGGCATGCATGATAACAAACTATCTACCATTTTGTTTTACATGCTCTTGGTAATTATATAGTCATCCGAATTCCAGTCCTGCCCTCCTTAGCCAATTGCTCTGAACGTGTTGTAATAGTTCTCTATCAATCAATTTATCGGATAAGAATTTGAGGGTTATGCTGAGGACCTCTGTGGTTCACATCACCCAAATACTCACTAGTCACTAGATAGTAACTCTGAACTCTCTAGTCCTCTGTTTCAATTGTGTATCTTATGCAACACTATTTCTGTATTCTGAAATAGCAGAACAGCCAACCATGGCTCCTTTACTCGTTCTGTTTCACACTACAGTCTAATTTTCAACAATCTTCTAAGTTTACTTTTGATGATAACAAAAGTTCAGTCTCCCAAGTCCCAGCAAGCTCATTACTCGATCTTTACTATTCTTTTCATTTGTTGGTCTACCTCCATCGATAGCTTCATTGCATTCTTGTTCTTTTGACCAAGGTGAGTACACTGAACATATTGTTCTTCCTGTCCTAGTCGAACACTCCAAAGTAGCTCTAGTACCGACTGAATTAGCTTTATTCAGACCCTTTACACAAGGAAACGATGAATAATTTAGATCGTGTGCAAAAAAAGTTTTGATTTATACTTCTGATTCTGGCCTCTTGTAATATTCATTTTGGATGTTTTTACAGGCCAATAGCCTTTTGGATTAATTTAAGCTATTCTTGGATCAGGTTTTAACGTGATAGGTTTCGATGAAAGCAAGAGAAGCTTCAAATGGTGGTAAATTAAGCATGTCGGAGAAGCAATCTGCTAAAGGAGGTGAAGTTATAGTAGAATTTCAAACTGAAGAGACCAATGAAGCAAAATGGTCTTCTTAAAGGGATCAGAATCTTCTGCTCCCAAGCAAAGCAAAGTGATCACTGAGTCTAGTGGTACTGGTTTCTCTAAGCCAGTTTCGCCGGATATTTCAAGAGCCATTCCCAACCCTGGTAAACCTCCAAGAATCCCCAACCTCAATGAGAACATGAATAGGAGAAAATCATTTAATAGGTCAGTAACTAAACCCAAGTCAAGATTTGGTGAACCATCGCCTGTTATGTATGAGGATGGTGGTTTAGATCAGGGTGGTGCAAGTTCCCCTTATAGAAGTTCATCCAATAAGGGTTCCCCTCATAACCTATCAGGAGTTAAGGCTACATCCATCTCTTCTGCCAAGAATGCGCCGTCATCTCCAGGCAGGACCAATGAAAAAGAGGATGAAGAGATTTACAAGAAGGTTAAATTGAGTAGAGATAAGCGTGGGAAAGTGAACATGGAGCTCTTGGTTGAGTTGATTGTATTTCTGTGCATTTTGAGTTGTTTACTGGCTAGCTTGACTGTTCATGAACTAAGGCATTCTATGGTTTGGGGGTTGGAAATTTGGAAATGGTGTGTGCTTGTCATGGTGATATTCAGTGGCATGTTGGTTACCAATTGGGTTATGCATTTGATAGTGTTTGTGATCGAGTGCAACTTCTTGCTTCGGAAGAAGGTGTTGTATTTTGTGCATGGGATGAAGAAGAGTGTTCAAGTTTTCTTGTGGCTGTCTCTGGTGCTCCTCACATGGCTATTGTTGTTCAATCGTGGAGTAGAACGCTCAGAGACTTCCACCAAGATTTTACAATATGTTACATGGACTATTGTTTCAGTTCTCATTGGGGCATTTTTATGGTTGTTGAAAACATTGCTGCTTAAGATCTTGGCATCTAGTTTCCATGTGAACACCTTCTTTGATAGAATTCAAGAATCAATCTTCCATCAGTATGTACTTCAGACGCTTTCAGGGCATCCACTTATGGAGGAGGCTGATGGGAATGGTGGGAAATCACCGAGTACTAGTAAACTGAGTTACAGAGCGACGAAGAAGGCAAAAGCAGGGAAGGAGAAAGAGGTCATTGACATGACAAAGCTTCAAAAGATAAAGCAAGAGAAGGTTTCTTCTTGGACCATGAAGGTATTGGTGGATGCAGTTACTAGTTCAGGGCTGTCCACCATCTCTCAAACATTGGACGGGGTAGATGGTCTATATGGACAAAGAGATAAAGAGATTACAAGTGAGATGGAAGCAACTGCTGCAGCCTATGACATATTCCTTAATGTCGCATCGCCTGGTGCCAAGTGAGAATATGAACATGCCCTTAACATCAGTCATTTTTGGTTCCTTATTAGTTTCTTCATATTTTTGACAAGTATCTTCATCTAAGCAGGTACATTGAGGAGTGGGATCTATTGAGGTTCATGATCGAGGAAGAGGTGGATCTTGTGTGGCCACTGATTGACGTAGCAAGGACCGGACAAGTTGACAGAAAAGCTCTTACAGAGTGGGTGGTATGGCCTTCTACCTTATTGGAATTTATGTTTCAGTTAGTACCCCAAGTCAGTTATTGGAGTTTATGTATCTTTCTGAAGTGAATGGTGAAATATTGCCTTGTGATATATTGCAGATAAAGGTGTTCAATGGTCGTAAAGCACTAGCACATTCTCTTAAGGACACAAAAACAGCAGTGAAGCAATTAGACAAACTTGTCACTGCTGTCCTGGTTATTATCACCACAGTAGTGTGGCTTCTGTTGGTGGAAATTGCAAATACAAAAGTACTTGTCTTCCTCTCATCACAGCTTGTACTGGCAGCTTTTATTTTTGGGAACACTTGCAAGACTATATTTGAAGCTATTATCTTTGTATTTGTAATGCATCCATTTGATGTTGGTGATCGCTGTGTTGTTGAGGGTGAGGAGGTAAGATGCACTTCTTCTATCTTACAGTGTTCAATTTTGTCTTCATCAACTTTCTAATACATAGTAATTTTGACAGTTGATGGTTGAGGAGATGAACATCTTAACCACAGTCTTCTTGAAACTCAACCAGGAGAAGGTATACTATCCAAATTCAGTTCTATCGACGAAACCCATCAGCAATTATTACAGAAGTTCAAACATGGGTGATATTGTGGAGTTCTCAATTGCTTTTAGTACTCCAGTGAAGAAGATAGGCCAGCTTAAAGAAAAAGTACAGGAGTAAGTTCGTCCAAACTTTTACTCATGTCTAGCTTTATAAGCACATATATGTTGATGAAAACATAAAGTTCATGTTTCTATGACTCTGGATTGTTAATCATACAGACGTACTGCACATGATGGCAGTGGAATAGCAGTGTTAATACTTGATATGAATCCAGCAATCATGTTAGACGAGTCGTCGAGCATCAAATTGAAGAGTGCCGTTGTGTTTACACTTCTCTAATTTGCTTTTATTTGTACAGGTATGTGGAGGGGAATCCAACACTCTGGCATCCAAACCATGCTGTGGTGGTGCTTGAGATTGAAAATATGAATAAGCTAAAGATGGCACTGTATTTTTGTCACACTATGAACTTTCAAGAATGGGTTGAAAAGCAAAAGCGAAAAAGTGAAATGGTCGTGGTGTTGAAGAAATGTTTTGAGGAACTACAGATTACGTACTATCTACTTCCCGTTGAAGTTCGGCTCACTGAAACAAATGTCTCCAAGAAATGATCTTTCGCAGCGTGAAGGAATTTTCTCAATGTTTTTATTTTCCTATTGTCATTAGGATTAATTGAAGCCCAGTTTGGGATAACTCAGCTTAAACCATAAGCAGCTCTAGCCTTAAGCTCCTAAAAGATATGTTCTTCCAATTTATGTGAGTAGCAGTACGTGTAAATTAAGGTGCAAACTTTTACAATGAGTTGACAAAAACCTATTGTGTAACTTGACCTATAAGTTACACGACTTTTTACATTATATAAACTATGTGAAACTGGACCCTAATTCTTAAATTATGGTTTCAGATTGAAGATGATTGCACCAAGTACTGTCATGGTTTTGCCTCATGTTTCTGTATGTTAACAGTACAGTTCTTCATTTGGGGCCAGAAGGGATGAGTTGGTCAAAATCTATGGTCTTTGCTCTTTCGACTGAACTTTGCATATGATTTTGTAGTTGCATGATGGCCTTTTCTCTCGTTTGAATAGTAACAAAGGGCAATATGTGTTCTTTTAAATCATAAATCAGTTCCCAGTGGATGTAATCTGGGTGGATAAGCTTATCCTTCAATCCCAGGTGAAAAATTTGCCACATTCCTAACGTGAAGCGACACGTCAGCAAAAATCTCTATTCTATACCTCCCATTTATTCCATATCCGAGTTTTGAAGCCAAAACAGCCACACCTAGTGCATTGTATACTTTGGCAAACTAAGAGCAACCCAGTTAGCAGCACAAGAAATGGCCTCTGTTTCAATGGCTATGCCAATTATGTCTGCCACCCAAAACAGAACATGCCAGCCAAGTGCATTGTTGAAGTCTATAGTCCCAGTTGGGCAGCCAAACAAGGCTGGGTTTGTGAAGCCAAAGTCCTCCACAGACATGCTCAAGGTGCAGGCCTCTTTGAAAGAGAAGGCAGTCACAGGCCTAGCTGCAGCTGCATTGACAGCTTCCATGGTGATACCTGAGGTGGCTGAGGCGGCCGGGGATGGTGTTACCCCATCTCTCAACAACTTTTTGCTTAGCATTGCAGCTGGAGGAGTTGTGCTTGTAGGTATCCTTGGAGCTGTTATTGGGGTCTCCAACTTTGATCCAGTTAAGAGAGTTTAAAGAAGAGGTTGAATTCTTACTAAAAATTTCTGGCTTTACTTTCTATCTAGTCTTCTTCATGTTGTACCTTCTTGGTTATGCTTATGTAATTAGTATGGTGCTCATCTCTGTTAACTCATATATGTAATGCGCAACTCTGTTTTTAATAAATGATTGTTCAAAACAAATTGGATGAAAATACCAGAGCAAATTAAGTATGGAAATGAAGCAATGCCTCAATCATGTTTCATTCATAATAAAAGATTTAATAAGTTTAGCCAAAGTTTCACTTTGAACCCTATAACAACCCAATGAAGCTAACATAGTTTGTGCAAAACTAAAACCAAATGCTTCAAACAATTGCTGACTTTCCTTTTCTTTCTTCTTCTACTTTTTTAGGTGGACAAATTCAATGACAACTTAAGTAGTTTAATTTCCATGCATTTTGCAATGCTTGTTCTTTTGCTGTACAGAAATTTCCCCCAACTTATAGACTCTTGAGACCGCAACTAGTTGCAGTAAGCAACCCCATGTCCATGAATAAACCTTGCATCTTCCTCAGTGTAGACATGAGTTTCATTGGAAAGCCTGAAATGAATATCCATATAAGCACCAGAAGATGGCATTTTCCAGTAATTAAAAGGTGTACTAGGAAATAACGCTAAATCTTACGATGAAGAAACAGTTTTGTTCATGGTTGCAGAGGACATGAACAAAGCACCATTCAAATAGTTTAACTCCCCATCGATTCTTTCCTCTATTTTTCTGTCCATTTTCTCAGCATTCATAGAGAAAGGTTCATCCGAGGCCTAATTCATCAGCATTAGAACATCCTTGAGTTACCCTTAACCAATTTAGTTAAAATAGTAGCATTAGTATTGGACATTAAGCTTGAGTTTACATACCATGACCCATCCCCATGTATCCGCAAAAGAAGGTACATGAGCTGCATAAACTACAACATCTGCACGTAAAAAAGAAAAAAAGAAAAAAAAAAGTGTTCATTAGCTCGATATACATTGTTAACTTGTTTTCTGATAAAATATTAATGTTTTCGTTCAAAGAGGTCTGATCGAGTGAATTCAAAACCTCTTATTCAAGGGAATCTTGCATGAGCTAATTTTCTCACTTAAAACAATATAAGACGAGAGACTTACAATTAAAGACCTGTTTGATGGTGTTGAATATAGAGGTGAAGACCTCCTTGTGGGTGAAAATGCCTGCTGGTCCAGCCTACATGTAAATAATGCAAATTAAGCACTTGATTACATTGAATTCATATCTTGGTAAAAACAAGTAGAGACTGATCATATTTCTAAAATTATTAAAAGGGTGTTTGACAATATTAGATGCTCGTACCTGGGTCACAAAAATGCCACCATGATTAAGCTTGGGTTTGAGAACTTTCTCGTAGAAGGATTTTGTGTAAAGCTGATAACAAGGCCCTCCTTGAACCGGGTCTGCTAAATCTCCCACTATGATATCGAATTTCTCGGAGCTCTTTTCCAATTCAGCCCTTTCGTAACAAACACTTCTATAAGTTATACTGTAGTTTTTGATGCTCATAGTCACACACTCACACAACCATATATGGAACAATCTTTTAAATATATGAGCGATTGTATACCAAATTTCCTGCCTGATATAGCTAGATTGGTACTTTTATCTAGCCTGATTAATTACAGATGATTCGCAACTTAATTAAGCCTTAAGTTTGAAGCCTGCCAACAAACAAAGCAGAGCTTTGAACTTACTTGGCATCATTGATAACAAGGTTAAGCTTATCGTGAGCAAACGCTTCCCGGTTCACTGTCAAATGCCTGCGACAGAAATCAACCACCTCCTGGAATAATTCACAAGCGACTCAAATATTAGCATTTTGTTATTCGTGGGAGGAACTAATAGTACACAAGAAATGAATTAGTGTATGTGCTAAAGTTGATAGTGTTATAGTATTTTACGGTATGGCTCACATATGAGTCATGGCATGGGCAAGAGATCGAAAGTATCAACAAACTATTGAATTGTTGATCGATGAAAGTTCAAGATAATCTGATAGGGAGCATGGGATTAATTTACTACCTGATCTATGTCACACATAACCACTTTTTCAAGTAATTTGTGCTTAAGGGCTTCTCTTGCAGCTGATCCTTCCCCACCTCCCATGATGAACACATTCTTAGGCCTGCGGAATATTACATATAATAAAGTATATAAGTACATATAGATATGGAGTTATTAACAAATGGAAGAGGAATGTAAACATGTTAATTAATAATCTAGAGGACGAATGTACGTACTTTGGATGAGATAAAAGAGCAGGATGTATTAAGCACTCATGATAAATAAACTCATCCACTTCTGCACTCTGCATCTTCCCATCGATCACCAGTACCTGCATATATAGTTATATCATCGTAATTATCTGCATGCATGTATGTCATTATATATCTGTACTTTTAGAAGAAAATTAATGTCATAATGCCGGCCTTCATCCATTTTTAAATGTTACGCGAATTTGCTAGCTGAGTAGTTAAAGCGTGCAAACCTTGCCAAAACGCTTGGTATCCAATAAAGCTATCTCCTGAAACTCGCTTACCCCCTTGTGCAGCACACTGCATATATATTCATACGCAGATATAAGAAAAGAGACATAATTGTCAATTTGCTACTTTAGATTTTATTTCTACCAATTTGCTACTCTAGTTTTACAAAACTTGTCAATTTGCTACCCTAAGTATTAATTTTGTCAATTTACTAACCTTAAGCAAAATTTACAACCCTAGGATTTTCAAGATTGATCAATTTATTTATTTGGATTTTCAAATTAATTCACTTGTTAGGGAGAAGTGAAAATTTGATATGACAATGATAGCAAAATATCTAATTTTAGAAACATGGAGTAGCAAATTGACAAAAATTAATACTTTGGGTAGCAAATTCATAATTGACAAAACCTATGGTAACAAATTTACAGAAATAAAAGGTAGGATAGTAAATTGATACCAAAATAAATCCGAGGGTAGCAAATTGGCTATTAAGCCATTAAACTATTAAGCCAAGAAAAAAAAGCCCAACAAAGAACGATATAATCAAGAGAAAAAAAATGACGACTATGATGACCAGGATTGAAGAGCGTATATCATTAATAAAGTTTACGAACCCATTAAGAGCAAATGACCATTTCAGATCATCGTCAATGGTCTCTTCGTACCAGCTACCAGAACCATCTATATCTTCATGGTTGATGTTACCATTAACGTTGCTTTTGATGAGTACGTCGTCATGATGATCAAATTTTGATGACAAGAAACTGTTTATATGGAAAATTTCAACAGCCTCTCCCATGTTGATTAATCGGTACAGATAAACCAACGAAGAAGAATAGAGAGAAGCTAGCAAAAGCGTCGGCTAGGACTATGGGAGGGGGCTTCAATAGAACAAGAAATTAAGCCAGTGGTGAGAGTACATAAAAGAGAGGGGGTGTACACTGGTATATATAGCGGCGCTGACTGAGATTTGATCACTAGGGTAACCAGCAATATTAAGATTAAAAAGAAAATGTCTTACACTTGAAGTTGACACTCTTGGTAATAGGAATGATAATAATATATACTTAATTATTAGCACGGGTAATGATGGTGTTTGGCTAGAGAAAGGATGAGTATATCGATCAACTTTCTGCCTTGCTTCTGTCGAACAGATTTAGTGTGTAATCCATGCATGCCAAAAAGATTTTGATTATGAAACGCAAGATCAGTTATCCTGCGTGCTGTGTTAACTATACTTTGCTACTGTTTTACGGTTGTCAATCGATAATTTGATTAATGTATCAATGTGAAAGTGGTAATACAATTAAGTTTGCAGTCAAAAATCATAGAAGGAAATGAAGGTATTGGAACTTGAATATGTCCAGAAATAACTTGGTAGACGAAGTTTTGAGGTTACGATGATGCGTGGAGTGGTGGTGTGCGAGTTGGTTCGCACGCGTGATATATATGGATCCGGAGTTAGACGTACACTACACTCAGAGCTTGGCTAACCTCTGTGATGAGGTAGATAGATATGCATGATCATAACTTCACAAGGTCCCCATTAATATATGGTTGAAAGTTTTTTTTTATACGATATATGGTTGAAAGTTGAAACTCTAGGTTGCAACAGAACTATATAACTAGAAGTAGAATGCGATGTCGTATATAGTAAAGGTGCCTTATCCAGTTGTCCATGCTAGCTTCTCGGTACTTGATCAAAAACACAAGGTTGGCTGAGTTTGGCTTGTGGGGGATTAGCATGTCCCATTAGTGATGCCCTATAATAGCAGGAGGAGGAAGAGAAGGAGGACTGCGCCCTACATGAACCCCCCCAGCAAGAATGGGATTTGCTTGTGGATCCCCGCATCACTAGCTACTAATAAAGGTGGAGTTTGGTGCGGTGGGGGAAAGTAGACAAGGGAGGCTGGGCATTGGGCAGGAAGGAGGAGAAGGGTTCATGCCATTAAGTGAGCTCGCGTGGGGTGACTCCACTAAGAAGAAGGAGAAGAAACCATCTTCCGTTTTTGTGGAATGCCCACTATATCGTGTCATTACATAAAACCTCATTAGCTCGATGCTCGATCAATCCTCATCATCGATCATTAGCTGACCCAATAATAAACTAGTGTTTTGCTGCTTGCCTTCCCTTTCTGTGGATGATGTTTCATGCGTGCTATGCCTCAAAATGACCAAATCACCCAGTTCTTTGGATTGGATGTATAAATATGCCAAGATGCTAGAAGGCTATTCTAATGGAACTGAGGTGAGGTAACTATTGCAAACTTAATTTTGGCGGTAGATAAATCAAAGAAGAGAAGAGAGTAAATGTAAAAACGAAACTCCAATCAAATACCCATGGAGCTCGAGACAAATCCACAAGCCAGCTCTTGGATTAGGGTTGAAACCCCTTAATGGGGAGACAGAGCCACAAAAGGAGAGCAAAATACTTAAATTACTAGTTCTACAGGGCAACGTTGGTTTTTGTTCAATCTTAGGACGGCTCACGATCATTTTTTTAGAATCTTTGTATATGAAAAAGGTTATGTCCTTGTCCAGTCGATACCTCTCTTTCATATGTACGTGGCTTCCATACAAAGTCAAAGCCTTTTCAACCTTCTTCTTAATTCTCATTTTGAATAGAAATAATATAAGGTCAATGCTAATGTTACTTGTGATTAAAAGTTTCCAACAGATAATGATCAGCATTAGGCGTCGTCCCATTCATATAATCTAATTTATCTTCATATAAAATACCAATTGATGTTTAGTTTACTATACAGTATATGAAATGTGTGTGACATATGGACATGTATATGTTTTTATACACTTCAACGATATATGGACATTATGTTTTCATGTACTACATAATTACTAAATTGTCTAAGAGGGAGAGAAGTATCATACAGACAAACTTTTAATTACATGTGCCATGCACCGAGATATATATATATAGAGATATTTAAGCTCGAGAGTAGATTATTAATAAAATGCACTTGCTATAATAATCAAGTAGATTAGGGATTAAGCATGCATTTCTTAAAACAAGAGTCACGAGCCGGCCGTATGTACCCTACTAATTTCCAATATCAAACATAATGCAATTGGTATATTCTTTGATTTCAATTCAAGAGACGGCAAGATTGAATCATCCGAATATTTCATCATGAATTCTCAGAAACAATTATAAAAAGGGTTTTATGGATATACTGTAAGCGCATGCATGCATCTATATCACTCAGGTCCGTCAAATCCTGCATAATTTGAAGCACATCGATCAGGCGTGCTTGGTGCTCCCCACTACCACAAGTACAATCCAAATGGTGCTCCGTCGATCGATCTGCACGTTTATTTTCCCCCATTTAAATTATGAAATGAACAAAATGGGGGATTGAGAACAAACTCCACTGTCAATATTTCTATCGATCGATCACTTCTGGGTATATTGGTGCTCCAACACCCTTTTTGCCATCAATGTGTTTCTACATTGTCGTGAAAAGTGCTAGGGTTCTCGAGTGACCTGCCGTCGAATTGTCTCAATTGCACACGTTCTGTTAGTGTTGAAAGCTGACCTATGCATGATCTCTCAACTCGATAAGGTTTTTTGAGCTTTCATTCTCGGACATCAACAGGCACCTCACTAGGATTAGAATTCCTGCATATATATAAAAGAAAAGTGAGTGAAAAATTAATTGTTTAGGAGAAAATAATAAATTTTATAAAAGAAAGAGAGAGAAAAATGGGAATGAAAAGAATATTTGATTTAATTTAGCCAAGGAAAAGATGAAGGACAGAAGGAAGGATAAAATGGAGATAATATTGAAACACCCCTCCCTTAAAAAGAGAGAGTAAAAACCAGACTAACCTCTGACCTTGGGGGAATAAAGAGAGATGGCCAATTTGCCAACTGATCCAATGGTATCTTTGGTAGTAGAATATACTCGGTTTCTATCTCCACTATTATAATTGAAGACCCTTGTTAGAGGTTAACGGCTTCACCAATTTTTTAAACTTCTAATATATTGCCAATGGTAATGGTAAAGTGAAATGAAAAATGAAGATTAGATAAAGGTATAAGAAAGGTTAATATAGTAATATATCAAGAGAAATGAAGGGAACATCTTTGATCTTTCTTTGCAGCTTAGTGAAAACTAAAAAGCAAAGGAAAATATTAGAATAACCACAATAAGAATAACCGTGGTCGCAAGACGAGAGGGGAATGACCTGTGAATGATCTCCACACAAATGGAGCTTTTCAAGTTTGTTGTTCAATTAATCAAACAAAGGAAGATAGATAACCAACGTCTTTCCACAGAGATAATCAAAACCTTTTATCTTTAAAGACCTCACAATTCTGGGCAAGTTTAGGTCATTTAATTTAATGATGGATGATCTACATTCTCTGCTGAATGATATTTTCTGATGTTGCTGATGTTTTCTCTGGAGAGTGGCTTTCGGCACGTGCAAGGCTAGTCTATATAAATTCTTGTATGGGTTGCAGCCCAGAGAGCCCCCAACGTATCCACCCCTGGATCCAAGCGTGATCGAGGTAACGTCACGTCTTGTATGATAGCTTTTATTTTATTTTGGGGTAATTTGTTGTATGATAGCATAGATAACACAAGGATAAGAAACGAGAGAGATATACCTGGAAGTAATTATACACGTATTTCACCAAAAGAAACTACTCTTAAAATCTTATCATGTGAGTTAATAAGGGTTCGAGTTTAATAGATTAATAGATTGAGTTCAATTAATTTTAGATATGAACCCAAAATCGTTTTATCAGCTTTGTTCATAGACATAAACACACCACGATGTCAACAATCCTTATTGTTTTGCTTCATTTCATTGATAGACTAGTCTAGGCGTGGTCTATCTCATGAACGGTATTGTTGGTCAGCATGATGATATGAATTATGAAGCAGCACATGTTGCTTGCTAGTTATAAGATGACTCACATTCTGAACACTAGTTAATTATCTGGTTGAACACTCTTGTTAATTAGGTCGGCCGCTGAACTCATTATTTTGGGTTTGTGTGTATGCATGAATCATACATCTTGATTTATTACTATCGTAGCGCATGAACACATTGAACCAAAGTGAGCGGATGGCCGATTATACCAAAATGATATAAACGTACATGGATGGAAATTATACTAACAGGATTGATCACATTAAGAAAAATAAAAAAGTGTAGACAACACAGATATGCAAACAGTATGAAACATCAAGGTTCCTCTCATCATTGAAACAATAAACTGCTGCAAAGATGCTACATAGGGTGAAAACAACACTCATATTAAACTACAGGAACAGGAACGGGCATGGCAAGCGGATCTATCTCGATTTGTGCCATTGGAGGAGCCGGAGTATAAGTTTCTTCTTTAGGAGTATGGATGGTCACCAAATCAGGGAGAGGGGTCATTGGTCCTTGCTTCCCCTTGGGATCCCAGTCAAGCATGATCTTGACCTTAATACCGAGCACACCCTGTTGCCGTACCCAGCGAGTCACACAATCATTATCCCTTCAAAATAATTAGGCAAAAATCAAGCAAACACAACAGTATGAGAAGGCTAACCTGTCTAAGAAGAACGTGCCTAACAGCAGAGTCAATATACTCATTGACAGGTTGACCAGAGGAAATCATGTAACCATCTTTAAACTTCATGGCCTTGGCACGTTGTGCCCTGAGCTTTCCACTTACTATAACCTGATGAGAAGATTAATTTTAGACTTGAACGAAAAAAAAAAAAAAACATATATGTTAGTTCAGGACAAAAACCAAAAAAAGAAACTATGCAGTACCTCGCATCCCTTAGCGCCACTCTCCATGACAAATCTCAAAACACCATAGCATGCCCTGTAAGAAGAAAATATCATGTATTGCAAACAATGTTTGAAAAGGGAACAAAATGCAAATTGGATGTTGGAGAATATTCCAAACTCCAAGCACCTGAGAGTAGCACAAGAAGCCTGACAAACTCCAAAAAGGCTTTGATTTAAGCATTGATTTAAACCCCAAGGCTTATGAAGCAAAGACAGAAGGGAAATTCAATTGAACAATGCTAGAGTAATGCGCAACAATATATAGAAAATGTAGACAGCATCAAATTCACCCAACATAGGTAGAAAAAAAATATTAAAACATCAGTTCAACGACAAACCATGATACTGGCAGGACACAGGCACTAATATTCCCCCAGTAAGAAGTTACATTCAATAATTTTTGAATCAATCCTGAGCTTCTGATACTATGGGATAATTCAAGTTCTTTGAAATACATTACAGAACGGCGCTTTTTTTTAACCATTAATCATAGAGATTAAAAAAAAAGAAACATAGCGAGATTTACCATCTAATACACAGCCAGGAACAAAAATTACTGTCATTCCAAAGCAAGGAAAGCATAGATGGCACAAGCAAATATTGTCACCCTCAGACGCGAGTAGGTACTTAATCACACAAGCTACTAGCTGAATAGATGACTTCAATTATGTATTCCCACATGCATCGAAATCCAGTCATAAACAGAGCGTAGCGTAAAAGAAATAAACCTGCGAACGGCAAGGCCTCCGAGGAGTTTGTAACGGAGAGACTCGGCCTGCGCAATGGCGCAGAGTCCCCTATTGTTGACCTTCTCGGCATAAAGCTCAACGCTTCCCTCAGGAAACTTGAACCTCTTCTGTACCACAGAGGTCAGCTCCCTGATCCTCCTTCCCTTCTCACCTATTAACACTCCAATTTTAATCTAATTAAACACTTGAATTATATTTAACCTAATTAAATACAATTGATCTGAGATCAAAGAGAATAACCGAGAACGTTCTGGGTGCGAGTGGCTCTGATGATGATCTCGGTGCGGACGGGAGTGACCCTGACTTCGACACCGGAGTAACCATCCTCGGCGAGCTCTCTGGTCAGAACCTCATTCAGTTCGGCAAAGAACACACCGTCGGCAACGAACTATCAAATTATAACAACAAAGTTTGAATCATTTATAAAGCAATTATAAGAATTCGATGCTGATTCAAATAACAAGTACCAGGGATTAGAGTTTACCTTTCGCTTCTTGCTCATCTGAGTCTGAGTAGCCGCCATGCTGGGCAAGATCGGAGAGGTTTAGTTAGTATTCGGCTATTACTTGAAGCAAAACCCTAATTTCATCTGCAGCGCACATATATTTATACCGACTACCAGGGTCCTGATCCGACGGCTCGTGTGCTTTCACTTCATTTCTGGGGTGTTTTAGGGCTTTGCAGCCTGCGTATGTTTGGGCATTTGGTTGGGCTAGCCACTAAAATATGCTCCATAGTTTCATGTCATTGATAAATTACTTCATTACCAACGTGACGATGGAACTGGCCAAGTTTTAATCTTGAGAAATCTCCTCCAAATGTTTTGTCATGGTCTCATGGGTGACTTTTTTACATTAAGTTTTATTGTAGTGGACTACTATTTCACTGAGAGAGAATTGACCCTCCTCTGCTCTTCAGGGATATTACAAAGTTGTGCTACGTATCAGTGGAAACCATGTTACAATCTCATGGCTTGTTCATTGATTGTTGCGACTACAGATTTGGGATAAAAACTCATTGCTTCCCAATTCTCTTCTACCATAACCTATCTATTATTCCCGGTAACAGACGGTTGTCTGATATCTTTAACCAGGACAAGTGGCTCGACCGCTCAACTGCTATCCCTAGAAGTCTGAATGGTACAAGCATACCAGGCTCGAATGTGTAATAGGAGTCCGGCAGAGGGGGCATTCGGGTTTTTCATTGCACCATTCCATAATGCAACTCCTGCAGATGGACCACGTTAAACAAGAGAACAAAGAGAGAAGAAAGGTTTCATCGAATAGCAAGGAGACATTACCAGCAGAATACATGACCACAAGGTGTGGCTGTAGGGTGTTGGCGATTGCTCAAACAGAGTGTGCATTTGCTGATCCCGCTCACCTGAGGCGAGAAAGGAGGTAATTTTAATGGTCACTCAGTTAAATGCTTCAGATGGGAATGCATGATGACGATTCTTGTTGCCAGCACTTGAACTAAGACCCATGAGATCTATAACTTTGCAAGTTATGCTTTTGGAAAAATCAATTTTCTTAGAACTTTGTGGATCATAACGCATATAGCCATTGCATAAAGAACAATTTGTAATAGATAAGTGGTGCAGTGTAGTGATACAAATCCCAGGCCAGAGAAAGCATTGTGTCCCATATTGTAAAACCAGTATTCTATTCACATAATACAAACTTTCTACTGTATTATGCATGAGTACTCTTCAGACTTCAGTTATGTTGTGTTTAACACTTTGAATCAGAAACTGAAATATTTTGTCACATAGAAGTATCGAACATGCTAGTCAATGCAAAATTATCAGTTGGATGATTAGAATTGTACCTCTGAAGTTGATGAATCAGAAACCCAACTACCCTTCGCCCCATCGCCTGATATCAAATTGCCTTCCTCATTTAACACGAGCAAGTCACGACCTATAACACAGATTCAAAGGAGACAGACTCTTATTGTCTACTAATGGAAAAGGAAGTATCACCATGAAAAAGATAAGAAACCCAAAACACACAAGTTGGAGAGAAGAAACTTAGATATAAGTTGATGACATGTAGGCTAAAAAGCATCAGTCTTGAGTTGAGACAGTATAATGAGTTGATCTTATCACTTTTTTCAATCGTATTGTTTTAGCTGAGCTACTAGAAAGAGGCACCGGCTGTGATGCTATAAAGAGAGTTCAGGAGTGTTGATACACCTGGATGGTAGTCATGGTACACATAACTGTGTATGTTTTACACTAAGAAAAGAAATTGTTTTCATGAGTTCCCAATGGCAAGTATTGAAGTGTTACTGAGATATTGACCTGATGAAGTTTGGTGTGCACCAAAAGTCTGCTGAGCTGAAGTTTCTATAGAGGATAAATTGCTGCGCCGTAGTCCTTCAGCACCGATGATACAAAGCTGAATCAGTAGAAATATGCCCAGAATTTGGTATCTGCATGGGGGAGAAACTAAATTGAGACTGAATTTCATGGATAAAGAATTGGTGTACAATTGTCAGCTGAACTTTCTGAGACAAACAGGTAACCAAAAGCAGAACAAGTGCTTTAGGTGAGGCTTTTCATGATTAACTTAGAATTCTTAGTATAAAAATTCCATACCTAGGCCGTTGGTTAGAAGGTTTTCCAATGAAGACATAACGAATGCCTGCTGCGCGTTTCGATATATGATAATAAAGACCTGCAAAGAATCAACAGTAGCATGGAAATTAGATTGTTTCCCAAATCATCATTTAAACTATCACTATAATAGACATGAAATAGTAAATTTTGAAATACCTTCAAAGTAAAAGAACATGAGGTTGGCACGTATAACCAATTGCAAAAACTCTCGAGCTATAGGGAGAACCTAGATGAACCATCACAGAGACATTAACTACAAAAGACATTCTACCAAGATTATCTGGGCAGAAAAGACAACAACAGCAAAAATGCGAGTGAACTAACTACAAATCCCAATGAACAAGAACAATTCTCAAGGAGAACTCAGAAGAGTTATCTCTACATTGAGAAACATAACAGGTGCATATGTCACAAATGTACCGTAGGCCATCTCCGAACTGCAGAAAGCCACAACGCATGCAGTCTCTGCTTCAATCTCCCGAGAGCTGAAACAGACACCGGTGGTCCGGAGGAAGACGCAGCATGACTGACTGAAGAAGACTGTGTTTCATTGCTCATCAAAGCACTGATGCTGTAAACTTCATCAGACTGGGAGTCAGCAAGGAGCATGCCGCGGTTAGCAGCTCTCGAACTGCAAACAGTAAATCAATATACCACACACATCAACCCATCTCTGATCTCCCATAATTTAGAATTTAAAAAAGAAACTAAAAGGGCAGGTTGGGAGTAAGGACCTAATTCTCTCTGCAATATAAGGAAGAGCCGTCTGATACACAATGAAAAGCGAACGCCTTGCTGGCGTTGGAGGCAGCCCATAATGTCCTGCAACCTAAACAAAACGAGTGTTTCCAAATTACCAACTACAAGAAAAAAAGAAAAAAGCTTCAAGGTGAGAGAGATTGATTTTGAAGGTGAATAATATAGAAAAACCTGAGTAATATCACAGTACTCTTCTCCTAGGGTTTGCTGGCCTGACCCTGTAGTCAATATGTAATAGAGCATTTGCCCAAGAAGCTTCGTCTGCCATATAAAGTTATAAACATAATGATCAACTAGTTATGCATTGTTTCCAAAGCCGAAGCTAATTTGAGAAATGGGCTAACCTCGTTCTGGTAAGCCACGGCAATTCTAGTACCTAAAGGAACAGGAGTGAAATTAGTACAAGCTTGGGTTTAATTGGAGCTTAATTGAAAAGGTTTAATGGAGAATTGACGAACCGAAGAGGTGGCGGAAAGCGTCGCGGCAAGCGTCGTAGACGAAGGAGGCGTACTGGTCGTCCTTCTCGGCGGCTCTCATGACCTCCGGCTGAGCCGCCAGGGGGAACCGGCGTGCCGCGGTCGGGTTGCTGCTGGGGCCAGCTTCGTCTCCCCCCAGCCCGGCCTGCTGGCCCGACCCGGTTGCTTTGTTACTAGCCATGGTGTGTTGGGAAGGATAACTCATAACTCTACTCTCTTATGTGTTCGGCTCAATTTTAAGTGTATACATACCTTCAAGAAATTAGAGCATGGAATGGATTTCAGAACGACGTCGTTTTAGTCCAGGAGGAAGAGTTTAAAAAAAATCGCCGTTGCCGGGGATCGAACCCGGGTCACCCGCGTGACAGGCGGGAATACTTACCACTATACTACAACGACCTTGTTGCTTGATAAACCAATTATATAGTACAAAAACATAAATTAGAGAGAGATTTTGGCAGATAATAATCGTTTGGCAGAGAAGCAAAGGCAAGTCTTATCTCCCACCAAAACACACCGGAGAGAAGCTTTTCTGAATGCCAATGGCGGTGTCCTCTTCCACTTCTACATTATATACTGCTCAGAAGAGCTTTCCTATACCAACTCCGAAAGATGGTTCTGCATTCCCAAACTCCATGACCATCAGGTTTTCACCAAAGCCGCGCAAGTTTTGCCTTAGAAGTTCGAGTAATGATGTTTCAGCAGCCGAGACTGCATCTGCTGCTGAGAATGATGAAAGCTCCATTGAAGTTCCGAAAGAATCCTCTTCTCTGATTTCTGCCCTCAATGTCGAACGAGCTCTTCGTGGCATACGTACGTAATGTTGATCAGTGATCACCCTTTCCTCATAAACCTCCAGCTTCTCCTATTTCAGTTCAGGCTTCATTTAACTAACAAGAAATGTTTTAGAAATGCAGCAATTACAGATGTGAATCACTATGGCAGGCTCGGACTTCGACGAGGATGCACATCCGACCAGGTCAGGCACTTCAATTTCAATTATTTAAACATCTTTAGTACACCTCTGTAACCTTGTGTGCTCCCTTACTAACTGTGCAGATTGTAGCTGCATATAAAACCAAGCTTGACGAGCTAAAGAGCCAGGGATTAGAGGAGGATGAGCTGAACAAGAAATTGGAACCTTTAAAAGTCGGTCAATGAGTTTCTCATATATTCATAATTTTTAAGACAACTTCATTGGTCCTTGAATGATGATTATGTTCATATATAGGAGTCCTTCATAATTTTATCGTCCGCCGATGAGAAAAGATTATATGATTGGAGCCTAGGCAGGAGTGCAAATCCAGACACATATCTCTGGCCTTTTGAGGTTGAGACTACCAGAGCAACGCCGGATACTCCCCCACCAGTAACGGTACGGTCTCAAATTTTATTTCATGGTTCCTTCTAGGCTAGCTTCACTAATTAGGCATTTGACCTTAAATTAGGAGTTCTCAGTTTTAATTCCACCTCTACCCTAGCAGATTGGCTTGTCCAAGTTCAATTCATTTCAGTCTTGACTACTTGATATGTGCATGCATGATGCCCCGTTTATCTCGAGTCATTTTATACCCCTCTACGTATTCCAGTATACTGTATGCTCTCTTAAAAATTTTGAAGTATATTTGTATCTTCTCTTGTTCCCTTTTAATTAAGATTTCAGTTTCAGTTAGTTTTGGCCCTTCAAGTTCAGTCCATGAATGAAAGTCCTCTTGCGTGATTTGTCTGTCGCAGGAACCCGAAGACTTCGGTCCGACGAGATTGGTGGGATACTTCGGGTTGGGATGGATAATATTGTCCCTCGTATTATCCATCGCCCTTAATCGAGGATAGATTTATTCTCTGTTGCAGCTTCACATTTTCTTTGTACCTCTTGAAACACTTTGTGAAAGTCGGGCTATGGGACATGCATTGTATTGGTGAAGCAACTAAGTGCATCAGTTTGGTGCATTAAAAAGCAAGACATGTACCTACCTGTAAAATGGAAAAAGGATAACAATTAATCCATTAGCAAGTAAACTATTTGCGCAGGTATTTCACCTATGCAAAATATTTGTTTGGCTCGAGTCATCCGACAATGGATCACCACCAAAATCCACTGCCTTCACTTGTCCAGGTAGAAAAGACCACAATGTATTGTATCAAAAATTATATATATATATATATATTATAATATAAATTCCTCGAGGAATATTCAAATTTCAGCAGAGTGAACCTATAGACCTCGCAATACACACGAATCATATACAAATAAAGTCTAATACGAACTCGTATATATACAGTAAAATTGATAAAGGCCGCTATAAGTAATTGAATATTCTAGTTTAGGAGTTTCCAGCTCGAAGTCTTATGATTCGGGGTCGATAGTTCATTTTTCAACAAAATATAATAAAATCATATATGAACAACTAAATGAGGGCTATCAACTAATATAAACAACAGATTGAAAACCTTTCTAACGTGAATAGAATGAAAGCCAACAACTAAACATGTCCTAAATGTACACATAAATGTGCATTATATCTGTGACTCAACATGCATTGTATATGAATAAAGAAAAAAGAATCTGCAATCCCCAATTTATACATACAACATACTGTCTTTCATTTGGTTTACCTTTTAGGTCCATCTTTAACACAAAGGAGTAATGACAGAAGAAGAAACAGCAAGCTCCCCAGTTTTCTGGCTCATGTTTCTTCATCTGATTTTCTCTGACAGAGAACATACCTTCACCAGCTTCAGCACATCTCGGTCTCTCGGCAAAGAGTAAGATTCAGGAGAGAAAGGCACTCAACCATATGATTATATTAACCACTGCAGCTCTGTTTCAAGAATTTGTTTTTCTTGCCTTCCTCACAATGGTCAGACTAAAAAATGGAAAGATTTTAGTTAGCAGATACCAATACGAAGTTACTTCCAAAAGCCTCCCAGTCACTTAAATCTGTATCAAGAAAAACCAAGAATCCTCATTATATTAGAAGTACCAAAGAGAAGTCCACAGTGACTGAAATCAATTTGCCACTTAGTATGGGACTATAGGTAGATGCTTTTCAAGAAAAATAAATAAAACAAATACTGTGATAGCTTTGTATTGTCTAGTAACATGTATTAGCTAATACAAGTATCAAACTGAAATCAAAAGTACCAGACTGAACATCAAAGTTGAGAAACATGATTTCATCTACAAAATTACCTCACAAAAAAAGCCTTGCTGATCCTATCATTTTACCCTTTTCCGTTTACAATACCGATAATCTTCTATCTGATCTTCATCTGACCCACTAACCATTTTCCACCTGTCATGACCCCGCTCATCAGCACTAGACTTAGATTTGTGCTCAGATTTTTTAGAATCGTGACTGCTCCTCTTATCACTGGAAATACTGTGTCCTAAACCAGATCCCGAATTACTGTGATGTTTCTGCCTTTTGAAATCATGCTGATTTCTCTTTCTCTTATCATCTTTCTCACTAATATATTGATGATGACTCCGACTAGAATCACTACAACACTGCTCTCTTCTTTCCTTCTGATATCTGGAGCTTATGTGATCGTGTTTGTGTTTATCACTGTCATACTGCTCTCTTATTTCATTTTTCCTTCTCAAACTTCTATAATAATGTTTGTGCTTCTCTTCACTGTGCCCACTGGAGATACCCGGCATATCATCCGTTTCTGAACTTAATTTCTCAGTGCTATTATACAGTTTTCCTTCCCTATGACCAACCACCAAACGAGAAGTCTTCTGATGATCATCAACCAAAACTATGTGATCATCATGTATCTCATTACAATGGTGATCTTGTCTTGGGGACCTTCTAGTAGAGCCGTCGCTGGAGTAGTTTACACTCTGTTCCATGTTAACATAATATTCACGCTCTCGCAATCTTGCAGTCCCATTATATTGTTGCCTCTTCCGGCCTTCATCGTCATCACAAGATTGATCCCTGGTCCAGGCAAATACACTCATATAAATTAGCCATTAATAATGTGATAAACAAAACTAACAATATCAGTTCAGATCCAAAATACGACCGGAAATATGCATGGACCAATGGCAGTTTAATTTGAAAAGGCAGGAGTCCACCATTAACTTCAATATATTTCATGTGTTTTAATTTGTGTGTGTTATTGATAAATAGATAGTTTTAACAGCAAAAAAAACCATTGATATATGCAGATTCACTTTAGAGACCAGCAAAGAAAACAAAAACAGGAATATGTGCTACTCCACCACAGAACACCAGCAGAATCATTGTATAACGTACCTCCTTAAATTCACATTTGAAAGTTTTCTCCTCTTTTCTTGACCTTCAGGATCTGGAAAGTCTGAACGACCTATATCACAGTCTTCACTAGCTTCGGGAAGAGGTGTTACACCTCCCATCCCCATATATCCACTGCAAGATGATCAAAATCATTATAGTGCAATGTAATCTTATATACTTGTATATCACATAAAGAGATCAACAAATAAGGAAACCTACCCAAAGCCGGGAGCTCTATACATGGACGGCATGTGCATGTATGGATGAACAGAAAAAGGAGCAGGAGGAATTAACATGGCATCAAAAGCTGTCATTCCCTGATTTCCGTATGGATATCTAAAAGATGGGGTATAAGGCAATGGAGCCACATCCCAGTACAGTGGCACATAACCTGGCAAAGCTGCTGGCATAGCTCCTGGAAAGATTGCATTTCCTGATTCACAAATATGTAAGCATCAGATGAAAAATTAATAGCATTTTAAAAAAACAAAAAAGAAGCCATCAATTCCATACCTGAATGAAGCATATGCTGTGAACTGGTAGCAACTGGACATTCTCTTATTAAATGGTCTGGGGAGCCACACATATAACAAGCACGATCCCCCTGATATCATTAAAACATGTCAAGAGAATTCTCCCCCCCCCCCCCCCCCCAACAAAAAAAACACAGAAATTCGCATGTTTCATTTTTACATATTTTACCTTTCTATTCCTTCCACACTCCAAAAAACGTTTTCCACCACCTGAAAAGTAGCATGGTTTTTAAAAGGTAAGTCAATTTAAAGTGTAGTTCTCGCAAGTCAACAAGTACCAAAGTTAGATACTACCTGCAGTGAAAACCCAAGGTGGGCCCTTTTTCTTCATTACAGGTTCAGCTGGGATAACATCACAAAAGAACAGATCAAGATTTAAATATTGAGGTGCCAATGATACAAGCTTCATTGGTACAGCTAAAGGTCATGCTGGCAGTCTACTTCCGTAAGCAGATTTCAATACAATAAATGTAAGTGGCTTTTCAAATATACATTAATGATAACATTTAGAAAGCGAACAAATGAGAAACATAATTTTAAAAAAAAATGATACCTTTCTCAGGTAAAGGCTTGCTTGCCCCTTGGAAATCATCAAAAGCTGCCGAGCCATATGGAGCCACATGAGTAGAAACATATCTCTCTCCATCAAATTGATTGTTCTTGTGCGAGAACGAGGGAATTTTTTGTGTGACTATTGGACCAAAATGATACGGTGCATCATTTCTGAATGGTGAGTAACAAGCAGACTCTCCTAAGCAATTATTAGATCCAAACCCTGTTTCAGGAGAGTGAGGCAACTTTGACTCCCTTTGAAGGATACTACCACCACAAGAGACATCTTTTGCCTGGATCCCCGATTCTCCATCTGTTATAATAGACCAGTTAGGCATAAGATTGAATTGAAGAAGTTTAGAAAGAGTACCGATATAAAACTCCTACCTGGAGCATATTGGCAAAAGGCGTTATCTGGAATAGTGATAAAATTTTGAGACTCTTGGAAATGCTCTATTGCTTGCCTAAGAGATATATTTGGTAGCAGATCCTCAATTCTGCACTTGGTTGAAAAACACATGGGACAGCTTGCCTTCTCAAGCAACATTTGATGAATGCCTGAACCAAGAAACGTGGACACTTGACATATTAATCCTAAGAAAAGGAGAAAATATGCGGTACTTTCTCAGAACAAAAGAAACAAACAAACTGTAAACATACATTTCTCACAAAAACTGTGCTGGCAGCAGGGTATCATCACAGCCTCCTTGAAAATCAAGTCGCATAAAGAACATTTCATCTCCGATGGCATGCCAGCATTTTTTGCATCTACGGGGTCACGATTAATCCTTCATGTAACAAAAGTAAATATATTAGGTCCTTGAGACTGAACGACAAGATAAGAAAGATTGATGCAGCTACTGGATATCCTACTTTTCCAAATTAAAGTCTTCTTGAACCCCAGGCTTTGACTTTGGCTGTGGTATGGTTTGTTCAGCTTCACCATGTGAATGACCTATATAAAATGTGTGGTAACTGGTTAGCATAGACCAAACCCATTAACAGAAAGTCAAAAATCTGATACACAGAAATAACATACTACCAGGAATAGCATCAATTATCCCACTTGTTTCGTGACAACCTCCTGCTGGCTCCAAACATCTACTTGCACATTTCAACAAAAATGAAAGTAAGTGTTCTTTTGGTACCAAAGAATAAATGCATTGAAAATCTTACAGATGAAATCAAGCATTTATACCTTGGAATGCCTTCATATCCCGGACTGCAAGCATCCTTGTCTGCATCCAAACCAGAACAAAAGACGGTCGCCTCTGGAACAGGATAGACATCAACCCCAAAGTCATCAAAGTCAATCGTCTCAACATTCTACAAAACAAATGTCATACCAAATAGTAAGTACTATACAGCTTCAAATGTGAGTAAACACAATCCGGAAACACTGCTCTAAAATGCAAGCTTTCAAAGTTAAAAAAAAAACACACCGGTGGGTTCCCAGAGTCCTTGCAGTTGAAGTTAGGCCTGTCACCATAGTCTTATATCAGTTAAAACCAGAACAGTTAAAAAAAATTACCAACAATTAAACCTCTAAGCATATCACAGTTACAGAAATCTTACATATCCACATGTGCTGACCCTGCCGGAACTCTCTTGATAATCACGGCCGAGCCGCTCGGAATTTGGATGTTCTCGTTTCTATAATCTGAAAATCAATTCCGGAGGAAAAGAGTATCAACACATATTCATACAACCGTCTGCATAAACCCTAAGAAATTACCAAGCAGTAAATTATGTCTCAATTGCCAATCCCTAAAACAGAGAAACGAAGATGATATTAACAAGGAGGAAAGGGGAGGGAGGGTTGACCTTGACCGGTTGAGGCGTTGGAGAAGACGAGATCGGAATCTTGACAGATGTTGAGGTGGCAGTGGCGGATGATTTTGGCTTTGAGATCGCGAACGGAGATTGAGGCCCGACCTTCGAGGTCGACGGAGTCGAATTTTTCAGAGCTTCGGTACTTGAATTGGACCGCCATGGCCGAGTCGGATCGGTGGGTCGTCGGAGGTGTTTTCGGATGATCAAAGTTGTTTGTTGACGAGGGATAGCGATGGAATTTCGTTGATTTTCGGTTTCTTTTGTGCGAAAGCGTATATATATTGGACTCGCTTTCGAAGCCCACGCAGAAGTTTCCCTCCAGTTGGCGGTGAAATGTGTGACAAGAAAACCTTGTTTGGGCCTATGGTTTTTTTTTTTTGTTCTTTCTTGAGAGAGATACTTTCATGGATGCAATTTGTTAGATGCATCAATATATATATATATATATATATGCAAATTGTGAATCTTCCTCTACTTAAATTTAAAAAGGAGAAAACAAAAGTGCGTTATTGGCTGAAATATGTGTTGCCTGAATTTACTTGGAAAATATATACATAGAATAGAAGGAAATATATCAATGTTTAAGCCTAGGGGCTGTCTATTTTCGAAGTTGGAAGCCATTATAGATGAGATGTTAGTAGTCCAAATTCATAACTGATTACTAAATTCACAACTCCCTCAAGATCACTCTTTTTAATTAGTGAGAAGGTTGTTCGTCACACATCATATGGAACTCTCTACAGGCTACAACGAATTAAATATTGTAATTATTCATCAACACATTAAAAAAACTAATGCGTGAGAGTTGGTAGTACCATTTAGTCTAGTAGCATAAATACTTTATTGAAAGTGTGAGCGGACTCACACCGAACTCATTATAGAATTTTCTGATCAAAATATGAGAGTACAATTTACGTGAATATTAAAAAATGGCAATTTCATATGATTACATCCAGTGATTGATCGGCTTCATCAGAATTTAAACTGCCCTTCAAAACGGAGGAAAAGCACCATCAGAATTGGATGTATTCTATGAATTCATTGTACATATGAATCTAAGAATGATTGATCAATCTGCATCATCGATTTTCTCATATCACCAATAGTCCTGTTATCCCTAACCTTTCCGCAAGTCTTCTTGATCACTGCTTCTAGCTGGGACTCTAGGCTATTCCACATATCCCGTAACTCCTCCGACGGCACCCAGTTGCGGTCAATATCCACAGTCCTCTTCTTGATTTCTTCAAGAACAACTTCCAAGAGACCGGTGCAGTGGAGTCGCTTTTTCAGCCAGTACTCCCTCAGAATTGATTTCACCTCTTCTAGGTTTTCCTTCGATACTTTTCCATCAGGTCCAATAACAATTAAAGACACAATAACATCACACAATACTGAAAGCTCCCAGACCTTGTTTTTGAGCTTATGACATTTTGTAGCCTTTTTGGCTACTTTCATATACTCGTTGTTTTCGGCAAGGAGCTTGTTCACAGATGAATGCTTGGGATTCCTGGGAGCCATTGATCAGTAATCTCTTCAATGGGAGCAGAATAAAGCTTATTAATTGCGTGGCTATATTTTGCTAGGGCCTGGGATATACATATATAGTGGTTAATTACAATTCTCTCCGACTCTAGTTAGGAAGTGGAAAATCTTTCTGTTTTCTATATGGAAATGTAATAGGTTATACTGCACGTTATAGCAACCAGCTGGCTGCTGGCTTTCTCCTTCACATAACAGGAAACCCAATAATTAGGAGGCTCTTCATAATACAAACAGTAACCTTCAGGAAATGGAAATAATTAATACACATAGTTTGAAAGACAATACTAAAACCTCCCAAAGGTTTAACAACAATCTGTTTGGTGGACGACATTGGGATCAAACATAGGTTCACCGATGGTTGGGTTCTTAATTCTTCTGGTAACTTCGAACTAGCTTATCTAGAGCTAGGAAAGAAGCCCTGCTGGAGTCATCTGGTTGTTTTTGTATGAAATAAGTTGTCTTAAGACGAGCATGGCCGTGCGAAGATGGTGTGGTTCCACTACGACACAAAACATGATTTCCGACCCTAGAAATAGTTGAAAAAAACACTCATTTGGTCGTGAATACTCTTTCCGACCAAATAAATCTGGTCGAGCTCGGTCGGTACTACCTCGGTCATAAATGCTCTTTTTCGACCATCTTGGTCGGAAATAATAGTCATTTACGACTAAAATTACCGTCGGAAACTCCGTCGGAAATGTCACTATTTCAACCAAAAAACCCTCGTCGGAAAATGGTTGGGAATAATATCATTTACGACCAAATTACTCGTCAGAAATGAGTTTCATATTGTCGGAAAGACTACTTTTCCTGTCAATATATCTCGTCGGTATATGGTTGGAGTTTTTATTTTCGATGACTGAATTTCGACTCATTGCTTGTCGAACTTTTTTTTATAATAGTTTAATTTTGTTTAACTTGGGTCAAATATATCAATTACATTATTTGATCATTTTAATTATTTCAATGTCCTTGAATATATATATATATATATATATATTGCTTTTTTTTATTCTCAACCTCTAAGTTGTTTCCACATGCCTATTATGCATGCTTTCATTCTTCTTCCTATCATCAATTCTTCTAGCCAATGCAAAGTGCATTACTGTACAAGTTTATAAAAAATATTGCACGCCTGCACATCCACGGGTATGTCATGAAGGTTATCACGTTCCAACCCCTACTCTAGCAACTCGTGTAATATTATCCTCCTCCTAACCTCCTCATGTTGATTCAACAATGGCCAATCGCATTCTTCTTCTCCACACTGCAATACCAAATGCCTTATTAATTAGCAGGGGTTTTAATCACATATACCAACCCTCATATACCAAATGAGTAAATCATCTACCTTCTCACCCTTATATGTCAGGGACCTTCTAACGGATTTCCCACTTCTTACCTTCATCACAATAATAATGCATCATAGTTAGAGACAAATACATTATGAAAATGAAATAAAGTTATGACTGGTAAACGTACTATAAACATCAATCATCAAGTAATGAATGATGCTGCCCTTCAACTTAATTACAGTCATCATGCACAACCATCTTGTTGCGTTTTCCTAAGGAAAGTGAACGAGAGTTTGAAGTTTAATTCTAAGATGAGAACATATCGAGAGGTTTGAGAAAGAGAAATGTTGGGTGGGGATCGGAAGTGAGGGAGAGAAAGGAAAAGAATTGGTTAAGTAGTGGGGAGATTTTGATTTAAAAAGGAAAGTAGTAGCCTAGTAGGGTGAGGTTTTAGGGAGAAGTTATTATTCTTTTCAAATGGGAGAGAGAGAGAGAGAGAGAGAGAGAGAGTAAAAACGAATACAAATTAATGTATTTCGATTAAAGATGAATAAACTTGAGGACTTAGCTAATTAAATATATTAATTCATGCCCGGAAACAAAAACTTACTTTTATCAAATGTATTAATAACATTATAATGGCAAATTGCTAGTCCTTACTAATCAATTTAGTAACTATGTCATGTGACCACTTTTAGTTGAATAAAAAACTCATATTAAAAATAACTACGTATTTTTCCGACGACTACCTGACTAAATATGATCTAAAATGCTTCTTATTACTATATTCCGACTAAATAGAATATTATCGAAACAATCACCTTTTTTTTCTGACGCAACATAAATCTTGTATGTAGAAAATGGTTGGAATTTTTGGCGCCAATTTTTTATTAATTTCCGACGACTATCTGATCAAACAGAGGCTAATAAAAAATACTTTTTTCTGATGACTTTCTGACCAAACATAAATCTGGTCGAATTTATTTATTTCTGACCAAATTACTGACGAATTGCCAACTCGTCGGAAATAAAATCCGACCAAAAATTGTATTTCTGATGGAGAAGTGTATATGGTCGAAAATACAATTATTACTGACAAAAAAAAAGCATTAGTCGGAAATCCGTGATCGAAAAAGGGTGTTGTTGTAGTGTTCGCGATCGACAGTAAAACCAATGGATTCGTTTCCGATTATTTTGACATACTCATCAGAACTAGGTAGTCGGTGATGGATAGTTGGGACTGTTGTGTGGTTACCAATCAGCAGCTGCCAGAAGCATTCAAGCATCCCGTTTGCAATATTATAGCTTCCTCATGCAAAATCTTTAGGCTATTCCATTTATTTCCCTCTAGCTTTTGTGTTCGTTCACGATCTTAGTGTTGGACAGTGAAAATTGAGCTCAGAGATGAATTGACCTACGTTCTACGTGCGCGCATATAAACACACAGTTCGTCCATTTGAAGTTATTACCATAAAAATAAAAATAAAACAAGGTTACGTTTATTTTAGCACTGTATACACTTTGTTTTTTTTTTTTGGAAGGCCGAAGGAACTAGACACACTTTCTTTTGCATCCGCTGAGTTAATATAGTAGTAAAATTGATTCGCTACTTGGCTAGCAGATCCAAGTGTCTAACCTTAATTTGCAGTTAGGCAATCAGTAAAATTTCTCAAGTACGACCAAAATGAATCCCACAAACTGACATTTAAGTGATTTAACCATGGAAATGGACTTATCAGACTAATCAGAGGTCTTTAAATTCTCGTCTTAAAAAGATAGAAAAGAAGAACATACTGTCGAATATGATGAGATGTATGCCGAACAGCACGAGATGGCCGGGCCAGGCAATTAATTAACTAGCATACAACTTGTCCATTGGTATTTCGCTAAAGAATCCCGGCATCAGCATCGACATACTAAGAACGTACTACATTGCAGATGCGTGTGTTAATGAGGAATTAACACATACATTTTACATTGAAGTTAGCTGGAAGGATACCAATTTAGCAATTCAAATAGGAGAAATATAGATAGACCTATAATCATATTCATGGCGACGATGGCGTGACGGTTCTTCTCTCTAGGAAATGAAAGCAGGTAGTCCCATATAGCTACTAGTAAAATCACAATTTTGGTGATGAGTGATCTAAATCAGTTTCCCGTTTTGGGGTCATTGTACGTGTACAGCTATTTTAATTAACTCTTATTATTTTAGTTAACTGAATAAGACGTCATTTGAAAATTGGAACCTTCTTAAAGTAGTTGGACCCGCGCAACTGTAGAGTAGAAATTAAACTTCATAAATATCGTCAGCTTCTTGCTTGAGATCGACCCTTGATGTGTTCTTCTTTTCATGTAGCTGATTTTGTTATTTTATGTTGCTCAACAGCTCGCTAGAGTCTAATGTTAGATATTACGCACAGTTAAATTGAAGTAAATAAATTATTATATATATTCGTCACATATACCACATGACGTAACTTTTTAATGTTACAGTGTCACGTAAAGATATGAATGCAGTACCGTCAGTTAAATTTAAGCGGTCATTTCTACGTTCTCATGCAACCCGTGAAATTTATATATATCATTTTGATTTTGAACCGCTTGCATTTTCCTTTTCATGAATACGACGACGTACATGACGAGGCTAAGAATCGATCATTTACTAATTAAAGCTGCAGATATAAGGAATCTGCTGCGTTCTGTACGTACTGTGAAGCATTTCTCATCTGCCCTTCCATTATTGGACATGCATGTATCGAAAAAACTTACCAGCTTAATTACTGCTTGAAGGTTAGGTAGTGATCGATGCACTTAATTTGTTAACTGTGCAGTGTCCAAGCATATGCATTATTGAAAACGATCTACTCAGCAGGCCGCAGAACTTTTTTTGTTTTTTTGGGTGGGGTGAATCGACCCGGGCACTACGACCTTAGATTGATCTTGTTTTGTTTGATTCTGGAAGCATTTGATTTTTCTTTAGGAAACTAGGAAAGAAAGCCTCATAAAATTTGACTGGCTGCAATTGTTGGTTACTACGGTTTCTATGCATATCGATCTATTATGTTTATGCGTATGTAAATTTCTAGGATTTTGCCTATCCTCACATTAAGTATCGAAAGTGGTCATTTTTTTATGTTGATAGTCCATGTACGTTTCCTGAATATTACACACCTATTAACAACGATATTAACACTACGACTCTAGTAAATCAGTAGTATGTGGAAGAAATCTACAATAATGAATTGCATGTTGAAAATGATCATTTGATTAATACTCAAAATGCATGTTTAATATCACCAACCATGTCTACTAAATTGAAAAAAAAAAAAACTAGCTCGCTAAGGTACGTAAAGTCCACAATAGTCCAGCATTAACATTAGCACCATCAACGAACACAAAAGAAATTTGGTCAAACAACGTGATTTGCTAAATTTATGATGCACATTGAGGTCATTCAAACAAAAAACATAATACATAGGTCTACAATTTTATGCGTGACAAATCTTCTCTTTTTTTACTAGACCAGCATGGAAGCATTAGTTTATTAAAATACGTATGCATCAAGTTAAACAATCTTAAGTCTCAAGTAAGCATAGAAACTCATCTTTCCCATTTGGGGTTATTGACTTCAACTCCATTAATCAACTCTCCTTCATGAAATATATAACAGACGACATCATTTGAGAATCGAGACGAACCCAAAAGAAATTTGGTCAAACAACGTGATTTGTTAAATTTACGATGCACATTGAGGTCACTCAAACAAAAAACATAATACTATGTCTACAATTTTATGCGTGACAGATCTTCTCTTTTTTTACTAGACCAGCATGGAAGCATTAGTTTATTAAAATACGTATGCATCAAGTTAAACAATCTTAAGTCTCAAGTAAGCATAGAAACTCATCTTTCCCATTTGGGGTTATTGACTTCAACTCCATTAATCAATTCTCCTTCATGAAATATATTACAGACGACATCATTTGAGAATCGAGACGATCGGAAAAAGTAGTTGGACTGCAGATTATGTATATCGGCTTGATTTGTATTATACTGTATAAAATTGAAACCTTAGCTTTCTTGTTCATGTTGCTGTCCTGGTTCTCAATTGAGAGAGCGCACCCAACAACCGCTGGGCAAGAATACAAATTGGAAGGCTATGTATATTTTCCCACTGGGCAAAAAATATGATACAGTTCGAACCCCAGACATACCAATGTGAGTTTTTATTATCCAATCTATGCTTTTCTATATTATCTTCATGTATTATGATCATCATATACTCTAGTCTAGTGTCCTTTGAGGTAATCATTCTTGTTTTGTCATTGTCATATAAATGTTGGTAACATGTTTTTAATACCTAGATGATCAGGCCATTCTTTTATTATTATGGAGAATTTTGTTGTAAAAAAACACTCAAGTCCAAGATATGATTAAACTCTTTTTGCTCATTAATCTTTTCTTATAGTTTCACTCACTCAAACCGTTATTGACATCTCGAGTTTATTAGAGATCGTCATTGTACATGTAATTTCATTATATGAAAAAATACTTATTTTAGTTTGCAGATCTTATATCTTTTTTGAAATCTTAATGAATACCATACAAAAACAAATTGCATTTAGACTCATTAAGAGTTTTACCTTTTTTATTAAAAAATTCCACTCACTTAACTTTCAGACGCTAGATCCGCCACTCTCGGAACATCTAGACACGATTAACCGGAGTGGAACACATATATATGTGTGATAGATCTAAATATAACTCAAATGATCGGGCCACAAGAACACAACACAGTAACTGCCTATTAAAAGATCCACAAACTTTATAAAAAAAAATATTTTGCTTCAATAATGCAACTATATATAGTAATAGCCTTTAATAGACAAGCAAACGTAAACAGAAAAAACTCGATTTGAGATCGCTTACACTGTTTACTTCACAATTTTGTGGCCTGCTTAGTTAACGAATTTTTGTAGTGCGTACTTGCCCATTGCAAATCACGACTTAATTCAACCGTAATTCATAGCTGGGAATAAGGCCATTTATTTTGTACTCTTACTCGAATAGATATAATACACACGAGAAGTTTTAAATACACACCCATAAACACTTAATACACATTCCTATCATTCAATAATTCAAATGAGATCATGCATGTTTGTTAAATGACTAAAATAGGTACATGTAATAATTAAGAAAATAAAAAAAATTATAAAAAAGGAGAATTTATTTTTAGAAACAATTAAACTAAGGAAATGTTCAAGGGAATTTAAATTAACATATATTTGGATAGAAAATTAAGCGGAAAATTCAAACAATCAAATTTTTTCTTAATTTTCACCAAAAAAAATCATTTCTATTTTTTAGAGTCCCAAACAAGATGATTAATGAAAATAAATTATGATTTCCATTTCATTAAAAATTCATCTTCTTACGTTCTTAAAAAAATAGGTTCATCTTCTTAAGCTTTCCTTATATATATATATATATATATATATATATATATATATATATATATATTCTTCATTTTATTTATTATTTTCGTGTTTAAAGAACTTGAAAAGAACAATTACAATCTATAATTAATCGTAAGAATAAACAATTCAAGAAACAACATGAACATTTATAAGATGTCAATATATATATATATATACAGTCCATATCCAGAGTGAAGGTTCACTCTGAAGTTTCAGAGTGAAGTTCCAATTTTGGCACACTTTTCGGTCCAATTTTTTCACTATAAGCGATTCAATATTTAGGTATGCTATTCAAGATCATCTCTACAAAATTTCATCTAATTCAGACATCGTTAAGGTATTGAAATTAGATTAAATCAATGAATGAATTAAAACTGTTCAACGTGAACCTTTCGTGTAAATCTCAATTTTGAAAGCTCAAATCATTGTCAAATTGGATGAAACTTTATAGAGATGCTCTTGAATAGCATATCTAAATATTGAATCACTTATGGTGAAAAAATTTGACCGAAAAGTGTGCCAAAATTGGAACTTCACTTTGAAACTTCAGAGTGAACCTTCACTCTGGATAGGGACTGTATATATATATATTAATTAATATACTAATCACACTAAAAAGTAGACTTGTATAGTCAAATAAAGAGTAAATGAGGTCTTTTGTGATTTTTTATTCAATGGTATTTTAGGTACTTTTATGTGGTGTATTTAGTAAAAGTATTAGAATGAGAATTTAAATTGATAGTATATTGTGTATGAGTGTGTATTAAGAGGTTTTGGGTGTGTATTTAAAATTTCTCATTACACACCCCTCAAGCCAATTACGAAGAGCTAGAAAGCATCAATGCATTCTCATTTGAATTATGGGATCTTGAATTCTTTAGATAAAAGTTGGGAGCTACATGCTCAAATATAGCAATTTCTTGATGAAGCAGAGAAAAGGGCTCGTAGTAATTCAAAGTTTGATTATATATAATATCAATCATCAATTCATAATTTTTGTAGAGAATTTAATGACTGAATTTTAGAAGGTATATAAGTGAATAATAAAAATAGTGCTTCTAAATGTACCCAACAAATTTCTATGTATACCTAGCATATTAATAAACTCAACCCTTTTAATCAAACCCAACCAATACACCTACCCAGCAAAACCTAGCAACTATATTTCTTATCATTCTTAAATCCTCTAAACCTTAATCATCTGCTGATCGTATTTGGTGAAATATATGATCAATTTGAATGATATATATGACATATATGAATCAGGAATCTGGACGTTGTGTTATCATGTTTAAGGGATGCAAGATTAAGCTATATAAAGTATTTGATTGAATCCCTTTACAAACTGATTACTGATTTCAATTTTTCTATTAGACCTAGACATACCATAAGATCGATATGCAATTGATTGAATAGTTATATTTTCCGGCATTGTGTAACCTTTTCCTCCAGCGATTTCATTCATACCTGCAACAAATGCAAGCCCTCGATGTTCGTCGAACCCACATATATGATCAACATGCATTTCTCAAGTGAAGCCAATATGACAATGACGGCAAAGGCATTAGGTCTGGATCGAGTTAGGGAGAGCGAAATACAGGTTTTCTCTTTTCATAGAGGTAGAGATGGAATATGAAAAAAATACTAGATCTACTTAGATATTTGTTGGGTACATTCAGCAACATCTTAATAAAAATTAGACTGATTAACGGGAAGTCGGGAACCCTCACCTGCCCTCTTCCATTATAGCAAAAGCTCAGAAGTCACGCCTAATCTCTATATATACAATATCTCCTTCTTATCCCTTTATGGGAGAATTATTTGTCCTTTTGGCAACCAAATTTAGAACGGGCAAATTCCTCTTATGGTACCTGATGTTTGGCTACTTAGACAATTTGGTACCTGATGTATGAAAATGACAATTTGGTACCTAAAGTTCTCAAATTTAGGCCATTTTGGTACTAATTTTGACCATATTTTTAGGGTTATTTCCGTCATTATATCTCTACTTTACTTCATTTTTTCATAATACCTCTAAATTGTCTCTAAATTATCACTAAAAATTTGATAACTCATTCACTTAAAATCTGTGATGATTTACATATATAAGTTTTCATAATATAGCTATCAATCTAAATTAATTTTAATTATAAGTAATTAAACAATATTTTAATAAAAAATTACAATTGCATAAAGGCAATTTATTTCCTTTGCATAAAATAATTAGGATACAATAAGTATATTAAAAAAAATTATTTTTGATATATGCGAAGTAAATGCTAAGTGGAGTAGATATATCAATTTAATTATCTCTAAAGAGATGCAATTATAGGAAGAAATGAAGAAAAATGTGAATCTAATGAGTTTAGGGCTAGAATGACGACAATAACACTAAAATATGATCAAAATTGATAGAGGTACCAAAATGGCTTACAAATGAGAACTTCAGGTACTGAATTATCCGTTTTCATACATCAGGTACCAAATTATCCAAGTATGCATACTTTAAGTACCATAGGAGTAATTAACTCATTTAGTAATAATATTCGGTCTCATGTATTCTATATGTTCTTACAACAATTTCAAGATTAATTTACATACAATAGCTGCATCTTGTAATTTCATTTTGTAATCAGGATATGAAAAAGGCTGATTGCGTGAATGAACTTACCTTTTTTTTGTTAGTGAAATAAACTTCATTAAGGGACCAGTCAGAGGAAAAAGTCCAACAAGAAGGGAGTGATACAATAAAGGAAAATAGAATCATCTCCTACCACCCAAACATTCCTCCATTCCGGAAAATCACGTGTCAATGTATAGTGGTCTTCCATTCCAATTATAATTTGACATATATGATTTAAAAAGAAAAATCATATTTAAGCTATTTTATCAAATACTATCTTTGGTTTCTTTCTAAAACCATACATCCTAAACTCTAAATCTGAAATCCTAGTTCAAAATCATCAATACCCATGATGGTCATTTCACAAATAATAAAAATATGTAAAATTATAATTTTGGTGTAATAAATCTACGTATCAAAATATAATAGATGAGGAGGACCAGTGGACATTGTCACGTGGTTCTCCGAGAGGATTGAAAAATTTCTCCACCCAAACAGACAGTAGCTAACAGATACTATCCCCAAATAGAGAAGCAATCAAACTTAGACCAAACTAGGACCTCCATCAACTACATCAGTTGGCGGGCAAGGAAGGCCGTCATTCCGAAGAACAGAGGTCAAGAAAAGTTGTCCACTGAAGCACATCGTAAAGGACCAGTGAACATTGTCACGTGGTTCTCCGAGAGGATTGAAAAATTTCTCCACCCAAATAGACAGTAGCTAACATATACTATCCCCAAATAGAAAAGCAATAAAACTTAGACCAAACTAGGACCTCTATCAACTACATCAGTCGGCGGGCAAGGAAGGCCGTCATTCCGAAGAACATAGGTCAAGAAAAGTGGTTGCACTGAAGCCCATCTTAAAGGACCCACAATCCTAGTAGCAAGCGCGGCAGCTGCATGAGTAGCTCCATTAGCTTTTCTCAAAGCCCAGCTCCAATTGCATTTCTCAAAACTTCGACTCTTCTCTTTGATTTTGGAGATGAGAGGGAAGGTTCCAATTCTTTGAGATACTGGTGAATGAACTTACCCTAATTACTTAAATGGAATACCGAATACATAATTTTAGTTCTTGTAATAATTTTTTGAAGTAGCATTGATATGAGCAATCGATTTAGAAGCTAAGCTCGCACTCTACATAGCAATTATGTATATAATCCGCATACTCGGCATACATAGGGACTATATAGATGTTACATTATCAAATAAGAACAAGATACATTGAGTTGAACATAATTTGATCACATGTATTGGTCCCTAGTGATCAGTCATGACATAATTTCTAAAATTATATGGCATCGATTACACATGCATGCGGGATAGCGTTATTGGTCTCATTGGGCATGGGTTGACATAAGGCAAAAGTGGAAACAAGTCGTTTTATTGGTCTCCGTATATAAAAGGCAGAAAAATCTGTGATAACCGGAAGTTAAATTTAACCAGTTTGTAAAGCCTAAAAAGTCTCAAACAACTAGCTAGTGTCCCCCTCCACCCCCATCTTGCGTGTGCGATCGATCTCTTATCTCCAACAGCTAGCTAGGTCCGTAAATATCTCCAAATAATATATATATATATATATAAGTAAGACTATTTTCAACAACTTATTTATGACCTAAATAATCTCTATTATAAAAGAAAAATATAATTTTCAGCTCTAACAGCTCCTTTAAACCGTTATATATAATAAAGAAAGTGAGAAGAAAGAAATAAAATCTCTAGATTTGTAGAATTTTCGAAATCTGTATAATTTTCAAAACAATCTACATTCTAAAAAATTGCCAAAAATGATATCATTTATTCTCTGATATTGGTATAAATTATGGCGTTATAAGATTCAATTTGATTTTTATTTAATTATACACATTTGTATTTAGTTTTAAACAATATATTAAAGAGTTGGAGTTGAGATTTTTTTTTGATTTGGTGTTTTCATATTCTATAATAAAGAATTTTAAGATAAACTGTTAGAAATGCTGTAATAGTATATTTAGATCTTTTAGTTAGGGGTATAGTTATTCAAGGGTTAAATGTGCCATGGCACCCCTCAATTTTAAATGTTTATGATTTTCTTCTTTGAAACATAGCCCTAATACACTCAAGCTTGCATTACTTATATACATGGCCCTTCTAGTGAGAGATTGCTATTATTTGTTTAAAAAATAGATAGCTCATTTATTAACTTTTCGATTACATTTTTACATCTCTATTGTTCAACTTTTAAAATCTAATGTGTAGATCACCTCTTTAAAATGTCAGCCAAAATAGAAGTGTTTTAACGCATTAAAACTGGAAATTAAACTTATAAACATGAACGGTTCAGGTTTGACAGATTTGGTGCGTTCATTGCTTTTACCAAGTTTGATACCTTTACTATCACTATTTTGGCTGAAATTTTACATAGGTGATCTACACATTAAACTTTAGAAGTTGAACGATGCACATGTGAAAATATAATCGAAAAGTTGGTGAATGAGATATCACTTTTTTTAACCAAAAAAATGGATCCCTCATTGGAAGGGGGTTGTACTTATATATATTGTTGTTTCAATCAATTTAATTATTATTGCAAGAATCATAGATTGTTTCTACAATTTTTAAATTTTATGAAAAGTTAGGTGAAAGAGAAATCATTATTTATACATAAAGTATAATTAATCATAAATAAGATACATATATATACGATCTTTTTGTATGACACATATATATTAGATACCTATATATTAGATTCTTATTTTTATTATACCTATTTGTTAGGTTTCCTATTAAATTATACATATGATTGTGGAAATATAAAAATATATATATATATATATATATTTAATAGGTAGATTAAAGTTGTAAATAGTTAAGAGTAAAAGGTTATCTAGATCAGGTTTAAACATGAAATAATAATATACCTAAAAGAAAAGAAAAAATTTGTCAAAGGAAAAACACCATTAGTGTGCATTCGTTAAAGCAAATAAAAGAATGAGTTAATGACGTTTATGATTAACGAATGTAATAGATCAATTACAATTATGTAGTCTTAATTACCATTGTAATTACCATTTACTTCTATTGTAATATTGACCCCTATATAAAGGAGATTATCAATGAGATGAATATATCATTTTATTTTCCCTACAACACGTTATCAGCACATTTGCTTTAGATTTGAGTTTTAGCCAAATAAAAGAATTTTTGACGAATAAGGCAGAAAAGCACACAGATTTCTTATTTGGGCACCCACCTCCTTCTTTGTTCTCACTGTCGACACCCTTCCACCGCCGCTCCCCTCCATCGACTGAACGTCGTTGCAGCATAGTTTTTGCAGATCGATGAACTTGACCTGACCTGGTTCGCTGGTCGCCCCGAATCTGACCCAAGAACATAAAGAAATATGTTTACCTCTTTCTGGTATAATTGACAAGGTAATTTAAATTATTACACTCAGTGAATCATATTTTCTATTCACTTAATTTTAATGGAAATTATGATTAAATGTGACCTAATAATTTAATTTACTATTTAACTATTTACTACTCTCTGTAGTGAATTAGTAAACTAGTATTCGTTATATGATTAAATGTGACCTAATCAATGTTCTAAATATCTCGATATATCCTCAATATATTCCCGATATTAAGAAAACGATACGATAAGTTGCTTATTGGTCTAATATATCGGTCAACTAAAAACATCAAGTCAAATGGCGATATATCGAGTCAAACCGAGTTTTATCCGATATATCGGTTTTTTTTTAAAAACAAATCATGTTGTTTTGAAAAAATAATTTAAAGAAATGAAAATTTTTTCGATAACATTTTATGACGAGAGAGTTTATGACGAATAATTACCTCTATTTTTATTAATTAATACTATTTATGTATTTTAATTGTCAAAAGAATAAAATATTTTTTTATGAAGTTTATTTAGTACATTTACTTCTATCAGTTTTAATTTCTCGAGTTTATTTGATATATTTTGATGTATATGTTTATAAATATATTACATTTAATTAAAAATTAGCAAAACCGATAAATCCGATATATCTCTGTATATCCTTATTTTACAAAACCGATACGATGCCAATAACCGCTATTTAGACCAGTGGACCTAATCATATAATTCTACTTGTTTTGTATGTAACGTATCACTTACACTATGACGATTAATGCGAGAAATACGATGATTCAATCGAACGTGAAAAGTAACCATAGTTACAGGCAGTTATTTGGCAAATTTACAAATCCGACGACGCTTTACTCAGATCTGCGTTTGCAGACCTCGACCCGGCGATTCCTAAATCAGATCCGTCGCCCGACCCGACCCATGAAAAAAGAGGTTTTTACCTCTGGTTATTAAAAAAATTAATTACCTCTTATGGTAAACAGTCAAATATAATTATTTTGTTATTTTTTCCGCTCAGTGACTCATATTTATTATTCACTGTTACTATTCTCAATTTAACAACTACTGTGTAAATGGTAAATGTGCAATCCACTTTACTTTTTATATATTATTTATTACCTTTATTGAATAAGATAAATTAAAATCAAATGCAATTTCATTACATATGATTAAAGTGACTAATCATATAAGTATTGTTGTTTTTTGCATGTGATTTATTTATAACCATATGACGAGCAACATGGAATCATGAGATCAAGAATCGCTTAAATATGTAATTTATTTGGCAAACTGACAAGTAAGATCTAAATTAGTATTGTCGGTTTTATTGCATTTCATTCATATAAATGAAATTATATATGTTATGTGAGCAAAGTACTCTCAAAATATTATTCATGTTATATGCTATGTTTTTTATCAAAATTTAATTACTTAGTATGTCATTAAATTGTGATGCTATGGTTTAAATTTTTAAGCATTATATATTTATATATAGTCATTGGCATGTATCATGAATACGATAATTGCCTAAGTTTTGTAAATTACTTAACCATGTTAAAATGATATGCTCTATTTGTTGCATATGCTATGTTTATATAATTTTTATAATTATGTATTTAGCATATGATATGAGCATTGTCATGATAACGAAATTTCATGATAATTTTATAATTCAAAAACAAAGAGAGGACAAACATATTCTTATGATAACGTATTTTCATGAAACATCAAAAAATACAACTATTTCAATTCTTGGTATTGCAATCCGATTTGTATTTCTTGGAAATTAATTAAATTGTATATCTTTACTGTGATAAGCAACTTCATAAAGCTCCAAATTAGTCATAATGTATTTTAGTATGTTTAATTTTCGTGTAAGTCTATTTAGACTGCGAAACTAATAAGTCTCGTACTATATTTACAGTTGGTTAAACCAACACAACATATATTGGACTCTAAAGAATTTGAGTACCGACCTTCCCTACAAGCCAACCATGGCTCAACCATGATCGAATTATGCAAACATGTTTCTTTGCACGTAACTTAGAAGCATATTTAAAATCTTGAATAACAAAGAAATGTCTCTCAAGACAAAGAAATGTCTTTCATAAAAAAAAATCTCAGAATGAACTATGGATAATAATGAAGAAATAACCCTAAAGCAAAGAGCAAATATTATGAACATGTAGGTTCATACAAACCGATCCATGGCAATTGATAACAATGTACCGTTTGAAAAATGCATAGGGGATATAATATGAGCAATGAAATGCCCTCTTACAAAAAGAGTATAGAATAATGAGAGTAAGACAATTTGAAAACGTATATTCAATATTAAACTACGAGGAGAAAGCTTCTCAATTTTAAGAGCGACACAAATCTATGTCAATTCAAAATGTTTCATACTTCGATTACAGTCTGTCACTAATTTTCCAAGATATAATTGTAATGGCTATTATATATGCCTAAAATTTCGGTATTGAAGTAACTTTGGATTGGACAAGACCTTGATGCAATCGTTGACATACAACCAAGGTTATGAATTGTTCTCAATGAATTGAGAATATTCGAATATTAATCGAGATATACGCGGTTCGATTTTTAATATTTGACTTTGTGAAGTACCACATAAAGTAAAGCAACTTCACAAAATATTAATATGACATGAATAACTGAATACAAAGAAATGCATCATGTGATCCCCACAGTAGTAGAACTGAAGACTAATCGTACTATATCCGTGGATATAAATAATAATATTAATAATGATCGCTAATATATAATACTTCGGGATTCAAAATATACATGCATTATGAGATGGAGATATCTTTTTACATTCTATCAAATTACTCTAAATAATTTGGGTTTATATTCCATTTTCATGTCTTACCTATATACTTTATTGACACTTTATGTAACAAGAGTCAACAAGAGACAATCGAACCCTCATATGTTTTAAATATTTATGTCAATGATTTTCCATATGAAAAGAATAAGTGAGATTACGATTGACATCATTTGCATTATCTCTAACGATTGACATAAGTTTATATGTCTATTTAGAAAGTATATATGATATTGCTAAATTGAATCTCACAACATCAAAAGAAAATGAATTTCAGGATCTTAACATATTTGAGATTTGACATATATGTGTATTTGTATATTTAAATAATTATATACATACACTCATATTTTAGATAAATAGAAATAAAAACAAACGAAACAAAAAACTGTAAAAATCCTAAAAATATAATTTTATGGAGAAATTGAAGAAATTATTTCATCCCCATATTTCATAGTCCCCTGAGGCTGAATCGTGAAATGTTTGATGCACGCGTATATGCACTAACATCATATTATGCTTCTTATATTCATTGTGATTATGTATGTAAAACTAATCATTCAAAGCTTATCGATCTCTTAAAGAATTTTGGATTGAGATCATCTTATGCAAAGGACATGTATTGTCACTGTGTTCAAGGATTGAATCAAACGAAAATTATGTGGATTAATTCAACCAACTTGCGGACACTTTAAATAATTTATGGTGTTTGTTGATGTGTCGCCACGCTGGTCACGTGTCATCACACCATTCACTACTAAAACTAATGTTACTTATGCTAGTTACAAACCCACTTGGTCACAAGGAAAATGAATAAAGTACTAGTCTTGATATTGGTAAATGGTGGTACGCACAAACTTTCCATTTATGGTAATGTAATTTTTGCATAGACAACTTATTACTCACTAGTTCTTGGCTATCACCTTAATCATTGTCAAATGAATTACAATCGATAACATCGAAGGATTGAAATACTTGAGCTCGCCAAGATTGATACAGATCTAGAATCCTTGAGTTTAACTAGATTAACCTATGTGTCAAATTGCGACGCCACATCGCATAATGGTGAAGCCAACTAATGTGAATAAATGTTCTCACTGGAGATGAGCATTCAGATAGTCCGCTATATTGCAACTTTGACAAGCGATCTCTTTTTCCGCTAGATATGTGGAATATCACTTTGATGAGACAGTCTTCCCGTCGTTAGAGGGAGATAAGAAAAAATAATGTTCAACTGGAACGACATGAATTGTCGTGATTTGTCCCCACTGTGTCTCATCTTGATCCCAACTATTGCACAAAGTGATGAGATCACATATATTAGCTGCAAATAGGCTTGCAAGGTTCAATACCCTAAGAAGAGGACATGACGCCACCCAAAAGGAATTGGGCATTGCGTTGCCACCATAAATGGTGACATGTTGACACCATAAAAATGGCATAAATGGTGTCATAGGCCGTGGCTCTCCAAAGAAGAGGGGGATACCACCTTATGTTCGATATATACTGGATTAAAGGAAGAAAGTGAGTTTGACACAATTGGATCCATTGATCCATAATCTCAAATCCGTCTCATGAGAATTCCTGGATTTTGGTTATCACTGGGGGACACCTCAGATGTTAGAACAAATTCTTGAATATATAGAGATCTCTACCAAATACAAATCACATGAGGATGTAGGATATTGAGTTTTCATATCGAACCATACTTCGTTGACAAAAATAGCAACGTAGTAATTTTGGCCCAATGGAAACAAGCGATCCAACATGAACTAAAGTTCACTAATAAAGATGTGTAAACTCTATCATATATCTTTGTTAGGATGTGTATGATAATTAAGAGTATAAACTCACCTTATGGCGCAAGGTCTCTCACAAACACACTGAAATCGACTACGAGAAAATATTTTTTTGTAATGGACCATAAAGAGATATTCTCGTAATGGATGTCATTGCACTCCACTACTTTATCAGTTTGGTAGTTTCTGAAAACTAACAAATGCAGCTTATAGTAAAATAAGGTATCTCTATGGGGATCGAAATTGATAGATATACATGAAAGTCATAAAACAGACTTTATCCACCCAAGAAATGGTTCTAGATCACGTAGTGTTACAAGATGAATTGAAACGTTCAGGAAGTAAAATACTTGATTATGAATAGTGATCATATGTGTTATGTCATTACGTATTCAATATGGATTTGCAAAGTCTTTTGATGAACTAAAAATATTTCGTCATTACAAATCCTAAGTCGAGAATGAAAACGAGCATTGGAAAGACACAATCTCAAAATGGATCTTGAGGACTGTAATATTGATGATTAAACTATTAATCGGCTTTTAAGAACTCTAAAGGTTAAAAGTGAGGCTTTCATAGCTCCCATAATCAGATGAAGTCTTTAAAGATATATCCGTTTTCGTCAAATTGAAAGATGACGAATAAGTGTTGGGAAATGAGATTTTATATACAAGTTCAAAGACACATCATATGCACATATCTGAAAATTATCTAAAAGTATGAGAAAGATGATTAGAACACAACAATAAAAATACAAACTCATTAATTACAGAAAACCACCAATTTGGCAAAGATCCAAAAATCCAATAAAACAATCTGAAAATTTTGATTCTTAATACAAAACAATAATCCCACACAAACATCATACTACAATCTTCATAGACAAAGTATTGTAAAAAATCAAAAACAAACAAACTCACGGAGAAGAGTTGCGAGAATCACACGTTGTATGAACCTTGGAGGTGTGTCTTCAATAGTGATTTCGGTGGAGATGGAATTGCTATATGGGGGAGGATGGATTGTTGTTTTGATGAAGGATGTTTGAGGTAGTATTTTGGTAGAGTTTTGGCTCTTGAATGCAAATGAGAAGTGATGATATTTGAGAGGTGAAGCCATGTATATATAGAGGAAAGATGGAAGGTTTGAAATTGCTTCTTTCTTCCTATAATAATGCCATGCTTTAATCCCTTAAATCATGGAAAGTTTTATTCCCTAAAATATGTCATGCATTAATCCCTAAAACATGTCATGTTTTATGCCTTTAATGATCATCTTCTATTTAATTGTTGCATGACTTGGCTCCATCTTTTTTTCTTTAATTATCTTTTCAATCCAATCTGAAAATAAGAAAATAAAATCATAAGTAAGAGATAATTAGTTTCAAAAAACCTAACAAGGATTCCTAGTCAAACTAGGACTCTAAACCAATTATGCGTTTTTAACTCATGTAAGCACAAAAATGCATCAAATACCGCTCAAGACTCTTATTACGACTCAATGAATCAATAGTACAACAATAAGGGCTAAGCAAAATACAAATTGAGGTAAAAACATGTTAAAAACGTCGCACAAAGTGCTCATATCACTTAGCGCCCACGTAACAACAATACATAAAAGTTTAGGTTTATAGTCCCTATAAAGAAAAAAGAAAACGATATGATGAGAATGAATATTATCCACGTCGTTGCATTTTTGACGTAAAGAAATACGTGCCAGATAAAACACATAGTTAAATATGTAAAAGTTATCAAAGCTCTCATGATTAATGTAAAGATCGGGGGAGGTGATGTAATAGGTGCGTTGTGTTCTTTTCCCCTTCGACCAAGGTTTTATTTTCTCCCATTGAGTTTTGTTACTTTGCAAGGTTTTCAATGAGGCAACACTTTATGCACAATTATATCTTTAAACTCGGCACAAGGGAGAGTGTTGAAGGAAAAACACCATTAGTGTGCATTCGTTAAAACAAATAAATGAATGAGTTAATGAAGTTTATGGTCAATGGATGTAACAGATCAATCACCATTATGTAGTCTTAATTACCATTGTAATTACCATTTACTTTTATTGTAATCTTGACCCCTATATAAAGGGGATTATCAATGAGATGAATATATCATTATATTTTCCCTACAACACCAAAGAAAAAAATTAGGTACCTTGCAATTAGACATTTTTTTGAGTATGAAAATCAAGGTATCAATGTGAGTTTAGGACTGAAATGCAATCTAATTTGTTGTCAAAACTCTTTTCCCCTTTCTTCCATTTTCTTCAATTCTTTATTTTCTTTCAGAATATTTATTCAATCAACTCACAAAGACATATGCACGAAGTACTATGAACACTTATCTTATTCCCTTACTTTGAAACAATAATACAAATATTTTTGAAGATTCTAATCAAAATCTCATTTCATCTTTTGAAAGAAAATATGAAATTTTGTTCGAAATGGAATACTTTGACGAAGAGAATATATATAATCAAGGGAGTAGAATAAATATAAAATAAGGTCAGAAATAAAGATTGCGTCACATACCAATTATAGCACCATTAATTATAGACATACGCTCTATATGATAGGTTTATTTACGTAGAATGAGTGTAAAATGAAAAAAAAATATGCATGAGTTTATTTTAAAGGAGACTTGACAATAATGAGTTTATATCTAGCTAATTTTCTCTAAATACTATTTTCCTGGCCCAACCAGTCATCAGAGTGGAGCAAAAATGCAAGGGAATCTAAATCCAATGAAGCGCCATAGTTCTCAAGATCACAGTTCACATCTCCTATCCAGTCATTGAGCACCCCATCATCTAATGGAATATCATGGTCTCCATTACCATCTTCATTATCATCACCAGCAGTTGCTTCATATTCATTGCAGCCAAAGTTTATTGCACCTGTTCCCTGATACTGTACTTCTGTGTTTACTGCATCTTCAGGAACTGAACTTACCGACTGGGTTTGAGGAACTCGAAGCTCAAATGCGGGTTTGGTTGTTGAGTAATCATCGACGAGAAGAGGGAGTGATGGGACTAGCATTCTGGTTAACCTAGTGGCCTTGGTTCTTATTACTTGAGGCTGACTGGATGCGGCTGATGCTGAAGCTGACGGCTTTCTAGGCCTAAATTTGGTCCCAGCAGGAGATGTTTCCTTGGATGATCCGGAATGCGATTTGGGTTTAGCTTTCTTTGCCAGAGTGGTGTTCCAGTAATTCTTGATTTCATTGTCTGTTCGCCCCGGTAGCCTTCCAGCTATTAGAGACCATCTATAACATATATAGAAGCCAAAGTAAGTACAAACTTTAACTCTAACTGATAAGGGGTAAAGAAAACAATTTCGAGTTCTGAGAGGGCTGAAGTTCGTACCTGTTGCCAAGAAGATTATGGAGTCTGATAATGAGTTCTTCTTCATCCCGGGATATGTTACCTCTCTTTATATCTGGCCTCAGATAGTTTAACCATCTCAGTCTACAGCTCTTACCACATCTCTTCAAACCTGCATTAACACAATAAAGCGAAAACAGAGTAAGAGAAGAGCAGAAGCAGAAGTGAAAAGAAATGGACGAACAGAGTGAGTAGTACGTACCAGCTCTCGTTGGGAGGTTTCTCCATTTGCCTTCTCCATGAGTATTGATATAAGATGCTAGTACTTTATCTTCCAAGGCAGTCCAAGCTCCTCTGTTAAGTCCTTCCTTGGAGCAACATGGACTCCTCCCCATTTTCCTCTGTCTATATGTGTCTCTAACTCTCTATGAAAGAAATGAGGGAAGGCCTCTTGCATTTATTATTTATAGCCCACGCAAGCAATGGAAAATTGCACCAAAACCGGAAAGCGATTGAAAAACTTTTCTGTTTGTTTATGCGTTTGAGGTGGCAGACTCTATTAACAAGAAACTATTCTTTGTGGCAGTGTGGTAGGAAGGATCTGGTATTCCAAGCTTTATGTAGTCGAAGAATTTGAATCTTCTTCTTTTGGGGCCAAAGATTTCAGATTCTCATCTGATAAATGAGGTAACGTGCTGTGTTCTGTTAGTGGTAGGAGGCAGCAGAATACTACACGCAATTCGTGCCTATATTATTAAAACTCAGCACCAACTAGCTAGCTCCCAAGTTTTTAATTGTTTTTTTCATAATCTTAAAATCTTTCTACTGATCGGAAAAGAAGAAGAAAAAGAACTAGCCGGCCACTACAGCTACCAAGCCTCTTAATCTTTGGTTGATTTATACATGCAGTCAAAACAACGGCATTTACCGTTTTACACGCACAAAATCTAGCCATGAAAGCAGTTTCAACGTCGAAGAAAACGATAATATTGTTCCGTTGAATCTGAGTTTGTTGTTTTGTTTGCAAGGCGAGGGTAAGCTTGCTAGCTAGTAGTAGGTAAACAACTTGTTCCTACACATAATAGTGTAGAATCAGTTATGTATTTCTTTCACCTTTTTTTCGTTTAGTAGGGTTTTACCATATATATTTCATGTAGATATATAGTGTAGGCTCTGTATGAAAAATTATTATATATACCCGGTACATAGTCTATGTGGCGTATTTTTTAATGTTATTGGTCCATTTTTTACTGTGTTTGTTTATGATTTATTACTCATATTTAAATAAATTTTTATTTCACCGCGCTCATGTTTACCGCACCATAGAGTAATATGATTTATGGGTACACCATATGACAGTGCCATGTGGTGGTTTGGGTACACAGAATAATTACTTGTTTTGCATAAGCTCAAATTTAATGCTAGACTTTAAGCGATCCTAATTGAATCCTATCACACTAATTCATGCGAGTTTATTGAATGGGACATGAGTTCAACGATGTAAACCCAACTTCATCTTCCTCACAGTTAGTACACTCGTATTGGTCTTTAGAGAAATTATTATATATACCCGTCACATATCCCACGTAGCGTACCTCCTTAATGTTATTGGTTAATTTTTTACTGTGATTATTTCTGATTGATTCTTATATGTAAATAAACTTTGTCATTTTCATCACGTACATGTTAATTATACCATAGCGTAATATAATTGACTAGGTACATCACATGACAGTGTCACGTGGTGTAGCGAGTACACAAAATAATTCATATTTAAGACTAGATATATTCAAGACCATAAGGTCCATATGTCATTTTAAAATTGGTAACAAAAGAGAAGTTTTCTCCAAAATATTTGATTATAAACCCTAATACCGAATCCAAAATAGTTGTCTGTAACAAAGTTACACTGCCGCTCAGAACTATATATAGATAGTTTCGACGATGAAAGGATCGAAAAGAAGTTTTGCTATAGTTTGGATATTAATATCTGATATATGCAAATAATGCAATGAGTTTTTCTCACAAGGAAAATAGCCCTAAACATTTGAATGTCCAACCTGAAGGAGATGACCCGCTCAATGCCACGTCCTAACAAAAACCTAATCTTTTGTCATGAATCCAAAGAGATATTTGCGGTTCAGAATATGACAAACATTAGTTACAATACCAGAAATGACAGCTTCTTTTAATCTATAACATTGCGCGCTGCAGGTTACCAACTTACCACGTCTAGTCGTCTACAGTCAGATTCCTAAGCCATCGGAAGAGAACCATATCGCTTTTTATGTTTAAAGAGAGCAAGTATGCAACTATGCATGACGGGCTTTCACATAATATCTACTTTTGATCATATCAGTGCTCATGATTCACACAACTTTTCTGAACATGAATTAACTCAGTTTGCTTCCAATTTAACATTGCGAATGGAGTATACTATGAGTAATTTATAAGATCCAACTCTTGCAGTACCTACAACTTTTGCATCCAGTTAGTTTTGATCGGATACGATACTCTATATATTATATATGTATTTGTTATACTAAATATTATGTATATTGATATAATGAAATGTAACTGAATTATCTTATTCCGATCATCAAACTATTCTTCCAGAGAGGTGGGGCGAACTTAGACGTCATGATATGAGAGAATAAATAAGGATACACGATTCTGATTTCAAACTATATATATACACTTTTTTTCCGATATATATACATTTGCAGCTTGTGATATCATCTATATCCAAGTCTCCAACCGACTTTTGATTATTTATCGGGATGCATGGTAATTGGTTACGGTCAAAAACTAATTCTCGTTAATTGATTAGTAGCCATAGCCCATCAGTCTGCTGTGCATTCCATTTATCTTAATTATGTAAGTTCACTCGATCACAAACCCAAACAACTACATGCATTTCCATATCTTAATTATGATTCAGTTTGATCGCATAGAATTTCAAATTATTAATTTTTAAATATAATTATAGATCCATGTTGACGATGAGACAACTATGAGTATCCGGCAAGAAAATGTTGGCTATGATAACTGATTTTAGCAACTATATTTAACTCTACATGAGAAAAGTCATGTTATCGATCGTTCACTGATTAAAAGATTAGAAAATTTATTCAACTGGCGGATACATGAGTGTTAATTTCTCAAGATCTGTCACTTTTTTTTTTTGGATCAAATCGAACTTCATTAGATTTGAAGAGATTACAAGCAGACGCTCTCAAGATCTGTCACTTATATTTTGTCTAAATCAACTGACCACAGTAACTAATGAAATTTCATCGGCTTTAGAGAAGGAAACGGAAAATGTCATTATCAAAGAGTAAAGTTGACTGGTACATGGTGATGGCTATCTATAGCTTTATTGGGTTCTTATCTAACTTTCAGAGCCTTCGAATCGTGTATGAGACTTGTAGATATATAACTGAGTGATCGAGTGAGGTGCATCCGTCATCCGTGCATATATATCATCGATCGATCAGCATATGCTCTTCTTTTCTCAACGACCACCCTAAAATGACAAATTTACATTTTAGGGTACGTATCGACTTTGAATAAAAGTTAATGTATTACGGTATTAAACATCGATCGATCACGAGACAAGTGGTTCGTTGGTTTGGTGTCTTAAACATCGATCGATCACGAGACAAGTGGATGTTAACTAATAGCGATATATTTTTTTACATTTTCTTTCATCTAATTGACTCCGTCTGGTTCTTAAACGACAAAACTAATGGAATAATAAGATGAGCCCGTGGTAATAGCTAGGTTTAGGTCCCCCCGTTCCCTCCCTCCCCACTCTGATCATGAGTTGAGAAATTGCATGTAAAGCGACTTATATAATTGACTTAGTGGAGTATATGACGGGTTGTACGATATATTAGGCTGCTAATTTAAAGAACGGAAAGCGTCCTTCTCATCAGAGGCCACTTTCTTTCTTGACTGATCAGTTGATCGAATTAGCCAGCTAGGGTTTCTTGGGTATCCAGAACAACTTTTCCAAACAATAGAAAACTATATGGTCGGGTTCTTTAAACATCATTCAATTCTGGATCAAGTGATGGAACACGTAGGAGAGCTGGATCGAAAATTCGAAATCAATGTTAATGAAATGGCTTTGCCTTATTACCCCTTATATACGCACAATTATACATAGTAGGGAAAACGTTTTGAGTTTGATTGGTATAGTATCTAGATATAGCAAATAGTAGAGCAGCTGGCTTCCACATGCATGCGCTGCGATCGAGTATAAATTAAAACACCAGCCTTTTAGTAATGGATCCAAAGCTGTAACTATTGCTTGAGTTAGTCTTTATTTATCCACATTTGGTCAAATGACTAATCTGTTACTATCGATTGATATAGTATATGGCCTTCTGCAATCTGATCAGAGATATGACAGGTAGTAATGCAGAAGCCATGCATATGAATTTATGAAATGAAGGGATCGGGTCCAGATAGATTAGTCAATTACACGTATGCCTGTAAAAAATTTAAAGCTCTTGAACGGCATGGGGCCGTGGGGGAATGGCCAGACCAGCCAGTCGAGTAATTAAGTAGAACAACTGAGCAAGTTATATAATTAAGGATGAGATCGATGAAGTTATTTCGAGTCGAGGAGATCAGGAGATTGCAGAATGCTTGTGGTTTAGGACCACGTGGCCCTTCTAAGCGATGTTGTAGTCAACTATCTTATTACCCAACATTGAAATTTCACTGTTTTACTTCTTTCACGTACTGTGTCTACAAATGCGATGTTTGTATCGGAAAAAAAAAACGATGTGAGAGATCTAAGGCAACAAGGCATAATTAGTGCATGCATGCCAAGCTCGATCAACCTGATTTTGGCATTCCACTCGGTGTAAGTCATGTGCCCAGTTCCCTACTAATTGGATGGTTCACTACCTATAGCTAACTTGACAAGTGATCGATGCATGAAGATGTGAGACATAATTAAGAGTGAAAAAAATCAACGAACTTTCAAGACCCTACCGGGAAAGTTAGCTTCAGAAGGGTCCAGAATTTGTATTATTGGAAATTTGGAATGGTTGTTGAATATATTGAATATGATCGAAAAAGACCGAAGCTAAGCTTAGCTATAGTCGTTAAGCTATATCAATCAAGAGTTCAAGACAAACGATAATCCAAATGATTAATGTCTTATGCATGGTCAAATGACCCCTCTTAAAAAAGACTAAATTTATCCTCTAACGTCATTTTTACAAAATTATTTATAACTAGCTAGTTTCCCCACTCGAAGAGGGTTTGGTTGTTTCCAGAACTCAATGAGTAGAGCATGCGAGCCTCTACGGAAGTAAGATGCTTACACAGCACATTCATATCTTCATTATTCACTCGAGAGTAATTAGTATGTGTAGCCGAAATACCATGTGACACTGTCATATAGTGTACCCAACTAATTATATTACTTTATGGTGTAATAAACATGTACACGGTAAAAATGATAAAATATTATTTAAATATGAGTAACTAATCAAAAACAAATACAATAAAAAATTGACTAATAACATTAAAAATGTACAACATGTGAACTATGTACCGGGTATATATAATAATTTCACATTCAGTCAATATGTAAATCTGATTCGTATGATGATTCTTATGATGAAGATGACGATAATAAAGAGGAGACTAGGGCTGAAAACGTTGTAAATATTTCGGTGTAAAGAAATTTTGAGAATGGAAATTGTGTAATTAAATAATCAATGTGTGCGGTATATTTTACGATATTTTCAAAGAAACATTCCAAATATTTTGTAATTTTACTCTATCTTCAATTTATAGTTTAATACATCTAATTATATGTCATCTTGAATAACTAAATTTGGGTACCATGGACTGGCTTATGACTTTGCTATATATAAGAACCAAATGTACACTGACGCAGACATTCCCACCACCACTCAAATGATCAACTAATTAACACTGTAGATAGCTAGTAGCTCAAGGAGAGTCATATTCACAGCGTGATCATAGTGAGAAAGAGATAGGAGGGTCGATTAGCGGTACGGTTATCCTTAGTTGAGATGGGGAGAAGACCCTGCTGTTCTAAGGAAGAAGTGAACAAGGGGCCTTGGACAGCTGAAGAAGACAAGATGCTTGCGGATCATATCAAAGCTCAGGGAGAACAAAAATGGAGTAGCATTTTTAAACAAACAGGTGAGATCAAGAGACGAATGGACGTACTACTAATAGTCTCATAGTCATATAAACTAAGAACTTTCTTATAACCCCCATGTCAGTACGTTGAGATCTTATTAAACTTGTAAGTTTGTGTATTGCAGGGCTGAGGAGATGTGGGAAGAGTTGCAGGCTTCGGTGGTTAAATTATCTGAGACCGACTATAAAACGAGGCAACATTACACAAGAAGAAGAGGACCTCATCATTAGGCTTCACAAACTTTTAGAAAACAGGTATTCTTCTTGTGATCTTGTCCGGATCAAATACAGCGTACTTAATAATATGACTACTAGCGCGGTTGAATGTGTGGTTCATTCACTGATATTGTAGATTGTGATGGTATGCATGTGCAGATGGTCTCTAATAGCAGGGAGAATTCCAGGGCGAACAGACAATGAAATCAAGAACTACTGGAACGCACACTTACGTAAGAAGTCACAGCCGGAAAAGACGTCCAAGGCTGCAGTAAAGAAAATGAGACCCTCCGACGAGGCCAAAGTAAAAGATCATCATCATAGTGATGACTCCAAGTTTGTATCGGAATCAAGTGAAGGGTCATTATTGTCTCATTCATCTACTACGTCAACTACAACGGAAGAAAGTTCGCCGGATATCTTGATGGATTTTTACACCAGGGAGATAAGTCTTTCTGAGTTTCTAGGGACGGACTTCACAAAGATAAGCAGTATGATCAAGACTGATAAGGTACTAATGGTTCAACGAGAAGGAGCGAATCAACTTCAGACTCAGCCTTACGATAGTTCAAGTAGAGCGGAAGCTGAGCCTAATGATGAAGCACCAATGAATGCTGTAATATCGCGGGAAATGGTGGAGAACTTGATCATCTGGGAAGATCAAAGTGATTCAGACTTCGGGTATCAACTATCTTCAGCTTTCACGGACTTTGTTGCAGACGGAGAAGAATATTGGAATTTATAAGACAAAATATCAAAATAATAATATTTGTCGCGTCATGCATCATTTATAAAATTATCTGTATTTAAGAATCCTAGAGTACTGGTGAATAAGTGTCTGCATCTAGCTCATTTTTCATGACATTAATTTAGCAAAAGATGCATTCTCTCCCTGATTAGTTCTTAGTAGAATAATGCAAGCACCGGATGTGTCCTTCTCGGTTTGGCTCTGTATTATATTGCATAATTGCTTTTGAAAGCTTTCTAGCTAGGGCATAATTTATCGATGGCATGGTGTTGATATGATCGATCAACCTAGTCTTTGCTTTGTTAATGCTATCAACAAAATCTTGAATTACAAATGTGCATCTTTCATATCAAATTAGTGGTGGGCATAAAAAACCGAAATCTCAATTCCATCCCGATCTCGTCCCTAAATTCATAAAGACGGGACGGGACGGGACGTAAGTTTAAAAACATCTGTCCCGTCCCGATCTCATCCCGTTTCATAATAGTGGGACGAGACGTGGGACGAATAATTTATATCTCATTTCGTCTTGTCCCGTCCCGTCCCGCTTTGAGTTTTAACCATCAAATATTTCATCATCATCATCATACATTTATAATTTATGAGAATATCTTAGATGCATTTGATAAGAAAATGACTAACTTCAAAGAATGAATCTTGGATCTTGATTCATTGCCTAAAGATAAATAACTCTCGACTAATTTTCTAATTAATATATGGTTCGAGTTATATGATATAAATAAAGACGGTTTGTATATTACAAATTTCTAATAAATTTAGCAATCGAAACCTATATAATCTTATATACAATATATGATTATATATGTTTTTCTTGTATGATAACACTAGAATTTTTATGAACAATATCTATAACGCTATAATTTGAATGATTAATTTAATTTTATAATAATTAAACTCATGGTATCGAAGTAGATGATGAAAAATATTTGGAACAATCTATATATTAATTTCTTCTATTACAATAATTGGTACTAAAATTTTATTAATAGTAAATTAAGTATTTATTATTTAAAGTCCGAAAAGGTGGGATATGTTTGGTCTCATCCTGATCCCGAGTGGGACGAACTTTTAAAAATACAAATCTTGTGTTGATCCCTGTTGGAGAGGAGAGATTACACATCTAAGAAGTGATAAAGAAAATAAAGCTTATAAGTGGGTGGATAATAACCAATTGTACCGAGACCTTTTGTGATTAAAACCCATAACCTGTGAGGTGGCTATGTTGGGACAATATCAGTACAGTTGGTCCACGGGCCATGCTTGTCACTGTATAACATGATATCAGAGCGGGTCTCTCTCTAGTTGCGCCTCCAATCTGTCGTGGACCCGAGTTGGGTGCCACTTTGTCATGGGCCAAGATGGGTGTCATTATCATGCCATCAAAGAGTTTCCGATTGGATGGTCACCAAGTGTCGTTGGTTACTGAACTTTGGTTTATTTCGTCCCAGTATGTGAGATGTTAATCTGTCACGTGCAGACCTAAAAATTATGTTGCACGTTAGGGTGCGTGTTAGAGAGGAGAGATCTCACATCTAAGAAGTGACAAAGAAAATAAAGCTTATAAGTGGGTGGATGATAACCAATTGTACCGAGGTCTTTTGTGATTAAAACTCAACACCTGTGAGGTGGCTAAGTTGGGACAATATCGATACAGTTGGTCCACAGGTCACGCTTGTCGCTGTTTAACAATCCCGTCCCGAACTTAATAAGTTAGACGGGATGTAAGATTAGCCTCATCCCGTCCCGTACCCACCCCTAATCAAAATGTGTCATAGGGATCTAATGGGCTAAGCCCATGTAGGAAATTGGTAGCAGACTTTTGCGCTTCATTGATTATGAAAATGCGTGTGATATAGGTCGGGTCGTAGTACGTTGTTTTCTTCATTTTGCTAATAATTATCCGGCCACCGCATACTGAACTACATGCATTTAGTACATACACATAATACTGTAGTAGGAAGATAGGATATGATTTTTGCGGACCCTAAGTTTAAACTTTACCAATAAATACCTTCACCTAGCTCCTCTGACGTGCTAGTCATAGATCCTCAACTCTTCTTCATCTACTAGCGTAACTTGCCCTAATGTCTCAGGTAATTAATTAATGGAACTGCATGTATATATCGATCAATATATGATCGAGCTTAATGCATGTGTTACACTATCTCCATGTCTTAGTCTTTACTCCACTGCATGCTGCTGATCGATCTTCAAATCCTAAAACATTATGCCGGTTAATTTATTTTTCATACCTCTGACCAAAGTTTGTTAGTTCTTGATGTACGAAAAAAAAAGCAACTCTTTAAATCGGCAAAATATATGATCAAAACTAACTACCGGGCGTACACATTACTCCGTTAGCACTCGAAGGAAGATATTTTGAACATATTACATGTTCTAAGAAATGACCACTATCATCTTAATTTTCCATGGCTTGTATGGAGCCACCCCTTTGTTCTACTACTAACACTAGAACGCTAAATCATATCATCAAGAAAGGAGCAAATAGCTACTAGGAATGGGTGACTGCGTCCTCTGGCAAGCCCATCTGAGTCCATTAAATTTTACTGGGCTCCATATTTAGGGTCCCCTACAGAGCTAGACCACACCATCCCGCTCTATAACTTCCCGTAATACACGGCACCCACCGTTGCCTATACATGTTACAAGTTGCAAAACAGCAGAAGACTTCCCTACATTGTCTGCAACAATTTAATTACAACAATATATAAGTGTGCAGTGAATGCATGCAGTCCTTAAAATTAAGTAATCGATTGATCGATTTGATCCTATTAATTTTCTTTATTTTGCATGGGACAGATGAATCCAGAGTTCCAGACTTTGATGCAATCCGAATATACACATGCATTGATCCCTTTTAACTCTTGTAAATTACAATTTTCTCTTCTCCTCGCCAAACACATTATCAATTCTGCACCCATTAATAATATACAACTATACAAGGCACTCAAAGTCGACACTAGAAACTACTACTGGACAACTGGTACCACTCTGTACGTAGCTAGGGTTTCGCGTACAAACCCTAATGAAACAGCCCTTAAACCACGTAATTATTATTAATTTTATCCATCCCCACTACTTGTGTTATATGGCAGGAACAAGTAGCTAGGGAGTATAAGTCTGTGCTGTTTATAGACTAATTTATATGGTGAACTAATTACAACTCCTTCAAATACTGTACGTACGTACGTCTCTACTCCATCCTATTATACATTTCCTTTTTCTATTTCAATTTACATTCAAGGCCTTTGCCGACAAATTGTTAATTTGATCTAGAGGCATTACATTCGACCCATTTATATATAGAAAAAAATTGTTCTTACTTGCGGATCAAGTCTTCAGAACCTCCTAATTGATTTGGATTCACCTTCCTTATTCAACTCAGATTCTATATAGCATTAGTCCCCTAAATCCATTCCAATACGGAATGTAATCTTGCTCTATGATAGATTTTTCCCAAATAACCAGTCCACGAGGCTAAATAATCTAGATAATATCAGAGTATTATTTTAGGCCCAAACACTAATCTCAGTAGTCCGATACTTTGTTTCATATAGAAGTTTTGTTCATTTGTTGAAGCTAGGCAATTTCAGATCACAAATTGTAGCTAGTTACCACAAACAAACTGACTTCTAAGTATTTTAACTCTGAATTTACACGAGTCCACGACTAGCTCATGGCATTAACTCACTCTTGTTACCTTGTAGAGTTGTAGTGCAATGGATGACTCGATACAAACAAAATTCACTACAGAAAAAGTCGTATCCCACAATCCCAACTTTATAAGGTTAAAAAAGTGGAGAGGAGGGAACGATCAGCCCAAACATTGAATTAGCCCATTAGTACTTTTAAGGAAACGAGAATAAAGTGGCCTGGAATGGGACAGCCCAAAAATCTAGAACAAGATGAAATTGGACTGGTCCTGCCATGTCATATTCTGAAATTAAATTTCAATGGAAACATGTGTGTAGAAGTGAAGCATTGACGGTCACCATTGTAGGAAGCAATGTATATTTTATAGCTAGAACACCGGTCAGAAAGAAATCTTACGTCAATTAATTGACGACTTCTATTTAGAATATTGAACCGAAAAAAGTTGTGGTTCTACGAGTATCAAGATCAATACCCTCACGATCAATATTATTGAAGCTTGAAAAAGTTCCATACAAATCTGGAGTAAAGAAATAAAACATAACACCTAATTAAAACTTTAAAAGTAGCCACTTAAGATTTAATTCATCGTGCAACCAGTGAACTAAGAAATTAAGTAACGTACACAATTTCATTTCTATATATGCACAGGTGGCGTAGCTTGATATCTACGTCTTGCCGGCACATATCTAAATAACCTCCACGATAATATACACTATCGCAAATAAGATACTTAAAATAAGATTTAAGAAATCTTCGAGTACTAAAACCTCTAAATTCGCTTATTGTTAGATTGTAAATGGTTTGCAGTGTGATGACATACTCAACGAGATATCATCATTTTAGTACATGGATTCATAATACCATACTATATATCCAACTTTCTAATTATAATTACAGACATAATCACGTGATCGCGTCAAAGTGTTGACTGGAGGTTACGTTTTGGACATTGATTCTGACATTCTGTCGCATAACATTACAAGGAATTTTTTTCGATAGAACATCACAAGGATTTGATAGCTAGGCCAGGCTAGGTTTTCCGAGAAGGCACATGTGTTTTGTGTGGTGCTACTTCTGGAATCAGAAAAACTCACGGAGCCATCCCATGCCATCTTTTGTTACATTTTAGCATCAATCATTGATGTACATGGTTCACACAAAGAAAGACAAACACAAAATCAATCATTCCTTTATTTCTGTTTTCTGGATCGAAAACATTATAGACCGGCCTGTGGTTAGCGACTACTGTACCATGTGCCGGATAGCTGCAAAATCATTGCTTTGGAGTTTGGCCGACCGGCCAGTACAGTTGAACTTGATAATAAATAGCCGTACGTTAAGTATAAATGATGCAAGAACGGTGACCGGTGAGTCCACAAGAAGATAGACAACCAAAATTGGGCCAATTTGAGATCTGATCTCCTAGTTGGCAGGGCTCTGTATGTAATCTATAATGATGGTAGTGGTTCTTTTAGTAAGGGTTCTTTGTCTAATTTGCATGTATGGTCCGTCAAGAACTTTTTCATTCTAACCGCGACAGAGAGAAGACACAAGACTTGATGCTAATTAAACCCTAAAGAAGAAGCTACTGGTAATTAAACAATAACCAACGACCATTCAACTCTGTCTGCAATTTCAAGAGCCAGAAAATGCCGAAGAAATCCACACCATATATTTATTGAATTTTTTTTCGCATATGGTCTTAAATTATTGTGGCAATATCAATGTAATAACCTAACTTCAAAGTTGTACTAGTGCAATACCCAAACTCGTAAATCACTATCAACGTCAGACCTGCGGCCACTTTCCATCACGTCACCGCCTCCTAGGTCATGTGCCACTTTAGAATAAGGCCATTTACTAAAATAACTTTCTATTGCATTCTAAATCAAATTGTGCCACCAAAATTTGTATATATTGTACATTATTTTCCCTCCATTTTTTGTAACTAACCTAAAATGAAATTGGGTACCACAATGGTCATCCATGTACAAGTATGGGTATTGTAGCATATATGTTGACAAATACAAATACAAATACAAATACAAAGAAGAAAAACACATGGATGTAAATATAACAAATTTAGTAACTTTGAAGAGAAAGAAGAAAAGTATAATTTAGCAACATTAAACAACTTTGAGTTTTGAGTTCAAAAATACACTAAACTACAATCCACAATGTCAATTGTCATCAAACAACACCATAAGTTAACATGCACAAAACAAGGAACTAGGTGGATGATATCACACATTTTAAGACCCTTAATGGACATTATTTTGGCTCCCTTGAGTATGAAGCTGTTGAGGTTGAGATAAGGTACTTGTTCCACCAAACTCACTAGAGGACCTCTCTCTGCTACCCTTTTTTTCAACCGGCCCTTATGGGACTTTATGACTTGGTCTTTAACACTAGAAGGTGGGGCTGATTATCTGGTAGCCTAAATCAATGCAAAATTAAAAATTCACAAATCAATATCAACAATTACACCACAATAGACTCAGTATTCATTACTCCATAATTTAGTCACAATATTCATTACTCTATAATTTAGTCAGAATAATACAACAAGTTATTTTACTAAAAATAACATATTTTAGCTCTAACTATCTTCTTAATTATAGCTGCACCAGATGGTCCTTCCCCCGGTGCCATTAAACAAATCAAGTTATTTTATTGAAAATTAAAACTAAATGTAAATCATCATGTAATGAATCAATGGACATCATGCTTTGTTGCTCCCTTCATGCTTGAAATTTCTACAAGACATCTTAATGTCTATTTTGTGACCTTTCAAACCCAATTTTCCCCGAATGGGAACTGGTGGTGTGCCCTTGTTCTTCTCACCAACTTCCTTGGTCCTCTTCATTTTTGGCCTACCAGCCTGGTTCTTATATGAGGGAGGAGCAATTTGGAAGTCAACCTCTTCCCAATCATCCTGCTCAGCAATAGGGTTTGTGGCAAGTGTATAAGTATGCAAATAGGTGGATGCCATGAGGTAGTCATCACATTACACAACATGATCTTATTTCTTGAATCTTATAGCACAAAGGGCATGTACACGTGGTATGCCACTATACTTCCACTTTCTGCAAATACATGTATGGAGACCCAAGTCCACTGCATGTTGACTGCCATTTTCCTCAGTTTCAGTTACTTGGTAGGTGTACTCAAGTGTTCCTATGTGCTATGTACAATGTGACTCTCTATGCAATCTTATATATTACCTTCTTTATACTAGGACCATTAACTGACTGCCACTTCTGACAAACAATTGCTCTGTTTGCATTCTTCACCATCATATCCATCCTTAACTTCTCAAACATAGTAAGGACATGCTTATCTCTACAAGGTAGGATGGTGTGGTTGAAAGACTCACATAGGTTGTTGAGAAGAATATCACACTTTGACTCATCAACAAAGAAATATTTATTTTAGTGCCTTGGAGGCTTGTCATCAAACCAGTTAAATGCTTTAGGACTCGACAACTTCAAGTCATCCATGTGCTTCTTGTACTAAGATTCAGTACTACTTCTTGTTACATTCCACATTAACTGCTTCAATCCATCTCCTGAATTCTTTTGCTTGAAGTTGTTGTATGGGTGTCTAACACAATTTCTATGCTCAGCATGAGGATACAAAGCTATTTCATATAAACCAGATTTGTGTTAGAATATAAAATGGTGATACATATATCAATTCAACTTGAAAATAATTAACTATACTTGAAGAAACATACATTTAATAGCATTTTCTAATCCTTTTTGTATGTCTGACATGAACACAAGCCTTATGCTGTTCTCTATACCCAAATCACCCTTCAAGTACTCAAGGAACTAGATCCAAGTAGCTTGATCTTCTATTTCCACAAGTGCATAGGCAATTTGGTACATCTCATTGTTTGCATCAACATCATCTGTAGTCAATTCTTCCTACTCATAACAACACACATGCAAAAACAAAAATTAGGACATCATATCCTAACTGAAATTTCATTACAAAACATAGTGACACTTGTTGCTGGCCAGACACACTACAAACCAACATTTTCCCTTCGAATCTTCAACTCTCACTATCACAACTACATTTCAAATCAGTAAACTATCTAATTCAACTGAGAGATTAGAAAATTACCAAGCACAATCAGCTTCCAGAGCCACACTGTCCTGAACTTAGAATTTATGTTCAACTTCCTCCTTTGCTGGAAACGGCTTGAGCCATCACCATGGGCCGACATACATGCAACTCCATCACCACCAAGCTTAGGAACAGTCAGAGACGTCGTTGAATCCCTTCCCCGAAGTAGCGGCTATAAGCTTGGTTTGCTTCCCCAAACAAGCTCCAAGGCTCTTGTAGACGTGTTTCAAGGTATGAGAGTGGCCAGTTGATGGTGGCCTTAATCCCTAGGCTTGCCGGCGACGGAGCTTGGAACAACGACAAAACCAGCGTTTTTATGAAATCGAATGAGAAGAGGAATCAGAGCAGAGATGGGGGTCGGGGCAATTTCGTGCGGCCTCTGTTTCTAATTTCTGATTTTTATGAAATTAGAGTTTCCAAAAATTCCCTTTTATACTCTTCCAAAAACGGAAACCAAACTTCCGTTGCTAATAACCTTTCCATACGACATCCCATTAAGGTGTGCCGTATGTCTACGAACTCGTATCGATGAGATCTATGATTTTCGTGAATGAAGTTTTCAAAGATGAGCGACAGATTAAAAGTCAACTCTTGAGCCACTGAAAATATAACGTTTTTCAACCTTTAATTTCCGAAATCACTTCCATTTCGTAATGACAACAAACGAGAAGGTGTAAAATGTGACTCTACTCGAATTACCAAACATAATAATGACGAGAAATATAAGAAATGGAACTAGAAAATTCGGGATATTACAGATTTCCCCCAATTTTTAAACCCTAATATTTATGGGTTTATCGATATACAATGGAAGGTGCGATCTTAGTGCATTCTACATCCTCTCCGCTATCATTACCTTCGATTCCATATGTGATTTTAACCCATGATGAACTGAAGAAATGGTGGCACATAAATCCGAAGAATACGTCAAGTCCAGCATGGTCTCGTCTCTTCCTTCAAAAAAGAGGTGTGGCTTTCGGCTCCCCTAACCTCAGATCTCACGACCAAAACTCTTAAGATTTCACAACTAAAACATCCGTCCGGCCACACCTAAAGAACCGGCAGCATCAGATGCAACTGGAGAAGAGAGAGAGCTCAGGGTTTTCATAATAGTTGAGGGTGAAAAGACTTGGAAATTTTTACTCTTTTTCACAAACGTTGACCGTAAAAAAATTGAAAACTGATGGCTTCTCTTGATTAAAAAAAAGAAAGAAATCTTATGGTTGAGAATTCTTGCTATTTGTTTTCATAAATTAAATACTAAGATTATCTCGATATTAGTAAACTATTGGACGATGTATGCGGTGCATACAATCCATTTCCATTCATTATATTGAATGTTGTGGTTGATATCAACGTTTAAGATATAATTAATTATACTACAGTATTGGAAGATAACTCTCCTTCTCTAAAGTTTAAAAGACTTGCCTGCCTTTTGCAGCTAGGTTTGTGCTCTGTTAGTTATCCTATCTTATTTTTATACTTTTAGTAGTGTGATTTCATAATGTTAACCGTTTAAAAGTTTAAACGATCAATAAAGATTATCTCTGTAAAATATGAATTGAAACAGAAAATCATTTACTAAGTCGAATACACCAAACAAATGAACGGTAATTGCGAAAGTTAGTAGTCTTATAATCAGCCGTCTGTTTGTTTGATACAATCGGCTATGCAAACGATATTTATTTAAATTGATTTTTTACAAAAGTGATATTCATTGATTAACACACTTTTAAACGGTTACAATTTTGTATTTACACTACCAAATGTATAGAAATAAGAGAGTTTTGACGTACACGTTCATAATGGTATGTATACAAGTATTTTCCTTTGGAGAATCAACTATTCTCTTTCATCCATTTATCTATTTTGAAAAATGAGATGAAAAAACTGTTAGAGTGAAAAATAAGTTTTTTTTCTTTCTAAATTCTCATTTTTCTTCAAAATGCATTATCTGTTGGAGATGTTGTTATATGGAGTACGTTTACTTGAATTATATATCTTGTCTACGAATCATTCATCAAGGCACATCTCAATTCAATTCTATGTAAATAAACGTGCCAATATGGTACCAAGAGGAAGGAACTTGCCTGACCATGCCAAGGAGAAGAGGCTACGTGGCCTTCTGTCAATGTTATAAAGGACTCTAATTGGGTAGATATGTTATTCATTAACATGTTAAAAACGCCATGTAACCTTTTGTCAATGGCTTTGGTCAATTATATTACTTATGGTTGGTTAGGTAAGTTTCCTTTTTGTTCAGCTTTTCAAATAATCTGGTACATATGTTTGCTTCCGGTAGCCTGAATCGGAATTGGAGCATGTTTGATCAATTCATCGAATTAAGTGACCAACTTTTATCCGGGAAGTTCATGGAAAGCACTGGGCGTCCGTCCTCCTCCTTCCTTTGACGGCATTGCGAAAGATATAGGATGATGAAACTATGCAAAGATCGGGAGGACTAGTGTGTTTCAATTTAAAGTAGAGTTTTTAAGTTGCTTGTTTGGAATTCTAGTGTGTTAGAATGTTTGTTTGAAGTCGAGCCCTAATGAGCTTAGTGTAGTATGTTATTTTTAAATGCTCGTAATTTTACAAAACACCAAGCAATTAACATTATGTGGTCTGTTGAGCTTAAATCTAAACAACTGATTAAGATCCCTCACAACTCCCGTGCCAGAAGAGGAATTAACAATGTCCTCCATCGCTGTCTTTGGAGCTTGCGGCCGTTTGAACATCAGTGTCTTTGCGAGTAGGGAACGTGTATACCTGTTAATTTAATCTCACAAACAGGTAAATCAATTAATCATTCTTATAGTTTACTTGCTAATGCAACAAGTTCTACTTACCTCTCTAATCACATTTCATGAGCATTTTCAATTGGCTGGCCGAATCATCATGCACAACCTGTTCTTTGTTTATATATGAAAGATATAAGATATACCTAAATAGTTGACAAGTTTGGAAGTCACAAGTAACGACCTATTTTAAGTTTACTTTATGGAACTTTTATATCTGTGACATCACTAATCAGCCAAAATTGAGCTTAACATATAGTGCTCACTGCTCTTGTGGGTTTGCCAACAACAAGAAGGTGAACAGACGATAGTGTTCAAATAGATGTCTTGTGAATCTTTCACCATCAATCAAATACTATGACATCATAGTGTAGGTCAAGTGTTTAGTATCTTTTATTGTAACGAAAAACATTGAAATAATAAGTCATAGCATCTATGCCTCGATTCATATCATATAATATGAAAATCAAGCTATATCATCAGCGTATTAATATGAGCAGAAATTAGGTTAACGTTGATTACAGTTACATTCTCAAATCTCGATTCTCTTTTGACCACATAACATATACTTCCATAGACTCTGATTTCTACTCTACCTGCTCTGATACGATAGCATATGCATTTAATCAAACTTTACAAAAAACATGTCATTAGTTTTGGTTTTACATGCTATCATTGTACCGAGGAAAGATCAAAATTGTGCAGAGAATCGTGGTGCTTTTGAATTCTTATATAGACCAGTTGGACACGTATATCGCTGATAATTTTTTAAAAATGAGTATTCAAATCATTAACTTTCATCTGTGTTAAATTATTTGATTTCTGGTACTTGTAGATGGTCATTGATAGCTGGCAGGCTTCCAGGTCGAACAGACAATGAGATAAAGAACTACTGGAATTCTACCTTAAGGAAGAAACAGGAGAACAGCTCAAGAAGGTCTAGAATTCAGAGGCAAACCATCAAGGACCCTCATATGACCAACAACCAAATCAGACAAACAAGCAGCACCAGAAATGTATCAGCAGAACAACCATTTCTCTCTGGGGTTGAAGTGAATTTTAAGGCAGAGTCAGATTCTGGTGATGGATTCTTGGCAACCAGTGAGGCAACCACCACCAGTGAAAATGATATGGCATGGAACTTCATAACGGATCTAAATGCAGGGCAACTTAGCATATCTGAGTTTCTTCATACTGACTTCTCTAAGCTTTGTGAATTGAATACCTTAGTCGTCACCTGCAAGAATAGCAGACACTAGTCCTTTAGAGTTAAGATCGTATACATGAAAGTTGTTGCTAAAGCTTCTTGTCCTTGCAGGAGCTGCTTAATAAGGCAAGTATACACAGTTGTCTTCTTTTAGCAGCTTCAGGCCCTAGATTCTTCTATTCCTCTGCTCAATAAAAATCCTTCAACCAAACAGTTTTTTTTTCTGTATTCGCACTGCCATTGGTGTCTCACAAAGAGTAGAAGTTTTTAGGCTTTCATGGTTTGATTTACAAAGCAATCCAAATCCACCCCCTTCCATTTCTGAAAGCATAGGTCTTTTCACTTCGGCCCTGCTGTGTTTACAGTACTACAGATATTGGTAAAAAGGATTTTGCTTAGGTTCCTGGTCGTTTACTCGATTTTGTTCCACCGTTTTATAATAGGAAATTTCAGTCAGTCCTGCAAGGCTTACTCATCAAATCAAGTGTTCATTAACTAGATTTAACTGAGTTAAGCACATAATCATTAATTGTAGTACAAGTAACTGATTTATATTGAGTTTGTAGACTTAACCAACAGCCTTGTACTTTTATAGGGTAGACATGTTCCAATCTCAATATTCTCTGAAAGGAGAATTCCATTTAACAAAGTTTGCCGTAGTAAGGATAATACTACTACATAAGAAGGCCCAAAACTCAAGCAAATAATGCAAATAAATTACTGGCATTGGATCATCTCAAAGCACTTCAAAGTTCCTAGGTACAAAAAACAACTACACTACAGGCTGTGATAAAACTGGCGCACCTTTGTATTCTATCTGGTAGTCATCCTCTAGTGCCCTACACTACTCATCCGAATCACCGTGAATGCCTTCTTCTTCTTCTTCCATGTTTCCATCATCCTCATGGTTTACCTTCTCCTTCCCATGGTCTTCTCGCAAATGCTCTGCCTTGCCATCAAAATTCAACCTATTAGACCCCATATCAGAGATTAATTCAAAGTTCCCACTAGACAGATTTTGTGACACTCCCATATCACTCCCGGTAACAACAGCTTGTAAGAACTCGGAGTAACTTTGCCCCTCGATGCTAGCTGCAGGGTTGCTAGAACAGTATGAAGATGACCATGGATTGGTGATTGGTGTTCTAGTGTACAGCTGATCTAACTGATTAAAATAAGAGCAAGTTTTGGACTGCTGAGGACGTTTTTTCGGGCCATCTTTGGTTTTCCTAAAGTACTTGTTTATGTTCTCCCACTTCTCTTTGCACCTCTTTGCACTCCTCTGGTACCCCAATGAAGCCATTGAGGCACTAACTTGTTCCCAAAGAGGCCCTTTAAGCCCTGGTTCCTGAAACTTAGATTCTATATTACTTCTCACTAGGATCAAGGCCTCAACTTCACTCTGAGGCCATCTGCTATTAGTCTGATCAATTTGACCCGGAGTCAACTCATCCTCCATAGCTCTATCTGAATAATCACATTGAAACAATGATGAGGCTTCCCTAGAAGGAATGTTGACCTTTTGGCCTGTGATTTTCTCAATGTATGAAACAATGAGTGACTCTCTGTTTGAAGCGAGAGCCTTTTCATGAAGCTGGGCAATGGCTTCTCTCTTATGCTTCTCAGCCTCTTGAATTCTCCATGCCGCTTCTCTCTTCCTCCTCTCTCTATCCATTTTCTCAATCAATGCCAAGTACCTGTTGTGCAGAACCTCTTGGTGATCCATCACACGCTTCACTAACTCCTCAAAAAATCTAGTCGTGGATAAACTCAATTGCTCCTTCATTCTCCTCTTCCCCTTCCTCTTCTCAACCTTACTATACGACACTTTTTCTTCAATGGAGGCTTCTGAACCATCAACTCCAGCTGCGGCAGCCGGGCCAACATTGCGGCAATGGGAACCACCAAAAGGCACAGGAACAAGGTCCACATTACTGGGAGAGTTTTCATTAGTCAGAGGTGACCCAGAACCGGTCTGCTTATTATGAACCTCACCAATCTTTGCAAGGCTATAAATTGCTTCAAGCTCACCATAAAGCCTATACTTACTCTCCAACTCCTTGCACATCTCTCCTTCAGTTGCTTGCTTCTGCTTTATGCCTTCTGCTTCATGTGGTTTCCTGCATAGACATTTTCACAAACACATGGCGCTCAAAAAGACTTTACAGCAACATGAAAAACCAGAGACGAACAAATGAATCAAAAAGCAAGTAAATTTATACATGTATGGGTTCAATTACCAAAAGGGTTCTTTTCTGGTGCTAAATCCCTGGCCTTGCCAACTTTTGAAGCCTAAATTTTCAGGGCGGCTCTGAAGAAAAAGAGGGCTATTCTGATCAAGCAGAGCAGTATCCTCCCCACTGGCACTGTTCTGATTCAGACCCAGCTTGAAATTTATAGGACTCATATGCCAATGACCTGTTCCAGATTGTTCTTGTTGCTCCGGTGGTGGGTGTAATCCTTGAAACAGCCCATGGGTGATGGGAATGGGATGAACAAGGTGATGACTCAACTGTTGGGGTTGAAGTTGTTGGTGCAAACTAGGGTGGTTTTGATTCTGGGGATTAAAAAAGATTGGGAGAACAGGTGAGGAGGAGTTATTAGTGTCCATGAAGTGCTGCTGAGAAGCAAGGTCTGCCAACTCAAAGCTAGACTGCATAACTATAAACTATCTTCTTCTTCTTCTTCTAAGATTTGTAAATGTGTTGGGGCACAAAGTGTTGGGCTCTTTCTTCTTCTAGTACTTCTTTGGTGGGGTCCCAACAGAAAAATCTATTCAAGTTTCAAAGCTGAATCATATAACCGACTGAACCATCCGCAGAGTAAGAATAGGGAGGGATAAGATTGGAGTGCATCTATTACGAATTAGGGTTTTATCATGGGTTCTTCACATGTCGCAGCCCATTTACTTCTAGTTTTTTAGTTTCGAACGAGTTTCTTTTGCTGTTACTGAATAAATTTTGTTGAGAACTTTCGATTAGAGTAATTCAAATACGAAGCACAGGATGACAAAGCAATTTTGCACCCCCTGTTAGTTTGTTTAGGCAAGAATGACATGATTATAACCCTCTTCTGTTTGTGAAGAAAACAATAACCATTTTCTTGTACACATATTTTTGAAGAAATAAATGTTGAAGAGTACAAAATGTACAACTGTCCTTAAACTGCAAAAGAGTGGGGAGTCTGGGTCTGAATATGGCATGGGCTGCTGGGTTTTAGTTATGCACGTGAAGAGTAGTAGAGACTCGGAGAGTGAAAGAGTGAGATGGAGAGGTTGTCTTCTTGTCCCAGTTGTGCTACGGCTCTGCTCGACTTGTCTCCACCATTAATTCCTCTGTCGGTATCTCTCTTCCCATTTCTGGAGCTCTCTCTCACCAACGGCCAACTCTCTCTGCATTTTGACAAATTGCTACAATTATTGCTCCTCTTCTGTGTCGCTGCCATCACACGACTCTCCACTCTTCCAAATTTCGAAAGCGATTCTCAATTACTTTGTTTGCTTCTTCTTCTCCAATTTGCTTCCTCCTGTTTCAAATTTCGAAATTCTCTATCCCTTTACTCACTCAACTTAATTCTTCGTTTGGTTCATACTCGCGAATCGTTTGACAACAGTACATAAATACTGCCTCGACCAAAATCACTACTAGTTATTCTAAATGCAACTCAAAGTGTAGAGTCGAATTTATGAGTGCAAAATCACTCCAACATTCGAAGAAATTGAGTCACTAACGCACCAGTTGTATATCACTCGACTCGAGTTAACTTCCGAAGGCCCAATACTTTGGAACACCCATATGGATTCTCATAAAAGCCCGACCCAATCAAGCAGTTGAAGCCATGCAAAAGTATATATACCAGTGTCATATGAGTACATATACAAGTCTTGGGGAGCACGACATCTGCAAGATCATTGCATCATTTGCATGGTTCTCCTTCTTCCATCTCAGATTTTAATCATATAATTGACATGAAAATGAAAGGGCGTTTTGTTATACGTTGAAACTTGGTCGTCAAGGAAAACAAATTAATAATATCCACACTAATAATCAATGAGAACGAAATTCCTACCGAGTTGAGTAGTTGGCTAATTGTACCTATAATAATTCACCAGCACTCTCAAAATTTTCTGGATCTCAGACTCCTAACACACGGAGCATCAGCAAAAGGAGAAGAATGGAAGACTGTCACATTTTCAATACTTTGGTATTCTCATCGGTTTTATTCATTGTTTGCTCTGCTCTGAGAATCATCAATGTGTATTGGTGGAAACCCAGAAGCTTAGAGAAGCAGTTAAGAAAGCAAGGGATCAGGGGAAGATCTTACAGGCTTTTCCAGGATGACATGAAAGAGATCAGTAGCTCCAGCCAGGAAGCTTGCTCCAAACCCATGTCCCTCGTGTCTTCCCATTCTTTTGTCAGATGGTTCAAAACTATGGTAACAAACTTCAAGTACAATGGGGTGAATCTCTTTGTACGTTGTAGCTCTCATCATGATCATAACCTTGTAATTTGGTTCATTAGGGAAAGTTAGTCTGAGCTGGACTGAAACCAGGCCAAGGCCAGCAATAGCTGAACCGGATCTGATCAAGTCGATATTAGCAGACAAGAATGGTCACATTATAAAGCCACCACTGAACCCACTTGTGAATCTTCTGCAACTTGGAGTTTCAACCTTGGAGGGAGAACAATGGGCCAAGCGCCGAAGGCTCATTCTGCCTGTTTTCCACCTCGAAGTGTTAAAGGTACACATCGACTTTCTCTTTCAGGCATTTTTATTAGAAAATACCTTGCCTGCATTTTTATTGTTTTGCACTTGAAGATAGAGTGATAGACTGATTATCACAGTTGATGCACATAATATTGGTTTGTATGTATGTTTCTGCACATCGATGACATTTTCAGAATGCTAATTGATGAGTTACCTATTGTGTTCAATGATGAATCATGAGTCATACAAATTCATGTTCTGTGGGAAAACAGGAGATGGTGCCTGCATTTGAAACCAGTTGCTGTGGCCTGATCAGTCGATGGGATAAACTTGTTGGTGGTGCAGGGTCTTGTGAAGTAGATGTGGCGCCTGATTTCAAAACCTTGCCGGTGATGTCATAGCTCGAACAGCCTTCGGAAGTAGCTATGAAGAAGGAAAGAAGAAATTTGAACTTTAGAAAAAGCAAGCTGTTCTAGTGCTTGAAGCCTATTATGGTTTATACCTCCCAGGTTTAAGGTGCCAAAATGAATAATATGATGCCATATATTTTCAAACTATCAACAATTCGGCATTGAACAATTACAATACATAATATAATGATTCAAAATTTGAAACCAAACTGTAACTCTGTTACAAAGGTCACCTGATAAAATGTGACCACGAAGCGTGTATAGATCTTGTCATATAATGTGTAAAAATGTGTTGATTTCTATGTGCACCGCAGATTCATCCCCACTAAAAAGAACAGGAGGAGGTATAACATTGACAATGAGATCAAAGGCATTGAGGGACATGATCAGAATGAAAGCGCAAGCGACTGAAAATGGTGAAGAGGGTGGTAATGATGTGCTAGGCTTACTTCTACAATGTACAGAGCAAGAGAAAAATGGTATGACAGTGGAGGATGTGATTGAGGGGCAGGAGACCACAGCTAATTGGCTTACCTGGACTATGATTGTCTTGTCTATGCATCCAAGCTGGCAAGAAAAGGCAAGAGAAGAGGTCCGGCGTGTCTGTGGAAACCAAACTCCGGATATGAATGCCATGAATCACCTGAAAATCGTAAGTTAACGCATAGTTCACAATAAGAGTCTAAGAATGTAGCATTAACTGTCTCATATTTTGTTCTAAAAGAAAGTCCTTATATATACTAAACAATGAGTTGATTCTTTTGCTGAAATTGTATGCAGGTATCAATGATATTAAACGAAGTTCTAAGGCTATATGCACCGGTGACTGCACTATATAGGGACACCAACCAGAAAACCAACATAGGAGGCATTTCAATCCCAGCAGGGGTAGACTTGGTGTTACTCACTTTGTTTCTTCAACATGACCCCAAATTCTGGGGTGAAAATGTTGAGGAATTCAACCCGGAGAGATTTGCAGAAGGAGTTGCAAAAGCTTCTAAGGATCAATTGGCATTCTATCCATTTGGTTGGGGACCAAGAATATGTCTGGGCCAAACATTTGCTATGATAGAAGCAAAAATGGCACTGGCTATAATTCTTCAACGTTTTTCATTCGAGCTCTCAAGCTCACACGTTCATGCTCCTGTTCTAGGCATTACCCTTCAGCCTCAGCATGGAGCACCAGTTATCCTCCACAAAATTTAAGCATCTGGAATTTTAATGTTGTTCACATCCATTTGTATAGAAATAAGAATATTGTTGGGATCACACGTACTTGATTTATGGAAGTGCTGCCAATTTAAGGTGTAATTGTGACTTGGCTCACATCAATTCAGTTCTTATAATTAAACTAGTAAATGGAATCAAGCTGGAAACTTTGCTTTGAAACAAGACCAACATAGAATTTGTTAATGCAAGGAAAGATCTCAGTGAAGAATACAAGAGAAAATCTAAGTGGGATTTTTCCTAGAATTAGCAAAAGTCCGTGGCGAAGTGCTGTAACTACAAACTTAAGCAACGGTCAAATGTCATGCAGAGTAAACCAACTCTCATCCATTTCTAGAAATCTATTCATCCACATTAGATTTAAAGGCCCTTCATCAGCACTCAATCCATCATACAAGAACTCATCTCCAGATGATCCATCAAAGCTCATGGACTTGAAGAAGTAGTTTTCCTCGCCTTTCGAGTTGTTATCTTCTATTCCAGTTGATACAGCATTGTTCTCCCTTAACTCAGCATTCTGAGAGTCGGACGAGGACAACTCTTTTGCTGGCGGATTTGATGGTGCTGAAAGTAGTCTGTTTTGTTTTTGTGATCTCTCATTATGCTTGATCTTCTTGCTCAAATGAGAGTTCCAGTAATTTTTTATCTCATTGTCTGTCCGACCAGGCAGTCTTCCGGCAATCAATGACCACCTAAATTGAAACAGAATCAAACATAATCATACATTCATACTCATAATCCCCAAGGACAGAAAGGTAGTACTTGCAGTGAAAGAAGTAGCTCACCTGTTTCCAAGGAGTTTGTGAAGCCTGAGTATCAAGTCCTCTTCTTGGTCTGAGATATTGCCTCTCTTAATATTTGGTCTAAGATAGTTCATCCATCTCAGTCTGCAACTCTTCCCACATCGGTTAAGGCCTGCATTCACAAACAACAAATTAAAAAAAATTCTACATTTATCATCATATCTTGAAAAGAAAGAGAAATAGAAGGTTGAATGCTAAACCTGCTTTGGTTGCAACAGACTTCCACTTTCTTGCGCCATAGACTTCAATAGCTTGAGCCAGTCTCTGATCCTCTTCTGCTGTCCAAGACCCTCTATTTACTTCCTTGTTCTTTCTACTTCTAGTGCTTAATGGCACCATTGCCACTTTGCCACTTCTATATTTCTCAGTGATTTCTTGCTGAAAAGCAGTAAGTTTGAGGCTTAAGAAGGTCTATATATTTGTGGCAATGAGCGATGTGGCAAGTCAAGTAACCAGCTACCTTTCTTTGGAAAAGATTAACCCAGCTAACTTAATATAGAAAAATTCCAAGACAAATAGACAACGTGCTGCATTGATGATTGAACAAGGAGAAACTCTCATGTTCCATTCGGTGCACACATGACTTGGCAGAAAGGAAAAAAATGTGAATTCTGCAGATCAATGGCCCATGTTGTCCGATCAAGTCTGCCCCTTAATTTCTATATAATCGTTTGATGCATGTGGTATGTTCTAAGAAGGCAATGATGACAAAGTTTGACAGCAGTGAAAAGTGAGTTACCCTTATGATAAGAATAACAAATTCGTCCAGTGATTCGAATATACAAAATACAAGAGTCAAATCCATCATAAGAAGTATGAAACCTAGTCATTAAGATAATCATGGAGAGAATAACAACAACAAGAATTATAAATTAGTAACCCCATTAGTAAAATCCAGAAGAGGGAGACACATATTCTTTGCAGAGATTGATTATATTCTTCAGTTCCACAGAGAAAGATAGTTTGGATGTTGTGTGTGTCCTTGTAATTCCTTACACTAGTCACATGATCAGCCATGTTTTCTAGTCACAGAATTCTGTGCCCTCATGATGTTTTATTATTCTGTTTTTGTTGTCTACTCCCTAAAACCCTCTTCTTCTTGGCTGAGGCTGAGTAGTGGCTGCTGACTGGAGGATTTAGAGACCATTTGTGAATTGTGATTCTCATATTTCATATATCAACCAGGGCATTCCATTTGGTACGTACTCTATCAATTTGGGAAGAGACTACTGTCTTATATCTCTAATTATCTCTTATTCTTTTGATTAGTACATCTGTAACGGTCTTAGAGAATGTTGTGTATCTACATATCTACTTATTAGAACAATAACATGTATGGACTGGAGTTTTAACATAGCATCTGCAGAATTTGAATGTGAAGGGAGCATGTGGGAGCATATGATCCATGTCATGAATTTGAATTGTCTTACAAAATCTGACAGAAATTTTAGTTACATAAACCTTAGTTTAGTATTGAAATTCAGCATTGTTATTGGCTCTTGAAAAAGGCCCTTCTCTTTCCTGCAGGGATTGACATTATAATAGCTTAAAGACTGCAGTCTGGTTAACGTTGCTTTTGATTGAAGATTAGGTAAAAAGTTGGCATCAGAAGCATAGAAGTTAGTGGTGGAGTTACATGAATTGGAAGAGCATGGTCTGTTGGATCTTCCTTAATGGATTCTAGATAATAATCAGAATTAACTACTGCAAATAGTATACAATTATACAAATCTTAAGAGTTTCCTTATGAACATAAAATGAACTTCTACACCCCACTCTGCATAAATCAGATTCTAACATCATTTTCAACGAAACCAGTTCTTGAGCTGAATAAGTTCTATGATGAAAGTCTTAAATTAGATCATCATTCATTGTCTATACTCGCAATCAACTTGTGATCCTGACCGCTGATTTTATAGTCTGCTATCATTGAAACTTTGAAACTATGAGTTGTGTTTACATAACAAATTTACCTCGTTAAACCATCAAGAAGCTAGTGATCATCATCATTGAGTTTGTTGACCCTGTCAACACGTGAGAGCAGTAATTACCAACTTACCAGAGAGATATCATAACCAAGATGGTTGAAGTTTGCCCAAAACATACAAGTGCCATCATTTAGGGCATGTGAAAAAGGCAAACTAGCAATTATATGGCTCATGTTTTTATTTGTACAGCAGTAACAGCACCCAAAATGCCCCAATGATTTGAGTTGCTCATATTGTCATATTCCTATTTCTATGTAAAATTAGTAACCAGAGCTTCTGCAAATGAACAATAGATATTGTAAAGGTTCTACTTGCACGATTTCAATGGACTAATGATCACTCTGGGTTTGTGATGCACTATCAACTTCGTGATTCTTTTTCAGTTTCATGACACAATCAGGCAATTGTCATGTAAATTTCAAGTCATCGTGTTAAGAAGTTTCAAAGATTAACGTAGTCCTCCTTTTTAGGTTTTACTATGGTAGCAACATGATCAAAAGTTCAAAACTCAAAAGAACAAAGGTAAGTGGCAAAATTCACACATCACCTTCTATATTGGGCTTTGTATGTTAAAAGATTATTTCGGCCATCATCAAAGATGAACTAATTGGAACTAGAGATGGCAAACGGGCCGGGCCGGGCCGCCCCGATCCATTTTAAACGGGCCAAAAACGTGCTCGAGCCGGCCCATTTATTTATCGTGTCGGGCTCGGATTAGGCCATTTCCTTAAATATTAAGCTCGGCCCGGCTCAAGCCCGTGTCGTGCCGGGCCAAAAAGCGGGTCGGGCCCGGTCCATTAGCATTATATGACACAATTAAAATAAAAAATATTATGTATTTTGAATATTTGTTTTATATAATTATTTATAGTAAAATAAATAAAATACTACAACGCATTTCATAATCTTATTTTTAAAACGTTACGTATCTCAAAATAATGATGTTTTATTCAGTATTTTGATAATATTTGTGAAATATTATAGTTAAAATAATGAAATAATCAATAGCTTTTAATTTAAAAAGTATAATATTCAAGTTTAATGATGATTATTGTTTAAATATTGATATAAATAATATAAAATTATGTGTTTAACGGACCGGCCCATGAATTAATCGTGCTCGGGTCGTGCCGGGCTAAAAACGGGCCCGTTATAATAACGGGCGCGGGCCGGGCCGATTTTTAACGTACCAAGTTCGGACCGAGCTCGGGCTTTTGGGCCCATTTGCCACCTCTAATTGGGACTTAACCTATAATTGGTTGTGCACCCCTCCATTGACCAATCTCTTTCGGCAGTGCGCGCTCAAACTTTCGGCCGAGGATGATCAAACTGGACAGCAGCCGCCGTATTTTAATTGCAAGAAGTTAGGGCATCTCCAACAAGATGACCCAAAACGCTCATTTTGGGTTTTAACCCATTTGACCGCCCATTTTAGGTCGGCTTCTAAGGAAGAAAACCAATAACTATTTACAATGGAGCCCCCAAGTCTGTTACTATCCAACTAAAACGTTACTTCATTTTTCTTCTACTTTAATCGCACAAAAGACAATATACCGACTTTAATTGCTCTTCCCGCGTTGGTTAAGCAATTAAAAGTAAATTAACAGTTGGGCCCTATATATTTATTGTCATTGTTTATTACCATTTGTAACCAACTGATCAATTGATTTCTAATCTTTAATTGCCTCAACCCAAAACTAAATTAATTGAAAATAATAATAATAAATAAGAAAATAAAATTGAAAATAAAATCCTCCCGTTGATTATAAAAATAAATAAATTAAAATATATAATGGATATGAGTTTTGGATAACCCTTGTTGGAGATATTTTGATGATTTAACTAAAATGAGATTGAGTGACCCAAAATTTGAGTTTGAGTATGAGTTTTTAGTCATCTTGTTGGAGATGCCCTTATGCTCAAATTGGCGGTAAAATGACTGCGGAAACCTCAAATCTTTCTATGATATCCGACGAAATAATCTATCATTAAAATGATACTGTGATAGTCAAAGTAAACAATTGATTCATATTCCGTTCTCAAAGATCTCTTCCCATGATATCTATGTATCTGCAATCTACAGACAAATCTATGTTGGACGTACAGAAGAACAAAATGCCAACTTGTAGTAATATTCTAATTAAGCAAATTAAAATGTGTAAGATTACTACGAAAAAAAAACTTGTTAATCATATAGTAGTCTAATTAGTAATTTAGCATATCAAATCTTCTCGCAATATCATCTGTTAAGCTACTGAACTCTTTTTTTTTTGTTACAAAGGGGATCTAAAAGGCCGAGAAATAAAAAATACGTAGACTAAATATTAAAGCAGGTTCATGTGCGCCTGCATCTAACAACACTAGCCAGATCGTCTAAGAAAGCATGCACATCATGTGCAAAGGATCAACAATTAGCCCAAACTCATGAGAAATATTATGTTTGGCCAAGACATCAACAACTATGTTACATTTTCTAAAAATATGAGAGAGCGTCATATTTTTTAGTTTAGAAATCATAGAAGCACAACTAGTAAGCAGTGACCCAAAATGATGCATAGAAGTGTTATCCCTTTGGATAAGAATAGCAGAGTCAGACTCAATTTCAACATTTCTACTGTAATGTTTGGCAATGAGTTTCAAACAAAAAAATAAGCCCCAAGCCTCAACATCCAAAATCTCCCAAATCCCCAAGTTCATTTGAAAACCATAAATCCAATGCACATGTTGATCTCTAATCACCCCCTCAAACACCAATTTTCTCAGAGTTAGAAATTCTAGTGTCATCAATATTCAACATATACCAACCAGCAGTAAGCTTAGACATGAAAGTATAGTATAACACTCACTTTAGCCTTGCTTAGAGAGCAGCTCCACTCTTCAGCATAATCCCAGATGATTTTAGCAGTGTAAACAAACATGGTAAATGAGGTATTAAAAACACACTTATTTCTCTACTTCCATATAAACCAGCAAACAAAAAATATTGAACCACCAAATGTTATTCTTAATTTTAAGATGGCAGTGATGCTCAGCTCCCAGCTAACCATTCCAATCAAGAGAAAATGAATTAGTAATTGAAAACAGTATGACTCATACCACTCCAAATAGGCTTAGCTCTGCAACAATCAGGTGAAGGAGACTTTTCATATGCAGTGTTACAAATATGACATGTAGCACTTGTAGTAAATCTTTTTCTAGCTATTTGAACATTAGTTAGAATTTTTTTGTGAATCACAGACCAAAGAAAAGTTTGCAGCTTAAGAGGACAACTCACATTCCAAACAAGTTTCCACATAGGATTTTGAGCGCCATTTATCTCAAAAAGAGAGTTGTAAGCAGACTTGATAGAGAAACAACCATTAGAAGTAGGCCCTCAAATAAGCCGGTCATCAACATTATCACAAAAACCAATTGGAACATTAACAATTTGAAAAACAACATAACAATGCAGCACATAGTTTAAAAGCTAAATATTCCACTCATAATCACACCAAAAGTCACAAACCAGAGCATTATGATCAATATGAGCATAAGAAAGAACACAATCAATAAGAAGTAGAGAACCAACCCACACATCATGTCAGAAATTAATCATTTTACTATTCCTCACTCTCAATAAGAGCTAATGATCTATTATATCCAGCGTTTGCATCAGAATATCTTTGACTTATTACATGGCAAATTTTCTTCGACTAATTGAGCCGTTTGTTCAAATTTAAAAGCAATCGACAAACAAAGCGGCCGTACACATGCGGCTATAATACATCTCTCTTATATATCCAAGCGTTCGATTATAATTTCATTGACAATTTGACATGTATGCGTGTAGGATAGACATGCAATGAAGCAAACTAGATAGTTACCGAACAGTAGTATAGTCCAATAAGTCTGTTCAACTCCACCTCAATTGAACTAATTAAAACCTTAAACTGCTTTGATCAAACAAGTCTGCATCAGTCGACAAGGAAACTCAGTGAGTAGAAAATATAGAATACTGCCGCCTTTGAATGAGTCTCAATCATATACAAAAAGCAAAGATAACTTGTTATTAAATCATTAGAACGCACAACTGACAAAGATCAGTACCAAGTAAAACATGACATTGTTGAAATTGGACTAATCCTATTAAGTAACCTAATAAGCTAACTCAGAATCAACAGCAAGATATGGGATAAGCTAAGTAGATATGAGAAAAGAGAAACTGACAAGTTTATACGTAAGAAATATGTACTACTAGAGAAAATCAAAGCGTTAAGATTATGCATTTAATAAAATATAGACCATGAGAGATATGAGTCATATGAATATTCGTGACAGTTACTCGATTAGTTGATTGTATAACTTGACCTTCCAGTTTCGCAGGAAGAGCAATATATCTTTGTCATTACTTAGTTAATTAGCTATACCTAGCTCATTGGGTTATCGCCTCACTGATTGCAAGAGATCTTCCTTTAGAAATCAATTATCATACATGCAGTACGTTCGGCAGGTTTTGGTTTGTTTCGTGGAGATCTTTGATTCGGCTGTTCAAGATTCTGTAAATCTAATGCCATATTCAACTTGATGATTTCCTCTCTAGACGTAGGTGGAATTATTGACCTGATTACTTTAACATAATCATTGTTTTTCTCTGAACATCTTTGAGTTCTAAGGAAGTTTGATTGTTCCATTGTTCCAATATACATGATCTCGATCTAGCTATTAGTTACGCTTGCGTGCAACTGATTCTATATAATATCGTTTTTTTCGATGATGTATTCTATATAAGGTAGAATGTCATAATATATGATCGAAATGCTCATATTGTCATATATATTATAGCTAGTCGATCAAACCCAACATATCCATAATTACCATATTTTCTAGCTAGTCGATCAAACTCAACCCATGTCACTCATTTTCTTCTTCGTCTTCTTCTTCTCATCCCATCTTCCAATTTGCATTCTTAAGTGGATTTATTCGATCAGATCGATCATCACTAATATTCAAGTTCTGTCCAAAACGAGAACAACTTGCTATATAATTAAGTCACGCGTACTTTAATCATAGAGTGAACAAAAGACAAATAGATTGCTATAAACACACATTAGTCCTACCAGGTCAATAAAGTTGGTTCCAGCAAAACATCCCTCGAGCCATTTTGTCCAAAATAATAAGCAAGGAACTAATTAAAGCCTTATTTCGTTTTTCATATATGAGAGGCTGAGAGCTCACCAGAAAAGAAGAGTCTCATTCCGTTAATTTAATTATCTCTTCCAGCCTTCCTCCTTCGACCTTCGTTTTCACGTAACTTCATAATATATATAGTCATCCTAATTTGCCCTAGCCTGCTTTTCTTTTTGAGTTATTTGTAGAAGTTGAGGTTGACCCTATATAATGATCAGTCTTCTTTTCTATTGCTCTAACATTCTCAACTTTAAACTTGGAATTTACGTGTCAATGAAGATTTAAAAAGGAATCCATGGGAGGTCTTACTTAAGCTAAAATGAGGGGGATAAGCGACAAGCATTATACACGTAATTACTAAGTGGCCATCATAATCTTTATTTTTAACGCTTAACTAATCGCATTAGCATATCCCACTTGAGTTTGTAAATTGCTTTCCTCAACTTTTATGATGAAGAAACAACAAACTGTGAGTGAAGTGGGTTTCGTTTTTCTGCTTCTGTTATTTCTGCCTCGGATTCTCATTTTTTATTTTTCTTCGGGTCATCTGTGCAAATATTTGCTTGCTTTTATATATGAGAAAAAGGAATTTAAATGGTTAGGATTTGGGGTTTGGATAATCAGTGCCTTTTGTCTAGTCCGATAAGGGCCAAACTCAGAGTAATAGGTCATCATAGGGTGACATAAAAGACCAGATTGATAGAGATCCCCAGCATCATATGGACCCCAAAAGATTGATTAATTTTATCGCTATCAATTTGCCCTTGCAGCACTATACACCAAATATCCTCGTTTGTTTCATTACATTGGTTTTCAGTAGTGATTTTGGAACCTAAAATCAGCAAGAAGAAAAAAAAAAGTTGAAGATACGTTATGGGGAGAGTTGGCAACTTGCCATTTGCAGAGTTTGGTTAAAATTGTTAACGAAGAAGCTGAGGAGAGTGAAGAATAATGTGGCCAATTGGAATTTAAAATCTCGCACGACTTAAACATACTAGCAATGTGCCCGCGCGATGACGCGGATTTCCTTCTCCCTGTGAATTTTCAGGCTAAATCAGTATATCACGTTCTCAAAGTGATATTATATCTCTAACATATTACCATACTACCTACATGTTCACATTTTTTCTCTGCATCAATTATTTTCATCTATGCATGAGCAATATAGAAAGTTCAAATTTTTAGTGAAGTTGTTGGCACCAAAGCCTTGCTTCCCAATATAGTAGTAGAGATCTAGATAGGGGTGGGCATAAAAAACGGAAATTTTGATCTCGTCCCGTTTCATAATAGTGAGATGAGACGTGGGACAAATAATTTATATCCCGCTTCGTCCTGTTTCGTCCCACCTTTAATGAAAACTTCAAAATTCTTATATATTTGTATCAAAATAAAACTAATTTATGTTCTTAATAACTTCAGAATTATATCAACTCAAATAATAATGGTAAATTATAATATTTTGAACATAATATGCATTTTTTTGTTAAAATTTCATTATTGAATATTACTTTGTTAATGAAAAAGTAAAAATATAGGTTTTTATTTAACTTCATATGAATGTGGGATTTGTCCCGTCCCGTCCCGTCCCAACCGGGATTAATCCCGAGTTGATGCATTCTTAAAAACTCCTGATCCCGTCCCGATTCAAAAGAGTGGGATGAGCTCCGTCTCGTCCCGTCCCATCCCGTCCCGTGCCCACCCCTAGATCTAAACATGCAACGTACGTCGACGCTCCCCGGTGATCGATCCGCATATCCAACGCCCATCGAAATCCTTGAGTGTTGGTCTATTAGACAGTTTTGGTTGTTGTAGTTTATATAATTAATTTACGAGTGGTCGATTGAATGTGAGGTAAGCTGGCCATTTAATGTGCATGTAAATAAATGTGTCAAATGTAGTTATTGTTAAATTAACTATTGTAAATCAAAGACGTGACGGACGATTAGCGAATTAGACTACTCATGCCAATTACAAGTGAGGATTCACCATTGGATCTTTCGTCTTGGCAATGCAAAATATTCGAATAAATAACACCAGCAAAAATCAGACCTAGCAATTGACTTGAATATATAATTACAAAATAAACTTCAGTGATCGAGTCACGTAGAACTCCAATTTTTATGAAATGATTGGGGTTATACCATTGTAACGATAAGGCAGCCCAGAATTTAGAAACCAATGTCTATATATAAAACGGGATTATAATCTTATAATCCCACTTAATTACAACGTTAGCGTATAGTTTAGTTTGAGTGGACTATACACCCACACCTGTTAGCATTCCATTCTCTCATAACAACAATAGAGACAGGTCGGTTTGACCTTTGATATACATAACAAATATTTGACCTTTAAGGGTTTCGTAAATTAGTTACTAATTATTATAAACTTTGTGTCAAAGTCCACTGCACTTCGTTGATTAAAAAAATGGTCTACTGCATTCCTAGTTAGGGTTTCATAATCACACAAAAAATTGGCCTATTATAAAAATAAATAGATTGTACTTCACTATTTATCAATATTTTAATTTGATTGACTTTAATTAATTTGCTAGTAGAGGTACAGTGTACTGTGCATAGAAACACTCCTAGATCGTTTATTTCAGGTGCAGAGAATCATCAAATAGAAGGAAGAGTACATTCTCAAAAAAAAAAAAAAAATAGGAAGAGTGGGAAGAGTGTTGTAGCTGTACCTTAAAATTGATTTATTAATTACTGCAATTTCAGTTGCATGCGCCAGCCGCGAGGCTAATTAACAATGTTCACAACCTTTTGTGTATTATCCGGCCTACCCGATTTTTGATCGAGTACTTAAGTTTACTCTGAACCGTGATGAAATTTTAACAATGACTTGACCACACTTAATTAAAAATACTCATTTTAAATCATATTAATACCGCCACTAAAGACGATTAATTAGGCGCATGCATGAGAGCTTGTATCTTGCTGACTTGATCAAACTTTCCCTAAACTATGCACTTACTTTGTAGCTAGCGTAATTTGAAGTCTTACAAAACCTGTGACAACAGATCGATGCGCTATACATTTTGGAATATATATATATATATATATATATAAAAGAATGAAAAGATTAAGTTATGCACAACCTGAATCTTTCTAATCTGGGAATTAAAAAGACATTTTTTTTGAAAATCCATTTCAACAACCAGTTTTTATATACTTGACGAATTAGGTTTACTTTTGAGTTCTCAATAAAATAACAAGGGAATAGAAACTCAAAAATCTTCATCGGCCAAACTTTCATTAAACTATTTCTCTTAGCTAAAGCCATCATAGTGTACAAGCATTAAGGAGGGGCGTGATAGTAGTATTGTTGACAAAAAGTGAGAGGCTCATATAAATAATTCCAACGTCAACATTTGAGGGGAAGAAACAATGTTGAATAAGCAATTTAACTATGAATTCTCAAATAGTAGCGGCAGGAAAATCTTTTGCCAATGAAAGCAGCAGTAACTAAACGAGGATCTGCATCCTTTGGCATAGTTAAAGAGGCGAGTTTAATTAAATTTAGTATTATATGAACAACGAACGTAGTTGGCATTTTTGAGTGGCTATTGGCCAGTGATAAGAAATCAAGTGAATTGTTTTTTTGTTAGCAATAAAGAAATAAGAGAAATAGGAAATCAATATCATAAGTTAAATTTCATCCACCAGCGTACAATTTCTTACTATTAGTGTGAGCATCTCATGACCTCTTTCAAGATCTTTTTTTTTTTGTTTCCTCATCGTTTGGTTGCTAAAAATTCGTTTTCTAAAATTAGCTCTCGCCAAGTTGAAGTATTTTGTTGTGATTTGCCAAGTTGTTTTCGGCCACCACCATCATACTAAAGCTTTAATGAATTTAGATGGAGTTATTGAACGATTCTCTATAATGGTTATAGCGGAGTTGTATCGTAACAAACAAGGTTATATTCAAATTCGGCCAGTGATACTTAAAAATTATCGGCTTTTTAAAATCATGAACCCTATGGAACCATTAATTCGATTAGCGGGGCACAATCACTATAATTTGAGATTGTTCTAATTCTAAAGGCGGACGCGATCTCAAACCGATGAGATTCGAGTGCAAACTTTGATCTTTCTAACTGTGTTCTCAACTGTTCTCTCATGCTTGCTCGTTAATAGTTAGAAGCATGGAAAGTATAATTTTGAACTAATGACACAATGGATGAAAGCATTACACAAGTAATTGAGACTTGCATGGGACATGCATGTATCATTGAAACATGAAAACCATCAAACATTTAGTACTGCTGATAGTTTATCCCATTCTTTTTAAGCTAGGGCATGAAAGAGGAGGCCATCCCTAATCAATAATTACTTATGTGATCATCACAAGCTTTTCTTTTCTTTTTTGAAATTTCTATTTTTCGCTCTCAAAAAACAATTATTGGAAGTGGCAGACAGAGGATTTCGATAGGAACTATCACTACGCAAACAGGATATTGAAGGTAAGATGACGTCAAAAAATAACAATTTATCAAAAAATTGAAAAAATATAATTAATCGGGGACTAACCAAACTCAGCCGCTACTTAAGCCTAAACTCCAAACCGGAGACCAATCAAGTTATAAAAGCTTCAAGCTTTAGAGAGAGAAATACAGAGAGTGTCTGCGTCAGCCAACACAGAGCTTCTAGCTTTAGAGAGAGAGAGAGAGAGAGAGAGAGAATCTAATCAATACCGGAGAAACTTTAACGGCAAAGACCAACTCTTTCTTTCTTCTCCGGCCAAGATGATAGCTTACCTGGAATGTTTCGTTCAAGAAAACGACACCGAGTCAAGGCCCTACGACGTCGTCTCCGGCCTAAGCGACGCCCTCGACCTCCAAGGCACCATCGACTGCGGCGACGCCGCCGAGCAATCCGCCAAAGATTTCGGCGGAATGAACTCCCTCCCTCCTCTCGCCTTGGTCCGCCCCGCCGGCTCCGGCGACGTGGCCAGCGTGGTGAGAGCGGCGGCGAATCTAAATCTTACTGCGGCAGCGCGGGGGAACGGCCACTCCATCAACGGCCAGGCCATGGCCGATCGAGGCCTCGTCCTGGACATGCCGGCCATGGAGGACCATTTCCGGGTGGTGAGGACGAGCAATGACTCCGGCTACGCTGACGTGTCAGGAGGGGCATTATGGGAAGATGTGCTTAAACGGTGCGTTAGGGACTACGGGATGGCGCCGCGATCGTGGACAGACTACCTCAGCTTAACCGTGGGCGGAACTTTATCCAACGCTGGCGTCAGCGGTCAGGCTTTCCGTTACGGCCCGCAGACCTCGAACGTAACGGAGATGGAGGTCGTTACGGGGAAGGGCGAGACTTTCGTTTGCTCGGAAGCGGAAAACACGGAGCTCTTCTTTTCCGTTCTTGGCGGGCTGGGTCAGTTCGGTATCATCACCAGAGCTAGAGTCCTTCTCCAGCAAGCCCCGGACATGGTTGGTATCACATTTTTTCACTACTCTTAATTCCCCATATTACCCTCGCCACCCCTTTAAACACTTGTCTTTTTCCCGATTTATTAGTGTGCATGAGCATCACGTTTACGGTACGTAATCGAGGGTTCTGGTTTAATTTAATTTTATGGTGATTAGGTGAGGTGGATAAGGCTGGTGTACACCGAGTTCGACGCCTTCACTCGCGACGCCGAGTCGCTCGTCACTCGCCGCCGCGACGACGGCGATGACTCGTTGGATTACGTGGAAGGCTTTGCGTTTATGAACAGCGACAACCCGGCGGATGGGCTACCCTCGGTGCCTCTTCACCCGGATCAAGTATTCGAGCCGACCCGACTTCCTGAAGAAGCTGGATCAGTCCTCTACTGCCTCGAACTCGCTCGTCACTACCGCAATTCTGACCACCCTTCAATTGTTGATATGGTAAGTTCCAAAATCGCTTCCTCTACATGATGGACTACATTATAATTTATATCCTCTCTAGGGAGACATTCTTAGCCGTCGGATCTGTACGACGATTATAATCTCTTTTTTTCCGGCTGGAGTTTGCTTCATGGCTCTGCATTACGGGCCGAAGAACAGTGGTGAGGGCCCGTAGTGAGGACTGAGTTTTGAGCTAGGTGGTTGCTAAGTGGAGCCCCGGGACTACTTGCTGATCGAGAATTTGACCTTGCTAAGTTAGTCCCGAGCAAAAGTGTTCCCGCCGGACAGTGAAAAAGTCAAAACACTATCAATTTTTCACTTACACGTGTATGCAGCTCGTCGTTTTCACAATCCCTTTCTGCTTCACCATCATCTCTTTACTGTGGAATTGTGCACGTAGTTAAACCAGTGAGCTTTGAGTTGCTATTCTTGTGAAAATGAAAATAAAAGATTTTTAGATTTAATTTATTTAAGTAAGGAATTGTTCCTTCAACTTGAAACTGAATTTATTTTAAGGAATTGTTGCTTCAACTTGAAATTGACAATACGCTCATAGCGTATAGCGTATCTAATTATCTTCCATTGAATTTTCTGACACTATACTGGCATGTGAAAGTCCATGCCGAATTGTATTATACAAGTGTGACACTGGTTTCGGGGACAAAATAGTAAATGTCCGAAAATAGTAAATGTGCGTCAGTAGAAGTGGATGGTATGAGATTTTGCTGACACTGTGGTTCCAAGGATCCGCAAATAGCCAAAAAGGCTATCATTTTTTGGAATTTGTGAATTATGAATGTCATATCCCTTGTGGTGTCTATAATGCGGAAATACCCTCATCTATTAATGCTATTTTTTTTCTGTTTAGGGCGTGGAGAGGATGTTGGGAGGCCTAGAATTCGTGGAGGGATTGGAGTTCCAAGTGGACCTGGGATACGAAGAGTTTTTATTGCGAGTGAAGCAGGCGGAGGAGCACGCCAGGGCCAGCGGCATTTGGAATGCTCCTCACCCTTGGCTAAATCTTTTTGTGTCGAAATCGGATATCGCTGAATTCGACCGTGTGGTCTTCAAAAACATCCTCAAGGACGGCATTGGTGGCCCGATGCTCGTCTACCCTCTGCTACGTAGCAAGTAAGTCCTGCCTTTCCCTCCCTCCTCTTCTTCTTCTGTTAATAATGAATATTGAGCTGCTTCTGCCGACGTGGAGGTTGGATAACCTTAGCCCCGTCATTTTCCTGCTCTTGCCAGTTGGAATATCCCACGTGTCAAATTATTCCACTAGGTGACTCGGGTCCCAATTACAAGTCATTTCCATTTTGTCACGGACCCAACGACGTCGTTTTGGATTAGTAAAATGTGATATTACAGGAAGAGTCAGGGGTATAATGCATGTGAGAGCTATGGGTACATATTTTAAGGGATATGCTACCACATTATTTATGTTCGGAATGTGAGTATCATACCCCAGCTTGTGCTGACGGGTGGGTTGTACGATCTAAACTTGCACTCCTCCACAACGGATCAGAGATGGGGTGTTACTATTTTACATCACGTAGTTTGGTGTGCTTGGTTAGCGTATAAGCAAACGTAGGAAGGACTTCCGGGACAAAGATACGTGGAGGCCTATAGTAGTGTATTATTATCCTTCCGCCTAATTACCTGAAAAATTAGGTCATAGATTAACAAAAATATAGAAGCAACAGACGGTGATTGAGGGTAGTTTGGTAAGTTAGGTTCTAGGATGTGTGTTTTTTTCTCTCTTTTGGGAAAATGACTAATGAGAAGGTTCACGTTTCGTCTGAATCTTTGTGCCATTTAAGGAACGACAAGCGTCTTTTATTCTGGAGTGGGAATGACACCATATTTAATTTGTCTGGCTCTGAGTATTCTAATGTACGAAAATACCCTTCTGTAGCTAAGAGTTTTCGTATTGCTCAGTTCAATTTAGCTAACGGATTTCGGTTTATGTTACTAGGTGGGATGATCGTACGTCTGTGGTGTTACCGGAAAGCGAGATCTTCTACATAGTGGCGTTTCTGCGGTTCACTCTGGCATACCCGAAAGGCCCCTCGTGTGAAAGCCTGGTTGCTCAAAACCAGGAGATTGTCCAGTACTGCACAAAGAAGGGCTTCGACTTCAAGCTGTATCTGCCACATTATCGATCGCAGGAGGAATGGAAGCGGCATTTCGGGAACCGGTGGAGCAGATTTGTCGAGCGGAAGACTTGCTTTGATCCGATGGCTATCCTCGCTCCGGGACAGAAAATTTTCCCGAGAAATATCCCTAAATCCTAGCTGCTCTATAGCAAATATTTGTTGTCATTTCTGGTTTCTCCAGTGTAATTTTTCCTCCCTTTTTTGTATTGTTATGGTGGGCCAGTACCATTGTTGTTATCAATCGAACAATTCAACAAAAAAGCTAGCTGTTGGAAGCAAATTTATGTAAAGGAATTAGTTTCAGCAAAAAGATGTCGATCCTATTCTTTCGATTAGTTCCTCTCATTTTCGAAATCCGAGAAAACAAAACTCGAAATATAAATGATCGCACAAGTAGTCAATGACAAGACTATCATGTTCTGGATTGAAAATGTGGCCAATTTCATCACTGTTCTGATTCAATTATACATGACATTGATGTTGTGCATGTCATTCTCCAGATAAAAATTGAACAACCCCATCTATCTTTTCTGATCTTTACTTTGAATTTGTTTTCCCTTCGATGTTTTTCACAACATATCTCTAGGTTGAATTATGTTCGAAATTCTATAGGATCTTTATCAAGAACTTAGGTTGTGTTTGTTTCAAGGAATGTAACCCATGGGAAATAAAAGTCATTACTTTCTTGCGTTTGAAATCTCAATTAAAAGAGCATGAAATGAAAGCAAATCCCTACCATAAGAAAAATTTGGCGACCCATATTTATCCAAAATATTTGTATCAAGTCTACATCTTTTATATAACTTCAGCCCACAACTCTCAAATACTAATACTTTCATTAAAAAAAAAACTCTCAAATGCTAATACGCTATATCAGAAAGGGAGAGCACAAAGAGAACCTGAAGCATTGATCGACTACCAAACTCTTCTTCTTGCTTCACAACTTCCAGTATGTCTCATATCTTCTGCATTTATTCTTATTTGTTCAGTGGTATCTTCATGTTAAATCACCCTTGTTGATTGATTTCATTATGGTTGGGTTTTGTTATAATATAGAGTTGTTTTTGTATAAGGTTGTTGTTCCGAATTTGGAATCAAAATCCAACCTTTTTAGCTTTCCGCTCTTCTTCTCTGATCCAAGTCTGTGAAATACGATTATTGTTCTAATGGAGATACATACAGAGTTGCTTTCTTTTTCACTTTGTTTGGCTTTTGTGAAATATCTATGGGCATTGTAATGAAAATTGGCTTATGTGTCTGATCATAATCAAAGAGACACATCAATATATGTTTCTGTTTGAGAGTTTTAGTTGTTAGCTTCTTCCTGTATAAGGTTGTCGTTAGTCTATCTATTGTATTGAGCATTTAAGAACAAACAAAGTGGGCAATAGATTAATAATAGGCAATGGCTACTATGATTTCAATGTTATTTTTTTCATTTTAGTTGCTTTGTATATTAGATTCATAAGAAAGAAAATTTGATATGCAATTATGGCCCGTAGAACCTTGTCGAAGACAAAAAAGATTCTTCTAATGCTGGACAATATTAAAGATTTACTTAATTTTGTTGTCATGACATATGTTATGATGTATATCATTGCAGAACGACACTATCGTAAGTATAGATTGAAATCTCGATATATTTATGATTCTATTTCAAGAATTGGAAATTTTGAACGAATGATGTATGCAAGTGATGTAAGATGCATAAACATTCTTTGGATGGATAGGCATACGTTTAGCACATTATGCTCTATTTACGCATATCTAGCAATTTGAGAGACACAAGACATGTCTCTGTGGAGGAAATGGTGGCTATATTCTTGCATATTCTTGCACACCATGAAAAAAAAGCATAATCATCCAAGATAGATTTTTGCGTTCAAGGGAAACAATTAATAGATATTTCAATGTGGTATTAAGAGTAGTCCTATGTCTACAAAGGCAATTGTTAAAAACACCATAACCTGTTCTTGAAAATCCATCTAATGAGAAAATGGAAATGGTTTAAGGTACACACCTATAGAGGTCAAATATATCATTTAAATGAATGGAGACAAAGATATCAACTTACCACCCCTGAACAATTTTTTAATATAAAACATTCATCTGTTATGAATGTAATAAAGAGGTGTTTCGGGCTACTTAAGATGCGTTGAGCGATTCTAATAAGTCCCTCGTTCTTTACTAAATTCTATCTAGTGCCCTAAAATCCGTTGCAAAATATTTAGTTTTGCTTCAAATTTTATAGCTTTACATATGCACGTTTAGTCAAATTAGTATGTTTCATATGTGTTTATTTTGCTTTATTTGAACTCAAATTTATTGTTTTCAAAGATAGCAGTGATTCTGTTAAAAAGAAAGTAACTGTTTAGACAAAGAGTTCGATTATGTGAAAATTATAGACATGTTGAAGGCTAGTTCCTAAGAAAATAAAAATATGTTCATAATTGAACAGTAATATATTTTCTTACTATCTAGATTTTACCTTTTTACTATTCATAATTAATGTTCATGTCTATTGTTCACAAAAACTGTTCATGTTGCATGAGTGAGTGCATGACATACCGCGTAGAGCATAATTTTCCGAGTTTGGTTTCATTCTTAGCTATTGCGAGCTCCTTTATTTTTCTTTTTATCCCTTCTTTTTTATTTCTATTATGAAAAGTAGAGAAAAGTTGGAGTAGAGTGGAGGAATGTACTTGGCTTTAGAAGGCAATAATAAGATCATGATTTCTTGTAAGGTGTACCAAAGCCAAGTAACACGGATTAAACAAGTGATTAAGAAGATGGTAAGAGTAAAGCAGGGTGTGTTTCCAGGCCTCGATCGATGGTTTAATCCCATTCAGATTAATTAAGAATTTATACGTTCTTTCTAAACGTGTCATGCAGATTATATAGTCGCGAATGAAGGTTAACGTATCTTTGCTTTTTGGTGGCATATGTATTCTTCTGTTGGAAGGCTGCGAAAGAAACTGAGGCAATGAAAGTCATTGAGATGGAGAAAGCTAATCTCTCTCTCTCTCTCTCTCTCTCTCTCTCTCTCTCTGAACATCGATGTTAGTGTTTAACAACTAGGGTTCCTCCAATCCCATACATGAACTTGAACAGATTACCTGATGCAGTTATCCGTAGCTTAGCATGTGATGTCGTTCTTAATTTGAATTGAGATTCGTTTAAAGATACTCGATAAAATGAGATGGTTTTAGTACTAAACCATAGTGCCTCAGCTTTATTCTAGGCAATATGGCTGATATTTAATTAGTAAATTGTAATACACTAGCTAGTTCATTAATTAATTAGTTCATGATGTGAGATTATATCAGCTATTCGATCAACGTACTATGAAGAGGAATGGGTACGAGATACGATTATTCTCAATGAAATTGGACTGATTCTGCAAAACGATGTCAGTATGTTACTGTATGTCTTTATGTACACCACAACAATGATGCTTCCGACAATATTACAAACTAGCCAGATACTAGATATAGATGGCTGGTGTCAAAATAACTAACATACTCGACACGATTACGAAAAGAAATAGAGATAATAAGCTAAATAAATGGAATGGAAAGGAGGAGAAGGATGCCCTCGGCCTCACTTACCGCCGGTATATTATTGGTCCAACCTCTTTGTACCGGCGACTAAGTGGCTCTGACACTTCAATCCGGCATTGTTGGGGTTTTTCATGCCGCGAGTCCATGGTGGTTGATGATGAAAACTTGAAAATAGACGTGGGAAAGATGCTGATCGAGTAATCCTTGCCTGAAACTTCCCCAACCTCATTGCTCATTCTCATGAGTCATGACAGAGAGAGCATTCATACAAAAGATGTGATGGGCCTTAATATATAATCTGCAGGCTGCAGATGATGGACGAGGTTGAAGTGCACCCACACCAAAATCTTCAATGTTGGCCCAGTTGTGAAGTTTGGTTTCTATTTTGAGCCCAGTTAAGTCAGTGTTGACTTGGGAACAGCAGTAGTAGTAGAACTGTAGAGATGGTTAGTATACTGTAGTGAGTGAAGAAGAAGCTTTGGCTGCTTTTGGAGATTTTGCGTATTTATCAACATCTTTTTGTCACCATTGATTATGTCGGTGGGGCCTCTGTGTTCCCTAATTTGGGGGTCGATGACTGTCTAATGTCCGAGTCTCCCCCATGGCTAAACCCTAATCATCACTCCTAATTATCTCGACTCTAACCAAACTTATTATTGGTTTTCCATAACTAATACAAACCACTTAATTCCTCTGTCGATCTTCTATATTCTGAACCAGTCTCTCTCTATACAACATGTAGGGTTTAATATTACCACGTACTGTGAGTTTTGATTTTAAATTACTCAATGATTGTATCTTTTTACGATGATATTACAGACTCTTGAAGTTAAGTATTATTTATTAAGTTATTCTACTTAAATTTATTTCACATCTAACTATTTATGTTATAGTTTGAGGACATCAATCTTACATTTATCTTACTAGATGAATGAGATTACAACGCACACTTAGTCAGTTTTTTAACCTCAAATAGAAAGGTCATAACTCTTTCAAGCATGTCGATAACACACATAAGTTTTGATGATTATTTTAAATGAAATACAAAAGTAAATATAGCGTATGAAAATATTACAATTTATTATTATCATTTACTACTTACAATTTATTCTCCTTATTTAGTAAATCAGAGTACATACTTTCATTATATTCCAGCTTTACGACTTCAGGACATGTCTTGTTATTTCATCAAGATCACATGCTCTCTTATTTAGCTTGCTAATCTTAGAGGCTAATACGTGATGGGAAACCACATTAGAATGTTTGTTCCTTCATGATAACCAATAACGGTATCCTCGGTCAAGTCCTGAAAACTCGACTCAATACCCAAACTTTTGTTGTTGTTGTTGTTGTTGTTATAAATTAGGGAGAAACTAGTTTCTATTTCCAAAACATAGTTTCCTACAAAGTTACCAAAGTAGAAAGAAAAACTCAATAAATAAATAAAAGTAGAAAGAAAAAAAATGATGAAGAAGCAGGACGACGTCGTCTAAGCTGACCTTATATACGGACATTTAATCATATTTTAAGAGAGGGCAGACAGAGAGAGTGCAGAGTTTCCGTTGTAAGTGAGAAAATGAGAGAAGAAATATAGAAACCAAGCATCTCGGCGAATCAACCCTCTCCAGGATCGATCTTCTCCCTCCTCTCCTCTTCAGATCCACACAGACCTCTTCATTCTTTTCGATCTCAATCTCTGCTTTTGCTCTGCATCTCTTTGATTTCACTATCAAGAAAATCCCCAATTTGTATTCCCAATCGTCATTTCTAGGGTTTCCGATTTTTCATTTTCGCGGCAATTAGAGTTTTCGATTCATTCGAGCACTGTAAATGCATCGGATCGCGGCCTAGGGTTTCGCCGCGAATGTATGAAGTTCTGGTGCTGCCTGTGCTTCACCGTAGAGGACGACGAACCGGAAGAGACGATGAAGGAGGACGGCGATTTCGTTGATAAGGAGGTTTCCGAGGGCGTTGTTATGGAGAGTAATGAGGCGGAGGCGGAGGAGGCCGGGCCGAGATTGGAGGTGGCGGCGAGTGACCGTGACGGCCACCTGAGAATGTTTGAAGGAATGGTCCAGGCAATGCGGGGAGGGACTCAGTGGGATGAGTCGGTGTGCGTTGGAGCTCTTGACACCTTGAGGGCGGCGATTAGGACGACGCCGCGGTGGTCGGAGGGCGAGACTAGCTCGGCGCCTCCGCCGGAGGTGGAGGAGGACGGCGATCATGATTTGCATCATAAGCGAGCTAGAGTTCACTCATTTCCTCAGTGAGTTTCTTGCTTCCGACCTGTTTCTTGTTTGCTTGATTGTTAGTTTTAGGTCATTTTCTATTAGGTTTACTAGAGTTGTGAAATCTTAGTGTAGCTTGTGAGTGTTTGATTGAGGGTTGTGACTTGATTTTCGATATGGTTCAGTGTGTAGTTCTTCTTGTCTACAATAATGTGACCATTGGGACCTTTAATTGGGAGCATTCGACTCTACATGATCCCAATGAGTTTAACAATTACAAGTCCTGATACAGATGAGACCGACACTACAACTGCATTGTTTGATTATTAAGTTGTGAAATGAAGCCAAATTCTGATCACCTGTATCAAGTCACTTAGTTTAGATGGTTCGTGGAACAGGTGCTTTTGGCTTTTCGTTATATTATGTAGACTGATGATGCACTTGCAAATTTATTGGAAAGCTGTGGAACATGTTTGTTTGAATTGACATGGGTGCTACATTGCTGCTATACTCATGGTTGGTGTTGCCTTTCTTGCAGTGATTTCTATTATGCAATGGCACTGACATCAGGTGCTGGAAATTCTAGTTCATCAGACAGAGACTACAGCAGAAGTCAAGGCTCTAATGCGCTGTATAAGAGCGAGGCCTTTTATCATAGTATTACACCAAACAATGGTGACGAGGAGAATCGATATGATTCTGGCAGTGGGAAAGATGATGAGAGAGATAACAATGACACTTCAAACACTGAAGATTTTGAAGTTCGTATGGATCTTACAGATGACCTGTTACACATGGTATTACATATACACTTTTGTACTATGTATTAATATTTGGCTCGAAGATCACTCTGATGACCATCTTATTGACCGCTCCTTCTCAGGTCTTTTCTTTCTTAGACCACATCAATCTTTGCCGAGCTGCAATAGTCTGCAGGCAGTGGCGAGCTGCTAGTGCTCATGAAGATTTCTGGAAATGCTTGAATTTTGAGAATCGGAACATATCTGTAGAGCAATGTGAGTATTAACTTATATTTTCCGCCATTTACCGCCAATTTGTGCTACTTAAGTCTGACATAGCTTGTGATACTTCTGTTATTATGTGTTTTTGAGGTATTGAAAGTGTATTATTGAAGTTTATGTGTCAAATTTAGTTCACATTTTTAAAATGTCGAAATGTATTGATAGTAAATCTTCTTTATGCAATACCATTATTATATATCTTGGGTCAGTATAGTTCTTTCTATTTAGATTTTAAACTAGGTACTAATTAGTGTACTGCAATCACAGTTGAGGATATATGTTGGCGATATCCGAATGCCACACAATTGAATATATCTGGTACCCCTGCGATTCCCTTGCTTGTTATGACTGCAATGACGTCGTTAAGGTAAATTATTTCCTTTTTATTTATTTATTTATTTATTTATTTATTTTATCTTGGGGTAACCTTGTGATGATTGTTGCTTACATATCTTCTCGTTCACTTATTTCAGGAATCTTGAAGTTTTGACTCTAGGCAAAGGGGCAATAGGGGATCTGTTTTTCCATTCCTTGGCAGATTGTCAGATGTTGAGAACTTTAATAGTTAATGATGCGACTCTTGGTACCGGTATTCAGGAGATACCTATAAACCATGATAGACTGCGTCATCTTGAACTGACAAAATGTCGTGTCATGCGCATATCTATCAGGTGAAAATTGTTTGCATTCTAACTTAACCTTCTTGGGATGTTAATTTAGCTAATATTGTGTTCTGCATGTGACCTTTTTCAGATGTCCGCAACTGGAGACGCTGTCAATGAAGCGCAGTAACATGGCCCAGGCTGTTCTTAATAGCCCTCTATTGCGGGATCTTGATCTAGGGTCATGCCACAAGCTTTCAGATGCTGCTATTCGTTCAGCAGCCATTTCTTGTCCTCAATTGGAGTCACTAGATATGTCAAATTGTTCATGTGTTAGTGATGAAACTCTACGTGAGATAGCTCAAGCTTGTGCAAATCTCCATGTTCTCGATGCATCATACTGTCCGAATGTATCCCTAGAGGTTAGAATTTGGAGGTCGCCATCATCTTTCTATTGGCAATGTATGGATTGTTATCTGACATGCTCCCTTGCTTTTCTGTGAAGTCTGTAAGACTGCTAATGCTGACAGTTCTCAAGCTACACAGTTGTGAGGGCATCACTTCCGCTTCAATGGCTGCAATAGCATATTGCTCTATGCTAGAGGTTTGTACATGTACCGGTATTGGTATTCTGTCTCACTGAATGCCTCAAACACAATTTAATCTGACTTGTTTGCAGGTTCTGGAGCTTGACAATTGCAGCCTACTTACCTCTGTGATCTTGGATCTTCCACGTTTGCAGAATATTAGACTGGTACATTGTCGCAAGTAAGTTTTTTTTTATATGGCTTCATTGTGAAATAAAGAATACAGCTCTCTCTCTCTCTCTCTCTCTCTCTCTCTCACACACACACACACACATGCATATCTGGTATTTTGCTTATATAAGACCTAAATTGTACTTCTACAGATTTTCTGACCTGAACCTCCGAACTCTTATGCTGTCGTCTATCATGGTGTCTAACTGCCCGGTCCTCCACCGTATTAGCATCACTTCAAATTCTCTTCAAGTATGTCTTTTGTTGAAACAATCAGGTTCCTCGTTTATTGCCTTATTCATTTATCAGTCACATGAACCTGACTGAGCTTTTGGACTTGCAGAAACTATCATTGCAGAAGCAAGAGAGCTTAACAACGTTGGCTCTGCAATGCCCAAGTTTGCAAGAAGTGGACCTCACGGATTGTGAATCTTTAACAAATTCTATATGCAATGTTTTCAGTGACGGTGGTGGCTGCCCTGTGCTTAAATCTTTAGTTCTTGAAAATTGTGAGGTTTGTGGATATTTCTCTTCTTATTATCAGCTGGCTTAAATACCCTTGACGCTTGATTTTTATAGGATAGCCATACTGGGAGGTTAAGTTTATTTACTGCATTTGTTGACTTTTGAGTTTCATTTCAGTTGTATAGTGTTCCTTCTTTAGCTAATCTAGGGTTTTATCTCTTTCAGAGCTTAACAGCAGTTCGGTTCTGCAGCACTTCTTTAGTCAGTCTTTCGCTTGTTGGTTGTCGAGGAATCACTTCTCTTGAACTGACATGCCCCTATCTTGAACAAGTTTCTTTGGATGGCTGTGATCATCTTGAAAGTGCAGCATTTTTTCCAGTAAGTGATAATGACTGTGGTGTGATACAACTTATAAGTTCTTAAGTTCCTTCAATATTTGAGTTCTACATTTGTTGCTATTACATTTGTTCCATTTAGCAGCTAATGAGAACTGAATTATTTTCTTATCACTTTCTTCAGGTTGGTCTTAGGTCACTTAATTTGGGAATATGTCCCAAACTGAATGCCCTCAGTATCGATGCGCCAAACATGGTGCTGCTTGAGTTGAAGGGATGTGGTGTATTGTCTGAAGCATCAATTAAATGTCCACTCTTAACATCTCTGGATGCTTCCTTTTGCAGGTTATGTTCGTCTACTTATTGCACTTCCTTTAACTTTAACCCTTTTACTCTTCTCAATAAAGGTTGAATTTGTTCTGTACAATGCAGCCAGCTTAGGGATGATTGCTTATCTGCAACAGCTGCTTCTTGTCCACTGATCGAGTCTTTAATTCTCATGTCGTGCCCCTCTGTTAGTTCTGATGGACTTTATTCTTTGCAATGGCTCCCAAATTTGATTGTGCTTGATTTGTCATACACTTTCTTAATGACCTTGAAGCCAGTATTTGACTCTTGCATTAAGCTAAAGGTACATATTTAGAACCCCATTAATAGTATGATTCGAGTATAGATATTCGTCTCAGTTCCTTAGTTTCAAACTTTTTAATTTCAGCTATGCTATGCTATCTCTGTAGTTAGGCTAGATTTTTAACACCTTCAGTAAAGCTAACTGAATCTCTATAAACTTTTATTGTGGAGTTGAGTCACAGTGAGGGCACTGGTCTTGATTTAGTTGAGTGTTTGTGCTTTATTCTTCAATATTTAAATTGATGGTGTTATTGGTTTGGACCCGAACTCTAAAGATGGCAAGCTACAGAATGGGCATTTTCCCTAATTGAATGTACATGATCAAAATGAACATGATCCAAAGAACTAGGACCAACATTGTAATTTTGTCAATATTTACTGTAATATGTTGAATGAGTCTCTTGTGTCACCATGTGTCTTCATTTGAAACTAGATTGTATGTATATTTGGCAGATCCTCTTACCTTTCCTTTTTCCCTGAATATTTTCTTTTTCCCTCATATTCAGGTTTTAAAATTACAAGCATGCAAGTATCTATCTGATTCATCCCTGGAGCCTCTTTACAAAGAAGGGGCTCTTCCAGCTCTCCAGGAATTGGATTTGTCGTATGGAACACTTTGTCAGTCTGCGATTGAAGAGCTTTTATCTTTCTGTAAACACTTAACGCATGTGAGCTTGAATGGCTGTGTGAACATGCATGACCTGAACTGGGGTATCAGTGGCGGGCAGCTTCCCATAACGCCTAGTATCTCTGTATCATCAGGAATGTTTTCACTTGAATATGTCCATGACGCAGTTGAGGGTGGAAACCGTCTGCTGCAGAATCTCAATTGTGTGGGTTGTTCAAATATCAGGAAAGTTCACATTCCAGTGGCAGCAGGTTGTTTCCATTTGACTTCATTGAACCTTTCTCTGTCTACAAATTTGAAGGAGGTAGAAGTTGCCTGTTTCAACCTATGCTTTCTTAATCTGAGGTAATTGGTTGTCTTTCACACGAGTCCTCTTTGCATGGTTAGTCCTTGATTGTTTCTTTATGCTCTCTATCTCACCAACGTTTTTTCTTTCTTTTATTCAGCAACTGTTGTTCTTTGGAGGTTCTAAGACTCGACTGTCCCAAATTGACGAGTCTCTTTCTTCAGGTGTGTATTTTGACACTTATAGGTTTCCCTTTTTCCTTTGATTATATATTGTTAATTTTATGTGACTCTCACTAAACACATCAGATGCACATTATTTTTTGTTTTGTCGTGTGTGGAAGGTTATTGTGAAAGACTTCTATGTATTGGTTTGTCATTCTTTAATATGCACTTTTATTTTTCTGGGAATTGTGTTTAGTCTTGCAACATGGATGAAGCAGCAGTAGAAGCTGCAATATCAAAATGTAGCATGCTGGAGACTCTTGATGTTCGTTTTTGTCCCAAGGTCAGTCCCAACTTTAATCCCTGCGTGCTATAATTGAGAAATCCTTTTCCTTGTAATTGAACCAACCCTATACTGAATTTTGCTGCTGGCGACAGATTTGTCCATTAAACATGGGGCGATTACGTGCTGCGTGCCCAGGTTTGAAGCGCATCTTTAGCAGCCTGTCACAACAGTCCTGATGAAGAGCAAGAAATGCATCTAGTTTCTTTGGGACTTCAACAAGCTTCTTGGTCAGCAAATAGATTTGTCAGCAATCAGTGAGCTTCTATGTAAATATTTTCCTCTGTTTCAGTTGCGTTTGCTTTGACAATTACAGGTAGCAGCTGGGAGCGTCTTATGTAGCCAGCCATACAATAAGTTTACCCGAGTTGTATGATTGTTTTTTTTTTCTTTTAATTCAATTTCCTAGATCGGCTGAAATTCAAAACAACCTGAATCCTGTTTGTTTGTATACAGTACTACCACATTTGTGTCCTTTATGTGACAATACAATAAATTCTTTGTTTCTAATGTGTATTTGTATTCTGACTAGAGTAGAACTTTGTTAAATTAATACCCGATTAATTAATAATATCACTAAAATATTATTTTTTGCCGGTCCCGACTCAGGGACTATATAATAATTTATAAATTATTATAAATTAATAATTACATAATTTATATAATAAATTTTATATTTATGAAAATTTCATTGAAGAATTTTGTTGATTTAATTATCAAATTAAATAATATATTATATCGAATAACATAATATTTTGAACAACGGTATTCATGATAAATCAAATAAAATAAAGTAAAACTTGTGTTTTATTTGAAAAAAAAGTGAAAGAAAATATTTATTAAATCTTAATAAATTAATAATTAATCTATAACTTAATAAATTATTAATTAATTGATATATTAATTTCGCTAAAATAATAAATTTCACCAGTTTCAAACCTATTAATTTATAAAGATTTCTCTCTAATTTTATTTTCCCGTCTTGCTTATTCGCTTCAATTAATGATTAGAATATTTACATTGGTACTCCATTACTCTACCCGTTGAGTTTGGATTGCAAGCCTTGTACTTGATACTTGATTGTATGTTTTGAAAAAGAAGGGAAATTTACAGAGCACCCATGTTCTGTCTGGAGAATTTTAACAGTGATGAGTTCATAATATGGATTGCAATTCCTTCAGTTCTGGGTCTGAGATATCAACATTGACATCCTCTAATGACCTCCTGTAAGAATCAGCTGCAATTTTTCCTTTGTCTAGCACATCTGATGGCACCGTTTTCAGAAGGCTGCAGAAAGGATGGTCAGTTTTTGAAAACTTCAGCTCTTATTTATATAAAAGAATAAAAGTATGAACCCAAAAATGTAAAGTACGGCAACAAAACAGAAGTACAGTAAGGCAATGGTGTTACATACTAAAGTTTTACCTGTCCAATGCATTGAGGGCAGTATTGGTCTGTGTCTTCATTGAATTGACTGAAGCTCCTGCGTCATTTCTTGTGGCACGTAAAAGCAAGTTATCTAGCTCCTCCAATGCCCTTCAAGGTGAAATTTCACAGGTAAAGTCAGATGAAAGTATCCACATAAAGTTGTTGCTGTTCTTGTGCTACATTTTCGAAATTGTTTTGACCCCTTCAGAAGTTTGGAAGAGGTGGTATTTCAAGACAGGTTTCTTACACAAACCATCAGTGGATTCAACGAACAACACAGAAAGACTGCGTTTGAAATCCGTTATGCCATAGGGGTCAAGGAAGCTTTTGTACCTGAGGCATTGATCAACACTGGTGGAAGCAGTTTTCCCATCTCCACTGTCTGAAGCATATTGTGCCACCTACAGTTCCGGAGAAAATCCAAAGCTCTTAGGCATTACGCATACAAAAGACTGCCATATAGCAAACTGGAAAACTGGAAATAAGCTACAAGACTATCTGCATTATCCTCCTAAGTACTTCTGGTAAGGCGAGAGTTATACAAAGGAAAACATGGGAGCCAGGCATGAGGCAAGGACTTAGAGCCATCCTAGTTACATTTATCAAGTAACAACACAACACAAAACTGCTCTATCTTCTGAAATGTAGGAAGCAATGCATCAAAACTGAAACACTGAAGCATCACTAAAACCAACAACTCCAGGAATCCTAAACTTACAGCTCTGATATTAACACGAAGAGACGCAGCAGGGCCGGAGCGTAGCAGAGACCTACAGGTAGCAAACTGTGGCTGATCACCTTCCAGAGATTTCTCTACACACATGCAAAGATGACATACGCACAACACTTCATCAACGATCACTATATCACACAATGGTGGTGTAGATATATAAATTCCTTGATTTCCTTCCATCATACAAAATTACAAATCCATCAACCATGACAAGAACAACAAATTATTGGCCAAGCAATAGAAAATGCACATTACCCAAGTCCTTAATTTGTAACTGGGTCAATATAACCGGTGATACATAAGCCTCAAGAGGGTCAAGCTTCTTCCTGGTTCATCAACTTTTGCAAATCAGTTGGTCACATAATCAACGTTTTAAGTGACCTATAATCTCAAGAGGATCAAATTCGTTACCTTTTCACATACTTATCGAAGACTCCAGCAACGGCATCTGCAGCAAGTTAAATTTTGATGAATCATACAACGAAAAAAAAAAGCTTCAATCTTTCCATATAATTTTGTTCGTTGCAAATGACCAAATAGAGTAATGGGGATTTAGAGAGACATACAATCAGGGACGAAGAGCAAATGTGAGAGAGCGAGGGAGAGGGAAACAGAGACCAATCGCCTGCTTTCCCGCCAATTTGGGGGTGACAGTGCGCACCTCACTGGCCGGAACCTGTTTGCGTTACTAGACACGTTAGAGGAAGTGAAGGGGTTGGTGCTAACATGCGCGGAGGAGCTTAGTGTAGCCATTGCCGAACTTGGAAACCATCCTGGAGAAGTTGAGGGACTTATCCTACTATCCTTTGCTAAGTGGAAATTACTTATCCGCCCCCACGTAGCTACCACTACTTTCTTGTTGCTGCGTCTCTCTTTTTGGAAATAAGCGAGATTGGAATAGGAGGAAATAATAGCTGTCCATTTTAGTAAACTGAGGACTCAAACGACCCACCTCGCCTTCTCTCTCTTTCTGTCTCTTGAGAGTTTGCAACAGAAGCAATGGCAATGACCTGTTGGGTTCTTTTGGCTTCTTTTCTTGTTGTCTCTGTTTCTGCTGCCACTCATCAAAGTAAGTCTCTTTCGGATCAGATTTTGTTTCTTTATGTGTTTATACTTTAGTACAATGTGACCCTGCAACTTTAGATTTGGAACTTGCACCTGAATTGGTAGTGAAGATTGGATCGGATCTGATCTGATTTAAACAAGTTTGGGTTCTGTTTACTTGTTTTGTATTTTCCTTTGATGCATTTTCCTAATGTGGAAAGTTTACCCATATTTGCATTTGCACTCTGAGTGCGTGAGTATTGATTGAAGCTTTGTGTTTGTTTTGGCTCTTCATTGTTAGGATTAGAAAGCAGCTTCAGTTACTTGATCTGTTGGGTTAAGGTTTTGTTATCTCATTTGTCATTCTAGTCAATAGTCATTCTTGATTTGGGAATAGAGAATTTGGATCTTGGATTTTTCAAGATAAGATTTGCAATGGGAATATAAGCTGAAAATTGAAGCTTTAGTTTTCGATACTGATCAATAAATGAGACTCTTTGCAGTCGCTTCATTGGACTGATTTCGAGTTATTAAGTATACATGGTGTGTCCTTTTTGGCTTCATTTTCTTTTCGGTTCGTAGTTTGGTTGTGGATCAGAGATAAGACCCCTGTATTAATGAGATCAATCATGGATGAACATTGCAGCGAAAGTTACTAATAATCCTGCGGATGAATTAGTAGATGTGCTTAACACTAACAGAACTGCACACAAATCAACTTCCCTCTATGACAACCCTGGACTGGCTTGCATTGCCTTGCAGTACATAAAAGCGTACCAAGGTGACTGCGGTGCTGTAGGAGGCCCAGATGCCAAGAAGCCAGCTGATTCCGAGTTTGCTGAAGCTTTTGCTCCAAGCTGTGGTATTGAAGTCTCAAGCCTCTCTCCAATTACCGGTCGTTTACTTGGCTGCGAGACTAAATATGTCCCGGCTGCTGAAGCGTTTTCAAATATCTTGATTGAAAGCAGTAAGAGCTTGGATATTCTCTACAATAAGAACCACACTGAAGTGGGAGCTGCTGTGAGTGGCAGTGATGGTGGTTCTCCATATTTCTGGTGTGTGTTGTTCAGCGCGGGCAAAACTAACAGCAGCTTTGTTGCTGAGGAAGGTGAGGTGAAGATAACAAGACCAGGGTGCTTTAGTGGTGCAAATGACGAGTGCAATGGCGCTTATGATTGGTCTAGAAGCAGTCGTGTGTGGGCATTTTTCACCACAGCTCTGATTGCAATGGCGTTTGCCTTTGGATTATGAATTTATGATAGTGTTGTATGAGAGTCTGGAATGCATTCCACTTAATTGGGGGCCTTTTCTTTCCCCTTTCTGTTGTATTAATAGGCATGGCCTTTGTAGTTCTGTGTTTCTGGCTTTCATTCTATGTACGAGAGTAACTGCGAGATTAAATGACATTCATTCTTTTCAGCTAATACCTTCTATTGAGTCCTTACCTACCACGTTTGCCTCCTTTTTCAGTGTGTGCGTTTGTACATAACCTATTGTATTTTTCAGAGATGATGAGGTTGGATTACCTTTAAACAAATGAAGCAGCTGATTATCTGCTCCGAAAAAACAAAAACCTCAACAGTTTGGATTCAACAAGAAAATGCTTGCTCCTAGTCTTATTTATAGAAAGATGCATGGAGTTTGCCCTGTAAAAACAGTTGCCAAGTAACATAGCAGACAAACCAGTACTGCAAATAGAGTTGAGCTTAGCCTCCCAGTTCCAGACTGAAGCTTTACACTTCAAAACCAACGCCAGAACCAAGAGAGTTATAATAATACCACTTGAAGAACCACCAACTCTATAAATCCAGTAAGGATCAAACCTGGTAAAGCTTCGGTCCAAGTAAAGCGACAGAGTGATGGCCAAGATCAACACCACGAGCAGCAGAGGCAGCCAAGCAGCAAAATTGATGGGCTCTTGCAAGTCAAGTTCTGAATCGTCTTCTGTTGTGCGGTCAATATAGAGGGGAGAAAGCACAGCTAGAAGCGCCAACCCGATGGCCACCAACCTCTCATATGAAGAAAACCGGTTCGTCCTCCTGGTAGCTCCAGGCTCCATTCAGGAGTGTCTGAATGCAACACTTGAGCGAAGCAAAATAACCAAGAATAGTGGACTGTCTATGACAGTATGACTACTTGTAACTTGTAAAACTTTTACTCTAGTCTCTACTCTTTATCTTGTGCAAAGATGTCCAATTTTGATGGTAGTGATACAGAGCTTGAGCAGAAGGACACAGATTTTAGCTTTATTCTCCACAAGAAATCCCCCTAGAAACCAAGAGATAATGTTCCCTTGGAGACTATGGAGACTAGGAGATAGAGGCTTGTTCAAGAAGCTTTTGGTGTCAGATTGAGTGGGATAAATTATTCTCCATTAACGGAAATTAAAATTGATACTTTCTGTTCCTCCATAATTCTCTGGAATCAGATGCTGTATAGGTCCTATAATATTCTTCAAGTCTTACCATTGAATCAAATGGTTGAAAAACAATTAAAGTTGAGATTAATCTAAAGCAAAAAGGACCCAAATAAAAGGTCAGGTTCTTGGGCACATTGAGCACCATGGGATACTCAAAGAAGTCCAATAAACTAAAACAAGGGCTTGATTGCATATACTATCAGCATCAGACTAGTGATTAGTTGTGTGTATAAACAAATCATAAGCTTAACATATCCAGTCATGCTTAATGTACACATTTTCATTTTCAAATAGACAGCAGCAAATGAAAGAAATTTCTACCCTATAAATATCAAGGCGAAAAATTCTTCAGTTCAGCCTAGTAGAAAGAAAGCCGTACATTTAGTGTCTAGTACTCACTGGAATATTACAAAAGAGGTAAGTCGTTACTAACTCAACTCTTTGTTTTGCTGCCCTGAAGCCTAGTAATCCATTTCCTCTGCGGCGTAGTGAGGTGAGTAATTCCTGTTGTAGACGACGCACTGAGTTCTTGGGAAGCTGGCAGTGACGCTGGAAGCTCCGCTGGTAGCGCGGCAGCTGTGCTCGTAAAGGCATTCAGAACCAAGAATGCCAGAATGGGGGAGAGGTCCAATGTGCCTCCGAGCGGCGGGATTAGCCCCCGGAATATGTTCAAGTAAGGGTCACATATTGTGCTGCACCACATTCACATCACTAATCAATTTTATTTACAATATATCATAATGTAACGCATTGTTATGTCGCGAAATAATCTGACATGTTATGTTGTTAGAATGATGATGTAAGTTGAGTATACCTGAGAGGGCCGACAATGGCAGGAGGGGAGTTAGGGAACCAGGTCAACACAAGCCTGCAGACCAAAAGAGTGTTGTATAAGTTCAAGAAGTTGGAGACCCCATTTGCAACGACAAGACCGGCCACTGAATCTCCCGGTAAAACCGCCGCGAAATTATGAGTGGACAAACTCTTCAGCTTCCTGCACCTCATGCTCTGAACCTGAAAGTATTCCAAGCGTTACTTACCAAATTAAACTCCCATTTCAAAGAGACTTCAATGTATTAAGGGAGACGCTGTTACGTACCTGGTGGCAGAAGCTATGGAATTCGGCGTGGAAGGAGATTAGTTTGTTGAGAAATGGGTTTTGCGAAGCCAATGAGTGGAGGAATTGGGTTGCGGAAGCTATTGAGGATTGAATGTCGGGAAGAGCGAAATGGGGCTTCTTATTGTGAGAAGATGAGGGTGATGGTGATCTGAGGAACGGAGCGAAGTTGGTTGGGGAGAGTAGCATTGAGAAGTTTGGAGTAAAATGTGGAGTGGGTGGCAATGATTTTGGGGTCTCGGTGGCCGAGGCCAACTCGCCGTGAGCCATTTCCAGATTTCCGGAGTTTAGCTGAGAAGAAGAAGAAGAAGAATAAGTGTGGATCAGGAAAGAGGTACGAGATTTGGATAATAGTGTAATGTAATGTATCCCCGGCCATTGTGATACATACGACGACGTTCGCTCTCCACTCGTTTTTCTTTGGTTGTTAAAACCTCGAGTAGCACTAAATCAATCCATATTAATCAATATTGACTGTAGTATACAGGGAGAGGTTATGTTTTGAGCAAAAGACGTCAAGCTTTTTATATATCATGAGTAAGTTACAACATCAATATATTTCACCCGCAAATCCAAATTACGTTAAAATTGAAATATGTAAAATTACTACAAACTTAGAAAACCTAAAATTCTAGCAATTTCTATGCTAAAACCATAAAAATAAGCAACAAAATTCAGAACCAGAACAGTACCATATTAGCACGGCTAACTTATGGAAGGCAAAAACTCGAACCACCCAAGGGAAGACAAAATGAAGGAAGGTTGGCCTAGGGTCCAAAAAGCTCAGCCCAACCTTCACCTACCACCATCATCCATGCACCATATGAGAGAGATGTCGACCTAGGTTGCTTATCGCAACCATCACCGCTCCAGCGGCCATCCTCTCCCCTCCGCTATGAAGAAGAAACGAAGACCTACAAAGCCTTGCTGCCTAGCGTTGCTTTGAATTAAAACTCGAGATAACCAACCTCAGCCAAGCAACCGAGATCCCCGAGACTAGAGAGCACCACCCTTCTTTTGCCGCTGAAATGCCGCCCTCGCACGCAACATCGACCCTTAGACCTACCCAAGCGGACAACCTCCCTGAAAGGAAGCTGTTGTTGTCGCTACTCGAAACCCTAAGGGGTCCGAGCGTTCAAGGTGATGCTGAGGAAACGGAGCTATGAAAATATTTTACTACTTGTAGGGAGAGATTATGATCTCCATGAGCATTAGCAACTAAGTAGAGTAAGTAGCATTCAAATATATATTAAGGAATTGATATTTGCACACCCTAAAATATAATCCACACCATTGCCGTAGTTTTTAAAATGAAAACGTCAAATGTTTACATTCTCCAGCTATAGACATAATCATTTTACCCAAAAAAGAAATGTCGAACAATGTGTATCTGGTGTATTCTATATTATATAAGCATAATCTATATGTTTGCTTATATGTTCGTTACAATGACTCATTCATATAAATCTACATACACACTATACGTAAAGATGTCTCGAAAAGAAAATATGATTAAAATATTATTAGTTCAGAAAATGCTCGAAAGGTAAACTAAAATTCATAAATTCATTATCGTCGGTCAATTTTGTCCTAATAATTAGTTAAAGTTTCATAATACTGACCACATTTTAAACAAGGTGAGCACGCACACCAGGCGACAAAAACCTGGCTAAGAGGTTGGTAATGAAATCCGACGTGTCAAAATATAACAAACTCAAGCCGCCCTTTTCATACCGCCAAATAATCTATTCGGAATTCAACGACCACCTCTACCTTCCTCACCGGTCATCGTCGTCTCAGATCTCCTCTCATCTTTCAATCCCTCTCTCATATTCAACACCCTCATCTCAAATCTTCACATTTCCAATCATGAATACTATTCTCATCAGACACTCACTCTCGCCGGACCCCAAGCACCTCTTCTCCAGCTCCGCCGCCACCTCCAATGCCCCCCGATCCGCCTTCCTCAACTCCAAGCTTCACCTCCCCCAACGCCGCCGCTTCCCTCACCGCGTCCGCCACTCCAACCCTAATTTCACTCTCTCCAGCTCCCTGCAGCAGCCCGCCGCGTCCACACCGAATCCAATCGCGCAGGAGCCGCGCGCCGCCGACGCGGAAGCTGCGGTGCTGCTCGACGTCTCCGGGATGATGTGCGGCGGCTGCGTCTCGCGTGTCAAGTCCGTGCTGTCCGCCGACGACCGGGTCCACTCGGTGGCGGTCAACATGTTGACCGAGACGGCGGCGGTCAAGCTGAGGGCGGAGGCTGGGGGAGCGGAGGAGGAGGTGGCGGAGAGCTTGGCCGGGAGGCTGACGGAGTGCGGATTCGCGGCGAAGAGGAGGGCGTCCGGGGCGGGAGTGGCGGAGAGTGTGAGGAAGTGGAAGGAGATGGTGAAGAAGAAGGAGGAGATGATGGTGAAGAGTAGGAACCGGGTCGTGTTGGCTTGGACTCTTGTGGCCTTGTGCTGTGGTTCACACGCTTCCCACATTTTGCATTCTATGGGGATTCACATTGCTCATGGTAGTAATCTAATCACTACAATGCTGTTGAGTTTCATTTGTTATCTGTCGATTTCGAGCGCGATTATTTATTTGTCTGTGTTGATTGGTTTACAGGATCGTATATGGATGTGCTACATAATTCGTATGTGAAGGGTGGTTTGGCTATGGCAGCTTTGTTGGGACCCGGACGAGGTTGGTTTCGCTTAGTTTTTACTTGCATTGTTCTGTAATTACAATCTTTCAAGTGCTGATGCTCTATAAATTAAGGGCTAACTATGGCTTTATAGCGTTTTGTGCACTTATGGAGCCTGACATTGTGAAATTTGATTTGTTGTAGACTTGCTTTTTGATGGTCTGAGGGCTTTTAGGAAGGGATCGCCCAATATGAATTCTCTTGTGGGATTTGGATCCCTGGCTGCTTTTACAATTAGTGCTGTCAGTCTCTCTTCTTTAAACTAGCATTCATTCTTATTTTCTTAGCTCAATACTTAAATGTAAGATGGTTCCGATTATTTATTTAATATATTTTCTAAATTTTAGTTTTGGAACCTTGTAGGTCTCGCTTCTTAACCCTGAGCTTCAATGGGATGCAGCCTTTTTTGATGAGCCGGTGACTGATTTGCTTTCAACCTCTGCGTTGTTAAATTTTCACACCTTGGCTGATCATGAGAATTACTCATGGAAACCTCCTTTCTTTTAGTATGCAGGTCATGCTTCTTGGTTTTGTGCTCCTAGGACGTTCTCTTGAAGAAAGGGCAAGGATCAGCGCATCTAGTGATATGAATGAACTCTTGGTAATTTAGAACGTAACTCATGTCTACAACTCCAGTATATAAACTCAACATGATATATAATATGGGGGTGCATAACGAACACATGTTTGATTGGAATGTGCTTGGCAGTCACTGATAAACACTCAATCAAGACTTGTAATTGCATCCTCAGAAAATGATTCCTCCAGTGACACCGTACTTGGCTCGGATGCAATTTGCATTGAGGTCCCTACTGATGATGTTCGTGTGGGAGATTCTGTGTTAGTATTGCCAGGAGAAACTATACCCGTGGATGTAAGCATTTAAACCACTTCTCCTACCGGATAGACTTCACCCATTAAAGTTTGAGCAAAAACTAGAAAAATTCTGCTGAAATGGTGTAAATCCTTAGATGTGTTAATTAATATGCTTTTGTCTTTGATTTAGACCAAAGACTCCTACTGGTGGCTTAGATTACTGTGATACTTATATTTTGTGGTGAATTTTTGCTGAAAACAAACTGCTTCCACAGGGAAGAGTTCTAGCTGGAAGAAGTGTTGTGGATGAGTCCATGCTCACAGGAGAATCACTTCCAGTATTAAAGGAAAAAGAACTTACCGTCTCAGCTGGAACAATAAATTGGGTATGATGAGGGTGATATGTCACATATAGCTTATTTTTGGTAGTTTTTATTTTTATTTTTATTTTAGTCATCTATCACATAGAGCTTTCTGAGTCAACTATCACCTCTGTCTTGGACAGAGTTCCATATCATCATGGTCAACAATGAATATTTTGATCAGATTAAGAGCTCGAACAATTTTTTCATCCCTATAGTTTCTGTTGTTTTTTCTTCTTTACCTAATAGAGAAAAATGAAAAGAATACTTTATTTTGAAAATAAGCTAATGACATTGGATTTATAGTCTCTGCATAGTAAAGTAAGAACGGAATTGTTTATATATTTCAGGATGGTCCTCTGAAGATTGAAGCAACTTCAACTGGCTCCAATTCAATGATTTCCAAGATTGTTCGCATGGTTAGTGAACTACTTTTACTGATGACATACACCTTGCATTTGTGTAGAAAGCACTAAATTCATATAAGAAATTAAGATATATATTTATGCAACAGTGCAAGGAAAATCTTTTGTTTAATTTTCATAGGAACACAGGTTGCAATGCATGGAAGTTTCTGTTTGACATCTTAATTAGTTAGCATCTTTATTCATTAGACAATGCATACATTTCCTATATGTCAGGTTGAGGATGCTCAAGGCCATGAAGCACCAATACAAAGGCTAGCTGATTCAATAGCTGGACCGTTTGTTTACACTATAATGACTCTCTCAGCTACAACATTTGCCTTTTGGTATGTGGTGCTTGTCCTTCACATATTACAAGTTTATAAAAAAGGCATTATAGTCAATGGGCCTAACGTTTTGGACAGTTGTATAAATCTAATCAACATATAGGGCATTGTGTGCTTTCAGTAATTGCCTTGTGGTTCTTTTGGCATGCTTATACTCTAATTCATTCCAGGTACTACATTGGAACTCATATTTTCCCTGATGTTTTGATCAATGATATTGCTGGGCCAGATGGAGATCCTTTGCTGTTGAGCTTGAAACTAGCTGTAGATGTTTTGGTGAGTATGGTAAACAAACTGAATTATTATAAGTACCCCCAAGGCCCCAATCATTGTTAATCTGTGAATTATTGACTTTAATTAGGTGATCTGGTCAATGATTGTTAAAAATTATGTGACACAGTTGTAGACAAGGCGATAACCAATCAGAGAAAAGTACTAGATGCACCAAAAGTTTCTCCGAAATTCAGTTACAGATGTCAAAGCCATCTTGTTATAGCATCTAGAATTGTGGTGTCTGTAGCATTACTCTTTGATTTCATATTGGATTGGCATTGATACTAAAAGAGTAAAAGATGTTTCTAATTTTGTGAGGGATACATGTCAAAATTATCACATAAATTAAATAAAATTAGATCTGGTATTGGACTCTTGCCTTGGGGTTTCTCCGTACAGTAATAGTTCTTTTTTTGCAGGTGGTTTCTTGTCCTTGTGCACTGGGTCTTGCCACACCCACAGCAATCCTAGTTGGCACTTCTCTTGGTACATCGTTTACTATTTTCAATTATATTTACGTTGAGTTTTTATATCTATGAGAAACTTGTGCTGGGTATTGGATATTTATTTTTCATACTTCTGTTCTCCTTGACAATGTTAATTTGGTGGTTGAGCATGCTTTTAATAATGTTTCTAGCTATAACACTAAGGAACTTTTTTAAAGTTTTAATATTAGTTATTTTGAACTGAAACATGAGCAGGAGCAAAGCAAGGACTCCTTGTGAGAGGAGCAGACGTATTGGAACGCTTGGCCAGTATAGATCATATTGCTTTAGACAAGGTAGATTTGCATATATATAATCAGGCTCACTCATACACATTGTACTAGCTCTGAAGAGATGAGTCATTATACTCTACCTTATAATTAAATCATCTCTGGAATCTCACTCTAAGCTTTAACCTTCAGACAGGAACCCTCACTGAAGGAAAGCCTGCTGTTTCTACCATTGCATCTTTCAAGTATAAAGAGTTGGAAATCCTTCAAATTGCTGCTGCTGTAGAGAGTACTGCATCACATCCAATTGCAACTGCCATTTTAAATAAAGCAAAATCATTGGACTTGAGTATCCCAGTCACAAAAAGGCAATTAACAGAACCAGGTTTTGGAACATTAGCAGAAGTAGATGGCCTTTTGGTTGCAGTGGGGTCTATGGAATGGGTTCATGAGCGGTTCCAGAGTAGAACAGATCGATCTGAAATTTTGAACTTAGAGCATGCAGTGCGTCAATCATCAGAAGGCATAACACCCTCAAATTATTCAAAAACAATTGTATATGTTGGACGTGAAGGGGAAGGTATCATTGGTGCTATTGCAATATCTGACAGTCTGCGGCATGATGCTGAGTTTACTGTAATTAGGTAATATCTCCATCACATTTTAAGCATTGAGGTGCAGAGTGCATGTAAATGATTTATGTGTATTGTTACTTGTCGTTCTGGTGAATGTTGACATGGAAACCATAACAATGCTTCTGTTTCTGTCATAATATTATCTAAGTAATCCAACCCATGTTTTATGTGTTCATAGAACCATAATAAACATTGTTACGGTGGTTTGGTCTCGACGTTTACCATTGTGGATGTGGTTTCATTACATACAGTAGGCAGTTGATGATTTGAATGTTGAGATGACCAAGGATTATTTGGTCTACAGATATCTGATATAAACACACATCTTAATTGTACTCATTTGTTGGGGACTAAATTTGCATTCTTAGGTTGTTATTTGATGTATTTAATTCCCTAATACGCTATTCTTATCAAATCATTAAGATTTTTTTCTGCATGATGTGCTGACTAATTTTTTTGCTTTGACTGGAAGACTCCAGCAGAAGGGTATCAAAACTGTCCTGTTTTCTGGGGACAGGGAAGAGGCAGTTGCAACTATAGCAAAAGCAGTTGGAATAGAAAAAGAATATATCAAGTCATCGTTGACTCCACAGGGAAAATCTGGAGCTATTTCTAGTCTTAAAGCTGCAGGGCATCGAGTTGCAATGGTAAACATCTCCCTTTTGTTCTTTTATTTAGCCTGTTTTTCATATGTTTTTAGCTATGCCCAACTCCACTATCGATTTTCTACTAAATTTCAGCAATGGAATTAACTGATGATAATGGTAAAGTAGCCAATGGTATAAACCATATGACGGTGGATTTTCATTGCAGTGGTTGTTTAATGATTCATTCTCATGACATGATCATATAAATCGTAAATTTGCTATACCTCTTCTTGAAATTTGTACTTTTTTGCAGGTTGGTGATGGCATAAATGATGCACCTTCTTTGGCTCTTGCTGATGTTGGGATTGCCCTTCAGATTGAGGGACAAGAAAATGCTGCTTCTAATGCTGCATCGATTATACTTCTTGGAAATAAGTTATCACAAGTATGTCATTTCTACGGTCCTCATCGACAAAACTAATCATAAGAGCTTCTCCATGTCTTTAATATTCAAGGAACCTCTTCCTGGCAGGTTGTAGATGCTCTGGAACTTGCACAGGCAACGATGGCAAAAGTGTATCAAAATTTATCTTGGGCTGTTGCATACAACTTAGTTGCCATCCCCATAGCTGCAGGAGTACTGCTTCCGCAATACGATTTTGCCATGACGCCATCTCTTTCCGGTGAGTAAAATCATTTCCTCATTCATTTTTTTTATATTTGCTAGGAATGAATTGGAATCCAACAAAAATAGATTCTGCAATTTGCTAGTAATTCCATGTCTAGAATATTAATGGAATATTTGGTTGGACAGGTGGGATGATGGCCTTGAGCTCGATATTTGTAGTAACCAACTCTTTGCTTCTACAGTTTCATAAATCTGAAAGTGCTAGGAAGAATTAGCACCTCCGGTAATGCTTCCACGCGTAATCAAGACTTTGAGTTATATAATTCGGTTCAATTCTTTTTCCATTAACAATTATTGAAACAAGGAAGTTATTGCCTCCTTATGTAATTAGTCTATAAACATTTACCACATAGTAATTTATACCTTACCATACCAAATCTCCAAATGTGTTTTCAACTTCTCATATGTCTGCTTTCTGCATGGAGATTATGATGAGATGTCGACCAGAACTGATATTATTGATCTGGATGTCCATGTTTCTCATAGTACAGACGTCCCACCACCAGCCGACACTCATTTAATTTTTCACTTATAGCACAGCTCCAGAGCGGACTGCTAGACGTGATAAACACTCTGAACCAGAAACTAACAGCAAATAATTTAGGAGGTGTATTGTATATGGAATTAGTGGGAGTTTAAATAAATTTATGGAATTCAAAAGTCTAGATGTATTCAATATAGATTTTTAATTATTAATACAAGTCTAGGTGTATTTAATTAGAATTTTTAAAAGTCATTATGAAATCCATGAAAGTTTGGGAGTATTCAATCCGAACTTTAAAAAATGAATAGAATTATGTAGATATTTAAAATATCATTCATACTTATAGAATTATAAACTCATGGAATTTCATGGATTTTGTAGTGTTAATTATAAACACCACAATCCAAAATTTGTCTAGCCTCTAAACCAAAGATTTTCATGGACTTTATCAATATTGTATTTAAAGACGTTCATTCTCCATCATTTTTCTTTATTTTCTTTTTGTCTTATCTTTACCGATTCTTTTTCCTACAACCTAACATATTTATGCCCATGTTTATTCTTATGATCTCATGATTATTTTTTCTTATTTATGTTATGTTATTACCTTGTATATTTACACTTATTAAAACCTCATTCTCATATGTGAACACATGTTCAATGCAAACAATAAAAACAATGATGATAAAAGAAATACATAAGAAGAAAAAGAGAATAATAATCATATCAATGTGTCATCAACACCGACTTCTTTAGCTTGAAATTTTCTGAACAATTTATTTACTTCCATTTATTTAGTACGTATTTATCAATAGATTAATTTTGAAGGGTTTTCTTTAAATTTTCTTAAATAATTGAAATTCTCTAATATTTTGTATTTCTGTAATAGACACAACCAATAAATTTACTTAGAAAAAAATTATTCCGTATAACATTTTCTATGATGCATTAATCTCCGTCTAATAGCACCCACGAAGCGTCAGAGAACATATATGACCAATCTAGATACTTTGGACGCACCCAGGGTGAAGCAAATTATCACAGAACCGTGGACTTGTAGTTTTAGAGACATGGTGTGCATATTATTCAGTTACCATACATTATTTTCATAACTAATAAAAAATTAGTTTCAATTTTTTTATGAGTACTGAGAAATCTATGATAGTCGATCAATATCAATTATCTGGATTTCTCGAATCAATAAAAGTCTGTAGATATCAGCCTAAAGTCTGTGGTTGAAATCAGTGATTTTGATAATTATATGAAAGTCCGTATACTTTTTAAAAGTTTGTGGAGTTTCTAAAAAGTCCGTGAATTTAAATAAAGTTCACACAAATCTATATACAATACACCACTTTTAATTTATTGTACTATTTTCATATAAGTGAACTCAAAGCTTTTTTGAAGGATTTTTTGCTGATTAAGACTTGATTTCTATGGTTTGAGACAGGCAAGCCTCACCATGTTCAATTGCTGGGTTGATACCCCATAAGAATTAGAACACATAACGTTGGGCTAAATGTTTGATGTATAAGTGCTTAAATTTTGTGACCTCTCTAAGGATATTTCTTTGAATTTCTTTTGTTGCTTTCTCTGTTTGCTTCTTTGCCATGCTGTTTCTGTCATATTGGTTTTGGCTTTCATGTCCCACACACGGATTTTTATTCAGTTCCTTTCATCTTTGGTTTGCATCCAATCTGGTCGGCTTGTTCATCTTAGTTCTCTCCGATAGAGCTTTGGTAAATTAGGTTCTTTATCTGCCGCCCACGATGCTCAATAGTTAACTAGTTTGGTGGGGCTTAAGGGGTGGACGTCCCTCATTTCCTCCAAGCTCTATTTGCTTCTCCAAGTGCCCTCTATGAGAATTTGTAACATATGATCATTCTGATATGCCTATCACAATTCTGTGCTCATGCGAATTAAGCTCATGCGAGAGTGAAGTACTTTCTAGTGATGCTGAGTTGAGATCAAATTAGTAGGTATCAAAAGTAAGATAATATATCCTAGACTTCACGTATCTATTATTGTCGACATTGCTTGGTTGCACTATGATTGCTACTGTGCAATTATCTGTTTCTTAAGAAAGAAAAATACTTTTCTTAAAACGAAAAAAAGATTCTATGATATGATTGATATCATCTTTTGTTTTTTGAACCTTGATGTCATATATTGTGAAAGAGTAAGATATGCATAAGAAGCAAGAGGCCAAGTTTGGTATTGAGAACAATGGTGGATGATATAGATATGTATGGCCCCCTTTTAAAACATTATTGTACACATTTAATGAGCATGTGAAGAAGAACAATTGCAGATGAGGGTGATTTCATGCTAAAACACTTTGCATGTGATTGGGGACCCAACACCAACATCCTCCTCCCCCTTCTCTTTCTGTTTTCTGGGTTCTAAACCTTGCAGTTGTTTTCATTTATGTGCTCCTTTTTCAAGCCATGATTCTGCATGCACATCTTCTTCGGCTAATTTCTACTTGATTTGGTAGAACAAGTCACTTTTTAATACTCAATTTCTCATTGAATTTTTCCCTTAATAAGCCCCATCCCTTACAGTTATACACATTATGCTTTAGGGTCAATTTTTTGAGTCTCAAACCTAATCAACTTGAGTAGAATATTTATAATTTGTGGTGGGGTGAACTGTAAGGCTTCAAAAGATCAGGAATATAGTTAAGATATGTCATTTAGCTTATAGGGGAACTATCTCCTTGGGCTGGTTGTGAAGTCACTTTCTCAACAAAATTTATAATCCTCTGGAGCCATTTTTCCTTCCAGCTTGTTTCTATTTGCCTCCAATTCCTCCAAACACCTGAAAGGATGTAGTTTCTTTTCCCACCATTCTGCGAACCAAACATGGCCTAAGTAGTGTCCATGTATAAATTATAATCAACTTCTTTCATTGAATGAGGTCGAGTTGAAGCTCAATTGACCTCATCATTAACATTATTGTGCTCATCATTCCACATGAATAACTCCATTCCAATACGATCAAGAACCATAACAAGACTCAATCAGTGAATCATATCCAGATTCTTTAACCGAACGTTAGGAAGTGAAGAATAGAAATTCCTCAGGGGAAAAAAACAAACAAAGAAAACAAGAAGGTAAAATAGTGAATTTAGAAACTCGCGTACACATCCACGTGGCAAATTATTAATGGTGAGGTAATTATAATTATCTTTGGACAATTGATATCTCTACTACGGATACCTGATAAAATCACTGAACTATGAACTTCCTTATATGCTCATTTGTAGTTTTACCCTCACAGAAGGCATCAAGATAATTACGTAAAACTATAAATACTTAATTAATATGATTTATTAAAAATATCCATCAGGGTAATTAGAATTATGTAAATACTGGAATAAAATTATGTAAACTCATGCGATCAAAACGCGTGCATCGCATTGGTACGAGACTAGTGGTCATAAAAAGAGCATACCCTAACAGAGGAAACATTCACGGATTAACAATAAAACTATTTCCCAAATTACCTTCTAATTCGAGGGAGAGGGTACGAGGAAGCGCGTAAGCGGTTTTTTTTGAATTTGTTTGGAACCGGGTACGTTTTGAAAACATTATAATAAAATAATATATAATTATATCTAAACATATATTATATAAAACAACAAATAAATTATTAACATTATAGAAGAACAATATGATAGAAAATGAGCTCAATAAACATTTTGTAATGACCTAGAATAAATAACACAAACACTTCAATAACTAACATGATACTAGTAGTGTAGCTAACCACAAATAATACACATCACCTCTCATTTAATTCATTGCACACATGGTGATCTCTCAAATCACATTAACCAAGTATGTAGAATCAAATTTACATTTTGCAATGAGTGGCGCGCCCCAAAGCTGAATGATTTTGCATTCTCTCTCTCCCTCTGAGCTGCATCCTAGTCTAGCCCCAAAATTCATAACACTAATTTTTCACTCATCTAGTTTCAATTAGTATCTTGCTTCAAATCAAACTCATTTATAATCTTATATGCCTTTGTTGTCTCACATAAAACTAAAAGCTCAAACAAATCTTCAAATCTCATTCAACCTCAATGAGGCTTCAATCGTATGTTTTTCGAGTTTTTATTCAATTTTAGATATTAATTTATCTCATAAATTATTGAGTCCTTAGAATATGAAAATTTTAAAAAAGAATTATATAAAAACCGGAAAAGAGAAAAATTTTATAAAAACCAACAACCCTTACGCTTCCACTGCACTTCCGATCCGGGCGGCGCTTGTAGTAAACGGTGTCCGTCAATAGGGTTGGGGTGTCGTCAGCTCCGTCAGCTTTAGAAGGACCCACACCCCCTGGAATCATCGTGCTGTGTCAGACGGAAAGGACGGTACGTTACAAATGACCTTCCCGAGGTGAAAAAGTAACATCTTTTCTCGCTTTGATTCCAGTAACATTCACAGGACGATAGGACCGCGTGGTCCCCACTCGCTTCTGATCCCTCTGCATGCATGTCTCTTTCTCTCTCTTCTCTCTCTTCTCTCTCTTCTCTCCTATTACCCAGATAGTGTGGTTTTTACCCAATGGATTTTACCCATGCTTCATTGTATTCTACGTGGAAATTTTGGTATTTCATATCAATTTATTCAAAATTTTGATCTTGGTACTTTAAATGATTAAATCTACACAAGTTTTTCAAAAAAAAAAATTCAATCTCAACTAAAAGCAAAAACTTTGCATCAAAACTACTAGCATGTGTCATTGTATATTTACACGGAAATTTACACAATAATTTTAGAACAATTAATATAATTAATTTATTAACTATCATAAAATTCCTAACTTCCCACTACTCATATAGTAATTTTTTTCCACAATTATTTCTCTTTAATTTTATTTCCACTTATTATATTTTTATTATATTAACCGTCTTTAATTTATTATGAACTAAATTATAAATTTATACTTCATGGGTATTATCGGAATTTAAATTAATTAGTGAAGTTGTTAATATCAAATAAGAACCTCTAAATTATAATAGTGAATATGTTAAGATTTTCGACAGGAGTCTTGGCCGTGATGGAAGAAAACATGCTTTTATGGAAATTTCGGTATTTTATACCTGCAGTGAAATGATTGATGAAGTACCCTGATTGATATCATGAATTAAATTGAGTAGAGTAATAATTGATGAAGTAACGTTGGTTAAAAAATGATGTGTTAACGACTTTAAATGCCGTATACATTTACAAGAAATCTATATACTGTATAGATGTTTTTCTTGTTCACGGTTTGATTTACTATTTCCTATCGTCTTCTTGTAATGCAATTACTGCGTCTGCATGGCAAGTAAGGACGTCTGAGTATGACTTTCTTTTGTGTCCACTGTACGTACAGAGTGAAGTAGATAGTTGGTTTTCGACAATGAAGTATCTACCACGGTGGTCCTAAATCTAGTAGAAGGCTAGAAGGCCCCGAAAATGGAAGATGAAGGGCATTTGTTTAACGAAGGATTAGTCAATTACTACTACTATTTTTTGATGCATCGAATTAGATGGAGCACATTACCCAAGCTATCATAGTTTTAACTCTTTCCTAACCACCAATCTAGTTCTAGGGTACTTACAGCCGCACTCCGGAACTCAATTATTTATACTCGTACATATATCTCAGCAACATAGCTGCAGACTCATTTTCATTTAGTGTCAACAACTTCACAATTAAATTAAAATTTTCATAACATTCATATAATATAAATCTTTAAATTAGTTCATGATAGATCAAAGATGGTTAATACAGTAAAAATGTAACAAGTGAAATAAATGAAATAAATTGAAGAGGAGATAATTGTGAAAAAAAACCACTATCTGAGTAGTGAAAAATTATATTATAAATCATGTTGATAAACCAACTACATTATTTGTCCTAAAATGATTATGTAAAATATATACGAGTACGTGCTACTATGTAAAACTTGAACTGCCAAAGTAAAAATTGAAGATGCATTGCATTGTTTTGCTAAAATTCTTCACAAATAAAACTTTGAACACAATTCCATCTCATAGGGAACCTCATCTTATAGCAAAATCAAGTAATGCCAACTTCAATAACATACCTATTTCTCTCATAAACCACGTACAATGAAGTTTATAGCTCTCTCACATTGTACTTTGGACACGTTTTATATTGTGATGCACTGATGCGTAGTTCATCCTAACGTAACCCAGATAAGGGCATTGCATTTCTAACCAAAACAGTCAAAGTGAGATTTATAATCTTTGGCCAAGACAAAAATTTAGATCTCAAGCTTCAATAATGTTACAAACACCATCAAATGGCTTACGGCGAGTTTGCCCTGAGTTTTGTTGCCAGATTATGAGCTTAAATTCTCGAATAATCTGACTCAAGTGTTTCATAAATATAAATTATATGTGATTATATGAGAATTTCACACCCACCGAGATAAATTTTAAAAGTTACAAATTAGAACTTATGATTATAGGAGAGAGATTATTTTATGTTTATTACCTTACAACCACACTTTTCTAAACTTACCACACTTCTATACTAATATTCACCAAACACTTCAAGTATAAGTGACAAATGAGCCCAAAAACCAGAGCAGCCTGTTAAAAATCGGCCCGGCACGGCCCAAACCCGTTAGTGTAATGGGCCGAGCTGAGCTGAGATATTTTGGCTCATGGGCCCAACACGAACTAAACCCATTTTTAGCATGAGTATGATAAATTCATGAGCCGGTCTTTTTAACACATAATTATATATTTTTATATAAATATTTAAACAATTATCATTATTAAACTTGAACATTAGACTTTTTAAATTAAAATCTCTTAAATATTTTATTATTTTAACTATAATATTTCACAAATATTATCAAAATAGTGAAGAAAACGTCATTGTTTTGACATAGGTAACGTTTTAGAAATAAAATTATGAAATGTTTTGTAGTATTTTATTTATTTTACTATTCTAAATAGTTATATAAAACAAATATTCAAAGTACATAATATTCTTTTTATTGTTTCATATAATACTAATAGGCTGGGCTGACCCGCTTCTTGGCCCGGCCCGATATGGATTTGGACTGTGGGTCGGGTCAGACTTAATATTTAAGTAAATAGGCCGGCCCGAACCCGACACAATAAAACAATAGGCCGACTCAAATACGGCACGAGCACGATTTTACCCCGCTTGAAATGAACCCCGGTTCGGTCCGACCTTTTTGCCACCTCAAAATTCAAGAACTCATAATTGATTATTCAATCAAGCTCAGCTGAAATTGATTATAAAAAACTCACATCAAGTCAAACTCACCCTTAAGTAAGGATATAGAGTTATTGCAAAACAGGATAAAGTGATATAAGAAGAAACCAATAAAAAGAAATAATTGGAGAATCACATTTACAGTATCAGAAAATTCAAAAGCATATGATAAAAATGGGAGGCTTGTCCCACATAAACTGGGCTCTGGCAAAGATAAATGTGAAGGAAAGCGACCGCTTATATCACAATGGACATTAAGACAGAGCGAAAAGAGAAATCCAAAAATCTGAAAAAATATATAACAAGATAGAAAGTCCATAGAGAAGAGAGAGAGAGCAGCAGCAGCAGCAGCAGCAGAAGTGTAGTAATGTTATTGCAGGTTTTCATTGCCAGACCTTCTGGCATGTGCCCTTTTTAACTCTATCCACCAAAAAATTTCCTCCCCTTCTTCTAGCACTCTAAGCCTAGCTCCCTCCTTCCCTCTCTCTCTCCCTCTCTCTCTCTCGTTGTACACAGTTGTATTAGAGAACCCAATGTGGCAGAGCGATGTGATGGAACAAGCACAGGCTTTAACTTAAGAGAGAGCTCAGAATATATATCAGTCAAACACCCAGTTAAGGCTTTGAATAAACTAAGACAAAGGAAGGAGCTTTTTCTAAAAACCCAACATGGGGTCCTTCTCACACCATTGAGACCATTTCAGTGTAAGAAGATAGATATAGAGAGAAGGGCATCTTGGCTTTTGGGGTCCTTCTCTGTGTTTTCAAGACAAGACTGGTTCCAGAAGAAGAAAAATAGTGTAGTTTGTGTAATGCAGTTTTCATAGGAGGGCAGTTATGGCATTTCGGTTTGAGTCCTTGCTGCTGGGTTTGCTTGTTTGTGTGAGCTTTGGTAATGTGGATTCAGATGAAGGTGAGTTTCAGAAATTCTGATAGTTTTTGTTCTGTTTTTGCTTCACTTCGAGTGAGTGACTTTTAGTAGCTGGCTTCTGTTTCTATAGAACAGAATGTTTCTGTAGTTTCAAAATCTCAATAGCTGTTTTTAGTACTCAGAAAACTGGAGGGAGTGTGAAGCTTCAATCTTTAGCTTAACTAACTTGAGTGGCTTACTGAAGGTCTTCCATTTGATCAGAGCAGAGAACTAATGTGGTTTAATAGGGTTTTAGTTTTGTTTAATGGACTTTTATAGCTTTTGATTTGTGAGACACTGAGACTGAGATGTTTGATTATAATATGAAGGAGCAACACTGCTGGAGATAAAGAAATCGTTTAGGGATGTGGACAATGTTCTCTACGACTGGAGAGACTCACCGTCTTTAGACTATTGTGCTTGGAGAGGCATCACATGTGACAATGCCTCCTTCAGTGTCATTGCACTGTAAGTCGCTTTTCGTTTTCTTATTTGGGGTTGACTTAGTAATTGTGATTATTATAATTTTTATAAACAATTTTGTTCTTTTTGTTTCATTTTGGGTTTGCTGTTTTGTGTTTGTTGTGCGCAGGAATCTATCAAGTCTAAATCTTGAAGGGGAAATCTCACCTGCAATAGGGAATCTGAAGGGCCTCCAGTCCATGTAAACACTTCTCAACCACAATTTCCTGGTTTTTCATTTCTGGGTTTATTAAGGCTCTAGCTTTTACAGGAGTGGTGGATATTTAAGTAAAAAAATTGAATTTTGTTGTGTCTTATTTGATCAGTGACTTGAGAGCAAACCGACTTTCTGGCCAGATCCCAGATGAGATTGGTGACTGTTCGTCTCTGAGATACCTGTAAAGTCTTAACTGGATTGAGATTTGCTTAAGTTTATGATAATTTGGACAAAAATTGAGCGTTTAACACTAATCAATGACTGATATCAGGGACCTGTCCTTTAATGAGATAAATGGAGACATCCCATTTTCGATATCCAAGTTAAAGCAATTGGAATCCATGTAAGTTCGGGAAGTGCTTGATTTTGTAGTTAAAGCAACTCAGTATATTTTATATAATATAGTCTTACTTTCTAATTGGACTTCCAGAATGTTGAAAAATAATCAGTTGATTGGACCACTCCCTTCAACACTGTCCCAGATTCCTAACCTGAAGATGTTGTAAGTTCTAATTGCCATCTGCAATCAGGATTTATAACTTTATAACTTAATGTCCATTAACGATTAATCGATGTTTTATATCCCATATTTACCAATATGGGTGCTTGTAGAGACCTAGCCCAGAATAATCTCAGTGGGGAAATACCAAGGCTCATTTACTGGAATGAAGTCCTACAATACCTGTGAGTAAATTGATTAGTTCCTGGGTCCAAATCTACTCTTCATGGAAATGTTGTTTACATCTCTTAATTCATTTCATTTTATATTTATTAAAGTGGTCTGCGAGGGAACAATTTAGTTGGGAAGCTTTCTCCAGATATGTGCCAGCTAACGGGGTTGTGGTATTTGTAAGTTGCCTTTGAGCCTCTTCACTCAAACCTTGAACAAATTTACATTTTCCAACCAGTGTAACAATTTTCTATATTGTGCTTCAGTGATGTGAGAAACAACAGTTTGACTGGTAGCATTCCTCAGAATATAGGGAACTGCACTGCATTCCAAGTCTTGTAAGTATATCATCTAACTTGTGATGTGAAACATCTAGTTATGCCTTTCTAGGATAATTGACATATGTCTTGCATACTTTATGGCAGGGATCTGTCCTATAACCAGCTAACTGGAGAGATACCTTTTAACATTGGGTTCCTGCAAGTAGCCACCTTGTATGTACTTTCAACTTCCTTGATATAGTCATCTTGATCTGTCATTGTAAAACAATGGATATTTCGTTTGTTAAAATCCCTCTAATTTTTTTTTGTTCCAAGATCATTGCAGGGTAATCAACTTTTTGGGCCTATCCCCTCTGTGATTGGCTTAATGCAAGCACTTGCTGTGCTGTAAGTCGTTTAATTCTATCTATCTAAAGTTCATTCTCTATTGATGTTTATCTCCGGTGTCTTATATTTCTTGACTTCAATCCAGAGATTTGAGTGGCAACATGCTAAGTGGACCCATACCTCCGATTCTGGGAAATTTGACTTATACTGAGAAATTGTAAGTGCTACAGATGGAGGACATGAACTTTGATAGAAAAAATAATAAATATGAGTGCATGGTTTGTAAACTTCAATCATGGACATACATCTGATTTGCATCCGATCCCTGGAAGCGTTGACGATATATATTATTTACTGGATGGTTTCAGTTATTTAATGGCATGTGTCATAGGTCTACTTCAAGCATGCAACATCATCATCAATTTACTTCTGAACATGCTTGCCTGGGCAGACCAGATTTTGTTCTGCTCTTATTGAAACAGAAATGATGATAGATAACCGACAAAATTCCTTATCGAATGCATTAACTTTTCTAAGCAATATACTAACTGACCATCTTGTTTGTACAGGTATTTGCATGCCAACAAGCTTACTGGATCGATTCCCCCAGAGCTGGGGCAAATGGAACAGCTTCATTATTTGTACGAGCTGACACCCTTTTTTATTTTTCAACATCAGTTTTCCCCTCGATTATTTTGACAACTACATGTGCATCAGTGCATCTATGACAAAAGTTGGAACATCTTTGATTTAATTTATTCGTGTGATGTGGATATTTTCTGATTTTCAGTTCCTCTAAGTTTTGGTATTGGATTTTCAGGGTATTGAATGATAACCATCTTACTGGACAAATTCCTCCTGAACTTGGGAAGCTTACTAACTTGTTTGACCTGTACGTTTTTTTGCCACTAGTTTTTATAGTTCAGAATGGTGTTGCATGTCTGAAGTTTTAAGTTGCGTAATTAATATTCTTGCAGAAATGTTGCCAACAACAATCTTCAAGGCCCCATCCCTGATAATCTTAGCTCATGTACAAATCTCAATACCCTGTAAGCATATAACCTTAACTATTACATTGTTTCATTGACATAGTTCAAGGTGGTTATGCCTAATTAATTTTTTTGTCAGCAATGTGTATGGGAACAAATTGAATGGAACCATCCCACCTGCTCTTCAGAGGCTGGAGAGTATGACTTATCTGTAAGTTTTACCCCTTTGTTGAAATAGGCTGAAAGTTGAGATATTGGACGTTGTTTTCTGCCGCCTTCATGTTCCTCATGGTCATGTTAATTTTTAGTTTCTATCAATAACAAAAATAATATTAATTTTTTCTCAGGAATTTGTCCTCCAACAATCTTCATGGCTCTATACCAATTGAGCTGTCTCGGATTGGAAATTTGGATACTTTGTAAGTATAAATCGTTCTAGCTTATTCCTCTTTGGTTACTTCTTCTAACTATAAGTCTTCATATTTTTGCACAGGGATCTTTCTAATAACAAGTTTAGTGGATCCGTACCTTCTTCGCTCGGTGATTTGGAACATCTCCTTAAGCTGTGAGTTCAACTGCTCCATTTTTTAGGGGTTTTTTATTTTGCATTTCTGTTCTCCTGACACCTGCTCTACTGTGCTAGGAATTTGAGTAGAAATCATATGACAGGATTTATTCCAGCAGAGTTCGGTAACCTAAGGAGTGTCGTGGATATGTAAGTGCTTGTTATAGATGTTTAATGATTTAAATGGATACCATTGTCTTCTGTCTTTTGTACATCTAAGTGTGTATGCTATTTGTTTCCCTAATGTTAGATGTGTTTTGCAGAGATCTGTCAAATAATCAGTTGAGTGGAATGATTCCTCAGGAGCTCAGTCAGCTGCAGAATTTGTTCTCACTGTAAGTACCCATTTCTGTTGTTTTCGTAAGTTTAGGATGTTCAAGTCCTGGAACTTGATGTTTTTGGGTTTTGATGTTATTGTCACTTGTGGAATTTCTTACAGGAGGTTGGAGCACAACAATATATCTGGGGAAGTGATGTCATTGATCAATTGCCTCAGTCTTGCGGTGCTGTGAGTTAATTTATATTAAATATTCTCATTTCATCTAGCAGAGCCTGATGTAAGATTACCCACATACATTATTTTTCACAAATATGAAACTGAATCCTTGCAGAAATGTGTCTTATAACAACCTTGCGGGAGATATTCCTACGTCAAACAACTTCTCAAGGTTTTCACCCGACAGGTTAGAGAAACTGATCTTTGCATTTCCCGAGCTTCTTAAAAATTTAGCTGCACATGGATGGTTCATCTTACTTCACTGATGTCCACAGCTTTTTTCATGTTTTTTATTTTTATGTAATGAAACCTTTTGTGTGCAGCTTTGTTGGAAATCCTGGTATTTGTGGTTATTGGCTTAATTCTCCATGTCATGAGTCACGTCCAACAGAGAGAGGTAAGTATAATAATCAATAAAGACATCACGTTTTGCTTATCCTGAGTGTGAAATGCAATCACTATGGTTTGTGGCCATAATTCTGGCAGACCACATAAATTATCATAAAAAGAATTTCTCATATTTCATTCCGTGCATTTTTTTTCCTGCAGTTTCGTTATCCAAAGCAGCTATCCTGGGAATTGCTCTTGGTGCCCTCGTGATTCTTCTCATGATCCTTATTGCAGCCTTCCGCCCTTACCATCCAACTCCTTTCCCTGACGGTTCACTAGACAAACCAGGTACCTTTTTAAATGTTGGTCATTACTGCCACTCTGGGTGTTTGCTTAAATTATTAGTACTAGCTTACATTATTGGTTATAGCTGTTTTTGTTCATTTTCTTGTGAGGTTCAGCTTTAGTTGAAAGTGCCTGGCTAATTATTTTCATTTTGTGTATTACCAGTTAATTACTCAACACCAAAGCTGGTGATTCTTAACATGAATATGGCACTTCATGTGTACGAGGATATCATGAGGATGACAGAAAACTTGAGTGAGAAGTATATAATTGGTTATGGCGCATCAAGCACGGTGTACAAATGTGTTCTTAAGAATTGTAAGCCAGTGGCGATCAAGAGACTCTACTCTCATTATCCATCATGCTTGAAGGAATTTGAGACAGAACTTGGAACAGTTGGCAGTATCAAGCATCGAAATCTGGTCAGCCTCCAAGGATACTCTTTGTCTTCTTCAGGGAACCTTCTCTTTTATGATTATATGGAGAATGGCAGTCTCTGGGATCTCCTTCATGGTAAGTCAATATGTTCCGAATATCCTGGTTATGTTAATTTTAATTAGGAAACACTGTCTATGTGTCATCTAAACAAATTGGGTTATTTGAATAAGTATATCTACAATCTTATTTAGAAGGAATATCCTTCAGGAACATAACTCTAATAATTAGCAGAATGGTTTTAGCAGTACAAGGTGATTGACTTGTATTTAATTTGCTAGGCCCAACTACCAAGAAGAAAAAGCTGGACTGGGAAACTCGTATCCAGATAGCACTAGGAGCAGCTCAAGGGCTGACCTATCTCCATCATGATTGTTGTCCACGTATCATACACAGGGATGTGAAGTCATCTAACATTCTGTTGGACAAGGATTTTGAGGCTCATTTAACGGATTTTGGTATTGCTAAGAGCTTGTGCATGTCAAAGACACATACATCTACCTGCGTGATGGGCACCATTGGCTACATAGATCCCGAGTACGCCCGAACGTCCCGCCTTACTGAGAAGTCGGATGTTTATAGTTATGGGATTGTCCTGCTGGAGTTGCTAACAGGAAGGAAAGCTGTGGACAATGAATGCAATCTCCATCATTTGGTAAGTATTCATTCATGCCGATGCAATGTTAAAATGCTATACAACTGTTGGATCACCCAGTTACTCATAGAGCCTCTATTTGTCTCTTAGATCTTATCAAAGACAGCGAACAATGCTGTGATGGAAACAGTTGATCCTGAGATCACAGCCGCGTGCATGGACCTTGGAGCAGTGAAGAAGGTCTTTCAGCTGGCACTCCTATGCACAAAGAGGCAGCCAACAGACCGGCCGACTATGCATGAAGTAACACGAGTGTTGAGTAGCCTTGTGCCATCACCTACACAGCCGAAACAAGTAACCCTCAATCCACTATCCACTACACTACTCTCATCTGTCAAAGCGCAGTGCTACATGGACGAGTATGCAAACCTCAAAACCCCTCACATGCTCAATTGCCCATCCATGAGTACCTCCGATGCGCAGCTCTTTCTCAAGTTTGGAGAGGTAATTTCTCAAAACAGTGAGTGAAGAAGCACTGGGAAGAACAGTGAAGCTATCGATTATTTAATTTCTCAGTATGGCAAGTAGTGGCAGTTCTGAAGGTTCAGTTCATTGCAAATGTGTACAAAATGTCTGATCATCGATCAGTTATTGTAGGTGGAAAGAAGTAAAAAAGACGGACAAGTTTTCGTGTATTTACTAATAGATCTATAAAATGCTTCGTCTAGTTTTCTAGATCGGTGTTTACTGTTTAGGTATGAGCAGTTTTAATACTCCGAAGCACTATAGATGACCAATGTAGTTCATCAGTCACAAGTCCTAGTGGGTGTTAGACCGCCCAGGCGAGTGTGCAGTGTACAGGGTTCTGGCTGTGGAGATAGCATTATATGCGTGAGCGTGAGCGGCAATAATGGACTGTGAAGAAGCAATAATGCAGTGTGGAGCCTTTTTACGGCCACAGGACCATTTCTGTGTCAGTCTGGGGCTCACAGAGGTTGCTTGCCTCTATGACTCTTCTCTCTTTCATCATTTATGCAAATGGGTTCTGCCATCTCGACCGTTCTGCTTTTGAATTTTGAGTTTTGTGCACTTCAAAATGGGATCATTATGATCCATTCTGTTTCTCTAACGTAATGGCCGGCCGAGGCCCAGAGTCAAATTCGTTGGGGGCTCTTCTGCTTTCATCACTTGCCGTCGGTGACTTGTAGCATAGAATGAATTGTCCTCCGGGCACATCAAAATGGTGCTGGTGCTCCCTCGAGTTCATACTTCACACTCCGAGCATCTCTGATCTTTCCTACTGTAGTCTTGAGGTGCCTTATCGACGAGCACATTTGAGTGTCGCACATTGCATCCCACAACCCAACAATTCTCCTCAGTCATTTTCATTCAGAAGAAAGGACTCATTATCGACAGTTCTGCAAATTACATACATACTTCTTCGCACTAGATTCGATTCCAAGCCACTTGAAAGAACTATATGGATGTTTGTTGTGGGTTATTTCTCTCAACTAATTTTTCTACAGTTGGGAAAAAAGTAAATCTTTGTCAAACTTTCCATATCGGCTGGAACACTATAATTCCGTCCGAAAGAGGTAATCAATCTGGTAGAAATAAAATTGGTTACTATAAAAGACACCTCTGTACGTTACAAAATTCAAAATCATACAAAATCTTTACCAGATCCCTAACTCAATAAATAAATTAAAGTATTCACACGTTTTTTTTTTTTTAAAAGAAGAGCGGAAATTGTGGGCTGAAATAAGGTTAGGTCAGCGCGGGGGCAATAGTGGCACGTGCCGTGTGGTATAAAATAAACCGCCATTAATTAATATTAGAAAGTTTATCTCTGCAACTGACGGAGGGGTTAGGTGACGTGTCCAGTACGCACTTTGAAATGTGCTTCGCCATTTTTTGGACTCTCCACCTGTTAGGGCGGGAACCCAAATTTTCACCCCTAAACCAAAACCCCCCCTCCCTCTCTCTCTCCCCCTTTTTGTCTTTCTCTCTCTCTCTCTCTGTTTGGCTCTCGATTTCAATTTCCGAGAACCGCTAGGGTTTTCTGGTTCGGGCCATGAGTCTCCGGAAGGGCTCCAAGGTCTGGGTCGAGGACCGCGATTCCGCCTGGCTCCCCGCCGAGGTCGCCGACTTCAAAGGCAAGCACGTCCAGCTCCTCGCCGCTTCCGGCAACAAGGTCTGCCCTTTTGTCCTTTTGAATTCAAGTTTAATTCATTTTGTGTGTGTGTGTGTTGATTTGTGAGTTTTTGGAGTGTGTAGGTTTTGGCGTCGCCGGAGAAGCTGTATCCGAGGGACGCCGATGAGGACGAGCATGGCGGAGTCGACGACATGACCAAATTGACCTACTTGAACGAGCCGGGAGTGCTCTACAATCTCAGGAGGAGATATGCTCTTAATGATATCTATGTGAGTGTGAAATTGCTTCACTAATTCACTGCTACTAGTAGTAAATGATAGGGCTTTTTTTTTAATTTCTGTCTTAAAGTTGGTTAATTTGGTACTAGTTTACGATTTTCGAGCTTCCTACGTGGTGGACTGATGGAATTTGAGAATTGTGACTAGATGGTGGTGTTGGAGTGACAGTGTTTAGTTGCATTTCAAGTGAAGTATTAATTGCTTTGTGATGGTTTTCACTTTGCAAGCTACTGGTTCTTGTTTACCCTAGATCAGACTAAGATAATGCTTTGGAATGTACACATTCTATAAATGTATACACAGTCACGTGATAGGGTAAGGGCTTGAGTTCATTACCATTGATAGGGTTTTAATTTAACTGCTTAAATGTATACACAATCACGTGAGCACGAGTGTGTGTAAGACTTGTTTGTTTTGGGGATGAAGATGTGGTGTTATTAATGTGACAGCAGGGGTATATACACGTTGTCTAATCATCATTTCGAATGATAACGGTTCTTTTTATGTTTCTGTTTTAGGAAATGCATCCATATACCCCTTTTTGTTTCTCTTTTTTAGAAATGCAGTGACACTCAACATAAATTGTTTTCTTTTGTCATTAGACATATACAGGGAGCATTTTGATTGCCGTTAATCCATTCACTAAGCTTCCACATCTATACAATGTACATATGATGGAGCAATATAAGGGAGCTCCTTTTGGCGAGCTAAGCCCCCATGTGTTTGCCGTGGCTGATGCATCTTATAGGTATGCTGACGTTTTGTTCTTGTATGAAATTTGACTGTCAACCCATGTTACATTGCTATTATGTTTAGTGACTCAAGCTAGCTTCTTTTGGTATTATAATTCAGAGCAATGATGTCTGAGGGTTGTAGCCAATCAATACTTGTCAGTGGTGAAAGTGGAGCTGGGAAAACAGAGACAACGAAACTGATTATGCAGTACCTTACTTATGTAGGAGGTCGGGCCGCTAGTGATGAGAGAACTGTTGAGCAGCAGGTTCTTGAAGTAAGATTTTACATCAATTCAAACAGGTTTACTATCTATGTAAACATTTGCAATCTGGATGAGAGCATGCATAGCTTTCTACTCTTGTAGATATATATTTTTTAATATTTGCCACAGAATTGTGGGAAAGAAAGTGGGGTTGAGGCATATGAATTATCTTCTTTGGTGTTTTTTTTTGGGGGGGGGGGGGTGGGTTCTATAGGTCGACATGAAGCCTAGGAAAAGGAGATGAGATTCATGTTTACTGAAAAGATTGACTAACGTGGAGTTCTTGTTGTTGTTATTCTGTAACTGATTTTACTTTTCGCATGGTTTAGTCAAATCCCCTGCTGGAGGCTTTTGGGAATGCGAGGACTGTTAGAAATGACAATTCAAGGTGCGGTACTAATTTGATTATGCAGTTGCTTGAGGTTTCTTGTTACTATTCAATGCTATGTTTCAGCTAAAATGCTAGTCATGAGAAGATAGATATAATTGTCCCTAAACTCTTTCTGCCTTTTGTAATAATGATATTATGTCATTATTAAAAACCTTCTCTTCTATTGCATTTGAACCAATTAGGATAAGGTTGACTGTGAGTACGGTTATTCTAGCAGTAGCTCGGCATCCTATTGTGCGATTTTCTGTTGGGTTTATTTAATGTTAATCTAAATATGTTTTAATTTAATTTCTTGCTTCTATCGGGCAGTCGTTTTGGCAAGTTTGTTGAGATTCAGTTTGATGCAAACGGGAGAATATCTGGAGCTGCAATCAGAACTTACCTGTTGGAGAGATCCCGTGTTGTGCAGATAACAGACCCGGAAAGGAATTACCACTGTTTTTACCAATTGTGCGCATCTGGAAAGGTTCCTTATATTATTTGTGGCTGTATTTATCACATGACTACAATTGTATCTTAGCATCTGCATTCGTGTATTTGTTTATCATTGTGTCTATATATGTAAACATGCATGAACTATATGTTCCTTGCCCCTCAGGTTGTTTCAAGTTGTTCTGTGTTTGCTTGTGTTTGTTCCATGTATATGATGGTATGTCTGGAATTTATCTTCAAGCTTAAGTTGTTTTGGCTGTCTCATGTGTCTAGGATGCAGAGAAGTACAAGTTGGACCATCCAAGCCACTTTCACTACCTGAATCAAAGCAAGACGTATGAACTGGATGGAGTCAGCAATGCAGAAGAATACATGAAGACAAGAACAGCAATGGATATTGTTGGCATCAACCACGAAGAACAGGTTTATAAACTTTGTCTGAGAGGATGGCTCTTTAAAGCATTCTCCCCGTATTTGATTGTTTGTTCAGGGATGATATTGAAAATCATTTGTTTTATCTTTTCCAATCAATAGGAAGCAATATTTCGCACCTTGGCTGCGATCCTACATTTGGGAAATGTTGAATTTTTACCTGGAAAAGAGCATGACTCTTCTGTTCTAAAGGATCAGAAATCCAGCTTTCATATGCAGATGGCTGCAAATCTTTTTATGTAAGTGATTTATGTAGCCTGGCTTGAACTTATTTTTTCTGAATCAGCATTAGCAGACTAATCTCATTGCCTCCTAGTCATCTTTAGAATTATGATTCTGGACCTTTTGTTTTAGGACGTTATAATGCTATATTGTTCTGTATAGGTTACCCTTGAAATTTTTGAAATGTTCCCTTTTGTTTGCAATAGGAGCATTTCATGATATCCAGAACCGTTCTTTTTCATTTTTTAACTTTGTTACTTTACAAATCAGGTGTGATGAAAACCTCTTGTTAGCCACATTATCTACTCGTACAATCCAAACTCGTGAAGGAATCATTATTAAAGCTCTAGATTGTAATGGTGCTGTTTCGAGTAGAGATGCATTGGCAAAGACTGTTTATGCTCGATTGTTTGATTGGTATGCATTAACATGCCCCCCCCTCCCCCTCTTTCAGAGCTGTTTAGTTCAAGGTGGTTTTCTTGAAGATATATTGTTTTTAAGTTACTTGGAACGTGATAATTTCACAGGCTTGTTGAGAAGATTAACCGGTCTGTTGGGCAAGACTTGAATTCCCAAATGCAGATTGGAGTTTTGGACATTTATGGTTTTGAGTGCTTTAAAGACAACAGGTAAAATTCTTAAATCACCTGTGTTGTGATTTAGCTTATGTGATTTCTATGCAATTTTAGTTTGCAGCTGGAGTAGTCAATTTAGTGGCAATGCAATGTTGTATAGCATGTTAGTATGTTATCATTGTGCTCTGAACTTGCTTGGACATATCCAGAAAATTTATGAGCCTTTACTACATAAACTTTCAGCTCTAAGGTTAACTGTTATTGTTAATTGGTGATAGTTGCTAAATTGTAGTCGTTGCACAACTTGCACCTTAATATTGTATCTTCATCATGATCATTGTTATAGAATGAAGTCTGTGATTGTTCTATATTCCTTTTATTAATTAAGGTATTATCTTCCACAGTTTTGAGCAATTTTGCATCAATTTTGCTAATGAGAAGCTGCAGCAGCATTTTAACGAGGTGTGTATTGCTGTTTCTGAAATTTTTATACTTTTATCTTGTGCTATCATTCAATTTTGTGTTACTATTATCCCAACTTCTCTTGCACTTGCTCCAGCATGTATTCAAGATGGAGCAGGAGGAGTATAGCAAAGAGGAAATCAATTGGAGCTACATTGAATTTATAGACAACCAAGATGTTCTAGATTTGATTGAGAAGGTTTCTTCCCCTTCTATCTCACAAGTTTTGTCAATACATTTTTTCTAGTGATATATCAATGGACCTTAATGTTATTCTACATTGATTTGCAGAAACCTCTTGGGATCATTGCTCTGTTGGATGAAGCTTGGTATAATCAAGTTCTTCACTATACCCTGGTCTATGTTATACTCTCTACATTATGTTTTTGTTTTCCTTATCCTGATTTTCCTATCTTTGCAGCATGTTTCCGAAATCAACACACCACACATTTTCAACCAGGTTGTTTCAGAGTTTCCGTGACCACCCAAGGTGGGAGAAGGCAAAATTTTCGGAGACAGATTTTACTTTGTCCCACTATGCTGGAAAGGTATATCATTTTCATGACCTAATTGTGCATATATCTATCCACATGATTTTTACTGATTAGTCTACTCTTCACTGTTTCTGTAGGTCACTTATCACACAGATTACTTTTTGGATAAGAACCGTGATTATGTTGTGGTAGAACACTGCAATCTTTTGTCTTCATCAAAATGCCCCTTTGTTGCTAACCTTTTCTGCTCGCTACCTGAAGAATCATCAAGATCATCGTACAAATTTTCTTCTGTAGCCACTAGATTTAAGGTATATCTAATCCAATATTCATCGGATGTATCTGCTTAAACATATAAGTTGACATAAGGAAAGAAATTAAATAGGAGAAGACTGTTACCATAAGAACTTTCTCTTTTATTGTCCATATGCAACTAAGAATCTGTTCAAGAAGTTTGCATCAGATTGATATCTGATTCAAGATTTCAAAGTTCAGTGCAAAAAATAGCTTCCTTGCGTTCGGTTGATTTAGTTTGGAAGCGATACTTTTCTCAAACTGACCTACCATGATATATAATGATATTCAAATGTGTATCAGCTATGTATGCATATATGTGCATACTATATGTTTATTGTCATTGAAGTTGTGTAAAAACTCTTTTAAAGAACTTATAAATATCATAGTGGGTTTCATGCTACTGATATTTCCTTACTGTTATTTTGGCATTCCAGCAACAACTTCAAGCATTGATGGAAACCCTCAATACAACAGAACCTCATTATGTACGCTGTGTTAAGCCAAACTCATTGAATCGACCACAGAAATTTGAGAATCTGAGCATCTTGCACCAATTACGCTGTGGGGTTAGTACAGACTTTTTTTTTGGTTGGGACTGTTGATATACTTGCAGATAAAATAGTTGCCTACTTAATTTTTATTATCATTTAATGATTTTCTTATTTGACTTTAGGGTGTCCTAGAGGCTGTTCGGATAAGTCTGGCAGGTTATCCCACACGTAGGACTTACTCAGAGTTTGTAGATCGTTTTGGATTATTAGCTCGTGAATATGTGGACGTAAGGTAGTTTTATTCATTCTCTTAATGCTTTATAATATTTACTTATCAGTTTTGTGTTGGTTTATAAATTTAGCTGCTTTTGTGTTTGTTTATTTAGAATTTTGTTTTAAATTATTTCCTAAAAATTGTTTGCACACTTTTCCCCGCTTCCCTTATTCTGCATACTAATATATTGATTTATTATCTCCATGTAGCTATGATGAAAAATCTACAACTGAGAAAATTCTGAAGAATTTAAAGCTTGCAAATTTTCAGGTAATGTTCCTGTATGTTTGAAAGCATTGTTAGTGGGCATGTATCTCTACGGGCTACACAATTGTGTTAATATTTGTACATTCCCATGTGTATCAAATAATTGACAATGTTTCCTCCTAATTTTCAAGTTGGGTAAACACAAAGTGTTTCTTAGGGCTGGTCAAATCGGAGTTTTGGACTCCAGACGCGCTGAGGTCTTGGACAATGCTGCAAAGCGTATACAATGTCGGTTGCGAACATTGCTTGCTCGCAGGAATTTTGTTTCAACTCGTGCTGCTGCAGTTGCACTTCAAGCTTTTTGTAGAGGTCCTTCCAAGTTCTTTTTGTAGATTTCATCAGAAACACAGATCTTATTCTTCCTATCACTTAATTGTGATTTTTTATGTATATTAATATTCTTATATATATATATATATATTTTATGAAGGATTCCTTGCTAGATCACTGTATGCTGAAAAACGAGAGACAGCTGCTGCTATTTTCATTCAGAAACATGTTCGAAGGTGGCTATCGAGGCATGCTTATGTTGAATTACATTCAGCTGCTGTTACCATGCAGTCCAATATTCGTGGTTTTTCAACCCGCCTAAGATTTGTCCATGGAAAGAAACATAAAGCTGCTACTGTGATCCAGGTAAGAAATATTCCTGTGTCTTATGTTGCCTTGTGCAAGCAGTGGTCCTACATATACTTGTGTTATATTCTTATATGTTCATGTATGTCTTTTGCATAAGATCATCTGGCTGGCTTCTGCTTCATATGCCATCATAGCCTTTTGGTTTCTGGTTTGACATAATATAAATTGTAGGCTCGATGGAGGATGCGCAAGGTTCGCTCAGCTTTTAAACATCATCAAGCTTCTATTGTAGCCCTACAATGTCTTTGGAGGCGGAAGTTGGCAAAGAGAGAACTCCGAAAGCTTAAGAAGGTGATTGAGATTCCGTTGCTTCTCGTATATTCAAATTTCATAAAAAGGTAACTCAGTGCCATTAATTCTTTGTTTACTATTTTTAGGAGGCAAATGAAAGTGGTGCCTTACGTTTAGCTAAGAATAAACTCGAGAAGCAGATGGAAGATCTCACATGGCGATTGCAACTTGAAAAAAGAATACGGGTATATATTTTTACTGTGCAACTCCATTCCATCGTTCATGTAGTATTGACAATGAAGTTCTCTCTTCCTTAAAAAAATTGTTGAAAATGTCATGTAAACAATTAGCATTGTCTTGCTTGCTTTACAGATGCTTGAGGTTTCTTTCTAATTGCAAGAATATGGAATGCAGGTTTCTAATGAAGAAGCTAAGTCAGCTGAAATTTCAAAGCTTCACAAAGTGGTGGAATCTTTGAACCTCGAGTTAGATGCATCAAAACTGGCAACAATTAATGAGTGCAACAAGAATGCAGTGCTACAAAATCAATTGGAACTGTCAGGGAAAGAAAGATCTGCTTTGGAAAGAGAACTCATTGATATGGCCGGATTGAGAAAGGAAAATGCTGTTTTAAAAGTGAGGAATGTGGTGCTTTTCTTAAAAAAAAGTATTTTTTTTCTAAGTATAATGTGATATCTAATTAATTGTTCCCAGAGTTCGTTGGATGCTTTGGATAAGAAGAACTCTAACCTAGAGAGTGAGCTACTCAAGGCTCAGAAAATCAGCAATGACACCATTAGGAAGCTGCAAGAATTCGAACAAAAGTGTAAAGATCTCCAACAGAATGTCAGCAGGTATTTTCTCAGCCATTCACAACCTACTCCAATTCATTAGTTCAGTCTAATTATGTGTCTACATGTTTTATTCAGTCAACAGTTTCTCCTTAAATTTACATCCTTTTTTTTCTGTACATGGGCTTGTTCAAATTCTGCATCTATCATGCTCTTGCGTCTTATCTTAATTTGTGCTTATTATTTATTTAATTTACAGTCTGAAGGAGAAACTTTCAGTTTTGGAGGATGAGAATCATATCATGCGACAAAAGGCCCTTGCTGTGACTCCAAAGAGCACTCGACGTGGTTATGAAATGGCATCAATTCCTGAGGTAATATATGCATGATTCTATTTTGCCCATGTGCTATTCTCCAGCTACCACTGGGGAGCAGAAATAAATTAAATAAAATGAAATGGGTGAGCGATCATTTCAATATTAGAGCCATGGTCTCCTCTTAAGATTATTGTTTTTTGATGGTAACAGAAGAACTCTGGTGCACTTGTTCCTCACACAGATCGAAGGCCTGAATTTGTAAGACATGATCTCTCTCTCTCTCTCTCTCTCGTATTGTTGTAACAAATATTAAATGTTTGTTTCTGATATAGGAATCACCCACACCTTCAAAAATGATAACACCCTTTTCACATGGCCGGTCTGAATCCCGGCGAACAAAGTTAGCAGCGGAGAGGCACCAGGTTGTGACTCTTATTGTTTCTTGACCGTGATCTTTGTCTTTTGAAATTCATTGTCATGTTCATACAGACTGTATTTGATGTTTTCTTCAGAAGTGTAATTGTGTTTAACACCTTGCTTTGATGTGTACAGGAGAACTATGAATTCCTATCAAGGTGTATTAAAGAAGATATTGGGTTTAAAGACAGTAAACCATCAGCGGCTTGTATCATATACAAATGCCTTCTTCAGTGGCATGCTTTCGAGTCTGAGCGGACAGTTATTTTTGACCATATAATCGAGGGGATAAATGAAGTTCTAAGGGTAACTATCTTTTATGAAGTTAATTTGTGTTTTTTTTTTTGCATACCTGAAATACATAATGTTGGTGAGCATTAGTATTTTTTGTGTGGTACTTGTGGCTGTTTTTTTTCCCTTGAGAAGAGATGAAGGAAACTAATAGTGAGAAGCCTTGTTTCATCTAGGTGATATTCAGATTTCTTAAAGAGTTATTTGTACTTAAATCATTTGCATTTGTTTCAGGTTGGAGATGAGAACATTACCTTGCCATATTGGCTGTCCAATGCCTCAGCACTTCTGTGTCTTCTGCAGAGGAATTTACGACCAAATGGTTTCCCACCAACTCAGCGTTCAGCAGGGTCTTCCAGTTTAGCTCTAAGGATTGCTCATGTAAGTTGCAATTAAATGTGGGTTTCACCCCTAAAAATTTATTTTGTGTATTTAATAGTTTTAATACATGTCATTTTGCATATTTATAGGGACTGACATCACCATTCAAACAAGGAGATGCTATGTCACATCTAGAAGCAAGATATCCAGCTATACTATTCAAACAACAACTTACTGCTTGCGTAGAGAAGATTTTTGGGTTGATGCGTGACATTTTGAAGAAGGAATTGTCCCCGCTACTGGGATCATGCATTCAGGTGACTCAATCTAACCTCTGAATTGATAGGTTGTAGGTGCATTTTATTGTATTGTAAGAAGCATAAGTCCCGAATTTGTATCCATGTTTAGTGTGCTCATCTTGTGGCATAGTTTCTTTGCGTTATTCTTGATTTGATCCTTGGCTCTTCATACAATTTCCAAGGCGCCTAAAGCTGCACGAGTTCATGCCGGGAAGTCTAGATCACCTGGTAATGCGCCTCAACAATTACCTGGGAGTCAGTGGGACAACATAATCAAGTTTTTGGATACCCTAATGATTCGATTGCGTGGAAATCATGTATGTGGGCTAAATTCTTCTCATTCATTTATAGAGTACTTTTGTTGCTGGAATATCCATATCACATGCTGAAAAGCATGCTGGGGGCATGTATACCCAAGCCATATTAAGGGTTGAGGAGACTTATGATATCACAAGATGATACTGTTGCTACAAGTTACAACTTTATGATGGAGTCAACTCTTTATTGTTCATGCACCAAGTTAAAAATCCTAAAATATTATGTTTTATTTCTTGTTGTGTTGAAGCTAAAAGAACCCTATCAAAAGTTGCTATATTATGCTGTTTTGTGACTTTATCTGATTCTGACCTAAGCTTAATACTTTATTCAGGTACCTTCATTTTTTATTCGCAAGCTAATTATACAGGTCTTTTCATTCATAAATATGTCACTTTTTAACAGGCAAGAGTTTACTGCTATTCCATTTTTTTGTTTTCTGTAAAATCATTTTAATGATTTATTGACTTCTCTTCTTTCCTTTGGTAGTCTGCTTCTGCGACGTGAGTGTTGCACATTTTCAAATGGAGAATATGTAAAATCAGGTCTAGCTGAACTGGAGAAGTGGATTGTCAACACAGGGGATGAGGCAAGTATAATTTCATGTTGCAAGAATTTTCTGTTTTGGTGGTTAATACTTTCCTCTGAATCTTTGATCGGTGTAGTTTGCAGGAACCTCATGGCACGAGCTAAATTATATTAGGCAAGCTGTTGGTTTTCTGGTATATAGCTTAAACTGTTTCTTTGGCTTTATAGAATCCATGATCTATCAGAAGTCAGGAACCGTTCTTACTTGTTGCTTTGATTTAGGTAATTCATCAGAAGAGGAGAAAATCTCTGGATGAGATCAGGCAGGACCTTTGTCCGGTATGATTCTTTTGCTTGTGTATTCTCAATTTTGTGTTGTCCTGTCAAACTTATAAACTCACAAATTGAACCCATCGTGATTGTAATCAATGTACAGGCATTGACAGTTAGGCAAATCTATCGAATTAGTACCATGTACTGGGATGACAAATACGGCACTCAGAGTGTGTCCAATGAGGCATGTTTGCATTCTTTGTTCCTTGTTTTGATGTATCTATGTTTGTGGGTCCTTTTGTTTTTCTATAAATCTTTTGACATTACCGCTGGCAGGTGGTTGCCCAAATGAGGGAACTTCTTAACAAGGACAATCAGAATCTAACCTCCAATTCATTCTTGTTGGATGATGATTTAAGGTAGTCCCTGCTTTGCATTGGAGTATTGGGTCAAACTGTCAAACTATGTTGACAACTAAATCTTGCTTCTCATTTGGTTTAAAATTGAATGGCACATCATGTTATATATATATATATATATATAACATGATGTGCCATTCAATTTAAACCAATATTGGGAACTGGATTTGGGATTTTGCCATCTTAAGTTGGGACTGGATTTGTTGGGCTTTCTGAAAATTCTCATCTTTGTATGCACTGCCGTCTTGTTATCTCATATTTGATTTTCTAACTTTTGATTTTCTGGTTGCAGCATTCCTTTCTCTACAGAAGATATTGACAAGGCAATTCCTCTTATTGATCCTTCAGATATTGAAATTCCATCTTCCTTGTCTGGTTATTCTTGTGTTCAGTTTCTTGTTCCACACCAAAATGAAATAGTACGTTCATCCGAAATAGTTGCTGCATAAAGCTTGTTTTGAATTCAAAGGTTAACGCAGTGCCCTGAAGTTTACAGTTGTAGGCAACCATGGCTTCTCTCCACCCACAAAAAATATGGAGCAGTAGTCATCTAAATATTAGAGGGTGACTCCATACATTGCTCTAATTTGTTGCTAAGTGTTCAGGGGATTCATCAGGCCTGATGAATTCATTTTAAATCATTTGTAGGTGTAGGACTGGTTTGCTGTAATTAGGTTTCATTATATTTTGTTGGGTTCTTTATTCTTTTTTTCCTTTCTGGGGGAGGGTTGTGGATAGTTGAACTTCGTCTTCAAGGCGACACTTTGTACCGACCGAATCTGGTTCATGTTGTATTATAATGTTAAATGTAAATTTATTTCTCTGTACATTAGCTGTGGCCCTAGAGGACAAGTCTTTCTGAGTATTGCAATTAAGTGGTTCAGAAAAGGGAAAAGCATCATCAGATGTAAGAAAAAGAAAAAAAAGCAAACCACTGGTATTGAACTATGTACATTCGTAATCCAATGCACATAATTTGCATCTACTCCATTTTGAGTCAATGAGTCTTATTAAGTTACTGCATCAGTACATGTATATCTGACACCTGAGTGAGTAACACTTCAAGACTGACTCACATTGCCGGCAACTCTTGCGCAGAGATGGGAAACCGGAAGGAGGGAATATGCATGGAATGTAAATGATGGTGATGGTAAGAGAGAGAGAGAGTTGCTGACTTGTTGTGAGACCCGAAAGGTCTTATTGACTTGTTAATCGTGGAGTCTTAAGGTTAACGCATTTTAAGCGGACAAATAAGGAACCTAGTAAACCCAATGAAATAAACCAAGTTGTTGATGAGGCTTGGCGCCCGGATTCTCGGGTGAAACCCCTTTCTTCTAGATTCATCAAAACTGGCAACTATTAATTAGTGCAACAAGACTGCAGTGCTACAGAATCAATTGGAACTATCAGGGAAAGAAAAACATGCTTTGGAGAGAGAACTTAATGATTTGGCTGAATTGAGAAAGGAAAATGGATTTTTAAAAGTGAGTGATGATGCTTGGTGAACTATTTTTTTTCAAATGTTTTATATTTTCTACTTTATTGTGATATCTGTGTGCTGGTTTCTGTTATTTCTATCATTTTGAACTTGAATTCTCTAGGCATGAAGTAGTCTACCATGGGCAAAATTTCTTATTTCACATTTTGCTTAGCATCACTAATGAGTATACTGATTTTTCTATTTTTCATAAAAGCTGTTATGGTTACATAATTTAAAGAATGAAACATGGACTTTCTGTGGATGCTTAAACCTCCCTGCTTACCCTTTTCGCATTGAAAAATTTGATCACGAAGCATTTTCGACCATTTCTTGACGAGTTAATTTGAAACTGTTTCAGGTTGGGGATGTGAACATTACCTTGCCATATTGGCTCTCGAATGTCTCCACACTTCTATCTCTCTTGCAGAGGAATTTACGACTAAATGGTTCTCCAGCAACTCGGTGTGTAGCTCTGGGTCTTCCAGTGTACCTCTTAAGATTCCGCATGTGAGTTACAATTCAAACTCAATAATCTTTCTTTAATCCCGTTGGTAAATGTCATATTATTGCATATTCACAGGGACTGGCATCACCATTCAATCAAGGAGATGCGATGTCACATTTAGAAGCAAGATATCCTGCTATTCTGTTCAAACAACAGCTTACTGCTTGCGTGGAAACGATCTTTGAGTTGATCCGTGAAAGTTTGAAGAAGGAGCTGTCCCCTCTACTGGGATCATGCATTCAGGTGACAGGCTAAGCACTTATTTGTGTTTATATAAATTATAGGTGCATTATCACACAATGCATTTTATTTTATTATTAGTAGCATTAGTCCCCAATATACATCCATGTTTAGTGTGCTCATCTAGTCGTATAGTTGTTTTGCATTATTCTTGATATCCTTGGCTCTTCATATAATTTTTAAGGCACCCAGAGCTAAACAGCCTGAAACAGTTCATGCTGGGACTAGATCACCTGGTAATGCTCCTCAACAATTACCTGGGAGTAAGTGGGACAATATAATTAAGTTTTTAGATACCCTTATGATTCGACTGCGTGGAAATCATGTATGTGGGCTAAATTCTTCTGATTCATTTGTAGAGTACTTTTGTTGCTGGAATATCCATATCACATGCTGTAAAGCGTGCTGGTTGTGTTCACCCAAGGCATATTTATGGTTGAGTAAAGACTTACTATATATCACCAGATGATACTATTGTTATAACCTTATGATGGAACCAACTCTTTGTTATTCATGCACCAAATTTGAACTCCTATCATTGTAATAACCCTAAATTTTAAACAATGATAGTTTGATTTGGAATTCTATAAAATTTCGAATTTTAATAGAATGAACGTATTTGGTTGCGACGTTAGTAAACGAGAAACGGAAACGTTCTCGGAACGTTTAAATTGAAAAACGTTACATTTCCGTAACGTTTATATCGACTTTTATTCCGTCAATCGGTTGCGAAAACTTTCTTCACGGAAGTTGTAGAGCACGTCGATACGAGTTCGTGGATATGTGACGCGTTCGAATCGGACGTCGGAGGTAAAAGTTATTAACGTCGGAAGTTAGTTTCCGATTTGGAAACTAGTATAAATAGGTAATTATAGGTTTAGGGTTTCCTTAATCAGAAACCCTCACCTCACTTCTCTCTCTCTTCACTTCCGCCGCACACCCTCTCTCACCCTCGGATACCTCTCTCTCCCCCGAAACCCCATCTTCCTCTCCTTCACAACCCGAGCTCTCTCCCATCTTCCTCTCCTTCACGATCGGACACTCTCACCCACCCTCTCCCTCTCATCTCTTCCCGAGTTTTCTCTCTCTCTCGGTCCCTTCTTTTCCCCGAGTCTCTTCCATCTTCTCCGAGCGTCGCTCCTCACCGCCGGCAGCTACGACCTCACCACCACGACGTGACCACCCCACGAGCTCGACGCATCACGGCGACGCAGCGAAGCTCGGCGTGACTCTCGGACGCAAACGCAGGCGGTCCGAAGCTACCAAGGAACTTCAACGATTTCAATTCGTGAATTTAGGTAAGGGTTGTGGTTAGATCGATTGTGGGATTGCTTGTTGTTGTAATTATGATTGTTTTGGGGAAGTTTGAAGTAGATCGGAGAGGGGGAGCGGAGGAGAAGAAGGAGGAGATACCGCCGCCTAGAGGCGGCGCGTGAGGAGGCTAGGGATAGCCTAGGGGTCGGCGGAGGCCGTAGGAAGATAGAGGAGGAGGAGGGGGAGAGGTTGGGCACGGCGGTGGCGTCACACGCTCCGTGGTTAGCCTCGGCGCGTGTGCCCCACGCGCGGCCGGCCGGAGGTGGCGCGTGTGCCACACGCGCCGCCGTGTGAGGCGGTGTAATTAGTTTTGACTGAAAAGGGTATTTTGGTAATTTACTGTGTAACGGTAAATGTAAATTTTATTTACGTATGGTAAATGTAATTAAGTTTTACCTACGGTAAATGTAATTATAAATTACTTTCAGTAAATGTAAAAAGTAATTTGTAAAAGGGTAATTTAGTAAATTTTATTTACTGAGTTGTATTTACATTTAAATCGTACGTATACGTACAGAAATACGTATTAATATTTATACGTACAGAAATACGTATTAATATTTATACGTACAGAAATACGTATTAATATTTATACGTACAGGAATACGTATTAATATTTATACGTACAGAAATGCGTATTAATATTTATACGTACAGAAATGCGTATTAATATTTATACGTACAGAAATACGTATTAATATTTATACGTACAGAAGTACGTATATAGTATTTATACGTACAGAAATACGTATATAGTACTTATACGTACAGAAATACGTATTAATTGAGTATTGCACAGTAACCGTGAATAGTGAACAGTGAACAGTAACTTCGTAAAACCAAAATTGCTGAACAGTAACCGTATATTACTGTTTTGGCATTTAAAGGTTTACGAAACGATTCTAAATTCTTTTCTTATTCTTTTAAGGTGATCGTTAAATCGAGGAAAGGAATTAGCATCGCGAATTGTGGAATTACGCTCAAGTCATTAAGGTGAGTAAAATCTCACTGAAATTACGAATCTACCCTCGTGGTGATTCAACATTTTTGCAAGTGTGTTTATTTAATGAATTACAACATGTATATAACTTAGTGGACTACGTATATATAGTATAATGGTAATAAATACATATATATATATATATAGTTCATTAAATTACATACTGTTATTAATTCATTAAAAATAGTCATTTCGGTGACAGAAAAATTGTGCATGTGTGATTTTAATGGTACGATATGATGTGAGATTATCGTACGAAATTTTTCAGGTGTTTATGAAATATGACATGTATATGATATAGTGGACTATGTATATATTGTATAAATGGTAAATAAATACGAATATATATAGTTTGCTATATAATATACTGTTATGATTTTTATTATGGATATATTGTGAAAGTTTTAAAACGTACAATATGATGAGTGATTATTGTACATGATTTTATCACGGAAAATGTGAAATATTGTGATTTGTCTTCGGACGTGATGTGTGGTACAATATGATGTGAGATTATTGTACATGTGAGGCAAGTCGGAACCTAGCCTTTGGCCGGGCGAAAGTTACGATACAGTTAGAGCTCTAGTTTGTCTGCCATAGTACTGCATGGGAGGTAACGGGTGGTTATCTGCTCATGGGTACTCAGCTTGTTTTGGATGTTGGGTGGCGGGTGGTTACCCAACATCAGCGGTATACTAAGTGAGGGGTAACAGATGTGTACCAGCGCTCATTAGTTACCATTTTGTGAAAGTATTAGAGTAACCAGATGGGTTGCTCGTTTTCTCATGATTTTCATTATACTGTGTTGATGTGGAGTTGTGTCTTTTATGAGACGAGAGTTATTTTAATATTTTACTCATACGAGCTGTAAAGCTTACCGGGTTTGTGTTGCAATCCCGGTGCACCAATTTCAATGGTGTAGGGGATACTTCCGCAGGTGCTGAGTAGTGGTAATTGAGTGACGACTCCGAAGACTCGAAGTCGATCGCATCCAGTCGTGGTGAGGTTCCAGCGTGGATTGTGTGTGAGATTTGGTGTGATTTTATTTGTGAGGTTGTTGTGAGGATTATACAATTCCATTTGTTATATGTTGAATTATCATTTGGGTTTGTAATAATCGGCTTGACTGAGTTATATTTTAAACTCAGATGTGATCCGCTGCGACATTAAAATGATTTCGATTTCATTGAGATTATTTTGTGTTTAACGATTTTAAGATTTTGAGTTTTTAAGCTCGAAATTTCAGGGTCGTTACAGTTGGTATCAGAGCCTAAGTGTGTATTTGGCGATTATCAATATCATCCGGGAGCGATGATCCGACTGCAGGCGGGCACCCATCACATGCTCCTCGGTATTGATATGTCGTCGGGTACGCGAGAGTGTTAGGAGCCATACCTCACGGTTTGGTCCTCTAGGGAGTATTGTGATGATACTTCGATGATTCATCTGATTTGGAATGTCATGTTATAATCTTTGGATCTGTTTTGGCTGAGTTCGAGATTTCTTGAGTATTGACTAGGTATATTGTTTTTGAAGGTGATGAACGGTGACAAGGGCCGAGGACGGGCGAGGGGCCGAGGTCGAGGTAGGACCACAGGCCGAGTCCGCAACGTGGAGAACCTTTATGAGGAGGCTGCTCCACAGGTAGAGCAGGTAGGCCGAGGTCGAGGTAGGGCCACAGGTCGAGTCCGCAACGTGGAGAACCTCTATGAGGAGGCTGCTCCGCAGGAGGAGCAGGATGAGCCAGCTCCTGCGGTTAGAGATGACGGTCGAGGGTTGAAGCTGATCAAGGATATTAGTGCACTGGCAGCTCCGACATTTCATGGGGGACTAGATCACATGGTAGCTGACCATTGGATCGAGGGTATGGAGACTTATTTTGAGTTGATGGAGTGCACAGAGATTGAGAAGAGAAAGATAGCTACATTCTTTCTCAAGGGTGATGCTCTAGATTGGTGGAAGAGCATGAAACAGACTGTGGATGTGTCTACATTCACATGAGGAGATTTCACCACCATATTCCAAGAGAAGTATTTTCCAGCCTCAGTACAGGAGGACTTAGAGTTGGAGTTTCTGGCATTGGTACAGGGAGACATGACCATTAGAGAGTATGATGCTCGATTCTCGCAACTGTATCGGTATGTCAGGCCTATGGGTGCGACTGCTTTAGCTCAAAAGTATCTACGTGGGCTGAAACAAGAGTACAAGACCATGATATCAGTCCTTTGCCTGACTTCACGGGAGCAGATATTTGAGAGTGCTATGAGTTTGGAGCAAGCAGAGAAGACTCGAACAGGTGATGTGGGGAACAGAGATGCGAAGGGAAAAGGCAAGGCAGTCTATACAGGCAGCGAGCACTCAGGACCGAAGGATAGGTCATGGAAGAGGCCAAGACCCCACTATCAGGCCCCGATAAGGGCACCACCCCTAGCTATCAGGGCAGCACCAGTCAGACCATTAGCAGCAGTGAGGTGTTATGGCTGCAATGAGATGGGACATTACGCCTCAGCATGTCCGAAACCGAGGAGAGGAGGGTGCCACCGGTGCGGGCAGGTGGGGCACATAGCTCGAGATTGTACCCGACCACTTCCGGGTAGACAGGAACGGCCGCAGAGACAGCTACCAGTAGGCCAAGCTAGAGTGTTCGCAGTGGGTCAGCGAGACACAGGAGTGGAAGGTACATTATCGCTCTTTGACTACCTTGCTAGAGTGTTGTTTGATACGGGAGCATCGCATTCATTCATTGCTAGTTCAGTAGTGGAGATGCTAGGATTGATTCCTACACCTCTCGGGGACGCCTTATGTGTCACTTCACCCCTTGGAGTGTCACTTGAGTTAGAGACAATCTGCAAAGCTTGTCCGATCTTGATTGGAAGTAGAGAGTTCTCTGCTTCGTTGATTGTGATTCCGGATCACACTTATGATGTGATCTTGGGTATTGATTGGTTGAGACCACAACATGCTGTGATTGATTGTTTTGACATGGTGGTGTCATTTCATAGACCTGGGGAGCCAGTGTTTCGTTATCGTTGCCTCAGGTCAGATAACGCCATGAGATCAGGAGTTTTAGCACACGTGGAGTCGGGGGATCAGAAAGTGACTATCGCAGGCATTGTGGTGGTATCTGAGTTCGGTGAAGTGTTCCAAGAGATACCGGGACTACCTCCTCGAAGGGTGGTAGATTTCTGCATTGATGTAGTACCTGGTACGGCACCTGTGTCAAAGACGCCCTATAGAATGGGACAGAATGAACTTAAGGAGCTGAAGGTACAGATCGATGAGCTATTAGACCAAGGGTTCATTAGACCTAGTGTTTCACCTTGGGGAGCACCGGTGTTATTCGTGAAGAAGAAAGATGGTTCACTACGGTTGTGTGTGGACTACAAAGAGCTGAACAAGGTGACCATCAAGAATAGGTATCCCTTACCTAGGATTGATGACTTGTTCGATCAGCTCAAAGGTGCTACAGTGTTCTCTAAGATTGATTTGAGATCCGGTTATCATCAACTCAGAGTGAAGGAAGAAGATATATCGAAGACAGCCTTCAGGACCCGGTATGGACATTATGAGTTTGTTGTCATGCCATTTGGTCTAACGAATGCACCAGCTGTCTTCATGAGTTTGATGAACCAAGTATTTAGCCCGTACTTGGATGAGTTTGTTGTGGTGTTTGTGGATGACATCCTGATATACTCCAAGACACAAGAAGAACATGTGGTGCATCTGAGAACAGTGTTGCAGACCTTGAAGGAGGCGAGACTGTATGCCAAGCTAGAGAAGTGTGAGTTCTGGAAAGAAGAGGTCAAATTCCTTGGTCATGTTGTCTCAAAGGATGGAGTACTAGTGGACCCGGCAAAGGTAGAGGCGGTGAAGAATTGGAGTCGTCCAAAGAACCCTACAGAGATACGTAGTTTCCTCGGATTGGCAGTATACTACAGGAGGTTTATCGAAGGGTTTTCTAGTATTGCATCTTCATTGACCAAGTTGACCAAGAAAGATACTCCATTCGTGTGGACGGATGCATGTGAAGAAGCATTCAGCAAACTAAAGACTAGACTGACCACAGCTCCAGTGTTGACAATTCCTTCTAGTGGTGGTGGTTATGTCATTTACAGTGATGCTTCGCTCCAAGGTTTGGGTTGTGTGTTGATGCAGCATGGAGGAGTTGTTGCTTATGGTTCGAGACAGTTGAAGATTCATGAGAAGAATTATCCGACACACGACCTAGAGCTTGCAGCAGTTGTATTTGCCCTGAAGATTTGGAGACATTACTTGTATGGTGAGAAATTTCAACTCTTTTCGGATCATAAGAGTTTGAAGTACTTGTTCTCACAGAAGGAGCTGAATATGAGGCAGAGGAGGTGGATGGAACTCCTCAAGGACTATGACTTCACATTAGAGTACCACCCGGGGAAGGCTAATGTGGTGGCTGATGCTTTGAGCAGGAAGCCGAGAGGCGTGGTAGCTTCACTTATGGTCCAGGAATGGTTCATGCTAGAAGCTGCATCAGAGTTTGATTTGGTACCATCAGGAGGGGAACCGAGGGCCTTTCTTGGTAGTGTCACGGTGCAACCCACATTGATCACGAGGATCATACAGGGTCAGGCGCAGGATAGACTCTCACGAGCTAAGTTGGCAGATCTTGTAGTTGATACGCTTGATGAGTGTCCTTCTGAGTGGAGAGTTGGACCCGATGGAGGATTGAGGTTTGGGACAAGATTGTGTGTTCCAGATTGTGATGATCTTCGGGAGGAGGTTCTTCGTACGGCACATCGTTCACGCTATACCGTCCATCCAGGGAACACCAAAATGTACAAGGACCTATGCAGACAATTCTGGTGGAACGGTATGAAGAAAGATGTAGCAGAGTTTGTATCGAAGTGCCTTACATGTCAGCAAGTGAAAGCAGAACATCAACGACCAGCTGGCATGTTGAAACCACTGACTATTCCTCTTTGGAAGTGAGAGCAGATATCTATGGATTTTGTGACCGGATTGCCTAGGTCGAAGAAGGGTCACGATGCCATATGGGTGATTGTCGATCGATTGACGAAGTCGGCACATTTTCTTCCAGTGTCGATGAAGTACTCAGTGGACGTGCTTGGGAAACTATATGTGGATGAGGTAGTGAGACTTCATGGTGCTCCAGTTTCTATTGTTTCCGATAGAGACGCACGTTTCACTTCGAAGTTCTGGGGTGGTTTGCAGAAGGCGATGGGCACTACCTTGAATATGAGTACAGCTTTTCACCCTCAGACGGATGGACAGACAGAGAGGGTGAATCAGGTAATGGAAGACATGTTGAGAGCATGTGTGTTGGATTTCAAGGGTAGCTGGGAAGATCATTTGAGATTGATTGAGTTTGCCTACAACAACAGCTACCATTCTAGCATTGGCATGGCACCGTATGAGGCACTTTATGGTAGGCCATGTCGATCTCCGATCTGTTGGGCCGAGGTTGGTGATGAGGCACTGATGGGCCCAGAGGTGGTTCAGGAAACCACTGAGAAGATCTCGATCATTCGAGATAGAATCCGGACCGCTCAGAGTAGACAGAAGAGCTATGCAGACCTGAAGAGGAGACATGTGGAGTTTGGGATTGGTGACCATGTGTTCTTGAAAGTTTCACCTATGAGGGGTGTAGTGAGATTCGGCAAGAAGGGAAAGTTGGCACCGAGGTATGTTGGGCCTTTTGAGATACTTGAGAAAGTGGGCGAACTAGCATATCGACTAGCCTTGCCTACTAGTATGTCGGGCGTTCACAACGTCTTCCACATTTCCATGCTGAGGAAGTATGTACCAGATGAGTCACATGTGATCGACCATAGCACCATTGAAGTGAAAGAAAATGCCACGTTTGTGGTCGAGCCGGTTCGTATTCTGGATAGATCCACAAAGAAGCTTCGGAGGAGAGAAGTTGAGCTGGTCAAGGTACTGTGGAGTCACCATGATGAGGGTGATGCATCATGGGAGCTGGAGTCGGATATGAGGATTAGATATCCACAGTTGTTTGTTGAGTGAGTTTGAATTTCGGGACGAAATTCCTTTAAGGGGGGTAGATTGTAATAACCCTAAATTTTAAACAATGATAGTTTGATTTGGAATTCTATAAAATTTCGAATTTTAATAGAATGAACGTATTTGGTTGCGACGTTAGTAAACGAGAAACGGAAACGTTCTCGGAACGTTTAAATTGAAAAACGTTACATTTCCGTAACGTTTATATCGACTTTTATTCCGTCAATCGGTTGCGAAAACTTTCTTCACGGAAGTTGTAGAGCACGTCGATACGAGTTCGTGGATATGTGACGCGTTCGAATCGGACGTCGGAGGTAAAAGTTATTAACGTCGGAAGTTAGTTTCCGATTTGGAAACTAGTATAAATAGGTAATTATAGGTTTAGGGTTTCCTTAATCAGAAACCCTCACCTCACTTCTCTCTCTCTTCACTTCCGCCGCACACCCTCTCTCACCCTCGGATACCTCTCTCTCCCCCGAAACCCCATCTTCCTCTCCTTCACAACCCGAGCTCTCTCCCATCTTCCTCTCCTTCACGATCGGACACTCTCACCCACCCTCTCCCTCTCATCTCTTCCCGAGTTTTCTCTCTCTCTCGGTCCCTTCTTTTCCCCGAGTCTCTTCCATCTTCTCCGAGCGTCGCTCCTCACCGCCGGCAGCTACGACCTCACCACCACGACGTGACCACCCCACGAGCTCGACGCATCACGGCGACGCAGCGAAGCTCGGCGTGACTCTCGGACGCAAACGCAGGCGGTCCGAAGCTACCAAGGAACTTCAACGATTTCAATTCGTGAATTTAGGTAAGGGTTGTGGTTAGATCGATTGTGGGATTGCTTGTTGTTGTAATTATGATTGTTTTGGGGAAGTTTGAAGTAGATCGGAGAGGGGGAGCGGAGGAGAAGAAGGAGGAGATACCGCCGCCTAGAGGCGGCGCGTGAGGAGGCTAGGGATAGCCTAGGGGTCGGCGGAGGCCGTAGGAAGATAGAGGAGGAGGAGGGGGAGAGGTTGGGCACGGCGGTGGCGTCACACGCTCCGTGGTTAGCCTCGGCGCGTGTGCCCCACGCGCGGCCGGCCGGAGGTGGCGCGTGTGCCACACGCGCCGCCGTGTGAGGCGGTGTAATTAGTTTTGACTGAAAGGGGTATTTTGGTAATTTACTGTGTAACGGTAAATGTAAATTTTATTTACGTATGGTAAATGTAATTAAGTTTTACCTACGGTAAATGTAATTATAAATTACTTTCAGTAAATGTAAAAAGTAATTTGTAAAAGGGTAATTTAGTAAATTTTATTTACTGAGTTGTATTTACATTTAAATCGTACGTATACGTACAGAAATACGTATTAATATTTATACGTACAGAAATACGTATTAATATTTATACGTACAGAAATACGTATTAATATTTATACGTACATGAATACGTATTAATATTTATACGTACAGAAATGCGTATTAATATTTATACGTACAGAAGTACGTATATAGTATTTATACGTACAGAAATACGTATATAGTACTTATACGTACAGAAATACGTATTAATTGAGTATTGCACAGTAACCGTGAATAGTGAACAGTGAACAGTAACTTCGTAAAACCAAAATTGCTGAACAGTAACCGTATATTACTGTTTTGGCATTTAAAGGTTTACGAAACGATTCTAAATTCTTTTCTTATTCTTTTAAGGTGATCGTTAAATCGAGGAAAGGAATTAGCATCGCGAATTGTGGAATTACGCTCAAGTCATTAAGGTGAGTAAAATCTCACTGAAATTACGAATCTACCCTCGTGGTGATTCAACATTTTTGCAAGTGTGTTTATTTAATGAATTACAACATGTATATAACTTAGTGGACTACGTATATATAGTATAATGGTAATAAATACATATATATATATATAGTTCATTAAATTACATACTGTTATTAATTCATTAAAAATAGTCATTTCGGTGACAGAAAAATTGTGCATGTGTGATTTTAATGGTACGATATGATGTGAGATTATCGTACGAAATTTTTCAGGTGTTTATGAAATATGACATGTATATGATATAGTGGACTATGTATATATTGTATAAATGGTAAATAAATACGAATATATATAGTTTGCTATATAATATACTGTTATGATTTTTATTATGGATATATTGTGAAAGTTTTAAAACGTACAATATGATGAGTGATTATTGTACATGATTTTATCACGGAAAATGTGAAATATTGTGATTTGTCTTCGGACGTGATGTGTGGTACAATATGATGTGAGATTATTGTACATGTGAGGCAAGTCGGAACCTAGCCTTTGGCCGGGCGAAAGTTACGATACAGTTAGAGCTCTAGTTTGTCTGCCATAGTACTGCATGGGAGGTAACGGGTGGTTATCTGCTCATGGGTACTCAGCTTGTTTTGGATGTTGGGTGGCGGGTGGTTACCCAACATCAGCGGTATACTAAGTGAGGGGTAACAGATGTGTACCAGCGCTCATTAGTTACCATTTTGTGAAAGTATTAGAGTAACCAGATGGGTTGCTCGTTTTCTCATGATTTTCATTATACTGTGTTGATGTGGAGTTGTGTCTTTTATGAGACGAGAGTTATTTTAATATTTTACTCATACGAGCTGTAAAGCTTACCGGGTTTGTGTTGCAATCCCGGTGCACCAATTTCAATGGTGTAGGGGATACTTCCGCAGGTGCTGAGTAGTGGTAATTGAGTGACGACTCCGAAGACTCGAAGTCGATCGCATCCAGTCGTGGTGAGGTTCCAGCGTGGATTGTGTGTGAGATTTGGTGTGATTTTATTTGTGAGGTTGTTGTGAGGATTATACAATTCCATTTGTTATATGTTGAATTATCATTTGGGTTTGTAATAATCGGCTTGACTGAGTTATATTTTAAACTCAGATGTGATCCGCTGCGACATTAAAATGATTTCGATTTCATTGAGATTATTTTGTGTTTAACGATTTTAAGATTTTGAGTTTTTAAGCTCGAAATTTCAGGGTCGTTACAATCATATTATCATCCATCTGTTCTTGTGTTGAAGCTAAAAAAAGATCCTATCAAATGTTGCAATAGTATGCTGTTTGTGACTTTGTCCTTTATTATCTTTTCATTTGATTCTGACCTAGGCTTCATACTTTACTCAGGTATCTTCATTTTTCATTCGTAAGCTGATTAAACAGGTCTTCTCCTTCATAAATATATCACTTTTCAACAGGGAAGAGTTTACTGCTATTCCATTTTTTTGGTTTCCTGTAAAATTATTTTAATAGATTTATTGACTCTTCTTTCCTTTGGTCGTCTGCTTCTGCAGCGTTAGTGTTGCACATTTTCCAATGGAGAATATGTAAAATCAGGTCTAGCTGAACTGGAGAAGTGGATTGTCAACACAGGGGATCAGGCAAGTATAATTTCATGTTGCAAGAATTTTTCTGTTTTGGTGGTTAATACTTTCCTCTGAATCTTTGGTCGGTGTAGTTTGCAGGAACCTCATGGCACGAACTAAATTATATTAGGCAAGCTGTTGGTTTTCTGGTATATAGCTTAAACTGTTTCTTTGGCTTTATAGAATCCATGATCTATCAGAAGTCAGGAACCTTTCTTGCTTGTTGCTTTGATTTAGGTAATTCATCAGAAGAGGAAAAAATCTCTGGATGAGATCAGGCAGGATCTTTGTCCGGTATGATTCTTTTGCCTGTGTATTCTCAATATTATGTTGTCCTGTCAAACCTATAAACATCGTGATGGTGATCAATGTACAGGCATTGACAGTTAGCCAAATCTATCGAATTAGTACCCTGTACTATGATGACAAATACGGCACTCAGAGTGTGTCCTATGAGGCATGTTTGCATTCTTTGTTCCTTGTTTTGATGTATCTGTGTTTGTGGGTCTTCTTGTTTTTCTATAAATCTTTTGACATTACTGCTGGCAGGTGGTTGCCCAAATGAGGGAACTTCTGAACAAGGACAACCAGAATCAAATCTCCAATTCATTCTTGTTGGATGATGATCTAAGGTAGTCCCTGCTTTACATTGGGGCATTGAAAAAGTATGATCACAACATCTTGCTTCTTGTTTGATTCAAAATTGAATGGCACAAGAATTCTACCCTAAATACTTAACTCCTTGGCCATTTTCAAACATTGGTAAACTGGATTTGGAAACTGGATTTGGGGTTTTGCCATCTCGAGTGGGGAACTGAAATTCGTAGTTTTTATGAATTGCAGTCCTGTTCTCTCATGTCTGGTTTTCTGATTGCAGCATTCCTTTCTCTACGGAAGATATTGACAGGGCATTTCCTCTTATTGATCCTTCAGCTATCGAACTTCCAACTTCCTTGTTTGGTTACTCTTGCGTTCAGTTTCTTGTCCAGCGCGAACATAAATCAGTCGGTTCATCCCAAATTGTAGCTGCATAAGCTTGTTTTGAATTTTTCAAAGGCCAACAGTACTGTGATTCAGTGCTGGATGTTTGAACTGAATATTAATTACCGTCTTCCAAAGACTGCTTAGTAACCAAAAGAAAAGGCGGAAAAACATTATAAGAGCATTGTATACAACATGAGATTTCTGAAACTGCATCAAATATCAGCACTTCATATTGTTTACAAATCACATGCATTGGATGCACATCCATTGTCCATTGTGGGTTTCATCGGTTAGGTATATGTACATACTAACCATTGGACAGTTCTATGCTACAGTTTCAGAAACTACTTCTCAACAGCTCTAAAGCAAACGGTGCTTGGCGGCAAGAACAGTGTTACAAGTCATTGCTGCAACTTTGATTTAGAAGGAAAGAAGCGAGAGGTGGTATTTACAGCTGCAGAAGTAGCACATTCTTGCAAATCAGCCAAGGATAATGATCGCCAAGCAGCATGATCCCCGAGCTTGTCAAAGGATGAATGAGTAAGGGAACACGAACTGGAATCGTCACTAGTGCTGGGACTGGCTTCTGGGCTGCACATTGCCAAAGCCAAAGCCAATGTGCTTTGACTCCCAGTGATTGTTCTCTTTGAGGACTTTGATATCCCACCCCTACAAATGATATTTGAAGCAAGCAGGTTCCTGCGTTTCCTTGTGTACGCATTATCCTGCTTCGCAATCTCTTTAATAGACGAAGAAGTTGCAGCTTCTGCCAGACTTGTGAAAGACTTGGATTTGTAGTTATAGAACCTCGAAATGCCTCTCCTGCCAACCACCATTTAGATTTAGTCATACGAATATCCATCAATTTGTCAACCAAAATAGGCATTCCCAATCAATTTTCCCCTACATTGATCACTGTGCACTCTGATAGCAAAATCACAACCTAGCTCTCAACTAAGAACACATTCCTAGCTAAAAAAAAGTCCTCATCTTGTTCAACACTACTGCCCATTTACCTTCAAATTTGGAATTAGTCCCTCATCTTCAACCATAATAACCTCAACCAAATGTGGAAAAATGTATAGATTCTTGTGCAATACTATTGCCTATTTGCCTTCAAATAAATTACAAATGAATTTTCATAAAATATTCAAGTTCGAATGAGCAATACAATGAAATACATTACAACACGGATTCTCTATACTATGATTAATTCAGACAATACATGAAAGACCTTATGAAAGAAAAAGAAGCAAAATCGAAGAAAGAAGAAATGGAAATTCGGTTCAAACCTGATAGGCAAAACTTCCTCCAAAGCCTCCATCATATCCAAGGGACCTTTATACGAGCTCTGAGCCTCGTCATTCTCCTCGTCGCCTTCCTCCGACGAAGACACGCCGCTGTTCTTCCCTATCGAAGAAGAAGACAACGACGAAGACGCAACCGGAGGAGCTCTCTCCTCCCCCGGCGACGACTCGAATATCAAACCAAACGACATGGCAGCACCATGCATGAAGCCGCCAGACGAGGAAGGCGCTACGTCTATTATGTCCAATGCGATCGACATGAATGCAAATCCAAACCCAAGCAAGGAGGTTTGGTCGTGAAAGAAAGAAACTGGGTGAGAAAATGAGAAGCAAGATCCAGAGAGAAACACCCAACTGCGTTGTGTTGTACCAATCTCTATCTCTCTCCCACCTTTTTATATATATTTATATCTGTGTTTATGTACTGTAATTACTTAATCTATTATTAGCATGGATGAGTAGATAAGCAAGTTAATTAGGGGAGGTGATTAGAGGATAATGTGGTATAAAATTGTATCATGGTACTGTAAATTAAAGCCAGCGAGGAAAGGCTAGGACTTATCTTCATCCTCCTCTTACCCAACTGGATATACTTATCACCAGAGCTGTTATTATCTGCTTCGCATCTCATTCTACTTATTGTGGCTTTCTAATTTTTGGGCTTATTTCATTCTCTAGATCAATCACCACAACAATTACAATGCGCATTCGCTCTATTTTCTATATTATAGTCGGCTATAAAGTTAATAATTGACCTTGATTTCAAGTAATTAATTTTTTTGTTTATTTTTAGATGAAAAATTATAATTTGGTTGAATGGAATCGCCCAGCCTTTTCTAAGCTCTTGTGACTGGTTGAGGAAATTTGAGTCCACCAGACTGATGAAGTAGGTGATTAAAACAAATGATGCCGGGCCACGTTTTTTCCAAAATTCAGGGGACGTAAAACTGCCAACAGTTTTATAAGAAATATTATCTGCCACGTGGGGCGTGCAAGGTTGACCGACGTTGAGAAATCTGGTCGGTCTAGAATGAGTTGTAGTCGGGTGCATGACGTGGATAACTGAAAATGGGAAAAGTCGTTGGCTTCATGGCTGGTGAGGCTCATCCGAAATGAATAGGTAAAAAGAACTTATGACTGTCTACCCAACAGAATTACACCGGGCCTGTTTTAGTAATAACTCCGGATCGATCAACTTACTCTTGGTGGTCGGAAAGAGATCGGAAGAGTTCATTTCCACACTATCTTCAGTACACTGTTTGCATCAACGCATACTGCATGCTGTGTGAATGGTTTAGATTAAGAAAAATCATATACGTATAAAATGACAAATCACCTTGTGTCTACAAACATTTTTAGAATAACATTATTAACTTATACTCGTAGGTTTTATCTGGTAAAAATTAGTTGCGTAAGATACCATTACAAATAGACGTGTCTGAAGCGATTTAGGTACGACTAAATCTAAGAAATATGTTGTACCAATTAGGGTTCGAACTAAGGACCTCAAATTACTGAAAAAAATGGTCACATCATCTGCTCCACTAGGCTAGAATGTTTGAACCAAGCACATTAGGCTAATTAGTTTATATAGAATAAGCAAAATAAGGTGTAGAAACAGAATTATGATTTATGATTGAAGTTTTCTATATATCATTGTTAGTTCTGTTAGCGTGAATGGCTATGTGAATCACGCCCGTGATTCACGGAGAGAATTAAGGAGAATTATTGTTAAAGTGTATGCTTAGTTGATTATATATATGACTTAGTTTGTATAGATTGATTAAGAGTGTAATATATCATTCTTGTTGGTATTAGAGCAATGCTCTTTTTTTTTTTTCTGGGTTTTGTTTTTACGTTTCTTTTTGTGCGAGCTCGGCACCGTGGCGCTATCGAACTCCGGTTCACTTAATGTGAAGTGCTCCTCCGCTGTTGCAGGCTTGGTCTAAACCCGATCGGACTCCCAGCCCTCTGCGCGCCTCCTACGTCGCCTCCCGGCCTCTGCGCGCCTCTGACGTCGCCATCGTCTAGTGGCCCAGGCTTGAGCTCCAGCGTATCAAGATCTGACGCTGCTTACTGTTTTCTGCTTCCCTTCTGACGCCGCCGCTCCTCCGACATCGCTGGAAACGGCGCTGTGCGTCCCGCTTCTTCCTGTTCGTTCGGGTACTATCCTGACCCGACCCGCCCGCACGGAGCAGCTTCCGGCCCGGCCCAAATCAGATCCGAACGGATCCGACCCGACCCGGCCCAAACCAACCTGACCCGGACCAACTTCAATCCGACCCGACCCGACCTGGACCAGATTTGATAGTTAACAACGGTGCACGTACACCCAAGACATGTTCATCTCCGTTTTTTGTTTGGTGTTTCTGCTGTATACCTCATGATTTTTTAAATTGTCTTTCAAGGGGTTATGGAGACGACATTGAGAGTTCTCAGATCAATGATGTTCCGAAATTTGAAGTATCTGTCAAGAGTTCTGATAGTAGTTCCTTTGGAGGAACCAAACTCAATGTGACTAATTTCCGTAAATTGAAGAGAATTATGACAGCTCATCTTCGAGGCATGCACAAAATGGGACATATAACCAGAGTAACTAAAGCTCCTAGTGCAGATAATCTTGTTGCGTACACTAAGTGGGACGACGATGATGGTCTTGTAATGTCAGTCTTGTGGAAAATTATGAATGAAGAGATCGTTGATCTGGTGGAGGCATGTGCACACTGCGCATGCAATATGGGAGACACTGGAAAGTTTATATACTAATGACTCTGATTTCATACAGGTTCATGAGTTAATGTGCACAGCTTTGACGATGCAACATGATGGGTAACCGGTGACGCAATATTTCACCAAACTAAAGAATATTTGGGCTGAAATTGATCTGAAACGTCCTTGCATAATCAAGAATCAAGCATAACATTGCGAAAGAAGAATTGCTCCGAAAGACCAAACCCCCTAGCCTAATTACAGCTTTCACATATATCCATAAGGATGAATCTCAACACGAGAGTCTTCATTAGACACAAGTTGAAGTTTACAGCCTCACTGTTCGTGCTAACTCTCCGGCACCACTTCCGCATGCAACTCCAGCTCCCTTTCATCACCGCAGACTGCCACCAGGCTTCGGGCATCAGCCCCATCGTCCTTGCTCTTATTGTCACGATACTAACCATCCTCGTGCGACATGTTGGAAGCTGTATCCACACCTTAGGCCTAAGTGGCTTAATTATCGTCCCCCAGCGAAAACAGCTATTCAATTCATCCAAGAACCCGATATCTACGGTGTGGTTGGCCATGATCATCATACCACAAGAGGAGGATTACCTACCGCAACCATAGCGGGTCGTGGAAAAATTGGTATGGCTTTAAATATTTCTAACTTTGTTGGTTTTGATACGTGGATTATTGATTTTGGTGCGTCTGATCATATGACTTATGACAACTCTTATTTTTCCGTATTGTCTCCTCCACCAGTACCCTATTTTACTAATGCTAATGGTGAGGCCTTCCCCGTCTTAGGGAAAAGGTCAGTTCGTATTACTCCCACAATAGAGCTTCACAATGTGCTATATGTATCTGTTTTATCTCATCATTTGATATATGAGGGGTCGGTTGTTTCATCTGGATCAGACATATGCGGGGGAGAAACCATGGGCACAGTCTCAAACCGCTTTAATCTCCACTTCTGACAAGCTAAGTGAAGTTTGGTTATGATATCGTCGCTTGGGGCATCCATCCTTTAGTGTTATGAAAAAATCTATGCCTACTTTGTTTATTTGTGTGGATGAGTCACTTTTACGTTGTGAGACATGTGTTTTGGGCAAGAGTCATCGGTCTACTTATTCCCCTAGTACTTCTAAATTCTAATAAATGTATTCTTCATTTCGAATTAATTCATTCTAATATTTGGGGACCCTCTAAAGAGTCTATTGTGTCAGGAATGCAGTATTATGTGTCATTTAATGATGATTGCACCCGTCTTTCATGGATTGTTCTCCTCAAAACTAAAAATGAGGTTTATCCTGCTTTTCAAGCCTTCTATACCATTATCCAAACACAATATAATGCCACCGTTAGAGTTCTTCATTCTGATAATAGGGGAGGGGGGGGGAATATGTGAATCATGTCTTTCAGGAGTTCCTTAACACACACGGAATTGTTCATCAAACAACGTGTTCTTATACACCTGAGCAGAATGGAGTTTCTGAAAGAAAAATCGTCATTTACTTGACATGGCTCGGTGTCTTCTTTTTAGTGCCCATATGCCCAAACACCTTTGGGGTGAGGCTGTCATAACTTTTGCCAACCTCATTAATCGTCTTCCCTCTCGTGTCATTTAGGGAAAAGTTCCATATGAGGTGCTTGCATCTCATGTCTCCTTACCCTCTTTTCATAATCTTCTTGCCCGTGTTTTTGGTTGTGTTGCTTCTGTCCATCTTCCAAAACACAAGAGGTCTAAGTTGGATGCCCGGGCCGTTAAATGTGTGTTTGTTGGGTATGACGGACATCAGAAAGGATATCGGTGCTATCATCCGCCTACCAGGAAGTACTATGTCACTATGGATGTTACTTTCTTTGAGGACATGAGTTATTTTCCCTCTTACGATACTGCTCTTCAGGGGGAGAATTCATATTTTGAAGAGTTGTATCATGTAGAGGGGGAGACAAGTAAGCCAGTAGATATGGTGACATGATCAATTGAGATTACCAATGTGTCAGCTATACAGGCACCACCGGGTGATTCCGGTATAGTCACTCCAGAGATTCAGGTACCGGAAGATGACAACACAATTGCCCCTCATGTCTCCCTTACTACTGTTTATACACCTGACCAATGCTCTCCTGTTACGGAAGATCACTCATATGAGGTTAGTCATTCTATTGAGACTAATACTAGTGAGGCTAATAGTAGACAATATGTCCTGCCAAATATGTCTACTCGGGGTCAGCCAACAAAAAAATATGAACCTACCCTTCAGGCTAAAGCTAAGTATCTTGTGGCAAATTTTATGTCTATCAAAAGATTGTCTAAGTCATATGAATCATTTGTGAATCAAATATCTACTGTATCAGTACCTAACAAAGTGCAGGATGCATTGGGAGATCCAAAATGGAGGAAAGCAATGGAGGAAGAGATGGAAGCATTACGAAAGAACAATATGTGGGAGCTTGTATCTCCACCACATGACAAGAAGACTGTGGGATGTCGTTGGGTGTTTACAATGAAGCATAATCCAGATGGGTCAGTGAGCCGGTATAAAGCACGCCTAGTTGCAAAAGGGTTCACCCAGACATATGACATAGACTATGATGAGACATTTGCACCTGTTGCAAAGATAAACACTATTCGGGTATTGCTCTCTTGTGCCGCTAGCTTAAACTGGTCACTTAGACAGTTTGATGTTAAGAATGCATTCCTTCATGGAGAACTCACAGAAGAAGTGTACATGGATCTTCCGCATGGATATGCGACCGCTTATCCAAGTAACTTTGTATGCAGATTGAGAAAGTTTTTATATGGTCTTAAACAGTCACCTCGTGCTTGGTTTGGAAGATTTTCACAATTCATGAGGAGAATTGGCTACAGAGAGAGTAATTTAGACCACACATTATTTCTCAGACATCAACAAGGGAAGGTAACATCCCTAATTATATATGTTGATGATATGGTAGTTACTGGGAATGATACTATTAAGGTGAATAAATTACATAAACAGCTAGCCACAGAGTTTGAGATGAAAAACCTAGGTACACTCAAGTACTTCTTGGGCATTGAAGTAGCCCGGGAAAGTGATGGTATCTATCTATGTCAGAGGAAGTACATCCTTGATCTACTAACAGAGATCGGTATGCTGGATTGCACCCTTATTGATACTCATATTGAGCCGAACCATCGGTTAGCAGAATATCTAGATCAAGTGCCTACTAAAAAACCTCTTTATCATAGGCTAGTTAGACGCTTGATTTATTTATCACATACCAGACTAGATGTTGCGTATGCAGTAAGTGTAGTGAGACAGTTCATGCATAATCCCAGTGTGGACCACATAGATGTTGTTGTAAGGATTTTGAGGTACTTGAAGTCAACTCCAGGGAGAGGAGTAATGTTCTCTAATCACAATAATATCCTTGAGGTTTGTGGCTTCACAGATGCAGACTGGGCTGAAAATATAACAGATCAAAGATCTACATCAGTGTACTTTACCTTTGTTGGGGGTAATTTTGTTACATGGAAGAGTAAGAAACAAAAAGTGGTAGCTCGATCTAGTGCTGAAGCAGAATACAGAGGTATGGCTCAGGGAGTGTGCAGATTATTATGGCTTAGAAATATGCTACAAGATTTGGGTATTAAGCCTAAGTGTGCTATGCAGCTGTACTGTGACAACAAGGCAACTATTGATATTTCACAGAATATTGTGCAACATGATCGTACAAAACATGTGGAAGTTGATCGTCACTTTATAAAGGAGAAGCTAGACGCAAAATTATCAGTTTTCATTTTGTTCCTATAGAAGAGCAACTTGCCGATATGCTCACAAAATGAGTGTCTAAGAAGGCCTTTTATGATTCACTTAGCAAGTTGGGCATGGTTGATGTGTATGCGCCAACTTAAGGGGGAGTGTTAGCGTGAATGGCTCCGTGAATCACGGGCGTGATTCACGGAGGAAATTAAGGAGAATTATTGTTAAAGTGTATGCTTAGTTGATTATATATAGGACTTAGTTTGTATAGATTGATTAAGAGTGTAATATACCATTCTTGTAGTTCTACGGTTCTGTCGCTATTAAATTAACAAGTGGCGGTCGGCTAACGGGTAGCATTATATATGGAAAGGAGATAATCGATTTTATCTTGATGATTCAGCTTGATGTGGCATCTAGACGATGCTTAAGCATTGATAGCAACGTGCGTGGCTACTGTAATTTCTGAATCAAGATTTATAATGAAGATGTTGATTCCATTAATTAGTTTAGTGAGAGGATTATGGACTATGGTTCAGGTCAAACGTTGTAAATCATTTATGCGGTTTACGATGACACACAGCTGCGTGTTCTGAATGATCGATGTTTAATAACATTATTATGGGCTCACAATTTTAGTTGAACAATAGGTAGTTCGGTACGTTTAATTGATTTTTGAAACCAAATGAGTATTACATTGTGTATACTTCCAACTAGATTATAATCATCATCTACATCTTTTCAGTTTAGTGAAATTCTGGTTTGACTAAGATAAAGGTAATGCATTGCAGTTTTATCATTGAACGCTTAAGAGCAGCTGTTTTAGAATAAAAACAACAATTTCTAATGAAAAACATAAGTTTTAAGTCCATAACGTAATACAATAACGTTACTTGACTATACAGCAATGATGTAAACATACCTCTACGTATAATAATGAGAATACTAAGACTTGAAATCGGGGCAATAAAGATTCAAAATTTTAGTGAATGTTAGATAGATATACATAGTTTAGCGTCAATTTACAGCGATTGTGTTAAACTCTTAATCGAATTTCACGACATTCACCGTATCATGAAATAAGAAGATGGCAAGAAAAGCTAGCTGTGATCTATACACATTAAAATCGGTTCATCACGCGATAGACTTGGTTGCTAGCTTTGCCAAAACCCCAACCGCCAGTGAATTGACGTAGGTGCATGGCTCGGTCATCGCAGACTCCCAGCGCTTGTCGTGGAACTGATCGTTAATGTCAGGCCCTCCCAAGATGGCACCAGTCAGCTCGTTAGGGTTTGGTGTATCCTTGTTGTACCAGTACACGAAGCTCATGGGGCAGCCCACCTGGCCGGAATCAATCCCCATGGGGATCGACGCGCCGCGGTGGTGTGCCTGTGTCGGGGCGTTGCTGCCGAAGCCAACCATGTAGGATTTGCCGCTAGGATTGTCTCCTAGCACCAGGTCGATCTGTTTCTTAGCGAAGGCCATAAGGCTAGCGCTGTCGAACTGTTTATCGGAACACACGACCTTTTGGTTGTGTTGAGCTAGGAAATCGCTGTAGATGCTGAACAACAAGGCGGTGCCGGTGACGTATTGAGTGTTGGCTCCGTCTCTGAGGTGGACCATACCGGACGGAGTGGTTTTGACTTGAGCGTACGGACTTGCGGGGATGTTCGAGCAAATGAAGCTGTCTGCTTGGTTCTTGTAGTTCTCAAAGGTCTTATCGCCCTCAAAGAACATCTGCAATGATATTTGGAAATTTTCACAATTTAATTGCTTTTGTTTTTCTTACACTGTTACACATAATTGAACAGTATATGATATTAGCGCCCAAGTTAATTACCTTTGCGACAAGGATTTGAGCTCCAGCATACTTAAGATCCCAGCTAAACTCGGCCACAGTAGCGGTAATGGCCTCTTCGTGTAGAAAAGTTAAGTACTCTGGTCTTTTGGTGGCCTTATACAACCATGTAGCTGCCCACAATAGCTCGTCCTATAACATCATAATCCAAATTAGGTAGAAGAAAATTAGATTAGGATAGATTTTACCGTATAAGATTTTGCTTTTGTAGGTAGATTATACAGAAAAGATTCGTTACATTGTAACCGGAGAAGGAGCAGTAGAAGGGGCACTCTCCGTCGTAAGTTCCTTTATGTGTTTTAGCCATTTGGAAGAGCTACAAGGAACGGGGAAAATAATAACAAATAAGTAGGTTGAAAATTAACCTAGCTTGATTAATTGATTAAACTAAAAGTATAGAAGCATATTATACCAGCTTGGCTCTGTTGAGGAGACGACGAGCATAGGCACGATCAATGAGTCTGAACACGATGGAAGCAGCAGCCATGGCAGCCGAGGTTTCGCCTGCAATTTCTGATCCAGGAGTGTTTTCATTGATCTTATACACAGTTCTTGGGGTCTTCATGTCTTCTGGTCGAACCCAACACTGGTGGTCTGCATTGGGGTCTCCTACTTGAACGTACAATGTCTGTTTGACACTAGCTTTAAGAAAGTAATCGGTTCCCCATTTAATGCCGTCAATGACATTCTGCAATTCTCCAGTAGCCTTTAGCTCCGATTGGTATTGGATGGCGGCCCACGCCAGGGTTGTGACTGTGAAAGCCATTGGAAGTCCGTACTTGACATTGTCTCCGGCATCATAATATCCCCCAGAAAGGTCCACCTGCGACCAAAATGGACAAATTAAAAACACAACCACTGAAACTTCTAAATCCAAGTTATTCAACTGACCCTAATGATAATTTAGGGCCATGAAATTCATGCATGAATGCATATGGTCGACTTTTGTCATGAAAAAAAACGCTGCATATGATTGAGTCATAGTACAATTTATCTGACAATAATAATCACAGATAGGGAAACATATACATACATTTTCAAGTTTTCCATCGTCGAGGGCGGAGTCTCCTCTCCATTTGAGTCTGTGATTAGGAGGGAGCTTCCCTGACCTTTGTGCCTCAAGGAAGATGATGGACTTGGTTAGGGCATCCTTATAATCCAAATGAGCATTTACGTTGAGGACGAGTCCTTGAAAGAGCGCGAGCCATACAACAATGATCGCCGAGGGTTTACCTACAAACATGGTTCCAGGATAGACCAAACTTAGGCGATGATGGAAATGCACAAACCCTCGCTTCTTTAATAGTCGAGTAGGGAGAGGGAGAGGAAAAAAAGAAAGGCTCCAGCTTATGTTTGGACGGCCGTTAATTTTATTTCTTGGGAGATGAATTGACAGAATGATGGTGGCGCAGGGATCGGAGTTTAATCAACGGAAGCCATTTTTGGAAGGAAGAAGCTTAAACGTGGGGTGGGAATTGAAGAAAGCCTGTGGACTTCATGTTTACTTAACCGTTTCAAGCCTAATAATCTACCTCTTTTAAGTACTCGAGTTTTACGGTATATAGTTAAATCAGCAAAATAGTAACCAATTTTTTCAAACATAATAGTAACCATTCGTTAGAAATTCGAAGAGCGATGTAATATATTTTTTTCCGCTTATGTAACGTGGAAATGTGGAAGTGCATGCTGCAATTGACTTATGCAGCGATGGACGCAATTCTTATATACTGACCCACGAAATAAATAAATAAATAAACTATCGAGATTCCAATGAGATGCTACAAACGCGACCTCATTATCTTTGATTCTCATAGCGATAAATTCGATCAGTTGGGTTTTGGTTCAAGTAGATCGAGGAAACCACAAGCTTTTGTTGGGTCGATCGATCTCTAGGTTCAACTAGTTCCCTACTTCAGTACTAACAAAACCATGTAACTCAGAAGCTTTTGTTCACCCGGAAGCTTAACACAAGTTATTGATCAAAATGTTCAGATGAAAAATGACCTCCTTGTTTAATTATCCTCTCTATGATATTTACATATCAGTTACGTATATATCGAAATTACAATCTACATGTTCCCCTCCCACAGAGACAAAAATTAATCAAGCTGAACTTGAGATCCATTCAACATGTTCCCTCCAAGAACCTTGTTTAGTTGGTCAAGATTAAAGATTATACTCAAATAAAATCTCCACAAGGTCCCACGAATAGGTTTTGAAAGTCCAATAGCTTTGGACTGATTTGTATCTGACTAGAAATGTTGGGTAGCTGCTATCTTCAGCAGAAAAGATTATGAAAATGAAATATAGATTTTACATATAG